>NC_089912.1:23748801-24458801 GCF_040182565.1 Anser cygnoides
CATGTTGTTTTGCCTCCATTTGGTGTGTTGCCTCCTAATTATATCTGTCTTTTCGTGGACAAGAAATACCTTTCCTATACTTCATGAGGTTGCCTGCTGCCATCTTCTGGATACACAGAATTAGGAGAGGGGCGATGGTAGACCTGCACTTACATAACTGCTGCAGAGTATTTGGCAGGGATATGTTTTCAGTATCTGCAAATGTATTACTCTACTAGTAGAGATGGTATGGAGGAAGAAGTATGGAAGATGGAAGGCTTTTAGCTGATGGATGAAAATGGAGAAGAAAAAATGATAAAGCAGGTACTGACACAGGTACTGGCTTCACTGCAGTGATGCCAGAAGTTTCAGAGGCAACCTGCCAAGGGGGGTCTGAAATGAGGATGGCAGGGAGTCACTGAGCTTAGGAAGTCTTGTGTTACAGTGGAGTGTTGATCCCACAGAGGTGTCTAGATAGCTAAAAGTAAATTGGTTTTGAATCTCTGCAAACTGCTGTAAGGAGCTGAGACAGACTGGTAAATATAAGCTTTAGAAATATAAGGAATTTTTATTTCTGTGAAGTTTTTTTTAAGTTAACCTAGCAATGGAGTCACAATGTTTGCCAGCCTACTCATTCAGTATAGCTCTGATTAGAAAACTGAGGGAAGGATGCACAGAATGGCTTCTCTCCTCTGTAACTACAGCACGGGGGCTGGGTTTAGTTTAAGCAATGCAGTGTGGTTATGAAATACATGTGTTGACGGGTACATGGTTTGCGATGCACTAAAGATTTCTTATACTGTAGTCTGTCTTTTGTCTTAAACTTGTAACTTTATTTGTACAAGAGTCATCAGGTACACCTTGTAAACTGCAGAGTTTTGAGTGACACGAGGTAATAAATTTTGGAATTTCTTTCTCTCTTAATTTCTGGCTTCCACATCTTACTAGCTGGACTCAGCTCAAAAAAAAAAACCCTATATCTCCTGGTAAAATTATAATAGGCTTATTCTATGAATACTGTATGTATGAATTAACTGTAACAATGATTTACTATGCTGGAGATAATTCAGGGGTGAGTAACAACCTCTTCCTGGAAAGGAGCTGGCATTTGTCAAAATGAGACAGGTGCTCTAAGTGAAATAACTCAACTTGGCAAATCACTGATGTTAGACTTAATCCAATTAATGCTAGACGTGGCCCAGTTGGACTGATTGTATGACAGAAGCAGTCAAAACTGACCTATGGTCCAGAGACTGTAGCTGCACAGCCGCTGTGAACCCTGGGCTGCTGGAGAGCACGGCAGCCTCATCTCATCCCCATTGGCATCACCAGCTAGACGGGTTATCAGGGAACAGGGGTGGATAAAAACGACACTTTCAGTGCACTCCCCATATGTCTGCACAAGTTGCAACGCTGGCTCATGGCAGGTCATACTCAGTACTGGAGAGATACCTGTTTTTAAAAAAACTGGGCTGTGATGTTTGCCATCCAGTCTACTGGAAGCTGTTCATAGTGGCTGCTCCTTCCTCCTGCATGTGTAAATTCTGTAAGTAGTTATTTGGGGCTATAATTAAAGTCCTCTGTAATTAGCATATAAGCACCAAATAAAATCCTTTGTGATGTGTGATTGTTCCACATAACTAACATGAAATTTAGTCATATCATTATTAGACAAAAAAGATATGAAACTACCATTTTTATTTTTTTATTCATTTGTAAATTTGAAAGCATGGGCTTTGGATGCTTCTTCCTTCATTATGAGACTTCAATGTTACATGCTACTGAGACTGATTGACTTGTTCGTGCAGTGTACAGATTACAAGAAGGCCGTCCTAAAGTTGGCTGTACTGCCAGCATCGTGTGATCTGTATGTTTTCACTTACTGATGGAGATTGAATTTTGAGTATCACACTGACTGAGTCATGATTTAACATGAAGAAAAATAAAATGCCCTTGGCTTGAAGTAGGACATATATCTCCTAAAGTTAGTTGTGCAGAACATTATAGCAGGATAATAGGTAATAAATTACAGAATAAATTATTGAAGTGCAGTGCAATTAAGGTGAAATTCTCCAGCTGAAACGAGTGTAGTTATAAACACACAAAAACCACTTCAGATACTCTACATAACTTATTGTACTTGCATGTTCTTGACTAAGAAATATTTTCTGTGACTTACTTTTGAAATTGTGTGTAAGTAGCAGAGGATGTGGTTATCTGTTGTCCTTTTATTAGGTAGGGACATGTTATTCTATGGACTTGCACTGGCACTCTCAGCTCAAGGACGTATTTCCAGTTATGAAGCAGAATGCTCATCAGATACTTGCCTTTCCTTTACTTCAGTTAAAATGGTGAGTCACTGATGGCTCTGCTATTTCCATTCTTTCCTTTCTTCCCTTCTACTAAATGGTATTATTCTGGCGTCCTCCTAACAGGTGCAGTTTTTGTTCTTGCCTCTGAGCTGATGGTGCTGGTTGTTATCATCTTTGGTGTGGTAGGTGTCAGCCCCATGAGTTTGTCCCATGATACCTGGACCAGGCATCAGACCTGAGGGAAGTGTAGCTGTGCTGTTTTCTACAGCGTGCAAGAAAACAGCATATGTGGATTTAGTGTTGCATGTCAGCTGACTAAACCACACCAGTGAATGACAACTTGCAGTACTACTACTCGTGACAGTCTGACCATGAAAGTGTCTTGTTCAGACACTCCTCTGTGGAATCCTTATTCTTTAGATGTCTTCCCACCACCTTGCACCGGAAGGAAGACTGGGAAAGCTGTGGGGTCCCATGTATAGCACATAAGCTCCAGTGAAAGTAAGAGTTCTCAAGATCAAATGAGAACTAGATTTTTGCTTGGCAAGGCTAGCAGGCAGCCTTTCTCCGCCAACAATTAGTGGTCCTGTGATTCCTAAGCTTAAAGACAGGATTGTGGTCGCGGCTCATTCTTTATGTCATCAGCATTCATTATCATTAGAAGGCCTTAAGATACATTTCTTTTTTTATATTAATTTAGTGTCATGTCCTTGCAAGGGGTGGTAGTGTTTTGAAATGTTTTTCTGTAATGCTCTCAGGAGTAGTTCCTCATAATTATAAAAATTCACATTTATTTCTTCAAGGTACTTCTTCAAGTTTTGAGGATTCACAGCTTTACAGTCAAACTGAGACTTCCCAGATCAGCAATGCTTCTTTCTAGGTGCTAGCAGAACTCACAAGTGAGATCATGAATACTTTGGAGCAAAGGCTGCCATTTCTTGGGCTTTTTAGATGAGTGAATATATTGTAGATAGGAGCATATGCAAATCTTACATAAGTATCCCTGCAAAGCTGAAATACTTTAGAAATAACGAATACCTAGCAGGTAGAGAAAAATGCATGTCTCCTTAACTTAGTGAGTCTGAAACTCGTGTTTGCTTGTTATTTGGGATCTTTCTTTTGGGTTCAGATGGGGACAGTCAATTTGTGTTTTCTGGTTTGACTAGGCAAGGTATCAGCTTAAGGAACTGCAGGAGCAGATGGTGAATGTCCAAGTGGAGCACACCCATTTTTGGAGCTCTTCCAGGCCAACCATTTTTACAGGAGAGAAGATACTAAAGCATGCCATATTGACACAGCGATGTGTCATCTGCCCTTTGCTACAGAATTGGAGGTTCTACATTTTTTAGTGAAAACTGATTTTCATCATCATTAGGATGATTTTTAATAATGCTAACAAAAGTTAAACAGCCTCCCCCTAAATCTGTCAACAGCTTCAGACGATGAGTGGAAAACAGCAAGACTGTTAGCAGTTCCACTGCCAAGTGTTCTCTCGCAAATACCAAGCTAGCATGTTTTTTTGTGGTAAGATAAGCCTTCCCCAATATGTCAGTAATGGAGAACTTGCCAGTGTAACTGGAAAAATTAATGCCCAGCAGGTTTTACTTAACCGTGAGAAGGTGCCATATGTTCCTTTCCCTCCTCCGTTTACCCCTTTGTTCAGCACTCTGACTTCCCTGCTAGTTGATTTTGCTTTTCTTTCCTTCAGTAGGTAGTTCCACACCGTGAAAACAGCCCGCATCAGGAGCCATCCCCCTGACCTCCAGTGTATTTTCTCAGTGGACCCTCAGCCTGTGGTACTGCAATAACTGAGAGGTGCAGGTGTACCGAACATGCTGGGGCACCGGAGGCTGGCATGCCATTGGGAAGGCTGCCTGGGCAGCGTTTCCTGACGCTGTGTTGTCAGGAAAAGCAGCAAGCAGACCTCCAGCAGTCCACCTGCAGAAAACCTGCTTTTCCAGCTGTGCTGATGCAGCACCTGAATTACAGCCCCTTACCGTGCGTAGTGGGGAAGGGCAAGGGCTGCTCCTGTCCCCGTCAAAGGACCTCCCTGGCCAGCTGCAAACTAGTGCAGATGATGCATAAATTAATTGTCAAATCCTCTTATTGCATCTCAAAGTAATTCAATCCAGTAGCTGCACCAAATCTCTCAGTGTGTGGTGGGTTTATCAGTGCTTCTGCTGAAACATAAAGCATGTCACATGGTTGATTTTTTTATTTTAACTTACAGAGCTAGGAAGTGACACAGTCTGAAGGGCTTGTCAGTTCACAAACCGGGAAATCTGCTCACAGATAGCCATCTCCTTGTGCCTTCTGTTTTGTAAATCTCCCTAAATCTCAAAATCTTCCTTACTGTCTAAAAGAAAATTTTACACCTTTGACTTATCCCACAGATCTTGCATCAGCAACAGTATAGTTGATATTAAGGGAATAAATTATAAGAGAATTAAAACCAAATATACAAATTTTAATCCAGTGGCATGAGTGGAGAGGACAAATGCTTTTTAATATTCTTAATCTTCATATTATCAGGTTTATGGTCGCTGGCATTTCCTTCTAAAACTTCTTATAGTGCTAATCGAGAACTGAGCAAGATCCAGAGTCTCCACTTCATTTCTTGTACTAAAGAAAACATGCATGCATCTTTCTTTCAACCCCCTATTTTTAAAACTGTATGAACTTGCATGCCCTTGGCAGTTGGAGATTTAAAGCCAGTTAATAATTAAGCGGAAAGCCCAAGACTTTACTTGAGGTTTCTCCACTGTTCTTAATATTGTAACCTACATCATGATTTGTGAGTTCTGCAGGAGTGGATTTAAAGAGCAAAGCAGTTGGGGATGCAGATACGTAGTCCTCACTGTGTGTGTTTGGGGGAGGTTACTTTATACGGCCTCTGCTGCTGTAGACCAAGTGCTTGCCAGCAGTTACAGCAAATCATACAGTCTGCCTTTTCAGAAAGGAACTTAGCTCACGTACATTATGAATAAAGATATTTGATATTCACTTCAAAATCCTGGGCAGGGTTACCTCATTCTGGTCCCTTTTAGATACCGGTGAGGGCAGATAGTTGGTGTCATTGCTGGTGCTGAGTGGGAGCTGCCTGCAGGCTTCCTTGTTACCATTAGCTGGGGAGGGTTATCCTACACCCAGGGAATATGTACAGCACAGGGCTGGGTGCACTCAGGTTGACTGTTAGGTGGATCATGTACTCCTTTGTGTCCAATGGTATTCTGGTCAGGAATACCTCAACGTATCCTGAACTGGCCAAAGATGATCCCCTCTCTTCCTGTCCCACACCTGGTAGGTGGTGATGTTCATGTTTCTCTTGCAGTCACAGAGCTAGAAGTAGCTCAGGTGCCACTTCTTTTTGAAGTCATATGTTTAGGTAAAAGCTTTGCTATCCAGAGATCTTGGGCACGCTGTCCATGTGATGGATAACATTTAAGTCTTTTCTGTAGATGATATAGAGAAATTGAATTATGAGAATTCACACGTAGCAATAAACCTGAGATGTAAAAACTTCACCATTATAGATGACTCTAGTGCTATTGATCTACTTACCTTGCTTTTTTTTTTTCCTTACAGGATCAAGGCCATTGAAAGTCCCAACAAAGATGATGACACACAGTGGCTGACTTACTGGGTTGTGTATGGTGTTTTCAGCATAGCAGAATTCTTCTCCGATATCTTCCTGTCCTGGTTCCCCTTCTACTACATGCTAAAGGTATTTTAGTTTACTCACCCCCTTTTCTTAAAATGAGACCTTTGATATAACTGCTTTAATGTCTTCAAGAATGAATAGATGTCAACAGACTCCTCTGGAGTCGTGCGTGGGTCACACCTTATTTTTAGACGCTGGTTACACTAATTTTGCTCTATGAAAGTGATCTGTTTACAGCTGATGTTTTTGTAAGGCAAGTGGGAAAGTTGTGGTGGGTAACAGGGAAAGATCTGCTATTTTTTAGGAAAGAAGAGACTATGGAGATAACCAGTGGGAAGACAGGTGGCCTGCGGTGCAAATTTGGGCAAGATGAGAGCACTTGGTAAAATCTAGAGTGGCTTCATTTCTGCTTCAAGTGCTTTAGTAGAAGTGGAGAGTTAAATTGCAAAGGCATCAAAAGGAAGTATTAACTTCTGTGCTATTGGGAGCGAAGAAGGAAATTACAACATGAGAAATAGTTTCAATCATACAATCTTCATTTTTCGTAAAATATAGTTTCCTGAAAGGAAGTGGAAAGTATCAGAAGAGCTTGTTGCTGACGTGTATTTAGTAGTGGGGTTTGACTACAGACAATGATTTGTTTGATGTGTTCCAATCTTCATTTGTCAAATACGGTATGACAGTATTGTCAGTCAACTTCCAAACATTAAATTATTCTGTGAGGTAGTCAATTAACATGTATGCTTTTGGGTAGAAGCTTGTTGGACAGTTATTTCTTTAGCTTACAGAACTGTAGCTAGAGAACTTCTGTGTTCTCTTGCTGTTCTCTTGCTTCTTTTTCCTACCTTTGTAAGCCTGGCTTAGCCTTTGCAAAGTACTTGAAAGGATTTGATTGTCAGCTGTTGTGGTAGGGGCATTTACAGTTTTAACGGTAAGGTCTGATGTTGCCAAATAGTTTTTTCCAGGAAACACTGCATTTTAAAGACAAAATGAACTTAGACGATTCAATTACATTCTTTACTTTTACAGTTACATTCATTACTTCTGCATTCTTCCTTTTGAATATTCAGCTGACACCAATCATACAGTCATTTAGACATTTAATTCCCCAGCTCCCTAAAACACCCTCACACATTTGAACTGCTGCTTCAAACCTAAAAAAAAAAAATCAGGCCTGTCTCACAGAGTTAATTCTCTCTTCCCCCCTTTTTTACCCCTTAGTCAAAAATGAAAAGTTCTTTTACTATTTTAAGGCTAATGTGTTTGCTTTTTAAGTTTTAAAGAGTAAGCTAATTTTGAAGTTTACTATGGTCTACACATAAATGAAAGATTTACCATTTTAATATATTAAGATCAAGCCAAATAGCAATGAAAATGCAAGTTCAGCTGACCTGAAAATAGGATCCAAAAGGATTGCTTATGGCACTGGAAGAATCTGTTCTTACACAGTTATTTCACATCTCCAACTTCACCTTACAGATGAGCAGTGTTACAGCTTTACCTATTGTCTCCAGTTCTGAATTCATACGGAATGTTTTCAGAGCTTCTTTTCTAACTTCTTGGTGGTAAAAACATGGCAATGATTTCTCCATGCCAGCATAGCACTCTTTCTAAAGAGCATTCAATTGCAATTCAGGCTGACCTAGCAAATAAGAAACAAACAGATGGCTGTGATACTCCTGTATCAGAAATACCACATTTACATGTAGCAGTGGCAAAAAACATAAGATACTTATCTCAGTTCAGCAAAAGCAAGCAGAACTGAAGGAAGCAATTACAATAAATGTGCAACTTTCAATGATAACTGCTAAAGGCACATGCAAGTCAAGTATTTACTGTCAGCAGTGGGTAGGAGAGATATACTTTTGTGATACGAAGGCAGACGGAAGGTGTTGGCCAAGAATCAGAAAGCACTGCTAACTGGGTGGGAGGATGGAAAATATTCAATGTGGGGAAAAGGAGGAAGCTGGCAGCTTCTAATTTTCAGTCTACTGCAACTAAAACCTCTTGTAGTGCTGTTCGTGATGTCTTTATGTCTCTTATGATCTTATGAAACAGAAGCCCAGATAAGTCATACATACAAATTTAAAATTTGCTTTTGTTTTATAAATAAGCTAAATTTGCATATTTATATTCTTTTGATAGAGCTTGTAGTGTCCAGTCTGAACAGAGTTTTAGCTACTTATTATTCCTGTATGCCTCAACATGCAGGGCTGAGACTCTGATCATAGTTGCTCACATACTTTCCTAAGTCCAGGGCCTAGCCTCTGTGACCCCGACATTTCAAGCATACTAGGAGTTTTCATATGTGGGTGAAAGGCATATTCAAGAATTCTTTTGATATGTGTTACCACACTTTCATACACTTTGGTTCGCTAGCAGAAAACTTTTGAGTTCTTTTGGGTTTTGTGGTTGTTCTGCCTTTTTTTTTTGTAATGCCTATTTTTTATTAATCAACTTCTTTATCTAAAACACAGGACACATTTGCAACTCATAATTTCATGTGTATGAGACCTGTTTATTTTCTGATACTTCTGTTAATTATTTAAAGATCTTTTTGTTGTTGTTCTGATATTAAAATACTATGGCCATTGAAAGTAGTAGAGGTTGTCCTAAAAGTATTACTGGGAGCAAGGAGATTCCAGACTTTACTAGCAATTCCCTGATGAAATAATAAAATCCTCTTTCTGAACAGAATTCCAGTCAGACACATGACATTGGCTGTATTATGAAAACTGCTTCTACAAAGCATTAAGTCAAATGAAGTAGGAGGAGTTTTCACTGTGAGTGTAGTAATGTGCCAAATGTGGCAGTCTGACTATGCTTCAGGACAGAGATCTCTCCTTTGCACTCTGTGCAATTATGAATTTCATTCCCTCCTATGGCTGGACTGGAGAGTCACAAAGAATACAGTGATTTTTTTTTCCAGTTAATGCTTTAATCACTCTATGCTTTGTATACCTTTTTTTACAAACCACTTTACGTTAATAGTTTTTGTTACTTCAGCCTCACAAGAGACAAGGGAAAAATAAACTAAGTTAGCAGTCTGACATTCTCAAGCTTTGAAAAGACTGAGATTTCCAGATCTGGTATGTGTCCTCTTGGAAAGGTATATAACCATTTTTCAATACATTTCAATAGTCATTGGTGTTTGAGAATAAATCTATAACTGTAAAATATTTATTTTTTTTTCTTCACTAGACTGGGGCAAAGCTGTAAAAATCGATATGACTAATTTTATTCCTAGGCAAGAAAACGGAAATTTCAGTTTCTTTTGTTTCAAAGGAAGTTGGACTTAGAGGTGAGGGATTTCCTAAAACAAAGGAGAACTATGTAACATCTGTGTCAACTGAGACAAGTAAAATAGCTGTTATTAATTGGCCAGTTATTCTTTAAAGGAAATGGAATAACTCTCAGCTTTTAGTGAAAGATGCAATATAAGATGCTATTATTTATTCTTTATGTTATATTAAATTCCAAATAATAGGAGCTTTTGAAAATAGGTATTGCAGCACTTCCTGCCTTTATTATCTAGTTCAAAGATAAAAGCTTAGAGCTTGCCTAAAAGGATGGTAAACTGCCTTTGGCAAAAGTTTCTGTGCATTGCAGTTATTATCCCCTGGAATCAGGGTTCCTTTTTGAAAAGAAATTCTCTTCCACACCAAATATATCATCAGTAGCTTTCTACAGGGCCGGGAGAAGGAAAATGTGCCTTCAAGGAAAAAGGAGTTGCAGTCTCTCCAGAAACAATAGGTTAAAGATGTTTATTTCAACTGATGTGTTTTTTTGTGGTGTATATTGCATTAAAGACAGAGCCAAAAGAGCTGGAGAGCAGAACCTACCAAAAGTCAATCCCAACATCCATTATCCAAGAAGGACAGAGGGAAGACACTGAAATATTTGGAAGGCTAGTCTGAAGAGCACTATGTAGTTTTCATGATTCAAATAGGGTTCTATTTTTTTCTTTTTGTTAAATCAGAATCTTTCTTTTAAAATAACCCGTCATGACTTCAATGACTGTGTAGTGGCCAAATTGTTATTTACAAGATTGTGATACCAAAACAAATATCTGGGTGTGGTTTCGTCTTTGCATTTTTCCAGTGGGAAATCAAAAGCGTAAGTGGAAGGAGAGGAGACAAAAATGCCTAGGTAGGCACAGTGGTACTCTGAAAGGATGCTGTAATTGAACTGATTTATAGGAAATGCTTTTGTGCTATGCAGCGTACTGGAAACCTCATGAATAAATAAGAAATTGCTTGTATTTTTCAAATGACTTTCAGAAGCCATAGTGCATGCATTGAAACTTAGGTGCACTACTTCTTTGACTGCTGGAGATACTGCTGTGAAAACCAGAAAACTTTTGAGATATAAAATACTTAAATAAGTCCTATTTGCCAACATTATTGAAAAGCGGCATTATCATTTTCATTTAAATGCCCATTTTGGCCAAGGCTGGGGTGGTTTTGTTTTGTCTTTCAAGAAAAGGTGGTTTTCTGTGAAGAGATGTTCTGTTTGTATTTTTTTCGAGAGGCTTTTGACACCGAATAATATTACTCTCCTTGTGTCTGGAAAGAATTGTTCTATTGCTGAGAAAATTTGCTTTTTTTGTTGCAGTTTTATTGCTGAAATATCATTTTATAGATACTTTCAGTGCTCAAGCAAATATAGTTGTGGCACTTCTTGTCCTTTAAATGTTTTCATCTTGTTTTGCATAGCCATCTTTCTAATGAATATGACAGTGGAACTGAGGCCAAATAAAGGTGCTTCAGTGGTGAAGACAGGTATTTGTAACATACGTAACAGCTGTCTTTACAGTCCCCCTTTTAAGATGCAGAAATATTACTCCACACACTGGGGTGGTGATTTCTTTTTTCCAGAGAGCAGATTGTGGTATAAAAGCTATACCTAAACTGTGCTATCCTAAAGCATTACCCTATCTGTGTGCGATGTGTAGCTTGTCCATGTCTTCTCATTGTGTCACTGCAATGCACACAGACCCATTTTTTCCCCCGCTGCATGGCCAAGGTGAGGAAGCAGAGTGGATAGGGATGTGTTTCAGCTGGATCGGAGGGACTGAGGGACTAGACCTTCAGTCATGCCTGTGCCGTATAGTTCAGAAGTAGCCAGAGACTGTTTTGTCTAGTCAGCTTTTGTAATACTACCTTAGAAAAAAGAAAAAATACATGCAGTCTTCGTACACTTTTTACCAGATGAGCTTTACTGCTACAGCCTGCTGCCTTTATCCTATCAGTATGCAAGAAGGTATTCCAATATCAAGATTTACGGCACAAAACTGTAACGATACACATACTTATTTGACTGTGACCATACGAAACGAAGGCGATGATGTAACATTTTAAATACACTTCAGTCTGTGGCAAAGTTAGGAAGACGCACTGCTCCTTGTCTGCTGTTCATCTCTTCCATTTACACAGATGTTCTTGTTCCCTGTAGTGTGGCTTTCTGTTGTGGTGCATGGCTCCCAGTCCATCTAACGGAGCAGAGTTTCTCTACCATCGAATCATCCGGCCTTTCTTCCTGAAGCATGAAGCTCAGCTGGACAATGTTGTTAAAGATTTGAAAGACAAGGCTGCAGAGACTGCAGATACCATCGCTAAAGAAGGTGAGGAAAAGACCATTCAATGATCACACCGAGTAGGAAGAATTTACCTTTGCAGCTCTAGTATTAAAGGTAATATTAATCAGTTTGGGGGGGGGGGGGGCGGGGGAATTGCAGCTCTAATATTAAAGGTAATATTAATCAGTTTGGGGGGAGAAAAAACAAGATTATTATGTAAATTTTAATGGAGAAGTTAGATTGGATGAAGCTGTCAAGAAAAGAAGACTACAGTGAATTTTACTTTTTGGGAGTACAGTTATGGTAGAATAAGCACAAACTGTATGAATGCAAGAAACAGCTTGCATTTTTTTTTCCAAATGTGGAAGTTTGTGTGTCTTCTCAACATACATATCCTATCAAAATTCTCTCTAGAGACAGGTGTGAACATCCTCACAAGGTATTTTCCATAAATATAGTTATTGTTTCAGTGTATATATATATATATTTTTTTGTATATCCTAAAATACCATCATCCCCAGTACCTGGCAGTACAGAAGAATTGACAGTTGTCTAGTAAAGCAAATCCTTCAACTCAAGCAAACAGCAGCGTTTGAAGTGGAGGTTTCCTGTCTATAAGACTTTGTAATTTTAATTCCTTTGGAAATCAAAGGATTCTGAGACAACTGTTGAAGAAATTTCTTAGATCCATATTTGATTGAATAACATCCTAATTCTATCACAGCCGGGAGTTGCTTAATGTTTGCTTTCGTTGCCTTCCATTCAAAACTGGGCCTGTATACTCCAAAATGTCTGGTGGTAATTTCGTGAACGAGAAAAGGAAATTTATTAATTAGCTGAAGTAAAACTTTACTTAAATTTCATTTGAAAGGAAAAATGTTTATAAGATACCTCAAATCACCTTAAATCTATTTTTCCCCAAATAATATATGAAGTCTGATTTCTTTTTACCAACTTAAGAAGTGTTCTTATGAGTATTTAAACGATCTGCCTTTCTCAACTACTCTTGGAAGTTTTGTGGCATGACCCTTTCTGAATCATTATTCTTGAACAGGTATCTTAAATAATGTTCTTCATGTTTCCTTATTCTGTCACTTATTACTTACAGCAAATAAGCTGCTTAAGTCTGTAAGACACTGCTAAGTTTTAACTTTTATTTTTCTACAGCCAAGAAAGCAACAGTGAACTTACTGGGTGAAGAGAAGAAGAGCACTTAAACTTTACCTGGATAAAGCTTCCCTACCACCTCCTTTATGAAGCTTGATGTTACTGGGAACTGTGGTATAATTTTAATAATGTTGCCTTGGAAACATTTTGATATATTAAAGGAATGTGTTTTAAGTTTGCTTACTACTTTGCTGTTGTCTGTATAGAGATTGAGCATTTTTATTTAAAAGCAATGCAGTGGGCAGCATCTGAAGCTTAATGAAAACATTTTATTCATCTTCATGCAGAAAAAATCTTTCAGTAATCACCTTCTGCAGTAACATAAATAAAAAGTATATATCCCAGAGGCTCTTGCACTTTAGTTGTCTCTTTGTACATGTAATTACTCTTAATGCTGACTTTGGTGTGCCTGGTAATATGACGTTAGTGTATAAGGACAATATTAGTCTGAACAGATTTTCTTGAATATACAGGGGATTATTTGAGAGAGATGGAAGGGCAGATGTATTCCTCACTAGTGAAGTATTGAATGATGAAATCACCTGTTCTAGAGGCACCCGATGATAGAGATTATTCACTGTTGCACGTTTTGTTGTGTTTGGTACAATGTGCATATTCTTAAATGGATAGACGCTAAATATGGGAGAGTAACTTAATGCGAATGATGAGACCTATATTAGTGTGAGGTAATTTGACAGAAATGATGCATTAAAGTTGCACCAAATGAGCACAAGATGACTACAGTACAACTCCCTTGCCTTCTCTTTCTAAATAAAGTTGTCATCTAAAATTGTAAATAGAGTGCCTTCTTAAGTTCACACTCAAAAGCACAAACCACCTTTTCATTAGGAACGATAACATTACAAACACTTCTTCCTAAAGTCCTGATGAAGTATTATTTACTGTCTTAGGTATCCGTCCACAGAACTACATCATTAATGGGGTGGACAGCCACTGCCACAAGCTTTTCTGCACATAAACATCTGCAATCCGTTCTGACTGTCCAAGAACAGCTTTGCATGAGCACTGAAAATTCCTGAATTTGGAGGGATGCTATTATTTAGATTACTTGATATATTTCTGACCAATCTGTAAGAATGCAACCAAAACAAAGAGAATAAGTGCTTTTTCATAGTTGATGGAAAATATTTTTTGTAGATCTGAAGCTGCATTTACTTTCACACTACAGTATTTTCAACAAATTCAGCATGAATTACTGAAATCTCTGTTCTCATCTCCATGCTGACATGTCTTCAAAGCCCACAGTAGTGCCTCTGACAGTTTTAAATTCACAAAACACACAGAAGATAGAAAGTAAGCTTGAACTTTTAATGTGATTGATAAGAAGTGATTTCTGGTCCACAACTTAAATTCTAGAGTAAAACAAACTTTTGAAGATTTGGGGCTTTCTGTAACAAGTTGGTATAGAAACATGCACTCTAAATTCTCAGGCACAAGCATTGTAAAAGAATGAAGCACACAGTTACTCAACAGATAAAGTTTACGTTTGAGAAATGCCTATTATAAAATGAGGTAAAATAGTGTCTTAAAAGTATGCATTTTAAACTTCAAGCTACAAAACAGACCTTAGAGCTGTCAAATAACAACATGAATAGGGAAGTATGAGGTACTATGCATTATTTTCTGTAGGACAGGATAGAACTTGTTATTTTAAGAAAAAAACTAAAGTGTCACACACTGTCATTCAATGGCAACATTTTATTATGAGGGGATATGCAGAAAATACAGGGTAAAGCAAACTTCTTGTCGTGACCAAGTAGGAAGTTTGAACTGACCCACACATTTAATGCTCTATTTTTTTATTTTCCTCTGTCTTTAACCTGCTGAACTTTTCTGTAAGCCATACTAAATACTAATGCTGCGTTTTAAATACTGTCAACTGTGTGCATACCAGTCACATTGCCAATGCAATTTAGTGTCACTTCTTGAAATAATCTTACGGATACCTAAAAATTTGATTTAGGTACAAACTACTACATAAATTACTTCCCTAAAAGCTGTTGATAATTCTTAGACTTTCCAAGACTAACCAGAGCTGTACTAGATTGACAGTTCTCAAACTAGTCAACATTTCTTCCACTGTTACCAGTTGAGATAAAATGCTTTTTAAGTTTTAAAATGGTCCTTACATCTCTTAGCACTTAGTGGTAGGCTTTAAATCAACTTCTGTTATGTACAATTCAGTATTTCCTGATCCAGCAGCTAAGCTCAGTGCTCTGTCGGATTCCTGCTTGAAGTAGACCTACTGTCTGATGGAAAGTTGTTAACAGAACTTGATCTTGTTTACCTTGCTTCAAGTGGAAAGGACCATTTAGAACATTCATGGACTTCTAGAGAGACTTAATTCTGAGAGCTAAACGTATTGTGTCCTCACAGAAACAATTAATTTCTAAAAGATTGAGGAACTTCTGTGAAGACTTCAGTTAAAGGTAAACAGTGTTTCTGTAGCAAGTTGTCCTTTTCTGCAAATAACTCCACTGGGCTGGCCCTGTACACTGTGCTCTTCTCAGTCTTCTTCATAACATATATACGCAAATGTTACTATACGCATCTACTCAATGTCTGTGCTGAACCTGTAATGTGCTAAATAAAAACAAATAAAAGGAGATTCTTACAGGACTGGCAGGATGCTTCCATGTTTCTTAAGAACTCTACATGTTAACACAGAGAAAGCCATTTATTTAAATTAAGAATGCAGATCTTTACAGGATATTGACTTTTTAAGCAAACTTCATTACTGCAGAACAAATAGAAGCCTCCCTAAAAGCCTGAAGGAAGTACTTCTGCCTTTTGACTAGCTTTCAAGGGTACAACCAAGCTGTTTTACAGCCTCAGACCTAAACAGAACAGTTTGTAATACAGGGCTGCTCTCAACAGTGAGCACCGCAGGAGACTGACCACACCGTGTGTCTTTCCAGACTCCGTAGCCTCGTCTGCCTAAGGAATCGTGAAGGTTTACGTTCAGGAGGAAAGCGTACTTTAGAAATGTAGGGGGGGAAATGGTAAACTATAGGGATTTCAGACTGCTGTTTCCTTGCCTGTTGATCTTCTACTGTTCCATCAGTGAAACAACAGAATAACATAGAAACTGGGATATAGAATATATCCTAGAAACAAATAATTAAATAATACTGCAGAGTTAGGGGTGTGGGAATAAAAATGTTTTTGCAGAGTTACGTTGTTTAAAGGTAAGGAATGGGGTATTGAGATATGCTTGCAGTGATAAGAAAATTTAGCAGGCAACCTTGTAAAATGCAAACAACCAGACTCCTTAGAACAATTACGTGAAAATCACGGTGTCAAGTCAGATAAGTGAAGAAACATTACCACTTCAAACAGTAAAAAAAATCAAATTTGAAATTTAACAGGCTAGCAACTGAAGGCCATGTATTGTCTGTGAAGCATCAGATAGGTTGTGAACCTGGATTACCCAGTCAATGGGGAAACAGGGGAGGGTCCCGGTCATTGAGAAATAAAGTATATAAACCATACTGTGTGACAAGTAGGCATGCTCCTGCTTGTGGGACGCCCGCCATTGCAATCGCGAATAAATTACTACTTCACTGAGATCCTCGCCTGAGCCTAAATTATTGGCTACGGAGTGTTTCTCACAATTTGGGAGCTCGTCCGGGATACAGTCATCTACTGGGGAGCCGCAGCAGCAGGAAGGCATGCCCCGCTGATTTCAGCGGTCCTGTGCATCGACGGTGGCAGTTCTGCGGAGAGCTGACTGAGGGCCCGAGACTGATTAAAGAGGCAGGATTCATGAAGTAGTGGGGAAGGGAAGAAGGTAGGCACTCCGGGTTTGAGTATTGATCCGCTAACTCTGTGCACAGACCAAGGTAAGAAATATTAAGTATTGCCTTGGGGGTCGGGTGAGACTCTGTGTGACGTGTGATTGAGACGTACTTTTGTACGAAGCGAGTGTGGGGTCCTGATCCGCGGTTCCGTAGCTCCGCGAGGGGTGCGGCCGGAGACGGACGAAGTGTGAGATAAGGGAGAGAAAGGAAGAGTCTCGGGAAATTTGGTGTATGGTAAGCCCTTGCACAGGGAAGTGCCTGGCAGTACACCAGGGAAATTTGGGGTACAGTAGCCCCTGCACGGGGAAGTGCTTGGCAGTACACCAGGGAATCTGGTAAACTCATAGGTGTGCAGTACCCCTTGCACGGGGAAGTGCTTGGGAGTACACCCCCTTTTCCAGAATCGGAACGTTAGTGTGTGGTACCCTGCAGGAGGGAAATTTCTGTAGCAGCACACTGACAAGGGCTAGGAAAAATGGGAAATATGAGTTCCAGGGGACAGGGAGATATCCCTGGGGGAGTGCCGACCGAAAGTTCTTCCTGAAGAATTGTGATACATTAGTAGGGGGGTTGTTCATTGTCTTCAAGGATGTAAAGAATCTGATAAGGTTTTGCAATTCACAACATTGTGATAAGGGGATTAAGCGAGTAGATAATGAGGAAGGGAGGCTGGGAAAACATCCTTGTTAAAACGAAGGATTCTGTGAAGCAACCCACCCTGTTTGCCGCTTCACGACCCCCCGCCCCCCCCCTCCCTTGAACACGAGTACAACGCGTGAAAAACAACGACCCCCAATAACGGACCGCGCAGCTTCAGAAGGCTCAACAAGTCCTGACAAGCCGGAACTTGGATGCTATAAAACAGTGACGCTGGAAAGGGAAGTTGCGTGTCGTGGTGGAGTGGAGACTCCCCAGCCGCCCAGCGCTGTTTTGCTTGTGCCTGCTTACTTAATTAATAAATTATCTTCGATGGACCAGAAAATTGCGTGGTCTCGCTTATAACAGAATGATAAGAAATTGGAAAAAATAATCTCAAAATTAGAGGAGATGATAAAAAAAAAAAAGGTTAAATATTGTGTATCAGTCTGGACAAAAGAACCAATTAAGGAAGCAGCAGTATTTTGGCCAAAATACAGGTCTGATGAAAATTCAGGCTTTAAATTTATATGTAAACAATAAGATTCCTTTTTCAGAGAAGGAGCCAAGTTATGCTCCCTATAATCCTAATATTGCACCGGCGGCAGCAGCAGTCGCTACAGGAAGGGAGACAGGGACTGCAATTAACACTGTCCCTAGAGAAGGAGCATACTCTAGGCTCTGGCAAGAATTAGAACAAAGTAGAAGAGATACAGAGAATTTTGCCTTCCCTGATACTAACAGTACTAACTGTGTATCCTCTTAGGTGAAGTCCCCCCTCTCCTTACTGGCAGAGAGGTGTTAGGGGTTTTAAGAAGGAGATGAAGTCTTTAATTGAGGACCCCATCAGGTTAGCTGAACAATTAGACCAGTTCCTAGGACCTAACTTATACTCTTGGGGCGGAAATTGTCTATAAGTATGTTGTTTACAAGGAAAGAAATGGGAATGATCAGGAGGAGAGCTGCTATACAAAAATGGGAGAGAGCTTATCCTCCAGGACCAGGGGTAATACCGGCAGGGCAGAAATAACCACTTGCCGATCCTGGATGGAATAATAATAATGCGCAACGCAGAAATCATATGAGAGACTTGGGGTCAGAATGAGAAAGTACTCGTGGATGAGTCCCGAGGACCCAGTATCCCATGGGCTCTTGAAAGTTCATTTTGTGATTAAAGCCTGGCAAGATACACAGAAAATGCTCCAGAAGGTGGGGGGATGTAGTGAACAGTCACTGGGGGGGGCCCTCCTGCAGGAGGCCCTGGAGGTGTATGTCAGGAGGGGAGATGAGAAGGAAAAGCAGAGAGTGAAACTAATGGTATTGACAGTGTAGCAGCTAGTGAGGCAGAGGGTTGGAGAAAGAGGAAGAAAATTTTCAGGGGGAGTCAGGGCCAGGATGGAAAGGAGAGGAAGAGAGATGAAGGAATGGCAGGCAAGGAAAGCTCAGGGACAGGCTTTGAAGTGTGGCCAGGCTGGCCACTTCAGGTAGGAATACCCAGAATGGAAAAAGGAGGAGAGAAGGTAAATGGGAAAGTACAGGCTGGAGAAAGATAAAAAGAAGCGTTGGAAGGGTTATTGAAGGTGTTAAAGGTGTGGTATGTAGTGTTTGACAGAGCTGTTTGCAGTTGAATGAGCAGGGAAAGAGGATGTAGGCATTATCTAAGTAACAGTCTAGAAGTTTTGTTATATTTGCTGTGGTCTTTGGTCAGTTTCCCAAGTATGGGGGGGGGGGGGGGGGGGGGGAGGGGGTTGGGGCGGCAGCCTGCTCCACCAGGGGCTTCTCCACAGGCCGCAGGGGGCTTCGGCTCCGGTGCCTGGAGCGCCTCCATCCCCTCCTTCTGTGCTGACTTTGGTGTCTGCGGGGAGGTTTCTCGCTCCTCGCTCTCCCAGCTGTTGTTGAGCAGCAGGATTTTGTTCGTTTGTTTTCTTGGATGTGCTCTCACAGAGGCATGGACTGTGTTGCTCATGGCTTGGCTCTGGGCAGCGGTGGGCCCCCTTAGGGCCCGCTGAAATTGTCCCTTATTTGCCACAGGGCGGCTTCCGGATTCTCCTCGTGGGGGCTGCCACTGCAGCTCCACACACCCCCCCCTCCCCGGAACCTTGCCATCGAACCCAATACACTGGGGCAGCTAGGTCATTACTGGCCTGTAAAATATTAGGGATTAAATTAACTAATGAAACCCTAAAAAGTGATAGGTGTAATGGGTAAAGCCTTGTTTGTTCATTAAATGTTGCTGATGGGGGGTTTCAACAGTTGACTGCTTATACCCCCAATATCCTGTTGAAGGAAAAAAACAAGTATGGGAACTTCCTGTTAACAATTGCAGTAGAAACCAGCTCCAAATAAGGGCAAAATGGCATTCCCCCTCTCATGAGAACTCACATACCTCGGCAAAGTCATGACTCCAACGCAGAGGAAGACGACGATCTTCATCCCCACGACCACCAGAGGACTGACGAAGACCCCCTAGCAACAGGCTGTGCAGTCGTAGAAGACACCAGGATGTGCCACTAAACCCGGAACTACTAGGCTATAAATCGAGACTCTGGCGGGCTTAGGTGCGCGCCGTTGGCAGAGCAGGAGACTCCCCGGCCGCCCAGCGCTGTTTTACTTATCGCTGCTTGCTGAAATGCTCAAATAAATTGAAATTCGATCTACCTTACCCACGATGTGTTGGAAATGATTTCTACCAGAACTAATTTATAACAATAGGGGTAGAAGGGGCTGGGATAACAGTGCCACTTTGGGGGGATACCAAGCTGAGACTAGGGGATTAAATGATCTCTGGGCAATTATTGTATGTACCCAAGGCAGGGACTAACTTGTTGGGAAAGGATTTGGTGATGAAATTGAGCATTCAAATTGTAAATAGTTAGACTGGAATAACAGTGTTATTAATGGAGTGCTCTCAGGCCCTGAGAGCAAAGATATATTCACCTCTGACTGGAAGGACCCTGAAATGGGGGCGGAAGCAACAATTCAGACAGACGGTTTTACCTCAGGGGTTTACAGGGCCACCAATTTATTTGGGCAAGTTCTAGAACAGATTTTGGAGCAATTCCAACCTCCCAAAGAGGTATTACTGTTACAAATATGTGGATGATCTTTTATTGTCAGGACAGGAGAAAACAGTTGTGAAGGAAGCTAGTAACAAGCTATTCAACTTTCTGGGAAAGCAGGGCTTGGGAGTATTGAAAAATAAATTACAATATGTAGAAAGAGAAGTGAGGTATTTAAGGCATCTAATGTCTGAGGGAAAACAAAAAATAAATCCAGAGAGGATTCAGGGAATTGTTGAAAACTAGGAAAGAACTAAAAAGTTTTAAGAGAAAGATTTTTTTAAGGAATCAGGAACCACGAAGTCTGAGGGAAAATGGATACTCCCTAATGGGAGAGAAATGCTGAATAAAGCACCAATGAGGCAAATATTAATCGTTTTACATCAAGAGAGTCATTGGGAGGTGCAAGCAATGCGTGATGTTGTGCTAAGAAAGTATGTCTGTGTAGGAATATACACTTTAGTGAAGCAAATATGCAGAGGATGTACCATATGTCAAAGCGTAAATAAAAAGGTCATCCGTAACCCACCCAGAGGGGGACGGGAGCCTGGGCTTCGACCTTTCCAAAGTATACAGGTAGACTTTACTGAGTTACCTAAAGCAGGGAGACTTAAGTACTTGTTTGTCCTAATTGACCACGTGACTGGATGGGTGTAAGCTTTCCTCTCCATATCTGCCACTGCGAACATCATGGCTAAGGTATCACTGGAGCAAATAGTCCCTAGATATGGGATAGTTGAAAACATTGATTCAGATCAAGGAAGTCATTTCACTTCACAAGTACTGCAAGGGTTAATGCAGGCCTTAGAGATTGAGTGGGATTTTTCACACCCCCTGGCACCTCTCCTCTTCTGGGAAGGTGGAGCAAATGAACCAGACATTGAAGAAGCAATTAACTAAGTTAGTGTTAGAAACCCAACTTCCTTGGGTAAAATGCTTACTCCTACAGGTTCAAACAGCACCAAGAAAGTATATAGGAATTTCACCATATGAGATGCTGTTCGGATTGCCCTGTCTGGGCAGAAGGTATGAGATACCACAATTTGAAATAAGTGAGTTTTCTTAAGAACTGTATTCTGCTGTTGTCCTCTTCTTTGTCATCTCTCAGGACCCATGGGAAATTGGGTCCTGATTCGGACCTGGAAAGGATCAACTCCGGCCTGAATGGGAAGGACACTTCCATGTACTACTAACCACTGAAACATTTCATCATAAGCATTTCATCCAGGGCAGCTGTGTCTTGATCATTAACTTAGCCAACTGTTGTTTTATTGTTTGATTCATCCTTTCTACTTTCCCTGCGCTTTGTGGGTGCCACGGAGTGTGGTATTCCCACTGAATACCTAATGATTGACATGACAATTTTATTATTTTAGAAGTAAAGTGTGTGCCCTGATCAGAATCAATGTACTGGATTATCCCATATCTAGGTATTAAATGTTCTAATAAAATTTTGACCACAGTTTGTGCCGTAGCTCGTGCTATGGGATAAGCTTCTACCCATTGTGTTAAATGATCAACTATTACCAATAGATATTTTATCCTCCCCACCTTGGGCAATTCAGTGAAATCAACTTGTACTTTCTCGAAAGGTCTATAAGCTGTTTTTCTCAGTTGGTAATTCCAATCATTTTTCCCAATTTAAGTTTCAAGCATTGAAGAAAAAAAAAAAAAAACACGCCTTTTCCTGTTGGACAGTTGCTCCTATTACATTTACAGACTAATTAACAGAGAGAAAGAAGCTCCCGTAACCAACAAAAAATTCAAGTCTCTGTCTTCATTTTCTAGCTTTATTTCAACTATTGGACCTGCTAGGATAGATGCCTCAGGTCCCTGTCATTCCTGACTGTTGTAAGTTTGTCCTGCAGCCTAAGACAATTTTTTTTTTTCTGATATCAGGGGCTGATTGCCCTAGAAAGAGCTAGCCAATTGCCTCTGTTTGTTTTCTGAAGCCAGGTCCAATTTTTTTTGTCTGTTTTTATGTTTTTTTGTTTGTTTGTTTGTTTGTTTGTTTGTTTTCACTTCAAAGTTGGTCCAAAAATTCAAAAATTCCATACGGGTTTCTTTTGGACCTTGTTGGAACAGATTCTCAATTCCCAATTTAACCAGATTTTGGTATTTACATAATTTCCGGGGTGATTAGGGTCTCAGTGGGGGCGTCGGTCAGGGGAATGCAATCGTTGACAGTTGCCTGAGCGGTCCCATTGGCAATCTGAACTCACACATGAACTCAGGTTGTTTTAAGAGTTAGCTGCTTTTCTATTTCCATGACAACTCTCTCGGACCCATCATGGTCCCTCTGCCCCAGAGGGCTCACACCCGTGATTTTAAGATCTCAGCCTCGGGTTGAGGCGGAACTATTAGCATTCCTACATCCTCTTTCCCTGCTCATTCAACTTCAAACAGCTCTGTTAAATACTACATGCCACACAACCTTTAACACCTTCAACAACGCTTTTAACACTTCCTTTATCTTTCTCCAGCCTGTACTTTTCTAATGCCAACACCAAAGGCTCAGTCAGGGGCCAACTTAATTCCATACCTTTTCCCTCTAAGATGCTGAAACAACATACCAATATACAACATTTCATCCTATTTTCCTTCTCTCCTCAAAAACAACATTGATTGCAAGACACTGTTATAGTCGATTGATCCATAAAGTGGCCATTTAGCTTATATAGTGGCCACAATTAATTGCAGTACTTAGTGTAAGCCCTCTTGCTTTCTGTGCCCACATTTCTAACAATATCCTTCCAATGTGCTAATATGCACCCAAGGAGGCTTTCTTTTGGACGTCTTTGTTTTGGATATTACCCATTTCCTTGATTTCCCATTCCCTTTTATTTATTTATATTAGTTACTGTCCCTTGTTTCAATTTTCACGCAAACCTTTTTATTGCAGGTTTTTACTACCTTTTCCTAATCTTCCCAAATGTCCCAATTCTCTGGGATTAAACTCTTCTTTCCACATACAAACTTTACTATTTCAGATTGTTAATGAGCCTCGTTCCAATCATAAATCCACAGGACTTCTGAAAAACACCTGAAGCACTCAGCCTTCCGTCTTCTAGACAAACAATACCACCTTTTCCACAAAATTTACATTTCAACAAGACCGAATTTCAAGCCGAATGCTAACTTTTCTCATGCACTTTGTTAGTAAGCCTACACAAAACAAGGAATCACTCCTGTGTATCCGTCAAGATGGGGGTTTAAAAGGTATTGAGGCCTAAATAAATTCACTCTCCCCCTTCTTACCAAATTCCCAGGGCTCAGGCCCGAACCACCAAAGAAGTGACTCTCCATTCTACTGCCTTGATAATCAGTCAGCCCCCCCTCGCCCGATACTTGGGAAACTGACCAAACAACACCGCGAATATACCAAAACTTCAAAACTGTTACTTAGATAATGCTCGCACCTTCTTCCTTGTCACACTCAAAACATTTAAGAACAAAATAGGATTACAAGATGCACCACTGGAGCTGGGTTTGTTAGTGTTGGGGAGAATCGAATGGATGTTTTACTAATGTCTCTTAGGTGATGGGCCATACAGTATAATTAAGCATTGCCAAATGTACTTACATTATCAATTAATCTATGTACACTGGAAACTTAGGGAGTACACTGAACATTTAAAGGAATCGTTGAAGGGGAACCCTGGGAGGGAACAGGTACAACCTGACCTTGGATAAGGGCCTGGAAATGCTGAAATGAGTTGAAGCAGAACCAAGGAGCGGAGGGAGCATGCGTCGAGTGAGAAAGGTGAAAGAGTTCAGCGGAGAGGAAGACTCCTTACTTCATCTGGACGACCACCTGGACGACCACCAGAGTGCGCCACGCATGTGCAAAGGGGAGGGGAGCTAATTAGAATGGAATGCGAGGCTGATGTTGCAACCTGTAATGAATATGTATGCCTTACGTAATGTTGAATGTATAAATAATGGCTGGGAAGTAACGGGACTTGAAGCCAGATTTGGGCACCTGCCCCGGCTTCCAGCGCTGAATAAAGCACCTTCATATAATCACTTGGTGGTTATGTGGTTGCTACGCTAACAGGTTCTTAGGATATAGAGGTGGTAGGTTATCCAATGACTCCCATTTATCATCTTTTTCCGTTTTTTTTTTTCTTTTTTTTTTTTTCTTCTTCTTCTTCAAAATTCTCATCTGCTTTTAGTGTAAATATTGAGGCTGGAAAAGGACATGAAGTCCTGATCCATAATCCTGCATAATCACTTTCCTCCTGGCTAAAAAGTTCCTTCGAATGAACATGTATATTTAAGGCCTGGCAAATCCAGTCTTAAAAGGATTCAAAAAAAAAAAATTATGTATAGGCCACAGGCAAGTGGCCAAGTGAAAAACCATGAACCATTTGATAAAACAACAGATTGGTAAAATCTGTCAAGAAAGCAATATGTATTGGTAAAACTAAGCCCCTTTTGAGATATTCGATGGCAGGCCTTACCGAATGCCGTACAAAGGAGAAGCTCTAACACAAGTAGGAAACCAATATTTGCAACAACATATTATAGTTTTGGGAAAGCAACTAGAACAAATCAATAAGAACGTTTTAGGCACTAGACCTTTGATTTGCCTCCCAAGGGGAAGTATACACTTGAATAAATATTAGTTGCTGTATGCTGCCCAGCGATCTGGGGAGCAGATCGAGCAAATCCGAGGTCACCGCTGCATCCCCGTATTGGGAGCCAGGGCGGACCTGCTACTGACAGTCTAAGAAGCAGGAGAAGGGTAAGCGGGCCCCTCACAATTGTGACAGGGTTACCTGGGTCATATCTGCAGCTGCTGGAGGGCAGGAGTGGTACTAATTGTACGTCTTATTTGTAAATGTCCGGGAATTTGTGTTGAAAGTAGTTGTGTAAGGGTGCGTGTGATGGAGCCACAGTGGTGTTGGGAAGTGGGTGGGAGTCCTGACTTGCGGTTATGTGCTTTTTTAACACCCAGCGGACAGACAGTGGCCTTAGATTGGGAACAACCTATCCCCAATACCTTTTTAAAGCCTCCTATTGACGGATAGGTAGGAGCGATGCCTTGTTTTGTGTGGGGGCTTTCTGACAAAGGACATGAGAAAAATTGGCGCTCAGCTTGAGTCTTGTTGAAATGTAAATCTTGCGAGAAAAGGTGGTATTGTTTGTCTAGCAGAGGGAAGGCTGAGTGTCCCAAGCGTTTTCCCAAAGTCCCGTGGACTTAGGATTGCGACAGGACCCATCAAGAATCTGAAATCATATGTTAATCAATTACCTGATCTTTTGCATTACAGCAAAAGTCTTGATTCAGTTATTATGGAAAGTTATTTCTGAAAATACTCAGCCACCTCTGTGCATGCCAAACCATCAATGGCACTGTGCAATACAAAGACTGCAGCGATAAATCAGGTTGTGGAATGAATGGCAACAAAACTAGTTGGCTCCAGATCCAAAATGTCATTTATTTGACCATTTTATTTATGGTAGCACTCCCATCCACTCCCATTCCCTCCCTCCCCTCCACTCCCCTCCCCTCCACGCCCCTGCCCTATGATCCCCTCCCCTACGCTCCCCTCCCCTACGCTCCCCTCCCTTACGCTCCCCTACACTCCCCTCCCCTACACTCCCCTCCCCTCCCCTATACTCCCCTATGCTCCCCTACCCTACACTACCCTTCATGTCCCTTCAGTACCCCAACCACCCCACCCCACCCCACCCCTGCCCTGCCTTCCCTTCCCTCCTCTCCCTTCCCTTCCCTCCCCTTCCCTCCCCTTCCCTGCCCTTCCCTGCCCTTCCCTTCATTCACTCTCCTTCCCTCCCTTTCCCTCCCGTCTTCTCCTCTTCTCTCCTCTCTTCTCCTTCTCTCCTGTCTTCTTCTCCTCTCTTCTCCTTTCTTTCACAAATTTGAAAGGCAGAACAGGGAGAAGCGTAACTTCAAATTGCTTCAGTTGTTCTCATAGCTTGTATCACTGGCTGATTCATGGGAATCCTTCAGCAGTAATCATAAGCGTTCCAGCTGCTGTCTTACTAGTCAAGCAACAGTCTCAAACTGAGAATCGCTGACTTCTTTCTGTGGCTCGGACAGGTGGTTTTCAATTCCACCCTGCCTTGGACACGTCCTCTTGCTGTGTCCCCACCTACAGTGCAGTTTTGCTTAGAAGCAGAAGCACGGTTTTGAAGTAGTTCCACTGCTTCCATTTTCAATGATTTAGCTTGGCTAGCCAAGTGGTTTCTGTAAATAGAACGCAATCAAGAGATTTTGGTTAGAAACAACTAACTGAGCAGTTCCTTTCCACATGGGCAATGAATATTTACCCTTTCCTAATGGAGACTGCAGTGTAAGAGATAATGACAGATCATTCAGAGAGCTCTGAAATAGCCCTTGGGGATGCTTAGTCCAGAGGACCAGAGTAAATCTGCCTAAAGTACACCATGGGATCACTCTGAATTACTTCCTAACAGACGCACGTCCTTACTATGTCTGATATGGCTTCAGCTGGTTTTGGGCTTCCTTTTCACCTAATACCTAAATTAAGTTAAGAGTTCTAAATGAAGACGGAAAGATTGAGAAATATATAAATCACTGATGAAAAGTGCTTTGAGAACTTTGGCCATTAGCCCTGGAAAGCATCAAAGTACTGTCCTATGAAGCAAATGCCTTATTCTCTTGATATCTAAGGAGGTAAATAAATCCAATGTTGGAACATTAAGGATAGGTTAGAAAAGTAAACACTAAAAACAAGTTAAGGAGAAGAACAAGTAAGCAATTGCAATGCCTATGGGGTTATTGCAGGGTTAGGCAAAGAACTATTGTGCAATGAAATCTTGTTATAAAAGAAATATTATGTGAATTTTTACTGTTTCATTCGTTGAGCTATATTTGGAAGGGAGAAGAAACAGAACTGAGTGATGTCACCATGGCAATTTGGGAGCAGCTGCCTCTGTGCAAGTTTAGCTAGGAGGGACAGAGAAGCGTGCTGGATGTGATGAAACCACGTGAGGATTTGTGGATCCCACCTTGAGGTGCATAGAGAGGGCCCATGCCCTTCTGTAAGTGGTTTGATGCTTGGCTGAGGAAAAAAATGTGTTTTTATTGTGAATGCTTCCTTTTAGTATTCTGTAGTTTGTGTAAAGTCCTTTCACAAGCGTTAAGTTTGGTACTTTTGCTCAGTGATGTAGCTGCACAGAGTGACAGATGCAAAGTATGGGTGAGGGCCTCTGCACGTTCTCTTTTTCCTACACACGATCAACAAATAAGGGTGGACAAATAAGAGCGTGCTGTGCTCCTGCCATACGCCTCAAGTACTAAAGCATAAACAAGAGACTTAAAAGTACCCCTGTCACATTAAAATTCAGGACAGCAATGTACTTCATCAAATGGGCTGACCTGTTGAGTGTCTCAGGATGTTGTGTATGAAGATGCACTCCATCTGCTTCCAGATTGGCACTTGCAGTGAGCAAGCAGCCTGACCTTAACATTTTTCATTTCATTTTTCACCTCAGTTTTGCTGGTTCTCCATGATTCATTCTTGGTCTAGAAAGAAAACAAACAAACAAACAAACAAACAAAAGTGAACTCAGACCAAAATAAAAGGATTTCCTTTTCATTAATTCCATGTTCTTAACTTGA
Source organism: Anser cygnoides (assembly GCF_040182565.1). Classification (NCBI taxonomy): domain Eukaryota; kingdom Metazoa; phylum Chordata; class Aves; order Anseriformes; family Anatidae; genus Anser; species Anser cygnoides. The sequence goes on from NC_089912.1 coordinate 23,776,627, forward strand.
CAGATTTGGTTATTGACTAAGAAGGCAAATATCTGGCCAGATATGGCCAAATATCTGGCCAAATGAAACAAGCAGCTAGCTTGCTGGAGACATTGTCTGGGAAACAGTGAAAACACTTGCAGACAAAAACATATCAAAGGACTAACGCTTTGAGCTTAATTCTAAACAAACATCATAAACTCAAAACTCTTGTTTATCTTCCTAACAGGCTGGTATAGTAACATGTCACATTGGATGACTTTGCAGCATAGATGTCAGGACTGCAGCTTGGGATCACTTCCTTCTACTTAGAGTTTAGTTTGAAGGGATGAGCAAGTAATTTTTCCTGGGTTGATGGAAATCTGCTCTAAAGTCTGTTTTCTAACACTCTCATAGATACTTCTCTGTCCATCGCTCTGTCCTGCCAACTCTGCTGTGAGTGTGAAGTTGTGGCAAGAGGGATTTCCTCTTCCTAATTTGACCTGGTGGACACCAACTTTCCTACTAAATTGCCGACATTGCTGAGGAGGCAGCAGTATCAAAGCCCTGTTGATGAAGATATAACAAGCTTGGGGAGGCTTTGGCATTTCTGTACAATGCTGCTCCCTGATTGTGACCCAAGACTCAGATTAACTGAATGAAGCAAAGCAAGCTAGAAGAAAACTGTATGTCCTGGTAATTTTTTATTTTATTTTATTTTATATTTTCATTCTTCACCTGTAAGAAAATCTAAATCTTTAAACCATTTGTTTGAAAACACGGTTTTATGGAAATGATTTTGGGTGTGCTCCTTCACCTTCTTTGGAACCTGTTTAACCTCGCTTCAGTTATAGGAGACCTATGCTCAAATTTATGCTTACCATGATAAAGCGGTATTCTTTTGGTATTCTTTTCTTTGATGATTGCACGTGAGGCTGAAAAGAGTTTTTCGTGTGATTCTTCTTTTCCTTTGCAGTCTCCAATACTCCGTATTATAGCTGATCTTCATCTCTGATCTGAAAAGCTTCACAGGCCAGAAGAGAATTGAGATGAAGAAGGAAATAGAGAATGCTGATGAATATTTCCAATTACCACCCGTAAGTTTTGTGAAAGAATCAGGTGCATTTCTGTAGTGGTAGAAAGTTAATAAAATAATGATCATGCACTTGAAGGCAAGTAATGGTATAAAAATGAAGAATGCAAGGCCCTGGTTAAAGACAATCTTTACGCTGCTTCCAGATCAACACTTTATTTGCTTATTCCACAACCTCATCTCCACTTGCTTAGAAGCTGTGAAGATTGGAAGTACACTTAGTGTTTTTCATCCACTCTGTGTAAAATTGTAAGAATTTTCACTGGCTATAAAAGCAGAAAAGACAAACAGACCCTCCTCTGGGGCTTCAGAATGCTCGTAAGATCACCCAGACTGGATAAGCAGAGATGCTCCAGTATAGGTGCATATAGATGCACTACAGATGGTGGCAGAGATGCCCTAGCATAGACGTGACGCACTTTGACAGCATCTTTTCTCTGACAGCAACTTACGTCTTGGTTCTTCACATCAAACCAGAGCAGTTTCTTTGCCTTCGCAACCTGCAGACTGACCTCTCGTGTGTACCTGTGGTGGATTGAAGGTAATGCTTGTAATGTTTGTAACACACCCTGATGCTGTATTCACTTTAACTTTTAGAAAAGAGAGCAAGAAGCTTCACAGCAGTTTCTTAGGTGCCTGTCTGTCTGTCTATCTACCTATCTATCTATCTGTCAATCTATCTACCTATATGCACATATATTTAATTATTTATTTACTTATTTAAAGATATCTTTTGTTCACTAACATGAATCCTCTGACTGTTACTAATGTATGGGACATACCGTGACAGTATAATAGTGTATAAATACCTTTCATCTCATCCTTGCTATTGTTACTGTATTTTAAAAATAATTGTGCATATAATTACCCGCTTTTACTCTGTTTTAAAAAAATACCTACTTACTCGATTATAAAATCCTATAAAAAGGGGTGAACTCAAAAGGAAAGAGAAACCAGTTTTCATTACATTTCTAAATTAAACAGCTAATCCTGATAGATTCACTCCCTTTCAAATAGAACACTCAAGAAATAAAACAGTAAAAATTCACATAATACTTCTTTTATAACAAGATTGCATTGCACAATAGTTCTTTGCCTAACCCTGCAGTTACCCCACAGGCACTGCAATTGCTTACTTGGTCTTCTCCTTTACTTGTTTTCAAGGTTTACTTTTCTAACCAATCCTTAATGTTCCAACATTGGATTTATTTACCTCCTTAGATATCAAGAGAATAAAGCATTTGCTTCATAGGACAGCACTTTGATGCTTTATGGGGCTAAAGACCAAAGTCCTCAAAGCACTTTTCATCCGTGATTTAGATATTTCTCAATCTTTCCATCTTTCTTTAGAACTCTTAATTGAAGTATTAGGTGAAGAAGAACACTGAAACCAGCTGAAGCCATAGCAGACATAGTAAGGACACGCTTCTGTTAGGAAGTAATTCAGAGTGATCCCATGGTGTACTTTAGGCAGATTTACTCTGGTCCTCTGGACTAAGCATCCCCAAGGGCTATTTCAGAGCTCTCTGAATGATCTGTCATTATCTCTTACACTGCAGTCTCCATTAGGAAAGGGTAAATATTCATTGCCCATGTGGAAAGGAACTGCTCAGTTAGTTGTTTCTAACCAAAATCTCTTGATTGCGTTCTATTTACAGAAACCACTTGGCTAGCCAAGCTAAATCATTGAAAATGGAAGCAGTGGAACTACTTCAAAACCGTGCTTCTGCTTCTAAGCAAAACTGCACTGTAGGTGGGGACACAGCAAGAGGACGTGCCCAAGGCAGGGTGGAATTGAAAGTCACCTGTCTGAGCCACAGAAAGAAGTCAGCGATTCCCAGTTTGAGACTCTTGCTTGACTAGTGACCCAGCAGCTGCAACACTTATGACTACCGCTGATGGATTCCCATGAATCAGCCAGTGATATAAGCTACGAGAATGACTGAAGCGATTTGAAGTGACGGTTCTCCCTCTTCGGCATTCAAGTTTGTGAAAGAAAGGAGAAGAGAGGAGAAGAAGAGAGGAGAGGAGGAGAAGAGAGGACAAGAGGGGAGGGAAGGGGAGGGGAAGGGGAGGGGAAGGGGAGGAGAAGGGGAAGGAGGGCAGGGCAGGGGAAGGGAAGGGAGGGCCGTGTAGGGGAGTGTAGGGGTGTGTAGGGGAGGGGAGTGTAGGGGGGGTAGTATAGGGGAATATAGGGGAGTGTGGGGGAGAGGAGTGTAGGGGAGGGTATTGTAGGTGAGGGGAGTGTAGGGGAGTATTGGGGAGTGTAGGGGAGGGGAGTGTAGGGCAGGGGAGTGTAAGGGAGGGGAGGGGAGGGGAGGGAAGGGAGGTGGAGGGAATGGGAGGGGCGGGGAGTGCTACCCTAAATAAAATGGCCAAATAAATGACATTTTGGATCTGGAGCCAAATATTTATGTTGCCATTCATTCCACAACCTGATTTATCACTGCAATGTGCATATTGCACAGTGCCATTAAAGGTTTGGCATGCAGAGGTGGCTGAGTATTTTCAGAAATAACTTTCCTTAATAACTGAATCAAGACTTCTGCTGTAATGCAAAAGATCAGGTAATTGATTAACATAGGGATGGCAGCTGAGCAGGGGAAACAGCTTCAAAACTCCCAAACATTTTCTTTATACAGAACTACAGCTCCTTCTTCTCTGCTCACCGGTTATGAAAGTTTCTCTCACCTGCTTAGTAAGCAGAAGCAGTAAAATGGGATTTAGAGGATCCAGCTAGAGCAGAAGTGCCACTTAGAGGAAGCAATCAATGTATAGGTAGTCCAGTGTTTGAAGAGAGTTTAAGCGGCTTTCCAAGGAACATATACTAGTGCAAAGCAACCGATTTATCTGACTCTCCAATGAAAGAAAAGGAAGTGCAAAGCAGCAAATGCTTGAGAGGGAAAAAGAGGTGCATCTCAGCTGTCTGGGGGGAAGAAGGCAGTCAGCTCTTAACACATTATTTGCCATCTAATTTGTTTCTCAAAGGCGTAACATTTATTTAAGACAGTAGCAGTTTACTACATGTGGTGCTGATAGAGGCTAAACAAAAGACACAAGGGCAGCAAACTCCCTCACTTGCTTCTCACCCAAGGACAAAACTGTTATGGGAGAGAAATGCAGGTTACTTTCTCAAATCTCACAGCACTTTTTGACACCATTGGCTACGGGTTACCTCTTAAGTATTTGAAGATTTCAGTAGGGCTGACTGATTTAGATGTGGATAGGTTTAAATCACACTTGTCAATGTGCTGTTAATGTTGAACCACAGCCATTTTTTCCCTAGACCTGTTAATATGCTAGGCAGTCCCAGGAAGCGTAAAACTTTGACCCGTGCTCTCCAGCATTTGCGTACTGCACTTTCTGTAGGTTCCTTATTCTCTAATCAGAATTCTGACAATCTCCTCAACAGCATACAGATACAAAATCCACAGACCCAGATAAAACAGGCTCTCATCCGCTTGTATGATTGTCAGACATGCATTCTTTCATATTAACTGCTCTTTTCTTTCTCCGTTCAGATGAAACATAAATAACTTCAGCTGACTTCTACAGACAGCTCTGGTGTTGCTGTGTGATGGAATATGATTTTTCCTTACAAGCCACCAATTATTTCCATGTCTTTTCTGGACCTTGGGATCTCTTTTGGGAGCTACATTACTCAGACAAATACAAGAAGGCTGAGATCACCACTGCCTCAACATAACGCAAAGTTTAAGGCCTTTATGACAGCCAGTTTGGAAATGAATGCAGCCCCATCTTCTCAGCATTTTGAGACAGATGACTACCCAACACTGAACTGTCTCAAGGTTTCAAACTGAGACAGCTTTGTAGAAATAATAGAAAAATTTCATTACAATTGGCCTAGCATGGAATTTATTCTTAAAAAGTTTGGTAGAACGTACTTGTAGACTTCAAAACTAGTACAGCATCATTTGAACACTCCTTCGTCTACACGATATTCTCCAGAAATACCAAACTTTTAGTCCTGGTAGTTAGAGCTAATCGGTCGTATTAGCTAATCAAATTCCCTGATCAGTCACTTGAAGTCTGTTGATGACTTCTGCTCTGAGCTCTACAGCATTGGTCAGCTACTGACTTGCGGAAATCAGACTCTATCTAGAACCTCAGAATGGTTATAAAGCAGGTCTGTTTATTCAGCGCTGCACACCCACGCCGGGCACAAGGGGGATAGCTCCACCTAACTTGCGCACCAACAGTTGCTGGCAGTGTGCTTCTGCTAGTGGCACAAATCCACCTTCACTTCATTTCCCCCATATGTCTCTTGCGTACTCATCAGGTCTTAAATGCCTGTCGATCTCAGAATCTTCTACTTCATTTTCTAAGACTTTTGTTAATGCCTGCTTTTCTGTTTCTGGTACTAGTGCCAAAATTTGACTCTCAGACGCCCATTCTGCTGCCCCTTTGGCTTCTGCGTCAGCCAGTCTATTTCCCCTTTCAATAGCGGTAGCCCCTGTTTGATGTCCTTTACAGTGCAAAATGGCAACTTTAGCTCTTCTGCGTGTTTAATTGAGGATGATTAGAGTCCTCTCTCCTCCCAAATTGCCCCATGTGCATGCACCACACCAAAGGCATATTTCTAATCTGTCCAAATGTTAATTCTTTTCCCTTTTGCCAGCTCAAGAGCTCTTACCAAGGCGATGATTTCAGCCTTTTGGGCTGATGGTTGTTACCGCATATCCTGGGAGGTACCGCATATCCCTGGCGGACGAAGGTGCTGCCATCTACGTACCAATCCTCTGCATCTTCTAGGGGTGGTCAGCTGGAGTATATCGTGTCCATGGTCTTGATGCAATAAACTCTGTTCCTAAGGAAAGAGGCTGGGTTCACAGAATTAATGCCAAACAAATTTAGGAAACTAATAGTCCATTCTACACATTCCTTTTCTTCTTGAGGAGCTATCAACAGGTCATTTACGTATTGCAAGTGTCCCCTTTCCCTGAAGGGCTTTTCCAAGCTTCAAGATTCCAGGCTACTTGGTTTCTGAATACGGTGGGGCTATTTTTGAACCCCTGTGCTAACACAGTGCAAGTAAGCTGCTGAGTTTTTCATCTTCTGTTAGGATTTTCTCATTCAATGGCAAAGAGTTCCTGGCTTTCAGGTGCCAAGGGCAGGCAGAAAAAGGCATCCTTTAAATCTAGTACCGTGAACCAAACTTGACTCTTTTCTAATTTTGCCAAAAGGCTGTAGGGGTTGGCTACTACAGGGTATAAATCTTTTGTGATCCTATCGATGGCCCTTAAATCCTGAACTATACGATAGGTTCCATCTGCCTTTCTAACCAGGCCTATATGGAGTGTTATATTCTGACTCACATTCTACTCTTAGTAGATTACTCCATAATTAAGCAAGTTATTGATTATTCCTTCCATTCCCCTTCTGTCTTTCACCTTTAGTGTGTATTGCTTTTAGCATACCTTCGGAGCATTTTCCTTTAAATCAACTTTTTTTACAGGTACTACATTCTTTGCTCCCCCAGCTAGTCCTGTAGCCCAAACTCCCAGATACACTTGCTTCATAATTACACTTAAAAGAAAGAAAGAAAGAAGCTCCCATATCCAACCTAAAAATCCATGCCTCTCTCTTCATTCCTAGCTTTATTTCAACCAGCGGATCTGCTACGATAGATGCCCCTGGTCCCTGTCATTCCTGCTCTGACTGTTGCAAGTTTATCCTGCAACCTAAGACAATTTCTTTCTGACATCAGGACCTGATTGTCCTAGAAAGAGGCTAGCCAATTGCCTCTGTTTGTCTTCCGAAGCCAGGTCCAAACTGGTATATTTTTTTTCTTCTCTGCATTTCAAAGCTGGTCCAAAAATGCCATAGGGGTTTCTTTTGGGCCTTGTTAGAATAGATTCTCAATTCCCAATTTAACCAGATTTTGATATTTACCAGAGGCCCCAGAGGGCTCACACCTGTGATTTTGATATCCTCTTTCCCTGCTCATTCAGCTTCAAACAGCTTTGTCAAATACTACATGCCACACCTTTAGCACCTTCAATAACCCTTTTAACGCTTCTTTTGATCTTGCTCCAGCCTGTACTTTCACCAAAGGCTCAGTCAGGGGCCAGCTTAATTCCATACCTTTTTCCCTCCAGGATGCTGAAACAACATATCAGTATACAACATTTCATCCCATTTTCCTTCTCTCCTCAAAAACAACACTAATTGTAGGATAGCGTTCTAGCCGATTCATCCATAAAGTGGCCATTTAGCTCCATCCTCAAGCTTGTATAGTGGCCACCCTTGACTGCAATGCTTAAGGAGAGTCCTCTTGCTTTCTGTGCCCCCCCAGTTCTGACAATACCCTTCCAACGTGCCACTATGCACCCAAGGGGGCTTTTCCTTAAAACGGCTTTGTTCTGGGTATTCCCCATTTCCTTGATTTCCTATCCCCCCTTTTTTATCATTTCTATTCCTTATTAGTTACTGTCCCTTGTTTCAATTTCCACGCAAACCTTTTGTTGCAAGTTTTTACCGGCTTCTCCCAATCTTCTTCCCAAACGTCCCACTTATTTCTGTTAAACCTGTAGGTAACACTTTCCGTTTACATCTTCAATTAATTGCTTATCGATCTCAGAATCTTCTACTTCATTTTCTAAGACACAATTGTGCTAGCTAAGACCTAGGAATCACCATCCTTTATCTTGTTCCCCGTCTCCCTGCAGAGCTCACTCTAACCTCCCTGTTGGAAGGAGAACGCTTTCTTACCTGAGAGGACTACTGTGCGTGGCTGTCCTGTGTCTCCATTGATCAGACTCACAGGAAAGTAAACCAAATGACGATGAAACAGATTTACCTCTGGACGTATCATAGTATGTATTGAAATGGGACCTGTAAGAACAAAGTGCTTTCTCAAGTGAGTCCTTTCCCATTGATTTCCTTAGTCACTGGGAAACTCTTACAGAAAATTCAGGCAAACAATTCCCCTGCATGGAAACCTCGTTTCGTCTGTAGAACTAAGCATTTATCCCGTTTTTCGACATTGTATAAGCCTTCCTTGTATAAGCCTTCCTGCTCTCACTTCCCTCCGTTTTTCATTTCTTTTCTTCCTAAGACACCCGTGAAAAATTTAAGAAACTTCCTGGTCAATACCTTTCTTCAGACAGTGTCAATGATATCACAGCAACCCAGACTTATTTAACTTTTTCTTTAAAATAGCTAACACAGATTCTGTATCATTCTCACGCAGACCAGTCCCCAGCTTGATCATCTGAATTGAATTTGTTTTCTATTAAACAGATTTTCTTATCATTTTTATTACAGCAGATGAAAAAAGCGCTCACTCTTTTGCCGGCTTTCCATCACATCTGATTGACTGAGACACCCTGATTCCCTGTCTTTATTTGCTTTCTGCAGAATTCTCCGATCTCTTTTGGTTCAAGTTCAACTGGCAAAAAGCTTTTCACTGGTTACTACACTTAGCTGCTATACATTTTTGTTTCTTAAGATAACTGTTTTCATATTTTTCAATAGAACGTTGCCATGATCTATTTTGTAAGGTCTAGAAAAAAGACCCCCCTCCCCCCACCCCCCCAAAAAAAAAAAAAAAAGATGCTTAGTCCTTTAACATAAAATACTTATTCATTTGGCTGGATGGAGGAAGTTAAACACGCTTTATATTCTATCCATGTAGACTGCACTCAGGAAAAGTTTATGTAAAATTCTGCTGACAAATGCAGAATCCAGCTTGACTGCTCTAGGAAGTGGAACAGACCCACAGTGGACAGGAGAATGTACTGTCAGAACAATTAGGAAATAAAATCTATCGTGATCTAAGTTACTGACAACTGTTAAATTAATTCACTTTGTTCTTATTCAGCTTGGAGGAAATGGGCACAGAAATTACTCATTTACCCTAAGCACATCTCTGTCACCTTCTTCTCATCTCCAACATGATTCTCATTTTCAGATTGACCTCAGTGTAAACTGTGAGTCTATGTTAAGTGTCATGCACCAAGTGTCAGAGGCAACTGTGCTCTGACCAACACTGCCTGTGCTGGACAAGCTATGGAGAGCAGAAATATTTCTGTAGTGGTCCTAGGAGAACCCCAGTTCCTTTGGATGCAGCTCTTCTTAGAACACTAAGGAAGATCTATTCCTCAAAGGCTGCATCTCTATTAGATGCTGGGATGGAGCAAGAACGTAGTTTTGCAATAAATAATCACATTTACTCCATGCAGTTGCAGTTTCACAGAGGATTAGTGCTACATGAATGAATGTTCTCTCTAAAGAAACAGAAATTAAAGATCTGTTTCAGGTGCAAGATCAAGGTATTGCAACCCCGACAGGGGATATAAAAACCCAAACTAATCACCTGCTCTTCGGATAGATTTGAATCAAAGTTTGCAGGCATTTTTGTCCAATGGCTCCAAATGAATCTAGTCCAAAGCTCCTATATGCTGGAACCACATGATTAATATGTAAGGCCTTTAGCCTTAGCTGCTTTGATCTACTGATCTTCTCCAACTGGACTACATTGCTTGTTGCTATACCTCCAAGGGAACGCAACACAGTTTGGATAAATTCACAGTCTAGAAAGAGCTCCAGCAGAAACATGGGTCTCCCTTGCTACCACCATCACAGAAGGTGTGGCAGCCACAGGGCCACTTCATTCATTCACTCACAGAGCACCAATAACAAATACTCATTGTTGTAATATTCATTTGTTGCAAAACTACTTTATTGCTCCATCCCCACATCTAATATAGATGCAGCCTTTGATGAACAGACTTTCTTTAGTGTTCCAGTAAAAGTCATTGCTTATTAAGTTTAACTGCCTTTGAAAAAATAATACTAGGAGGTCTGTACAATTGGCAGCACAGTGGTTGACCCATGTATCATCAAGGGTCTGCCTGGAACGGTACGAGCTGGTAATAGTTTTGTTTCAGATGTATTTCAGCTATGCCCATTGCCTAGCACGGAAGCAGCAGAAAATGCCTCTTTACTGTTCTACATGGCCAACGCTCAATTTTAATTCTTCTTGAAGTTAGGGCTTCCAACAATCCAAACCAGATGCCCAGCCTCCCTCCCAGTCTAATGCACAAGCAGAGGGGCTCTCTGAAACACCAGCATAGACTAGGTGAGAAATACCTTGAAAGCAGCCCTGTGGAGAAGGACTTGGGGGTACTGGTTGATGAGAAGCTCAACAGGAGCCGGCAATATGCACTTGCAACCCAGAAATCCAGCTGTATCCTGGGCTGCATCAAAAGCAGAGTGGCCAGCAGGGCGAGAGAGGTGATTGTCCCCCTCTGCTCTGCCCTCCAGAGTCCGGGGGATGGAGTAGCAGGGCTCCCAGCACAAGAGAGACCTGGACCTGCAGTTGGTCCAGAGCAGAGCCACAAAAATGATCATCAGAGGTATGGAGTACCTCTCCTGTGAAGACAGGCTGAGGATAGACTCAGGTAAGGAAGAGATTTTTACTGTGAGGGTGAGGAGACACTGGAAGAGGTCGCCCAAAGAAGCTGTGGATGCCCCATTCCTGGAAGTGTCCAAGGCTACAACAGATGGGGCATTGAGCAACCTCGTCTGGTGGGAGGTGTTCCTGCCCATGGCAGGGGGGTTGGAACTTGATGATCTTTAAGAATCCTTCCATCCTAAAGCATTCTATGATTCTATATGGTATGGAATATCCCTTTTGCCTTTTTTCAATTTCTCTCTCTCTCTCTCTTTCTTTTTTTTTTTTTTCCTGCCCCAAAGATTGCCTACCACTATAAGGATGAAGCATTCTAATGGCATGGAGGACTTCAGAGAAACAAACTGTCCCTGCTGTCTTGTTGCCAGGGCACCCAGGCATGGTCTTTCATCTTTCCCAAATCCCATCATCTCTGCCTCTGCTGGGGAGATACTAGCCCAGAAGGAGCACTGCTGCATCAGGCACAGCACCACTCACTGTATTTGCTCCTGCAAGCTGCACCCAGGGACTTTTGAACCTCCTATCTCTCCCTGCTCCTGCTGAAGAAAGCCCTCTGTGGAGGCATTCCCAACAGACCAAAGCATTGGGCCAGAGCAAGCAAAGACTCCTTGATTGGAATGGGAACAAAAAGTGTATGTGGTGCTGAGCATTGACAAGCAGACTTGCTCTGACATCTTGCCCTAGCAAAATTCAGTCCTCTTGATATACTGAGTCAGACCACATTGTGAAAGAGGTAGCTGCTGCTGCAGCAAATAGACCCTAAATGGCTTTCATTCTTATTTTGTTCTTTCCAATAAGGTCTAAAAGTAATGTGTTTGTAAGAGATGTGGACGTGGTCCCATGGGGAAACATGAGCCATTATCTTCTTTCTGGTCTAATACTTGCTTGCTTTCTCTAAATCTGATTAAAAGTCAGAGATGGTCACCACCTAAATCTAAAGATGACTTTTTGCTGAAGATAAAAAGAATACATGTAAATTCTCATCTGACTTCTAGACAAAGCACTATGAATGTCTGTCACCAGTCAGAATTGGTGGCACATACAGCAACTTCAAGCCTATATAGGTTAAATCTATATTAGAATGCCTTCAAAATTCTTTTCATACCTCAGAAAATCTAAAGGAGAAAAAAAAATTACTCCAAGCCACATGCACTTCTGTTTCTATTTAATCATTTCTCCCTCCCTTAGATCTGTGGGTGGTCACAAACGCATTGTCCAAGCAGCTTGTACATACACTTTCAATAAAAGCCTTGTCAGTAGATCTGCAGGAACTGGTTACCAGTGGAAACTTATGAAAGGGAATGCCCCTCTACTCCAACCCACCCACCGCGCTGCACCCCGATCAAATTCTTTGTTCCTGTGATGTGTGTACATTCACAGACTGCACCACGAGGTCCCAAGACTGCAACAGTAATACAAACCTACCCAGCAGCATAAAAACCTCCTGTGGGGTGGCCTGAGAAACAGATGTCAGACTCTTAAACTCTGGGACAGATCCTTATGCTACAGTCACACAAGAGTAGCATCCTTCTACAATAGTAAATCCAACTTAGTCCCAGGGAACTACTGGGTCAGCCTCTGACTTTTCAGTGTGGCTATGAGCATAAGAATCTGGCAAATGGAGTTGTTTAATGCAGATGTACATGGGTTTTTCCCCTAGGTCCATCACTAGCCATGTCTTGAAGTCTTTATTCCTTCTATAGCAAGCTTAAAAGGGAACAGTTGATTGTATGAGACTGATTTTATTAACTCTAACTGAGCTGTTGACGAATGAAGTGGAGATTAAATAAACGTCTCTGCAGTGTACCTTAGGTCACACAGCAGATTACAATTAGAAGTGAATGTTAAATAAATAAATAAATAAAACTCCCTCCTAAAAATCTAACATCGCTCCAGCATTGTCTGAATGTTAAATGATTGACTAAGTGATTCAGACTGAAATGGCACCCAGCAAAATACTAAGTATACAATCAAAATGTTTATGTAGTATGGGATTTGGGGGCATGAGATTAAGAGATCTCATTCACCTGTGAAGAAAACTGTGAGAACAATGGAATTTAACTATTGTTTCATTCGATCTGTTGAAGATTTTTTTTTCCGTTGTATGAAATCTGTGGATGTATTTTCTAAGCAATTGCTAATTAAATAGCACTTCACTCCATGCATAGCCCCACTCAAATCATAAATTCACATTTAAATACTCATATTTCCATGATGTGAGTTGCATTGAACTCTGTTTCAAGGGATGCATCAGGCCAGTTTATTATATGCCACCTACTGAAAAGTACTTCAGAACATTTCACAAGGGACAGTTTTTAAAATGAGAGAGAAAGAGAATAATTACGTGAAGAGTTTTGGCAAGGTTTAAAAAGTGCATCCATAGTCAAGTCTGGTACGGGGGGGGGGGGGGGGGGGGGGTAAACCTCATTTCAAATACTTGCAGGAAAACATCTTATGCTTGAGAAGCAGCATTTTGCACTGTATCTGTGTAAACACAAAGATTGTAATATTTGACGTTTTGCAGTTCTACAGTTAAGAAAGACAATTCATAGGACAAACTAACCGCAGAAAAGGAGTTGGCGTAAAGTTTTCCAAAATTGTCGAGCAGTAAAGTTTTTACCGTATTACTAGAATGTAATTAAATATCCTAAGAAAAGGTTATGAATCAGTTTTCTGAACTGCAAACTTAAAAAATAAGCAGCAACACTGCCTTCAATAGGCAGGATAAAATAATGATAGTTCATGGTATGCACACAAATACAAACAAATTAATTACTTCTCTCTCTTAATATTTTGGCTACAACAGACATTTGAATTAAATAAATTCACTATCAAGGAAGTAAAACAGTTATCTTTAGTACTTACAGTCTTTAAATACCAGGACAGGGTCTCGATGAGGCAGAACGTGGGCAATTACAAGTTGCAGAGACTCCCAGGTTCTGTCCATCTCTGCTCTGCTTTTCCAGAAAGCAGCCACACGCTGCCCTCATGCCTGAGTCAGGCAAGTCCTGTACCAACTTTCTGCAGCTCATTGATGCGCTGGATTCCTGAGGAATCTCCCCAGTCAGGCTTTGCCTCAACCTCGGCGACCCTCCGGAAGGCCCACCTCCCCGGACTGCTTATCTTTGCTGTATGCTGTGCTACTTAGCTGTAAAGGCAGACTGACAGGCTCTTTCCTACTCCTTCCTTCTGTTAAACACACCCACCCACAGGCCAGGGAGAGAAGCTAATCACGACGAGAAAGAAGTTTGTTTCATCAGGTTATTGACGATGTGCTGCGACAAAGACTGCTCTGGCTCATACCTAGTGAATAAAGAGACTCCTTTGCTCACCAAGACTCTCAAAGTGTACGAAAATATTGCAAATATAAGGAAATACTTCATTAAGATGTAAAGCTGTAGTAAACTCGATAGCATGAAGGTAGCATGCAGACTTGTTTAAAAACAACAAATTCAATAAAAAGTATGATTTTTTTCTTCCTTTAACTATGTAACAGAAGAACGATATTAACGGCAAATGGAAAATTAATCCAATTAGCAAAATTAAACTTGTGATGTATTAGGTTAACCCAACTTGAATCTGTTTTACTGAAAAGCAGTTTCCCACTCCCTATACAATAAATGTAATAAAATGCCAGTGAACTAAACTATTTATGTATAAAAGGACCTGTGGGATGTGCAGAGGTCTGAACAGGCACTCCAATCAAGACAGACACAGATGCACTGGCAAAAGCTTGAAGCACGCATGCAAATACACTGCTGCTATACACATTTCTGTAAGAGGCATAAGCTGTACAAATCAGTTGTTTTGCTCAGATTACTTTTATTTAAATTCCAGTAAAGTCTTCCTGATCTGGAAAAAATCCAAAAGTAAGGATGTGTTCTTTAATTACTGTGCAGTCTTTCCCAAACAGTAATAATAATAATAATAATAATAATTTTTAAGGATGCAGCAGTGGAAAACTGCTACGCAACCTTGTACCTCCATCACTTGCAAGTTTCAATACATACTGTTTCATCTATAGAGTGTGCATTGTACAATGCGTATCTGCTCTTTATCTTCAGGTTTTGTTTACAAAATAGTGAACTAACAAATAATGAACTAACACTTACTAAAATATTTAAAACCCATTTTGTTATAACCCACACATTCCTTGCTAGGTGAGTTTGCTAAGACAGTCAATAATGCTATTGTCTTAACCTCTGCATTTTCCTAAGTTCACTCTGAAGAGAGCTCTAAAGTTCATTCCATGTGTAAACTTTGTTGCAACCTTTGATGACTTCAGACATTTCAGGAATTCTGCTGCTTTGGAAAAAAAAAAAAAAAGCTTAATAAAGATACATTAAGCTGTAACTCCCTTGCTAACTCTACTCTCTGAAAAGTCTCATCTGGCAGAGTAAATGAAAATGATAACTTACAGCCATTCATTAGAATACCTTTAAAAGAGTTAATGGATGCTTTAAAGGAACATTTTGAAAATAAACAGCATAGATTTCCATCATTCCATCCTTTCTATTCTCATGGAGCACAATCAAATGGGACAGGCTTTGTATATTTTTGGAACCCATTACCAAGACAGACTTAAGGTCATGCACCAGAAAGAATTCACTCACTGTGAAAAGTTCTAAATTAGAAGCCAGAAAGTGCGTGCACATCTTATGCAAAGAGCGGCAACTGAAATCTTGTTAAGCAGTCACTGAAACAACCTCTTAACAGATAAGAGTGTAGAAACAAAAAGATGTTTTTTCCCTTAACATTTAAAATGGAAATAAAATTAAATTCATTTAGGCTGCTTTTCTGCCCGTGCTAAAAAGAGCTATCTGCATCAGGAAACAGCCCTACATACCTTGATAACAATCACTTACATGTAAGATTTAATTGGACTTCCTTACTTCTGTCACCAGACTTTCCTGCAGCTTTGATGCTAAAAGAAGCACTTACCTAACACATCTCTGCACTGGCCTGCCATGCTTTTAAGAATATATGCTGCTGCTAGCTAAGACTAGTTTTTTTATTGTAACAGCAAGAAGACAGAAGTTAAAAACTTTCAAAGCAGAGTATGCTGCAAGACAGGACAGAGGCTGTAACTCCTCAATAGACTAAAAGCTGATTTTCAGTTCGGGCAAAGTAGAATAGATAGTATCAGGTGTGAGTATAAAATCAACCTCAAAATCCAAACTCCCTCATTTCCCCAGGCAAGTAAAAGATTTAAAACGTTGCTAACTATAGATTGATGACAAACTTTACCATGTCATACATCGGTAGGAAGGCTCTTACTTCACCTAAATCACAGATACATCAAGGTACTTGTTTTTCTAGGTCTTCAGAGACCGAGGACATAACATAATAAAATACACGGTGATATTTTTGAAAAGAGTTCAGAATGCTTACCACATCATGTAAATTGTTAAATTACTTAAATTTATCGGTAACTGCACAGGCAAATTCAAAACCTGAGTGACCGCCAGATCTGTACAGCACTTATTTATTTCTTTTCTTTCTGGACAAGATCTATACGAGATCTTGGAGTGAAAGGACAAATAAGAACTGCTTGGTTCAAAGAATGTATATTATATTGTTTGATGATCCTTGTACAGGTTCAAAAGAAATTTTATAGGGTACTACAAGCTATCAGTTTGTATTTTTTTGTGATTTTTAATTAAATCAAATATCTATAACACGAGGGCAGAATTCAAATTTAAATTTCATGTCATTGCAAAAAATAGTTTTAAGGAACAAAGGAAAAATTTTAAAAGAGGGGTCCTCTGCACAGTAGAAGATTCTTAATCTATACAAAAACAGTAAAATTGACTTAAGATACTGTTGGAAATACTGTATTTAAATGATCTTACCTAGTGCTACTAATTTATTTTAAATTACAGTCAATAGTTTTTAATTAGAAACACAAAACAAAATCATGCAAACAAAATCAGAGGAACCACAGTGATGTTTATTAATTTCCAGAAATACATTGTGTTGTAAAGAACTTTTCCTCCACTGTATAAAAGGATTGTTGGTTATTAAGTAACTGTTTCAGCTGTGTGTACTGTGAGTTTTCTCATGTTCTGTGGCAGCTATGATAAATTATCCCCAGAAACTAGCTGCATCCAAGCTTGACTTAATGTTGTGCATATTTTCTCGACGTTGTTTGGTATAAACGTTTGCCTCTCCTTTCTGTAGTCGTCGCCTCAGAGCAGACTTTTGCTGTTTCGTCAGCTGGCGTTTTATCTTCCTTTTCACCAGTTCCTACAAATAAACAAACAATTCAGTATCAGAACTTTTTGAAGATCGTTTAGTACTAAGACATATCATAATGACACTGTATCGTCAGTACTAACATGAACATGTGGTAGTAGTGAACCTGTCGAGAAGGCCACCATGCACTGAGCAGCTGGTGATCCACACCAGGGTTAACTCGAGTTTGCCCAGGCTTGCCCTGTGCTATGCTGCTCAGACTGTGTGGCCAGCAGGCCTGTGCTGGGCTGCACAAATCCCTTGGCCTGAAGCAAACTCAGTCAACTCCTTCCAGCTCCTTGTGACAGACGAGCCTGCAGGCAGCTTCCGCTTGGTACCAGTGATTACCACTGCTCTGTGGTCTTGCCTTTATCTAACAGAGCAGCAAGAAGTTCTCATAAGAACATCACCTCTGCTTGACAGTAGAAGTAGAGTTGTTTCCTTGTAAGAAAATCATATAATTATCTCAACTGAGAGAAAGGGGAGAACCTCTGCTACAGACAAGGTCTGCACTGTTGGTATGCGGTTTGGAGTCATGTTCAGGGCTCCAGCATTTGAAGGGGTGTAAGATCATCTGTGCTATTTTTTTTTAGTGTTAGCTCAAATAAAAAGCATCTTAGGTGATATCTTGCAGGGTTTAAGTGCCTTTCTTACAGGAATCATAATGAACCAGTACTTTTCAGTGCAAAATACATGTCTTCAACAAAAATGATAATGTCCTGTGCTTAAAGATTTGACAAACATCTTGTAAGTAGAAAAGGGACCAAGAGAGTATTTTATGCCCTACAATAATTACCGGGTTTGCGGCTACATTTTTTTAGCACCTTGATTTTACAATACTTGGATTACAAATGGTCTGAGTACAATTCTAACTGAAAACAACTCTATCACAAATGCGGCTAAGAGAGCAGCAGTCAGTGATGTGGAATCCCTCCTCTGCTTTTCACCTGCTGTGAGGCACTCTCCCATTAAGGTCAGGACTGCCCCTGAGCTCAGTGCAGCAGGAGGGCAGGAGGTGCTCCAGGCAGGCAGCAGCAGTTCCCCTGTGGCCTGTGAAGAGGCCCCTGGTGGAGCAGGCTGTCCCCCCTAACCCCTTGGGTCCCACAGGGAGCAGATCTCCACGCTGCAGCCCCCCCGTGGAGGAGCCCCCGGTGGAGCAGGTGGATGTGGCCTGGAGGAGGCTGCGGCCCATGGAGAGCCCCCGCAGGAGCAGGCCCCGGGCCGGAGCTGCAGCCCGTGGAGAGGAGCCCACGCAGGAGCAGGGGGTCTGGGGGGAGCTGCCGCCCACCCGTGGGGGACCTGTGCTGGAGCAGTTTGCTCCTTGTCCTTATCACAACCCACGCATATTTTTTATGTCGTCATGTTTTCTCCCCCTTTTTCCACCTGAGGATGGGGCTAAGAGAAGCATGGAGGAGCTAAGGTACCTACCGGTGCGAAATCACCACACAATTTAGTAACATTTCTTTTGCATTTACCCCAATTTCTGTTGCCTTGTTTTTTGTTTATCATACTGTCAGCTCAACTTCAGTGCAGCACATGAAGTAATAAGTTGGTAGTTAAGTCAGGAACCAGAAAGAATTATTTTGGCAAGTTACACTGTTTAAAAATTGCTGTTACTAATACAACTAAATTAAGAAAATACAAGGTAGTCAATAAATCCAGGTACCCAATCCTGACTTCAGTAGAAATACTGTAGTAATTACATAGTATTCACCTGAATAGTAGTTTCCTAAGCTTTACCACATGCAGGTTGACTATCAAAAATGTGAATAAAAAGAGTAGTATATGATCTGTCCTTCTTTCCTCAGAAATTTAGCAGAACTCAGTATTTAACCAAGAGCATTTTGGAAATTAAATCTGTGAATGCTCTTTAAAAATATTCCTGAAGAAATTCCTGTAGAAAGCTGATAAGAACTGGTTTAAACTGGTCCACTGATATTTTCCTTCTGTTAGTAGAGCAACTGTCATCCTCTGCTTTTTACAGGCAGAGCTCTGAAAGAAGGCTTCTCTACTTCTCCCACTTTGGTGGACAGATGACTTCCTTCACAGTTCATACAAGGCTTGCTAGAAGAAATTTTGCAATACAAATACCAGATATTTTCACTATGTAAAAATGTAAATTCACAAAATACTACTGCTCAACCACGGCATGCAAGTCTCACTAGTCTCTCCATCATCCTAAGCCTGACTGTAAGCAAAATGAATAAACATTTTTTTATTATTTAGATTTTTGCATAATTTGCATTATTTCCTATAATTAAATTACAGCAGTCCCTACAAAGATTTGTACAAGCACAACATGAAATTTCATTTTGTCTGGAATAGCTTATTGTCTGTAACTCATAAGGCTTTCTTTCTGGCACAGGCACCCAGCTATGACTGCACCTACTGCTATTACTACTATTGTTTATACATGCCCATATGAATTCCTTCTGTGTGTTTAATCTGGAAACCTCCTTATGTTTTAATATGTTTCTCCATTGAGAAAGCTGTATAAACAACAGAGAAGTGCTAGAAGCAATAACAGGCATTGGCTCTAAGCAGGTCAGTGGGACTTACTGCAGTGCCTTTTGTGTTTTTAGTTTTGCAATCACGTTCTTATGTTACAAATAGCTCATCATGCATATCCTTCCTTTCGTTCTAGTATTCAAAACTTCAAATAAGATTTAACAATGGGCAGAAACATTTTACTTAGCGTAAGAGCATGTAAATGCAAAGATTACACAAAGTAAATTGACACAGGATGTTTATGTGGCTGAATCTCTCAAAAGCTGCTTCTGCTTTTATCTTTCTTTTAGAACAGAATATTAGGTACTTAAATGCCATTTGAATATTTTAACAAGTTTGATGTGTCTGCCTACAGAAAAGAACACGCATTTGCTAAACAATCAGGAAGGTTTCTACAGTGAGTGACCACTGCTACCACCTACTGGTGTACAGAAATATAATTTCAAACAGAGATCTATAAGAGATTCCAAAATAAATCCTATACATTTAGGTTAGCAAACTGAAAGGGAAAAAATATATATTGTGTGGATCAGAAGCCAGGCAATTCCTAGCCGTCATCCTAGCTCTTCTTTACTTCATTTCATAATTCAAGGCTAATTCTTTTTCTCCTTAAGAAGATACAAGGCCATGTCCTACAGTGAGAACAGGGATGACCAACAAAGTCTCTCTCTTTCCTTCCCATGAAGTCCTGTAAAAATGTCTTAGACAACTTGCAAACATGCTGTTCCCTAACACATTTATTTATACATAAAACTGGCCTTTCTTACATTTAAAATTTAGATAAACTTGTTAAATTGTGATAGAGGTAGCCATACTGGGTAGTATGCTGAGTAGGGATGAAGAAAGATGTAAAATTCTGCCACAAAGTATTGGTTTATATAATGCTGAAAGTCAAATTCATATTGCCAAAGACACTACGACTACAATGAATTCATATATATGTTTCAGAAATGTGTTAAGAGATGTGTTAAAAAGACAGACGAAAAAAGGCCAAGGTAAATCTTTACTCAAGCATGCACATTTAAAATACACAAATATTAATTATGGGGAACAGAATTCATTTCTAGCAACAAAAACGAAATTCAAGTTGCTAATGCTCGAGTAGAGCTTTTGTGAAAGAGCAAAGAGCAACACAGGAAGTACAGCACTGGATGTAATTCACCTGTAAACACTTAGGAAGTATCAGACCTATTTTTCTGTGAGCAAGGAACTACAAACCAAAGAGGTACGCAGTAGTAATCAATTAAACACAGTTACTGCTAGAAGATATTTTTACAAATACCTACTAACAGCTACACAGCAAGACAGTATCAGAGTAAACTAGGTAATAATTACCAGTGGAATGGTTGAACAGCTCCCAACACTGCTGGCTGACGTACTTTTAGTTCTTGTTCTGTGCTCCGCAATATGAACCATACTGTCTTCATTTCTAAAATATGTAAATTAATGTTTTATTCAATTTAGTGAGATAAACATCATTTCCCTTTATGACCATCATGTTTTAGTCAATTTTTTGAGATATAATCAAAACTGCTAGCAGCACATTTGAGTACTACACAACATTTACATTTAAAATATTAACACTAGCTCAAAAAACACATATTATGACAGGAAGGATTATAGTGCAATAGCCACATATATACTACACAAAGTAGTGTAAGAAAAAGAAGCTTCAGAACACTAAAAAGATTAATTCAGATTCTGTAGACTGCCTAGGCATACAATTTCATGAAAAAGGAAAAATGCAAGAAGAAAAGAGGGTGTATGAACTTTGTATATGCATTCAGGTACATGGGGGAGGTTGCTAACTAATAGTTTGAATTTCATATAAAAAGGAGTTAGCCTAAAGGTAAGCAAGAATTTCCAAGTGTGTCAGTAAAGGCATTAAAAGCCAAATGGTATGACATTCAGGAAAATATATTTGAATAATATATTCCAAAGAGTTTGTTCTTGCTATTTTCAGCTGAGTGATGGGCAGAGGCTGAGAAAGAGCATTCTAATTATAAACTTATTCATAGAAGTCACTTAGCAGCAGCAGCATTTTAATATCAACTAATCTTTTACTCACATTATTACCAGAAATAAAGGAAGAAAATTTCACCACACTCCTAGACAGTAAATATAAGTATTTACCTGTAAGGCATCAATTCCTTATTTAAAGTTGACAAGTCAACCAGATCAGGGCATTCATCTTCGTTGTCCTTGCCACTGCAGCCCTCTCCTGGACCCGTCTGATTTTCATCAGCATTTTCAGGTATTCTTTTGTGCTCAGAAAATCCAATTGCACAACTCTCTGCATCTTCACTGGACTTCCAAAGCACAGGCTGCCCTTCAACCTTTTCTAAGGCTGAACTCAACTCTGACATACTCAGTCTTCGTGAATTTTCACTACTTTCAGTGGCTTCAGCATCTTTACTGTGATACAAGTCTTCAGAGGTTCTGCTTTCAGAAACCACTTCATATATGAAGTCTGCATTGTTTTCTTTATCTTGGCTGAGGATGTTGGCGTTACTTTCCGCATCTTCTACAAATTCCCTCTCCTCTGTTGTATGATCATCCTCATCAGAACCCACTGGGTAAAGCAGTTCATCATCTTCCTGCATTTCTTTTGTATAACCACTGGCAGCAATCTCTATGTCAAGAGAACTCTCTCTCCTGAGAGAAACAGAAGTGAGCTTTCTTTTAACATATCAAATCATTATGCTAGATTTTGGATTAAAAATACTATCAAGTTAGACTATAATTACCATGCTATTAACAAAGACAGTATACTCCATTGGAACATAGGCAACACATTACAGTGCAGGGCTTTGGGTAGTTAGCAGAATGTGGCTTGACAGAACCAAACTTTCATACAAGATGATTCCATCTCCATAATCAGCACTTACTGAAAGTAAACGATTTGATTTTAACAAATACAAAACTTAAATTATGCTTGTGCATACAGAGCAACGAAGGATACGTTGACACACACACAGACAATTCCCCTTTGAGAAAGGGCTCAGAGTGGTATAAAACCCTTTTAACTGAAGCAGCATTGCTCTTAAAATACATGAGAAAATAGTTTGCTTTTCAAAAGAGACAAATGACATTAGGAAGAGAACTTTGAGGATGATAATATTTGAAGAAGCAGCCACCACATGTACTAGCATTTTGAAAATTAAAATTGAAAACTAGATTAATACTTGATACACCAGGACTGTTACATATGGTCTTAAGAGTGAGAGAAACTAATTCTGCGTCACCGTAACATTTACGGCTTTTGGATGGATCTCCTTCCCTTAGCTGCAAGAGGTAAGACAAAGGAGACAGCAGAAGATTTTAAGACACGCTTCAGCTTTTGGAAACCACTTTTAGTAACTGCCAATGAAGACATGAAGACAATATGGATCCTTTTTACTGTAATAATGACAAAAATATTTCAAATTGCATTGTTAGTCTCTTTTTTCCCCTCTTCACTTCTCTTAAAAGCATCTCTCAGAGGCATCCATTTTTCTCATAAAACCAACATAACTACCATACCATGGGAGAACTAAGAGTCAGCTGGCATTTTTTACCTGATATCTTGGAATGATGGAAAGAGCTCACTCTCGTAGTTGAAGCGTTTCTTAAAGAACTCCTTTATGTGGTTAACATCTCTTGTCAAAATACCTGTTTAAAAAATACAGAATTGTACAAATGCAATAATCAAGGTAATTAAGTCTATTGGTATGACAAGCTTTTACTCTGCATTTCTTGTCTTTTATTTGAAAATTAACAACCATCAGTGATCCCAAGTGAAAAAGCATACGTCTAAGTATACATACGTAAATACAGATTATTTCTATTAATTTCTTAACTGAAAGAAATAATTTTATCTGAGAAGCAATTAATTACAAATTTATCCTAAGGAGTTTGCCACTCATTCATAAAACAAATAGCATTTGTAATGTATGGTGAAAACATTCGAATTTGAAGCAGGCGTATGAAATCACATCATGGTTGACTATTTGTTGGTATCAGCACTTAACTGATTTATTTTGCATTTTGCATACATCCTTAACTTTGTACATACCATTCATACCATACCATTTGGATGTGATGTTGATACCATCTGAGGGAAATCAACCATAGTGACATGATCATCATTATCCAGTATGGGATTAAATTCACTGAAATCCCCATGAATCAAACCATGATTGCCAAGTTTTACAATTAGATCCATTAATTCACTGTAGACAGCAGCAGGGTCTTCTATTTGGTGTACTTGGCATCTGGAAAGTTAAATAAAGAAGAAAATCTCCTGAACCCTGAAGGAATTAATTTAAAAATATAGACAAGGCACATGAGTTACATCTGACAGAATGACAGGGTAATTTGAGTCATAAGGGATCTCCAGAAGTTACTAGTCCAATGCTCTGCTCACAGCTGGGTCAATTCTGAGATTAGACGAGACTAATCAGAGCATTCCCAATGAGGGCTCGAAAGTTTCCAGGGATGGAGACATACTGTACAACCTCCGCCACACTGCCTCACTGTCCTCATGGGGAGAAACCTTCTCCTATCTCCAGGCTAAATCTCTCATTTTAACTAAAGCCCTTTGTCTCTTGACCTCCTACCACGCATGATGGTTATGCCACCTAATTTAAATAATAGATCCGCAAATTTTTATGTCTGGATTGTTCTAGGTAACTTAGGTCTTCCTGTATTCAAATACCTCACAAAAAACACATTTTCAAGACTAAGTTGGTGGTGAGGAAAAGCCAAAAAACAAACAAACAAACCTTAAAGCACTCCAGAATATACACCAGTAAAAGCAAAGTATATATTTTGCCCCAGAAGTGGGCAAAATACACATCACCTTATTTTTACAAGCAGAGTAAATAGGCAGCTGTCTCATTATACCAGGAACTGTCAAGAAGAAGCCATCATTTACAGCTATTTTGTGGTATATTTTGGCCTGAATGCAACACTATAGTGTTATGAGAATATATCAGTTGCACATACTAACAGAAAGCACAAGGGAATTCTAGCAGCTCTGTAATAGGCTGCTGTCGATATTTTCATATTGATAGCAAAATTAATTGGTGACATTTCTTATAGCCAGAGGTCTGTATCATAAACTATATCACTTGTTCTTTGAATTTGGAAGTGATCTAAGCTGGTATCTTCGGAGATAATTCTCATCTAGTACAGCATCTCCTTCAGGTTAAAACTGCAGAACAGGGAGAGCACGGCAAACCTCCCCTGCAGATGCCCACATGTAATTTTAAAGCTTTCTGTCTACAGGACAGATGTGGAACTATTTAACAAACAAAGGTAGGGAAACAGGATAAAGTCTTAAAAGGCACTTCTTCAATGTAACTCTTCAACTGTATACTTTGGGATTAATTACACTGAACCTTTATTATTGTACATGATATAGAGTATCAAATAGGTATTTTGCATTCTGCTATGGAAACAAAACAAGCCATTCATTCACATAAAATTCAACATTTTTTCATGTTTCTGGGTGTTGAACAACTGAAGAAAAGTAATCTTCCTTGAACAAAAAACAGAGCGTACATGGTGTTCAATGCACACAAATAAGTTAAAAAACAACACAGAAGTTCTAGAATGGCAAGTTCTGATCTTTCCTGAATCTTTACCACATCATGGATCATGAACTGGGGTCAGAACATGAAAGATATACAACTCAATACTGAATATCACCACTAACATATAGAACATACAATGTCTGTGTAGAAAATGGTTGTAGCACTAACCTCTGTATCACATCGCTCTTCTCTACGTATTCGTACTTAAAAAAAATTAAGTCTATTTCACCAGTCTCTTTGGACAAAGAAAATATCATTTTAGTTCTCCTTCTCTCACCAATTTCTCCAAATATAATGAGGCAGAACCCTAGCCATTGTGGGCCTGACAGCTTTACTCAGCATGGTCAGAATTGACTCATACGATAAGGAAAAATGCCATCCCTGCTGCCTTACTGAACCTATCATTGCTAGGGTTTCTGTAAAACAGAGACTTCAAGCTTCTAAACTTACAAAGGGTAGCCATCAAGGAGTTCCATAATAACTGCATGCCTGTTGTAGTCTACAGGTTTTGGAACACGAAATTCTCTGTCATACAAAGCCTGGAAAAAGACAACATATTGAAAAAATAAAAGATAACCGTTAAGAAAACATTACATACGTGACAAACTACAAATCTAAGATAAGCAGTATCATTGTGGAAGCAGCATCCTACGGATTATTCAAGTGCTAACTGTAAAAATCAAATCATGTGCTTAAGAAGGAAGAGCAATCTGAACTTTCACTACTAAATATGCTTCTTTATTTTCCAGAGTTTAGTTATCCTGCATGTGGCAGGAAAACACAATGGAATAGAAAAACAGCAGAATCGTATCTGGTCTGTTAGCTTAAGAAACCACCAGCAGATAATTGGGAATAGGGTGTTAGAAAAAGGTTCCACAGTTCTTGTAAATACAGTTTGGCCTGGTCAGGTAATCCACACTCAGCTTCAGTAAGACAGAAGTTTCTTCTTAAATATTAATATCCAGTATTACACTACATTAAAAATTAACTAAAGGTAGGCCACAGTATTTTGTAGCTCTGTTAGCTTGCTCTAACCATATTTACCAAATCATTCACTTGATTCATAGAATGGCTCAGGTTGGAAGTAACCTTGAAGACCACCTGGTTCCACCCCTTCTGCCATGGGCAGGAACACCTCCACTAGACCAGGCTGCTTAAAGCCCCATCCAACCTGGCCGTGAACACCTCCAGGGATGGGGCATCCACAGCTTCTCTGGGCAGCCTGTGCCAGTGCCTCACCACCCTGAGCAAAGAATTTCCTCCTAATATCTAATCTAAATATACCATTATTTTAGTTTAAAACTGTTACTCCTTGTCCTATCACAACACTCCCTGAAAAAGAGTCCCTCCCCAGCTTTCCAGAAGGCCCCCTTTAAGTAGCTATTAGCATTCCCTTAAGCCTTCTCTTCTCCAAGCTAAATAACCCCAACTCTGGCCTTTCTTCACAGGAGAGGTGCTCCACCCCTCTGATCATCCTTGTAGCCCTCCTCTGGACCTGCTCTAACAGCCCCACGTGCTTCTTGTGCTGGGGGCCCCAGACCTGGATGCAGCACTCCAAGTGGGGCCTCACAAGGGCAAAGCAGAGGGAGACAATCCCCTCCCTCCACCTGCTGGCCACACCTCTGCTCACGCAGCTCAGGATGCAGTTGGCCTTCTGGGCTGCAAGCACACACTGCTGGCTCATGTCGAGCTTTTCATCCACCAGAACTCCTAAGTCCTTCTCTGCAGGGGTGCTCCCAGTGAGCTCTCCTCCCAGTTTGAAACTTACTGCTTACAGCCCTAACAAATACTCTGTAATTATGTTTGTGGAAGTAATCTAAATTGACAAGACTAAAATACCACTAGATATTTCACGAATTTTCCCTAGCATATAGGAATGTTCTTCATTGCTTTTCTAAGACAAGGTTAAGTGAAATGACGCCAGTTTATTTACTGCCTTTATTAAGATTCAGATGACTGGACAGCTTCACCTGAAATTTCATGGAAATTGCTTCAGTTCCATATGACTTCCACGGCAAAGTTTGATTTTATCACTTGAAAGTATACAAGACACATTAGCACTGTCATTCTCTGAAATGCATAATTTAAGTCCACTAGAAAAAAAAAAAGCATAAATCCTACCAGTATTGCAAATACGAAGTGATGAGAAGATAATCTGAGAAGTACGTTCCAGTCTATCACATCCTTGTTAGTATGCTGCAAACAACTACCTACATTCATGTAGGCAAACTCCTTCATGGCTGCTAGCCGATATAAATACAGCCATGACATTTTGTGTCTGTGCTTATGGCAGTCATGCTTATTTTTCAGGCTGTGAAAGGAAGTTCTTCCAAGCCTGTGTTGTTTCATTGCAAACTGCTGTTTGTCTTCATTTGCAACAATATAAATATCTAGGAGAGAAAACAGCAGCATAGATCTGATAAATAAATGGTATCTGACAGGTATATAATGAAACAGTGCAGTGAGAAATCTTACTTGACTTCTCATAACTGCTATTTCTGGAATGGCAACTACACTTCTTCTAACAGAAAAGACAACTAAACTTGTATATTATACATTAAAGATCCAAATAAGAAGAAATTATTGTTGAAGATATGCTGCTCCATTAGTAGAAATATCTATCTGATCTGAAACGTCTTTCAGACTACGAGATAAGAAGTAACTGAAATGAAGAACTCAGATGATTCAAATTCTCTGACTTACCGTTCCTATACTCAGGATAGACAAGCACAGACCAAATCAAAGCTCCCCCAAAAGGGAAACACAGGGCAAATGCTGAACTCCAGTGGTTTTAATAACACACTGGAAAAGACCTCTTTCGACTGGACAGAAAACTCAAAGGACCTCTTACTTCAAGCAGTGTTAGCAATTAGCTAATGTTTCATTCCTACTATTTGTCCTCAGTAATCCTCTGCTCATTCTTTAATGACAAAAGACATGCTGTGCCAAATCACAATCAACATATGAGCACGAGAAAACAAGATAGCACTCCAATAGTTTGGACTGCATATTACTTTTTTTTTTTTTTAGGTGGGATGAAAAATCTGATGTTAATCTTTTTGACGGAAGGCTTCAAAATTCTTTGCAAGGCATGAGACAACTGCCACCTGTCTGCAAAATACCTTTTAAGGAATCATCCAAGAATTGTACGAAATGTTCAGAGTAGAACAACACTTGTGGAAAAATTCAAATGCAGTCAAAAGACTCGCACAGAACTCCAAGCGACCCATAAATTTTGGTGTTTGACAGATTAACTGATATGACTATCCAAAGGGAAATTCACCAAGTTTCCAACAAAACATCAGCAAAAATACAGACATGTTTCCTCTAAAAAAATTAAATACTGAAAACATTTTTTTAATTACCTGATTCTTTGCCAACACCCATCTGGTTTCCAACAGAACTGATGACTTGCCGGGAAGACAGAGTTCTCAAGGCAAGGTAATCGTATCCTGCATTAGTTAACTGATAGCCCTGGACCGCTAGATAAAAATAAATTACACAACATTTAATTCCATATTATGGATACATTTCTTTTAAAAGAACTTCTCGTTTTGGTCTCTCTTCTTTTTTCTGCTTATGCTACACAACACCCAAATAGTATTTTTACTGTCGGCTAGTATCAACCCAACTTGACAGTAAGTTTAAATTCCTGCATGCCTTATGAAAATTAAATGGATAAAAGGTAGACATTTTGTTAACCCCTTGCTAATGCAAGCAATGACAGTACTTCAAACAGCATGGGATTACTCTGAAGGATGATTACTTAGGAGACACTGCAAGGATTCAGGATTGTTTTAAAGACCTAAACCAAGGCTTAATGCTCTGAAAAATGGAGACTAAAAGGAGATGAATTTCATGAAGACTCCCACATTACGCTTGCAAAGCCAGATGGCAGTGCAAGACTGAAGGAAATCCAACACTACTAACACAATGGGACAGAATAAGTACTAATTTAGTGATTGTTTCTGACTGGGTGAAGGTATAAGGCTTTTGCAGTCTGTTCCAGTTTGTCTGCTCTAAGACTGTAACACATTTGGCTTGATTCCTACATGACCTTGAATATTATATTAGCTAACAATTATTTAGGTTTTCCATTAATTTGTTGACTGAGCAAAAAATCCTTAACTGTTCCTTTCTTTTTGGCTGGCATCTTTCTTGGCACCAGCAGTTCAGAAATCAGCAACACTGTTTGTTGCTGAAAGAATTCACATTCCCAAGCTAGGCCCAAGACAAGATGAGGCTAGCAAATGCTCTGGATACTTGAATGTACCAAGCTAAGCTATAATACTTCCGCCAAGCTATGGTGCTGAAAAACTGGGAGGAACAAGAGAAGGATCCCAACGCAAAAAAACAAACTCACTTTCAGTCCGTTCATAAGCCAGGAGCTGGTGCTTCCCCAGCTCTCTCAGAATCCTGTTACAGCCGCCGTGCTTCAGGCTGGCGATGGGCGTGACCAAGCTGGCAGGAACTATCTCGTGGTTCTTCATGCCCATTTCCACCTAGCAGGGCAAGCGAACAACGGATCGGTTAGCTCAGAAGGGGAGCTTACGGGTGGCACAGCGCCAGATCACCCCAGAGACTGAACTTATCGCCTCCCCCCGGGGCCGGGCCGGGCCTTGCCTTGCCTTCCCCTGAAGTGCTGCCCGCTCAGGTACCGCAGCACGGCCACGTTCAGCTTCCCCATGGCGGCCGCACCCTCACCCTCAGCGCAAGCCTGACGGGCCTCACGCGGACACACCGCGCATGCGCATCCCCCCTCCCCCGCTCTACTGCTCCGCCCGAACCGGCGGAGCCCGTTTTGGGTCCTGGCAGCTGCATATAGACGCGTGTCCTCGGATGGATCTTCGCACACGGAGCTGGTAACAAGGTCACTAACGACTCAAAATCGAGAGAGCATAAGTCTCTACCCCTTGGTGATGGCTTAACACCTCGCTCTACTCTAAAGGAGTTAATTGAGTTGCGTGTGCATCTGCCCAGACCGACTCCAGTGGGAACACCACCCACGGCACGAACCATCGAGAGAACTGCCCCCGGCTGCAACTGCGCCTGCGCGGCGCCCGGCCACAGCCATGGGGCTGTGTGGGGGAAGGCTCCCAGTGCGCCTGCGCCTGGCAGCCCCGCTCAGTGCGCACGCAGAGGGGAGTGGGGGCGGGCCGTTTCGAGCCCCGGAGGCTGCGTGTTCGAGTCCCGGGAGCGGCGTGCTCGAGCTCCAGGAGCCGCCGGTTCGAATCCTTGCGGCGGACACAGGCCGTGAAGTGCGGCCTTTGCTGAGGAATCCCGTTATTGTTATAAGTAATACTGGGACCTAATGAGGTGGAAATACAGCTGCAGCTATTCCATCTGTGTGTTGTTAGGTGGCAATACTTAGAACCAAATCATGTCTAACGTGCAGTGTGACGTTGCTCACAGAGGCTGTTTTTTTGATATATGTTGTTAAGGTTAAGTCTGTCTGCACCAGTTAATGTGAAAATGCCCAGCAATGTTTCTGAGGGCTCTCAAAATTTGCTTCTTACATTACAGTTTGAATATACCACCTATTGAGGAATCTTTATGTGCTTTCATAAATATGATACCTATGTTTGTATTTCAGAAAGAATCCCATTTACCCCGGATGGTTTAGGGCAGCACCCCAGGCTGTGCAATTTATGGCCCTGAGGCTGGTGACATCTGTCTCTCTCTCTCCACAGACAGCCTCTGGTGTCCTGCCCATCAGTAGTCCCTTCAGATAGGGCACTACGGCTGCCTGGTACTGAGCCACCTTGCTTTCCCCAAGCCTGCCTAGGGAAAGGCGGAGGACCACCTTCTGTCATTTTCAAAGATGTATATGTGGTTAGCATGCTTAGCAGTGGGCAGTTTGACCTCTGATGGCTCCTCACAACTTCCAGTTCAAAATGTTATGTGTGGTTTTAAATAATACTAAGGAGCCACGGAGGAAATCATGAAGAATGCTAAATACACCACCACTTAAGAGTGTCCAAAACCAGCCTAGATGTTATTGTAAATCCTATGTAGCATGATCCCCTAAAAACTGTCATAGTAAGTATCAGCAGATGTTTATCAAGCTTTTTTTTTTTTTTTTTAAAAAAAAAAAAGACCCAAAAGCAGTTTGCTGGGGGTGATTCTCCCCCTCTGCTCTGCTCTCATGAGACCCCACCTGGAGCACTGTGTTCAGCTCTGGGGCCCCCAGCCCAAGAAGGACATGGACGTATTGGAACAGGTCCAACAGAGAGCCGTGAGGATGATCAGGGGTCTGCAGCACCTCTCCTACGAAGACAGAGAGAGCTGGGGCTGTTCAGCCTGGAGAAGAGAAGGTTATGGTGATACTTTATTGTGACCTTTCAATACGTAAAGGGGGGTTTATAAGAACGACAGAGAAACGCTTTTTACAGGACTGTGACTAAGAAGCCATGGTTTTAAATTGAGGGTAGATTTAGACTGGATATAAGGATGAAATTTTTCACAATGACAGGTGGTGAGACATGGGAACAGGTTGCCCTCAGAAGTTGTGGATGCCTCATCACTGGAAGTGAAACTGGATGCAGCTTTTTGCAACCTGATCTTAGTGAAAGATAGCCCTGCCCATAGGAGAGGGTTGGACTAGATGATCCTTATGTGCCCCTTCCAACCCAATCCCTTATATGATGCCACGAAATAATTAATCAGCTTTTGTTCTGTTCCTATATTTACTGGAACAGAACTATTTGTTCAGGGCAGTTCTTGATTCATTCTAAGTCTTTTTTTTTTTTTTCCAAAGACTTTTTGCTGCTTGCTAGATCTGTATTTGTTACTGTGCCTTTGTGCCACCTTGCATGCAGGTCTTTTTTGCGAGCATGCAGATGGACAGAGCTGTCAGCTAAAAGGTTTTTAGTGCCTTACAGTGCTCAGGTGTAGAGTCAGGAGAGCTTGGTAACTGATGATGCATATGCTACGTGTGTTGGAGGCTGCAGCATGTGAACCGCTGCCTCTGGGGGGCGGTTGTGTTTTAGAAAAAAGTAGACAAAACTGAAGTGTTTTCTGGTGGTGGTTGTTTTTTCCCCCTCCCTCCTGCAAGATGGCATGGCAGAGAAATTATTTTCTGGTTTCTCATGTAGGTCCTCATGTAGTCCTTCAATAAGGAGTCTTTTAGGACTAGTCTATAAGGACTAATTAGTCTATAAGGACTAATCTGTATGTTGGACATCCAACCATTCTCAGTGTTTTAAGCTATTACTCTGTGAAACACAGAGTGTAATTAGGAGTTATTTAACTACATCAGTTTTCTCAATTTTGGTAGTACACTTCCAGGAAAACATTAAAAGAGATGCATAAGAGATGAAATACTTGTTAGCCAGTTAATGTGAATAATGTACTTGGCTTAAATGTGTAGTTCATTTGTTTGTTTGTTTGTTTTTACTTTGTCCATGTTCTCACATGACGTGATAAAGAGTGACATATCCTGAATTGCTGTCTGGTGTATTTTGAGCAAGGTTTTCTAGCAGCCTTGCAAGATAAGGTAATTCTATAAAATATTTCTGCTAGAAACACGAGGAATATGTGACTGCAACGTGAGTATCCAAATGAGGTAACGCAATGCAAAAAGAAGGGGGATGTTGACTCCCTGTATAATTAGCTAATTAAGAGGCTGGCTCTTTCAATACATGCATAATATAGTGGACAGTAAGACTATCCAAGATATTCTTGGCTCTTAACAAGGAATAGTAACAAAAAATGTCCTCCATTCTGTCTCATGTAGGAGCTACTGCCACTTTTGTTTGGGTTTCTAATTTGCAACAGATCTCACTATATAATCTTAATAAAGCATCTCTTTTTTTGCATCCTGGACGTGCAAGGAGGCATCTGGAAAGTTGAATTTGTGAAATTAGATCTTAACTTTCAGCATGAACAGATGAACAGTAAAAAAAAAAAAAAAAAAAAGGAAAGTGCTTAAAATTTGGTGTGATCTTAAAGTCAGAAGTTTAACCACGAAACTTCTGTGGAAGTCTGTGCTGGTGTAACTATTAATAAGCACTGTAAAAAATACAGTTATTTTTGACTGGTCAGTATACTTCTAAGGACCTGGCTGACATCATGAAGAATACACATAATACATTCCATTTTTTATATTTTTAAGCATTATAGCTTTCACCCATTTTATATGCACACGTGTATATGTGTATGTACATGAATGATCATTGTGGTGTCAGAAAAAAATCAATGTTTATAAAATTTTTCTAATGAATAGCAGAATCCATGCCAAGTGTACAAATGCTGCACATTCTGTTCTGCAAGGAGTTTTATAAATCCCCAGAAGCTGTAGTTTAATGTACGGTTTGAACAGTGCAATTCATATAGTGGGCTCTTTCATAGTGGTTTTAGGAAACTACTGTTCTCAAGATAGATATGAATGCTTAGCAATTTTATTGCTTCAGGTGTTCCGTTTCAAATGAAAATTAGTAATAACCCTAAAGGGAATAGATTGTGGTAGTGTTACAGTTTATAGTTTAGGTAACTGCTAAGGTGTCTGAATTAGTAAAAAAAAAAAATAATAATAATAATTACTGTATGTATAAGGAGCCCACAGTGGTGGCTCTATGTTACCTACATGTTTATACCTGGAATTTTAGATATTTTAGATCAGCGTTTGGCACTTGTCAAGGAAGTGTTTAGTCACTTCATGAGCCTTAGTTGGTGGTCAGACAGCTCCTTTTGCATTAGAGTTGTAGCTTGTCTGATACGTGTGAGGTCTAGCTGGGATCTGTTCCCCCACAGCAGCTGAAAACAGCCTCCTGAAGGCTGTAAAGCAGGGTAGTGGATATTTTCAGAGTGGATGACATGGGAACTTTTCAGCTTTAATTCAATGATATGGAATGTTTAACACTTAAGTCTTTCCTAAAATACTTACTAACTCAGCTTTTCAGATTCTTTTATTTGTTAAAAACTATAGGGCTTGCAAAGCACACCATTATTTTAATGCTCATGTTGAGTAGTATGTGAAGCTTAGTGCTCGTGCAGTACATTAGTGAGGTTTCTTTCCACACATGCAGGCTTTTCAGCTCTGCCTCATCGTGGTGGTAACTGCTCTCAGTCGTAGGGATAAAGTCTGAAAGGTTGGCTTGTTTTCTAAGCTAGTTAAGTTTCTTGTGTTTGATGAGAGACTTCCAACAAGTTCTATACACAGTAGTGTGTTTTTTAAACATTAAACATTTAACATTAAATGCAGTCTTACTCTTGCAGGTAGCAGTCCCTTTGTGCAGCTTCCTGCAGACTGTGGTGTGTGGCAGTCAGAGCTAGGTACAAGTTGATGCCATGCAGTAAAATTGTACATATGCCACTGGCAATTTTTGTGACTAGTGTCTAAGTTTCTGTAAGCCAAATTCTGTAATCATCAATCATCTGGTTGTTTGCATATGTCTTAAGGAGGGTGGTCATTTTTCTTTGTCATTGCTATAACTGCTTAGTTTTCTAAAAAGGAAGGAAGGACAGTGAGCTTTTTTTTAAAAAAAATATTTTATTTTATTTTTAATTTGAATTGCTGTCCAGCCAGAGACATGGGTGCAGAGGGAGTTAGTCTGTCAGATGCCATTTAGAGAGCTCTGGTACATAAATTAAAGTGGAGAGATCAGAATGAGCCTCAGTATTCATTTATGTGACCACAGTGTGGGGAGAATTGAGACTTTGAAGCTAGTTTGTTTTTGCTCAGATTGGGAATAAAACCATGAGAAGAAAAGGAGTAGAGCTCTCTCCTGGACGGAGAAAACTGGCAGGCTGTGATAGAGCGAGAACTCTCAAAACCATCCTATCAAACCTCAAACTGGGACCTGTCATTTTCTGGTTTGCCAGTTCCATGCCAGCCCACCTATTAGGTCATTAGAGATCGGAGGTAAGGCTCAAAATAAGTTCCCTTCTAGGCCCTGGGTAGACTACCGGAGGGGCAGTGTCTTGCATCAAATGAACCTAGCTGCTCATTTTTGAAGCAGTAAGGACCTAGTGTCAGAAACTGGTTTTGTTATTTGAGGAATGTTCTACTGACTGCATATGATTGACTCCAAGCCTAGACAGATATTCTCTCTGCTTGAATACTTCTTCTACTGGAGCAAAACAATCAATTTACACTGTCATACTTATCAATTTTTATCTTTCCCTATCCTGACTGTAGGTTGCATTTTAGTTTCCCAATTTATTCCCTGATTTTTATTTTCGTACCATCTCGTTAATGTATGTAGATGACACTGCTTACAAGTTGGGCTGCATCCGGAAATACAAACCAAAGTGCTATAGATAGCATGAATGTAGGAAAAACACACTTTATTGTCTTAATGAAGAAAAACAAGCAGACTTTAAATATGTCATAGCACTTTATAGTATTAGCAAACATGCTAAAACAGGCTGCAAAAACTATTATGAATCTCTCTTTTTCCAACACATTTTTAGAACAAATCCTTTGAGACTCAGAGCTACTGTCCTCACTTCAATGTGACCTTCTTTAATGCAACCTTATAATACCTTGAAAATACATCTCTATGAGCCTGTGATAAAGTTAAACAATCATAAAGTTAATCATTTTATAACTATTACATTATGAATTCTTTGTGTTTTTTGGTAAATAAATAATATGCTGAAAATTTGTTCACTTGATCTTTTGCATAATTCTACAGATACTTTTCTTACTATAGCCTGCATACAGAACGTGCTTTAAATTAGCATAGAACATGCTTCAGATAATTTAAAGGCTGCCCGGCTTTCTTAAAAACTACATTGATTTTCACTTTGAATATTCACCTGTCCTTTATTTTCAGAGATGTACAGGGAGCGTGGGGAGGGGAAGTGTGCAAGAGGAACCATTTCCCTTTCTTTTGGTACTCAGTACAAGGACAGTCTTGATATTGCCCAGCAATAATAGTACGTTCCATTTAGAGTCCAAAGCATTAATATCATTACTTTTTCTCTAGCTGTGATGTAAAAAAGATCCTGACTGTGGTTACAGAATCATAATCCTTCAGTATTTACTTTGTAGAGCTACGATGCCAACTTTAACTGCCTTTGTATTCTACGCCTTTTTGTTTACAGCCTTTCTTTTTTTTTTTCTGTCTTATTTTTAGAATAAATTATAATAATGTTGCTGATAAGAGAAACATAGCAGTCTTTCAGGCTAGTAAGAGTAACCAGTATTAAACAAAAGGGAGAAAAACAGAAAACTATTGGCTATAAGCTGCTAGGTTGAAATGATACTTTTTTGTTTGTTTGTTTGTTTGTTTTTTTTCAATAAGTAATTTTCTTATGTCTGTTCAAGAATGAAAGATTCTCAGGGAATGCTAGTAGTTAAAATGTCTTTATGTATTTCATGCGCTTATATGTAAAGT
Source organism: Anser cygnoides (assembly GCF_040182565.1). Classification (NCBI taxonomy): domain Eukaryota; kingdom Metazoa; phylum Chordata; class Aves; order Anseriformes; family Anatidae; genus Anser; species Anser cygnoides. The sequence goes on from NC_089912.1 coordinate 23,812,774, forward strand.
ATGTTTAAATAACCCACTGTTTTCAGTAGATCCTACTTTTGCAGTGAAACTCTTGAATACTGTGGTTGTCAGAATTCTGAAGTAGCAATGCGATAAAAGAAGTAAAGCTATGTAAGATCTTTTATATACAGAAACCTAGATGTACACTTTGAATATAAAAACGTGCCTTTGTCTGGTTACAGCGTTTGCAATCTAGTACTAGTAATCTTTATTATGAAAGGACTTTCTATTTATTCTTTAGATAAATTTTCTTTATAAATAAATATAATTAAAAGTGACTTTATTGCTAACAGTTTTGAAATACTGAGATTACACATGCTGCCTATTTTTCAAAGCCTGTTACTGCTAATGAGTTTTTTATCATTCTGCAAAGATAAAATGTGGCATGTTATATTGTCAACAAGGATTGTTTTTGAAGAACAAGTTTGAAGATACTCAAAACTATCGCGTTTGCAACAAATCTATTGCTTTCTTTCAAATAGTTGCACCATCCATTACAGTCCTTTGAATTCTGACAGTAATTCAGGCAAACAGGAGGAACCAAAGATCAGATGATGCTTGTGTAGCAGGCATTTTTCTGTTCATTGCCAAGTGCACAGTTCACTGTTCGGTCACCTGTGTCGGTTGGTTTAGTGCCTTTAATGCAGTTCTCTGCATGCTCCCTATTCTATAAAGCTTACCTGGGGGCTTCAGACATTGCCTGTCTTATTATCCCCTAAGGAAGGGTAAGGCCTTTACTGTCCAACTGGAAGGATCACTAATTAGAGCCCTTGCTTTGGCACTGAGTGTGTCAAGCCTGCAAGCCTTCCCGCTGGGATCAATGGCATTCATGTTTGCCGTCATGAATGCACAATGGACAGGGGTCTTGGCAAAAAACTGCCTATTTGGCTTGTGCTGAGAAGCTGAGTCTTCACAAAATTTTAAAGTAATTGTGTAGCTAGAAAGGGAGCTATAAGAATACACACAGATTATTCAGCTCAAAAAAAAAAAAAAAGTATTCTCTCTAACCAGAATCCAATCTGCAATCAAAACCCAGCATGTATTTTTGCCCATGTAATGCTCATAAAGAAATTTAGAGTCATTACTCCTCTGTGCTTGCAATTTTCTCAGAATTTAGGATACATTTTTATTTTAACCTTCTATAAAAATTTTAAACTTACCTTGGAGTAAGTGCAAACTCTGTGAGCAATATGATTAATTCAGAATACGTGTGAGGTGTTATTAATAAATAATGGTTATTGGCAGGGCAAATGCTTCACTTAATTCTTTCTTTTTTTCCTCCTTCCCTTTAGAGACAGGTATGTTTCTGCAAAGTAGGTAAGATTTTTAAAATGAGTTTGTTTTGGCATGTGGTTTTCATGGAAATACAGACCTGGGTCTGTATTCTGGAGTGGCTCTTCAGGGGTCACCCAAACACACCATGAATATTATTTACCAGTAAAACAGCTTGACCATGGCAACTGCCAGGTGCCCACCCAGCCTCCTCTAACCTCCCACACCCTCTCCTTGACAGGGCAGGGTGGAAAAGCTCATGGACCGCGATGAGAACATGGGGATCACTTACCAGTTACCATCGTGGGAAAAAAAAAAAAAAAAAATTTTAGTTTGTTGCCTATTAAAAATAGAGTGGGATGGTGAGAAACAAAACAAAACCAGCTTCCCCTCACCCCCTCCTTCTTTCCAGGCTCAGCTTCACTCCCAACTCTTCTACCTCAGCACCCTGAGCCCTGGCTGGTGCAAGAGGCTGGCAGTGGAGGTTGTGGCCTCTTCGTAACAGCTAGTCTCTGTCACTCCTTCCTCCTCACAAGTTCCCCCTTCTCCCTGGCTGCTGTTCTTCAAGAACGCTCCAGCATGCTTTGTTTCCATGGCATGCAGTCCTCCAGCAGCAGACTGCTCTGGCATGGGCCCAACTTGGGCTACAGTTCTGCCAAAAAACTGCACCTGTGTGGACTCTCCATGGGCAGCAGCATTCTTCAGAGCACAACCACCTGCTGCAGGGTCCTCCGTGGGACGCAGGAGGACTGCTTCACTGTGGTCTTCTCCACAGTCTGGAGGGCAATCTCTGCCAAAACCTAGCCTCATAAACCCAACACAGTGCGGTAGATGCTGGATACCTTCACTATACTTTATATTCTTTTATCATTAGAAATAATGGATTTTTTTTTTAAATAAACTTTAGAATAAAAATTTGAGTGTGATGTTAATATAATAAAGTATGCTAGCCCCTGTAAATGAAATGTTCTCCAATTGTATTTATTTGATTTCACAGTGGAGAAGATTTTAAAAATGACTGATCTAAAGATTAAGAAGGCAAAAGGCAGGCTGCAGCAGGGAATAGGTAAAGTTGCTTTTGTACTTTGCAGGACATGGTAAAGTATCAGCTTTTCAAGGCCAATAATAATACAATTCTCTGATTAAAAAATAAAAGAGAGGAAAAATGTGAATGAAAGGATTATGGATAATGTTGAGTTCTGCTGAGCTTCTGTTTTTAAAAGACAACCAAAGTGCAATATCTTGTTATATTTCATGTGTGCTAGAAATGAAACAATACATTCTGGGATAGTTCAAGTTTCATATGAGAAAGAGATTTTTAATTTTTATTTTTAATATTTTTTTTTTTGAGATAAAGGGGCTACATGAAACATTGTCAGGTTGTCAGGACTTGCATTTTAAAACAGAAGTACATCAAGATTCTGTTCTGGATCTTCTATATGTTTTCTCTGAACTGTGAAGCCATAGACCAAGTAGTTCTATTAATACAGTAAAATTTAGTTTTGCATTACATTTTGCATGGATGCAAATGTAGTACTTTCTTTAAATTCTGCATTCAAAGCCTGGTTAATATGTTCCATTTCTACAAAATCATAATGTGACTAAGTTGGATAAGTACTTAGAAAATTTTGGGGAACTTTTTGGTTTCATTGTTGCCACATATCCTGTGGAGGAGATCTTCCACACTTCATGACATACAAAACAAATTGGATAATAGTTTCAAATTGCTATTATAAAATTGTGTTAGAGAGTGGTTGTTTCTGTTGATGACTAAAAGTCTGTGGAGAATAAACTTTTCTAGTGTAATGGGGAAAAAATATTAAAATGTTTTTCCATTAAACTATTTTTAAAATAAGTAGAGATGTGCTCATGTTGAAAATTATTGCTAAGAGAACTCACATGTTTGACATTAGGTATTTTTCTCAGGAGGTGAGCAATCTACCACTTGTCAAGTTAGATGAAATCTTAAAAACCTTTATGATAGATTGACATTACATTTTTGTCACCTTTTCTGTGCACGTACTTGATCTCTTCTAAAAAGTGGTGTAAGATAACATGCTATTAGCTTCTGTGGTGAATCAGGAAAATAAGAAAATCTTATTTTTAAAATAAAAAAGTAAAAAAGTAAAGTCTGGGGATTGTTTGCGGGGAGCTGGGGGTCAGTCTCTTCTCTCAGGTAACTAGTGATAGGACTAGAGGGAATGGCCTCAAGTTATACCAGGGAAGGTTTAGGTTGGAAATTAGAAGACATTTCTTCTTGGAAAGAGTAGTCAGTCGTTGGAATGGGTTGCCCAGGGAAGTGGTAGAATCACCGTCCTTGGGAGTGTTTAAGGAAAAGTTGGACGTGGTGCTTAGAGACATGGTTTAGTGGGTGACATTGGTGGTAGGGGGTTGGTTGGACGAGATGATCTTGAAGGTTTTTTCCAACCTGAGTGATTCTATGATTCTATGACTGTTTCAAACAGTAGTATTTTAGTTTGGCTATTAGAAATTTCTTATCTTCCACGGATCTCAAGGTAGTTGAGAATTCTACAAAGGAACAGCCTGTGTGTGTGTGTGTGTGTGAAATCTCACATTAGCATACATTAGCATTTTGATGGGTGTGATTTTTAATATGTTAATGACCCATAATGAGCAAAAAGGTACTATAGGTCAGCCTGAAGCTGTTTTTCTCCTTCTTGTTTTTTACCTTTTATCCCTTATCTTCCTTGCTTCTGCTAGCTCAAGGCTGTCTCTTACTTTCAGCTAAATGACTACACAAGCTATAGAAAGACTACACAAGCTACAGACCTCCCAATTTTCTTCAAGGTTTTCTAATTTTTTCCCAGCTTTGAGACTACGTTTGTATTGCATCTTCAGCTCTCTGTTGTGCCATTAAGACAGGTTTTGAATGGAAATAGTCACTTCAGTAAGTTGGTGGTGCAGTGGTATGACTGCAAAGTCGGTCTTGGGTCTTTAGGCCTGATGTATTCTAACAATTACTACGAATTTGTGTTATACCAAAGCATCCCAAGCTCATACACATAGCATTGGAACTTTATTGACATTTGATTGCTTTGGCCTCTAAAGCTTTTTAACTCTTTCAAATATGTTACATTGGATTTGTGTTTAAACAGTGTTTCATTGCATTTCGACTGTGTTCCTTCTTCCTGAATGTATAAACCAGAATTAGGCAGTAATGATAGTACTGGTAAAAGAGCAGCTATTTGAGCATTTGTAAACCATGCTATTAAACATAATGTGCTGTACAGTAACGGTCTTGTGTGTATTACTGCATTGTGACTATTAAGTATTTCATGGTAACTTCAATGAAAAGGGATGCCTTGCATTTACTGTTGAGCAATTGGGAGCCCCGTATGCATATTTAAAACTTGCCTGATATGTGTAAACTTCACTCTTTACCCTTGTTCCTTGTAATGATGCACAGCTGACTTATTCCTATATTTTTCTTAATTTTACTCTACTTTTTAGTTTTCTTACTGGTATTGATTTTGTACTTGTTTTCTTTTATGGATGATAGTTTCTAATACATTAATTGCTACATAAAGAAGAGTTTATCTAGGAACTTTGCTAACTGTGTTGTCCCACAAATGGGGGTTTGTCTACCTGGAATGCAATATGCCAGTCTGACACACAGAGCCGAGATACCATTTATTTCGAAGTTGCACAGATTTGGATGCTAACCCACAAAGCCAGCACACCTAACAAAAGGTGCCAGTGTTATTTATACAACCCAATTCTGTTAGCACTTCCCTGTTAATCTGACCGTAATCTTGGATTGATTAGTAATTTGCATAGTTATCTATACACATTGTGCATGCTCAAAGACATGGGGTCTATAGTTGGACCAGGGTCTTTGGACTAGTGGGTGTGATTTTTAGTATTATAATGATGCCAGTTCTTCTGAGGACAATCTAATCTCTAAATTTGCTCGCAGTTTTAAAGTTATGCTAAACATCCTTGGCAGAGCTGACGATGTTTCAGAATGTTCCTCCCTTCATGGACATTAAGCCCTGATTAGGGTATCCTTTAATAAGTCCATTTATTTAAAGAACAAGCTGACCTGTCACTGACAGACTACCCATAAATAAATCTCACAGTGACTAAAACTGTGGCTCCATTGCTAAAAGCCTGTTTACTACGTGTTTATTTATTTATTTATTTTTAGTGTTATAGTCAAATTTTAATCCAATTAATATTGTCTGTATTGGGGTTGGATGTTGGGTGTATTTTTGGATAATACTTTTCATCTAAATACTTTTCAGATAGTGAGTCACATATCATGTGAATCAAAATATTTAACTGACAGTATCTTTATCCAGCTTTTTTTTTTTTTTTAGCAGTCACAATGTACAAAGCAAAATCTTAACCCAAACCAAACTTCTTTCTTAGTAAGTCCGCCCCCAAAATGTTGAATCTTATTATGCTATTAACTTCTAAGTTTTTAGGTTCTTATTCCTTTGGTCTGCCTAAATTTATCATAATGTTAATATATCTTTGTATTATTCTGTTTACTTGTTTTATGTGTCGCTCTTCTGTCATGTGGTCTAAATTGTCTTAAACAGCATCCCGTATCTGAAAACATGGAAACCATATTCCTGTCTCTGTGTTTCAGTGGGCAGTTCTTTCCACTTGCAAGCAAACATAAATAAATCAGGTCAGTATACTGTTGAAGAGAAGAGAGCAGGAAGCACATACACTGAAACAAGACAACTTTCCACAAAACTACTTGTCCTAACTAACCCCAAATACCCAGTCTGAGATCTTTAGCACTGGCAGGTAATTGGGGAAAGAGCCAGCTGCCTTCTCCTAATTTAGCTCTCCAATTTAAAATGCACTAGGTGAGCGGGTGAATCAGTTTCTTTTAAAAGAATTACTAACTTCTGGCTCTGTTTTTAAAACCTTAAATACTCTCTTCTGTCTTTGGTAAGAATGTGGTTTTATTGTTGATACTGCAGATCACAAGACACCTGTGCTATTGCTACTACATGTTTTTGCTCCACTGTGACAAAATTTTTGTTCATGCACAAAAGTAGTGTGTGAAGAGTTCCTCTTTCACTTGTGTGTGTGTTAGCTCCCTGTCTGATTTTTTTTCCCTCCTCCAAACCAGTAATTTGCCTTTCATGCCAAATGCTATGTGAAGTTACAGTGTTTGAGTGGTGATCACTCATCTGGGGAACATTTAGGCTTACTGGATTGCCTGATTTTTCCTAATACGAGGAAATATCTGGACACTGTAATGTGCTGATTTTTAAAAGAAATACCAGAGATAGAGCCTTACATTTGTCTGTTTATATTTTAAGATACTCTATGTATTGGAATATAAAAGGTAAAGACTGTCTACACACACATGTATCAATATGGTGCTTGCCCTCTAGTGATCACATGCTCAAGCTCACTTGCACTCTCCTGCTGTCAGCATCGTGCTGTTGGGCTCATTTTCTGGTGCTCTTGGACTCAAACTCGCTCATGTGTGCCCTCACTCTCCCCCTTTCTGGTGTTCCCTTATGCTCTGTCTCCCTGTTGTGCTCTCATGCCATCATTGGGTGTGCACCCCTTCCTCCATGTGCCTCTCTGTCATGCTGTCTCTTCATTTTACCTCTGGCTCACTTGCTGTCTCTCACTGTCTTAGCTTTTGCCCTTTCACTTGCTCTCCCTCAGTCTTGTGTATGCTCCTGTGTGTTCAGTCTAGGGCGCGTGCTCTCTTGCTCTGTCTTTCTCACACGTGGTTCCTCATGCTCAGTCTTGTGTGCTTGCCCAAGTCTTTTTCTTGCACAGTCACATTGTCCCTCTTGTGCTCTCATACTGTCCTGTGCTCTGGCTCACTCTGCTTTCTTGCTTCTTCCAAATTTCTCATTCACTTGTCATACACTACATACGTCAGTTACAGAGGCATACACTACATCAGTTTTTTATTCTAAATAGTGGATGTGTTGAATCCTTTGTAACATGTTGCATATTTTATGGCTAATCTGATGATCCATCAGTGAATGACAAACTGCTCCATTAATTGGATCATTAATATGAATCCAATATTAATGCTTGTTTTTGTTTACTTGCACTACTTTATTAATAAGCTTCTCATTTTGTTTCAGAAACTCCAAGTGGAAAATAAAAAATCCAGTATTAGAAAATTTAAGCTCTTTTGGGTTTGCTAAACTCCAGCTTTCAGTTAAGAACTGATTTCATTATTGATTCCAATGTCCAATACAAATTGAATCTGACTGGGCGTGGTTTAAAATTCTGGCAAAGGGCATTATCCACACAACAGCCTAGTCTGTTACTGGCTAAGCATGTTGCAGTGGAAAAGTTGAAGTCATAGCTTCGGGTAGTACAGTAGTCCAGCAGAAGGAATTTAAAGAAATAAGATGGGTTAGAACTGTAGGCATACTGCTAGCTAATATTTATTGACCCCAGCCTTGGTTAAATGATGCAAACACTAAACAAATGTTTTCAGTAATATGGCCTATCAGAATTCAGTGTTAGATCTGAATCGTGATTAAGGTCAAATATAAATTATTGAAAGAAAATAGTTTCAGGTTAAGGAGTTGAACAAAGGTAGACATGTTAGTAACTACTTTCCTCCATCAGAAGGGACAATGTATGAAGAAATTACATATTTCCATTAACTCTTTGCGTGTTGTCTGTAGTCTGCTTTGGAGAACATATCAGTTCCTCAACCTGAATTTAACTTTATATAGTAAATCCCAGGTGTCAAACTTGTCTACCAACAAGTAGATGTGTCAAAATGTTTGATTCCTGGGTTCTCAGTTAGAGGTTCTGAACCCTCTACAAAATGAAATGGGCAGAAATAAATGGGTCAGCTTGAAGTTGGGGGCAAATAATGATGGAGGAGAAGAAAAAGAAATTTAAGTAAGCAGAAAATGTGACAAAAAGCAGTGGCTATCTCTGAGAGAAACAAACAAAAAAACAGACAAAAAAAAACCACACACACAAAAACGGGAATCTGTAGGTGCTGCTAAAAGACTTCATGTAGGCCCTCACTGAGCTTGATGCAGAAAATAGGCTTGTCTTATATGGAAGACTGGTAATACTGACTGTGTAGCTTTGTGTCAAGGAAGCTGCAGCATAGTCCTGACTGTACGTGATCGTCTCTAGCACAGAACACAATTGTCAGACTTAGTTCAAAGAGAAATTCCAAACTTTGGTCAAACATACATTGAAGGTCAGCCTGTGATTTTTTAATTGTGTATTTTGTTTCCCAGAGATCATTATCATTGTAGATGAAATGGCAAAAATTTTTATCAGTTTACTGAAAGCACAAGTAATACAGTTGGAGAGGCTAGTAATAATGTGAAAGAATGCAAAATTACTGCACAAGTTTATATTTCAAAGAATCATTCCTGATTCTATTTCTTATACAGGAATATCAAAGAATGGCATTCATTCAACTGAAATGAGAGTGCACTATAGTGGTTTCCACATATTAAGATTGCCGGAGGGAACTCTTGTAAAAATAGTGTATATCTTCCAACATACTTAGGCATGCACAGCAGAAACTGATGCCATTTACAACAAAGTGTATTGGTTCCTTGCTTTGTAATCATCTGTCACTTCTTGTCTGGTAGTAACATGCATTATTCATTGATAATCATTTATATTTGTTATACTTTTTGAATTCTATAGAGGTTTCCCTCATTATTGAAACATTATATACATAGATTTTATTATACTTGGAACTTAGAAAATTGAAAGAAGTGGTTTCTAGTAGAATATTTGGAAGATCCTGAGGAAGAATGTGGATGAAGAACTTCATGCTTCTTGTCATCTTAAATGAATTTTATTATTTAAGTTTGTCTGTGGCTGTATAGAGAATCATTGAATCATAGAATATCCCGAGTTGGAAGGGACCCATAAGGATCATCAAGTCCAACTCCTGGCACCGCACAGGTCTGCCCAAAAGTTTAGACCGTGTGACTAAGTGCACAGTCCAATCTCTTCTTAAATTCAGACAGGCTCGGTGCAGTGACTACTTCACTGGGGAGCCTGTTCCAGTGTGCGACCACCCTCTCGGTGAAGAACCTCTTCCTGATGTCTAGCCTAAACTTCCCGTGCCTCAGCTTGACACTGTTCCCACGGGTCCTATCACTGGTGATAACAGAGAATAGGTCACCTGCCTCTCCACTCCCCTTCACAAGGAAGTGATAGACCGCGATGAGGTCCCCCCTCAGCCTCCTCTTCTCCAGGCTAAACAGGCCAAATGACCTCAGCCGCTCCTCATACGTCTTCCTCTCTAGGCCCTTCACCATCTTCATTGCCCTCTGGACACTCTCCAACAGTTTAATGTCCTTTTTGTACTGTGGTGACCAGAACCGCACACAGTACTCGAGGTGAGGCCGCACCAGCGCAGAGTAGAGCGGGACAATCACTTCCCTCGACTGACTAGCGATGCTGTGCTTGATGCGTCCCAGGATACGGTTAGCCCTCCTGGCTGCCAGGGCACACCACTAGCTCATATTCAACTTGCTGTCAACCACAGCCCCCAGATCCCTCTCTGCAGGGCTGCTCTCCAGCGTCTCATCGCCCAGTCTGTACGTATACCCAGGGTTGCCCCGTCCCAGGTGCAGGGCCCGGCACTTGCTCTTGTTAAACTTCATGTGGTTGGTGATTGCCCACCTCTCCAATCTGTCCAGATCTCTCTGCAAGGCCTTTCCACCCTCATCCGAGTCCACAACTCCTCGAAGTTTGGTGTCGTCGGCAAATTTGCTCAAAACACCTTCTAGTCCTACATCCAAATCATTTATAAAAACATTGAAGAGGACTGGCCCTAAAATGGAGCCTTGGGGGACCCCACTAGTGACCATCCGCCAGCCAGATGTGGCCCCATTTACCACAACCCTTTGAGCCCTGCCCATGAGCCAATTGCTCACCCATCCTATGATGTTTTTGTTTAGCTGTATGCTGGACATTTTGTCCAGTAGGATCCTATGGCAAACCGTGTCAAAAGCTTTGCTGAAATCCAAAAAGATCACATCAGCTGGTTTCCCTTGATCGACTAGATGGGTGATATAATCTTTTTATAAATATCAAGGTGTCTAAAAATCAGTTATATTGAAGCTGTGAAGGTTTAAGGATATCTTCAAGGCAAAACTGGCAGGGAGAGTAACACTTTTAGCTAGACCAATACAGTTAAAAAAACAGGCAAGCTTTTGGATATGAAGCCATTTTCTGGCACCTAAGCACGAAGACACTTAAATAAGGCATGAAATAAATTCCCTTATGTTCCTGCAAGTTTGAGAACTGCTGCAAAACTTTCATAATGAGTTATAATGTTGCTCAGAAACATCTATCAGTGCTATTGGTCTAAATTCCTTGATACTTTTAACATCCATTAATAACTTTTTTTTTTTCTCTCCAGATTTATAGTTTAAAGAAAAAAATAGCCTATCACACAGAAATATTTTCCTATTAAAACTTTATTAACAATATATCTTCTTATTAACAATCTCTTATTTAAAGCAAAGAGACACAAAATCTAAAAAAAAAAATCAATAATGGCAAAAGAGCCTCACAACAATTACATCCATATCTTTTTTTTTCTTCTACTTCTTCCAAATGTTTGTGTTGAGTCTGCTTCCAAAGAAAAAATATTGATGGCTTTAGTTCCTCTTTCACATAAAAGGAATATTTAATGCAAGGGGATATCACTGAAAATTGCAGGTTCTGACCATCTCTTAAATTCCTGGTTTTATGTGTGTCTGAGTATTACAAAGAGTAGCCACTGGGTGGCTGCTGTGGTTGAGAAAACAATGAAATTCTTTGTAGTGGTTATAGTGTGACGTTCTATTTCAGAGTAAAGAGTGCTGTAGTGGATGAAGATCTTGATTTTCTTCTGTTATGGATTGTCCTATCATATAAAAAAATGCATTTTATATGATATAAAAGTATCTTTAAAAATATATTGGAACTCTGAGAACCCACTTACAAGAATCTAAATGATTTTCACTCCATTCTTGAACAGGGCTAAGTGCTTTGGTTGTTATTACTAAATATGATTTCATCCTGTAATTAAGTATTTCAGTGTAAGGCTAATAAAAGTGGAGTTTTGCAATTTGTGCATAAGAACAATAGAAAATATCATAAGAATCACCTTGACTAATTTTAAATTAATGAAGTAACATTATCCTTAATGCTTTGCTGAAAGCAATTTGCAAATTACATTAAAAACAAACAAACAAACAAACAAAAACATAAAGGGAAAGAATAGTTTGGGGGTTAAACAGTACTTAGTAAGATTAGAATAGTAAGACAGAAATAAAGGATCAGTGTCTTAAAAGACTTCAGGGTAAAAACTTCCATTCTCTAGAAGGAAGTTCTTTCACTTAAAAAGAAAATCTTGTGTGTCTAATATGGAGGGGGACGGTAAGCTGGTAACAATGTCACTACTAACAAAAACTGGTACTTGGAACAAATGACAATTATTTGCTCTAAGGAGTAATTGCCCAAGATTAGGAAAGGTGCTGGGGTTATATGGGTGAAATTATTTTAATCCCCTTAATAAATAAATAAATAAATAAAAGTTAAAAAAGAAAAAAAAGCACTTCAAGATTCATTTAGAATATCTGACTACAAGGTAACATTCAACGAAATAAAGCTCTTCATGATGGATAGATTCCACTGAAAATACTGTAATCTTCGAATTGAGAGTGGAAAAACAGTAAAAGAAAGTGTCAAAAATGAGACTTTGGAAGAAGTCATGACTTCTTTTACACTAACTTGAGTACTTAAAAAGAATAAAAAAAGAGAAAATGGCAAATGATGAAGTAGCAAAAGAGTAGTAGGAGAAATGGCAAGGGAAAAAGGAAGATATAAATACTGATAATAGGGATAACCAGATATGTAACTCCATTGAAGAATGGATTTGATTATTAATTAGTTGTGGTCAGCATGCCACTATTGAGGTGTTCATGTGGAATGGAGGAAGTCTAATAGACATAGGAACATATGTCTAGGCATAGGAACTTGATCTGCTTGAACCCCAGCTCTATAAGTTAACTAACGAAGGTAATTACAAAAATTAAGATGATGTTCAGAGAAAATAGAAAGGAAGCTAAGATGTATGGTCAATAACATTGTTTCTTGGGTCAGTGAAGTCTGGAAGAGATAGTAGGGAAGTTCTGATGAGGTAGTTTTTGGAAACTGTAGATCTCTCTAACAACATTAAAGGAAAAAAATAGGAGTGTTCACTCTAGTAATATATGACATTTTAGCTTTTTAAATATGGATTATGGGGGAAAACATGATAGTAATAATCCAAGAGCCTAGATACTGACATTCAACCAGTATCTTCATTAATTGATTTCTTTTCCATGACTAACCTGATATTAAGGATTAAGAAAAATTTTAGGAAAAAACAAAATAGATTTAGATCCTATGGTTCTTCATTGATTTGCTTTAACATAAATGGATAAACAGGAATAGATCTTTAATGCCCTTGGTTTTAAATGGGCAAACTCAGAGAAATTAAGTGTTTACAAATACAACACCCAGGAGCCCAAATACTCAAAAGTGAGACATAAATTCAACATGAAAATTTGTTTTTGTTCCCAGAAATGTAAGTTGGAAGAGAGCCTGCAGCTGTCTGGAAGAGTACTGACTTCCAAAAGGGTAGTAGGAAACAGGATGTGAGAATCACAGAATCATAGAATGGTTTGGTTTGGAAGGTACCTTAAAGATAATGAGTTCCAACCCCCCTGACATGGGCAGGGACACCTCCCTGGTGCCCAAGGACCAGGCTGCCCAAGGCCCCATCCAACCTGGCCTTGAACACTTCCAGGGGTGGGGAAGTGTTCCATATCTTCTCTGTGGAGAAGTCCATCCACAGCTTCTCTGGGCAACCTGTTGCTGTATCTCCCCACCCTCAGAGCAAAGAATTTCTTTATATCTAATATAAGCCTCCCCTCTTTTAGTTTAAAGCCATTACTCCTTGTCTGACAAGCAGGTACGTGTTTCTCTTAAATAGACGTTATTTTACCTAAAGTTACTTAGTAATGCACCAGGAATTTATTCAAAATAGTATATTGCTTCTTTGTGTGTACTAATATTTCTAACTAATTTAAAATTTATTTACTTCCTTGCAGTAAACTTATGTTTTGTCTTCTGGTCTTTTCTAAATGAAACATATATGTGGTAAAGTGTCACTTTCAGCTCTATTTCCAAGCAAGTGTTGGAAATAGGTGAAGAATTCATTCAAAATTTTAGTAAACTGCACCAATTTTGTGATTCTGGAGATGAATGAGGTTAACATATATTTTAATTCACATTATTTAAGAGAGAACATGATGAAAGCAGTATTGGACCATTTGCATGGAATTGCTGAAGTGCCTAAATTCTCCATACAGATAAGAATATTTGAAATGGATTGGTTTTCACACATGCCAAATAGTGTATGCATGACTTCCCTGCTTAAATGCTTTATGCTTCCTGAAATTTGGTGACTTGTTGCCTCTTCAGGTGTAGGTAGAATATGTGTTGTTCAAAGACATTAGAAAACAAGAAGAGAAATTACTTTTTGTGCCCTTATTTCCTTTGTTGGAGAAAGGGGTGTAGGCCAGTAACATTCTGAACAGCTGAAATGTTAAAGCTTGTGGGCTTTGCAAAAAGATGACTACATATATAAGTCTTTGCAACTGTTTGGAGCTGCTTTTTTGAAAATGGCAATATATAATGAGAAGTAGTCCATGGAAACTAGTGTCTGGAACAAAAAGCCAATGTGTTTTTTCTTTATTATATAATGTTCAACTATACATGCCTGATAGCCATCCTGTGCAAAAAACATATCAAGAGCTTTAAACAAAATCTGATTATAGTTATATTCAAAGCTATTAGAATTGATTTCAGAAAAGCTCTCCCTAACATTTACAGAGCCATTTGGAATTCTGGCTATAGCAGGGGGGTAAAGAGATTGTGGTCTCCTACAGTACACAAACCATTACAAAGTCTTTTCTTACTCTTTGCTCCTATGGATCTCTGTAGTCTGTAATTCTGAGAAATTCCTTTGTTAACATTAAGATGGCCAATCTTTTCTTTTCAATTTTCTGAAATACACTTGTCTAAAGCTAAGCCCTTAAGTATAGATTATGTTAGAGGGAGGACTGCCATTTCTCTGGAAAACAGGAATTAAACCTGTGTTATCCTCATTGTGTTCTTTTAGGGTTTCTAGAAAAGATAAAACTGCAAGCAGTTCAGCTTGATTTCCATATCTGTGTGAACATACAATAGGTCAAGTGTTTGATAATTCCTTAGTTTGTAGCTCAACTGTGCATATGAGAGAAAATGATTTCTTACCAAGAAACACAAATGCATGATGTATCTAACTTCAAAACTGCTCACTCAGAATTAATTTGCTGTTTGCTAAGAAATGTGCAGATGCATATGGTGTTCCTGTGTCAGTTTTTTTTTTTTTTTCAATGTAGGCCATGGGCACTAGGTTAACTGAGGTGCTGGGTACTATCATTTAAATGTTAAAATTGCATTGTGGTTATCTTCCTCAACAAGGATATGTGCCTTGATGTAATAAACTTGGCATAATATTTAATTGCTTGTAATAAGTGTGGTAAAATCACTGTCAATCATATTTCACAGAATCACAGAATCATCTAGGTTGGAAGAGACCTCCAAGATCACCTAGTCCAACCTCTGACCTAACACTATGTCCTGGTTCCAGTTAGGACAGAGTTAATTTTTCCTCCTAGTAGCTGGTAGGGTGCTATGTTTTGGATTAGGATGAGAAGAGCGCTGATAACATGCTGATGTTTTAATTGTTGCAGAGCAGTGCTTACACCAGGCCAAGGACTTTTCGGCTTCTCGCTCTGTCCTGCCAGCGAGCAGGCTGGGGGTGCAGCAGGAGCTGGGAGGGGACAGACCCAGGACAGCTGACCCAAACTGGCCAAAGGGGTATTCCATACCATCTGACGTCATGCTAAACAATATATAGGGGTGGCTGGCCGGGGTGGGGGGCCGGCTGCTCGGGGATAGGCTGGGCATCGGTCAGCGGGTGGTGAGCAATTGCATTGTGCATCACTTGTTTTCTTACACATTATTATTATTAATACTATTATCATTATATAATAATAATAATTATTATTATTGTTATTATTATATTCCTGTCTTAATAAACTGTCTTTATCTCAACTCACCGGCTTCACTTTCCCGTTTCTCTCCCCCATCCCAGAGAGGGAGGGGGGAGGGTGAGCGAACGGCTGTGTGGTGTTTAGCTGCCAGCCGGGTTAAACCACAACACACTAACAAGTCCTCCACTAAACCATATCACTAAGCTCTACATCTAAACATCTTTTAAAGATTTGTTACAGAAAATGTCCAGTGCCAATCCATAAAAAAAAAAAAGTAATAAAAAGATGTGCTTGTATATATATGTATTTAATAGTGGAATTTTAATTTTCAAGTGTAATTATCCAAATACCTAAAATATATTTTAAGGCTTTAAACTTATGCTGGCTTTGCTTTTTTATAGCAAACTTTAAGCTGAAAATAGACACAGCTCACAGCCTGTTAATACAAATATATCTTTATCAGTGTTAATTTATCTTCAATCCACCCATGATTTTTTTTTAATTTTATTGTCCGTTTCCCATCCCACAGTTAGAAAGACATAGTCTAGAAATGAAAAATTGAAAACAAGTGGGCTGGAAATGAAAAGTTGTGCTTAGATTGATCATAGCAACTATTAAAAAAGTTTCCTACTATTGTTTTTAAGACATTCATGACAATTTTAACTTCCAGGTTTAACGTTTCCATGATTTGTCTAGCATGCATTCAGAACAAGCAAGCATAGTGTCCTTATCATTCCGCTTTCTCCTGAATAGGCGGAAGGCACGGTACAAAGACACATCTGGTACAAAAGGCTAGACAAGCAGAGAGAAAATAAGGCACTTACAAAGTTTTAAGTTGAGAAAAGTAGTATTGCAGTAAACTGACTGCTCCACCTGACCCTCCTGTGCAAATCGGATTACTTGCAAACTGTAGCTGGATGCAGACTTTCTGTGTCTGAAGAAACAGACTGTTCCACCATTTTCTGAATTTGTATTGACCATGTCTTTCATCCTCATTTTATGATGAGATCAGTTGACTGGACTTAAAAAGGTCTAGAAGCTAATGATTTACCTTGAAGGCTTTCTATCATAGCTGTTTTTTTTTTTTTTTTTTTTCCTGGTGGCTACAGCCTGTTGCCATTTTTTTTACTCCTTATAGTGTGAGCTACTCCCTTCTAGTTCTGAAAATATGTTGTTTAGTGAATTGAGCCTCCTGCCCTAGAAGTGAAGAATGGGAGATAGTTAGAGAAAGAATGAAGTGATGAAGTATTCCCTCCTTGTCACATTCACCCTGGTTTCCTAATAAGGGACTTCTTAAAAGGGAGTCTTGTGCTACTGTGCATCAGGAAGAAATTTAACCAACCAACAGGTGACATGCATAGAAGTTTGCTGTGGTAAAGTAGAAAGTTTAAATTTGTGATGCGTCACTCTTTGGTTCGGCTCTGGCCAGCAGCCGGAACCTTTTGGAGCTGGCTGGAGTTAGCTCTGGTCTGACATGGGGCAGCTGCTGGGCCCTGCAGCCAAACCCTTACCATGTATACTCAATACACAAAGCTTGGCTGGAATGCTACAGTACAGTTCCAACAATTCATAGAATCACAGAGTGGTTTGGATTGGAAGGGGCCTTAAAGACCATTGAGTTCCACCCCCCTACCACAGGCTGGGACACCTCCCACCAGACCAGGTTGCCCAAAGCCCCATCCAGCCTGGCCTTGAACACTTCCAGGGATAGGGCATCCACAGCTTCTCTGCTCAACCTGTGCCAGTGCCTCACCGCCCTCATAGTACAGAAATTTATTTAATGCACTTCTTCACATATTAGGCTTAGTTTCTGACTCTGCCCCTCCACAGGCCTGGAAAACTCCTCTTTCAAAAAAGTCCCCTATTCTCAGAGTAGCTCGACTCTGCCAGCATATTAGGAACAAAAGGCAAAACAACACCCCAGTGCTCAGATCATTTCATTTGTTACTTAGCAAGTAGTCAATTCATTTTCAAGACGGGATTAAAGCTACAGCTGCCTAGAGGAGCCTGCTAAAAATTGATCAAGGGAACTGTCATCATCTTTCTTTTTCTCTTATAAAATATGTATTTCTGTATGGACACCATTGGCACACAGAGATGAGGTATGAATGGAGCACAGATGTGTTAAAGCTTCAATTAAAAGAAAATTTCAAGCCTTAGGAGAGGTGAGACTTTGGGATAGGGTGTGTGTGTTTTTCTTTGTTTGTTTGTTTTTCATGAGAAGCAGATAAAAACACTCATAGCCTTATGGACAGTACTTAATAAGTTTATCTGTTTATATGATGTGAGGGTATGGAACTGGATTTGATATTTTTTTTGGCCCCATATATGTGACTGGAGTGGGTACTTTTGGTACAGTTGCCAGAGACAACATCTGATTTTTTCACTGGTTTCTATTGCAAATTGTATTTCAGTCAGAGTACTTTTCATGACAAATTTTCATGAAAATGATTTCATGAGATAGAGCACCTGCTGAAGTCTTGCATGAATTCCCCCTTTATCTTGATCAGTACATCTAGGGCTTTAATATGAATCTAATTACTGTATAAATTTAGTATGATTCTCCTCATAAAGTTACCTTAGAAGTTTAAAAAAAAAAAAGAGTGAATATAGCTGCCAAATAATATTTTGCCTGATGTTGAGGCTGATTAATACTTTTGATCTGACGTATCATGTTGGTCCTCTTGGTTCTTTCATTCAAATAAATGCATGTAAAATATTCCAATACTATGAAAGCAAATACAAAGGCTTTATATGAACAAATGCTTTTTCTCAAGACCTTATTGTCTTATTACTCACAGCTATAGTCGATTTCAAATGTCTTTAATCTAGAAGTTGTATGCTCATCCTTTTTATAATTAATAAGTAAGTAATTTTAATTAAAAACAAATAAAACCCAAGCAACAAACAAACAAACAAACAAAAAAGACAAATTATTATTTGGAAAAATCCTATCCTTGTTCTTCTGCTTTTGTTATTCATTCTTTGTGTTATACTTGTGTCTGGAGGCTGAGCTGTCTTTGTAGAATATTTGTATTTCAGTAAAGCACAGAAAAAGTAGTAAGACACTCAGTTCTGTTCTCTTGCAACATACTCTTCCTCACTCACTTTCTGAAAGGTTTTTAATAACAAGAAATCATAGAAGCTTATAGAATATAGAATATGGCTATTTTATAGACATAGAATATAATAACTAATTATGGCATTAGTATAATTTCTACTCTACTATTAATAGATTTTTATTATTATTATTATTTCTAGTCTTAAAATAAGTTTGGAAAAATTCATTGTTCTTGAAGTTTCTTGTTACACAGGCTTTTCTTTGGTTGCCAGTCCCTGAGAAGAAGGTGCCCTACTTGGCTGCTGCATCTGGGTTCTGTCATACAGTTTGGTGTCCTGTGGGATGTACATGATCAGTATTTGTGAGGCTCTGCAGTAACATAGTCCCATAGAATCACCGATTAAAACAATTTAAAACTTGAAAAGTCCATCATCCTACAAAGGTACACCTTTATTTTTGTGCTCTTGATCATTTCCATGATGGGGAGTTGTGTTGTACTGAAAATGACCTGAGAGAGCATCTGAAGTCTGCCTCACCGTTGAAGAAAATGTGCAGTGAACCACCATTCACATTCAGCCCTTGTACAGTGTTATGGAGCAGGGATCTTCATATCTCGTGTAACATTCAACTCTGGCAACATGCAAACTGCCTTTTGTTAATGAATTGTGCTAAGTAATGCTTTACTATTTTAAGTATGTAATTATTAATATGTACATTACCAATGCAGGTTGGCAGTTTGGCAGAGCAAGACCTTTTTATAGTTTGTCTTGTTTAGACTGAAGAAAATCAGAGGCAGTTATGGAAAAAAATGGAAAATGGCTGAAATGTATAGTTGCAATATTTGTAAACCGTGATGTAGCCATAATTAGGCACGAAACATCAGTTAAAATACATTAAATATTTATTTAGCCAAACAGTGACTCCAGTCAGGCAACAGAATGGCTCCCTGCTAGTTCAGTAAATTTAATAATGCAAAACAGTAGCTTTCCTGATGTGTTGTTGGTTTACAGCCATTCAAAGGATACTACAGTGTGTGAATGGCTACTTCATTTCTTGATGCCAAGGACATTTAGCACAGCTAATGAGGTACCAAGACAAAAAAGGCTGTAAATTATTTTTGAGGTTTGGAGCTCCTGGATTAGTGAAAGACTAAGAGTTAAATCTCGGTGTCTGTTGCAGGAAATCTGTGCTATGGGGTCTGTTCTTGTTTTAAATATTTATTGCCATATGAAATCAGGATGTGTCTAGCAAAAACATTGGAAGACTTGCACAGAAGCAGGATCCAGAAAGATTAAAAATTTGGGCAAGTGCTTGGATTATTGAAAGACCGAAGCAAATTTCGTCTGTAGACTTTCAGACTTTGGAAAGAGTTCAGTTACTTTTTGTTTGTGATTGCTGTTTTCTGTCTCTTAATGAAATAAAATAGAAATCCATGTGTTCATATGAGATGTTAATTTGCACGTAATTACGACAAATAATGATTCTGAACTCTTTGAATCAAAAACAGTGATAGGATTCAAGTTTCCATAATAACATCTTTAAGTGGCAGTTTTAAATCCAGGTTCTTTGCATTTCAATATGAAATATAAGACTTTACATCAGAGATTTTATATTACTTTACAAGCTATATAATAAGTTGTAATAAAAAGTTTCTGGTTTAAAAAAAAAAAAGAAAAAAAAAAGAAAAAAAGAAAGATAACCAGCTGATGTGCTGCCTGAATATGTATTTTCTCAGCCATTTGTCTCATTTTATGTACAGCTTAATACGTATTTTCTCTCTCTACTTTGCTCATAAATATATATTTCCATATCCATAAGAATATACTCATGTTCTTAGTAAATGAAGACATGCTTTCAATAAATTGAATGTCCAGCTGGCTGAAGATTTAAACAGAAAAAAGATACAAGAAGATATTTTGTAGGTATAAGATAAACATGTTCTTATTTAGTCTTTTTTGATACTGATTGTTTAGAACTCTGAATACTTGCTTATGCTAGCTTTGGGCTGTTCTTCAGAAAGTCAAACAATCAGCACAGTCTAGATGGTGGCTTTGATCTTTGTTCTCATATTTGTTTTAAGGGACTAAAAGACACAAAATTTGTGATTACCTGGTTTTTGAGACCATCCCCCCTCCACACATTATCCACAGATGGTTTAAGGGGACTAAAGAAAGGCTGCCTGCCTGAAGTTTTGACATCTTCGTTATAGTCCCAGGAGGCTACTTTATAAACATCAGCATTTTTGCAGTTGTTCTTGCAGGTGCTTAAACGAGACTTGTGGCCTTTCACCTAGCATAATCAGCTTCCTTTTATTTCGCAATGTTTACTATTCCTTTGCCTAGCCTTATTGTTTTTACAGAGTGCCCTTAAAGGAAAACTTAACAAATTATTCAAACACCTGCTTGCCACAAGGCAAACACTGATTATCATGTTAGTCCTATGAGAGTTTACCAAAGCCTCCCAAAGGCACATTCATCATGCAACTAGATGTCATCAGTCTCTGGAGGAATGTGATAGTAACTTGCTTACTTTCATGTCGTGTGCCATCTGCACTGTGCACAATTTACATTTCTAAACTTTGTATTTTATAGTTCAGTGTATTTTATAGTTCATAAAATCGAATTTTACAGACTTTTGGCAGAACATTTCTTAAGTCCAAATCCTTACGTTTTAAATCACGTAAATTATGCTTGCTGCATTTGTCTGTTGCTTTCATGCATATCTATTTCCCATGTTTCTAGTTATGTTTCTCTATGCTTTGGATAAGTATGTTAACCAAAGTTTGTTAATAATTTAAAATATTTATCAGCATGAAGAATGATGCAATCCATTTTTTCCAGATGTGCCAACCTACACAAAATAATTCTGTTGATCAGTGAGGATTCCTGAATATGTTCAGTGAAGGAAGATAAATGAGAAAATGCTGATTCTTGGATCACTTCTGATTCAGAGCTAATAAAGGACTTCTGAAACTTTTTGTCTGTATAGTGACTGATTCAAAGGCAGCCCTGTAATAAAACAGCAAGATCCTACCATCTCATGGGTGTTTTTCTTAGCTGTATAGATCAAATATGCTCATGTGGTTTCAAATGAATAGGCAATTGTCTCCACTAGAACTTGCAATGACTTGAACCTCTCTGTAGAGTCTCAGTAGGGAAGACAGAATTTGAAATAGAAATAATCAAACAGGAGATCGGGTATGATTTCACAAACCAGTATTGTGGTCTCTGTGTTTGTAAGTAGTGTAGTTGTTAAATGGTAAAATTAAATGCTTGGTTAGTTTTGTTTTGTTGTATTAGAGAGCATGAACAGAACAACTGAGGCAGGTTGGTGTTGTGGTTTAACCCGGCTGGCAGCTAAACACCACACAGCCGTTCGCTCACCCTCCCCCCTCCCTCTCTGGGATGGGGGAGAGAAACGGGAAAGTGAAGCCGGTGAGTTGAGATAAAGACAGTTTATTAAGACAGGAATATAATAATAACAATAATAATAATAATAGTGATAATGATAATAGTATTAATAATAATAATGTGTAAGAAAACAAGTGATGCACAATGCAATTGCTCACCACCCGCTGACCGATGCCCAGCCTATCCCCGAGCAGCCGGCCCCCCCACCCCGGCCAGCCACCCCTATATATTGTTTAGCATGACGCCAGATGGTATGGAATACCCCTTTGGCCACTTTGGGTCAGCTGTCCTGGGTCTGTCCCCTCCCAGCTCCTGCTGCACCCCCAGCCTGCTCGCTGGCAGGACAGAGCGAGAAGCCGAAAAGTCCTTGGCCTGGTGTAAACACTGCTCTGCAACAATTAAAACATCAGCATGTTATCAGCGCTCTTCTCATCCTAATCCAAAACATAGCACCCTACCAGCTACTAGGAGGAAAAATTAACTCTGTCCTAACTGGAACCAGGACAGTTGGTCTCTCTGTTCCTGTGTATGAAGCAATTAGAGCAATTTGTAAGAAATGTCAAGCTTGAAAATGTTTGCTTAAATGTTAATAGCAGGTGATGCTTGTAAGTTATGCATCCTAGAAAAGGTGGATTACACTGTTGCACACACAGATTTAAGGCTGCATGGTAAAGTGGACTTCTTCATCTAGCTGTGAGCATACATGTTTTAACACATATACATGCTTTTCCATGAGAGTCATCAGGGGTTACAGGTGATTTCAAGAAACTCAGAAATGTGCTGTATGAGAATAATGCCAGAGAGATCATTCTGTTCAGTGAAAATTTGAGGGCAGGAGGTCTAGAATTTAATCCCTAACTAGTAAGTGGAAAATAAAAGATTTTGGATACTGCAGACTGTAGGTCAACTTTTATACAGCAAGAACAAGAAAGGTGTATGGCTTGGAAACTTCATTTTTAGACACAGACTAGTCCAATCAAGAAGTCAACAAAGTAACAAAAATAGGAAAAAATAGAACAAATGGAACGTACTTGAAATAACATGATTTTGAGAACAGCAGCAATAAAAACACAAAAATGTGAAAGAAATTATTTAATTGCCAGTGCTAGAGACTTGAATAATATACAAGAATTAGATTTGCTTATTTATCTGCTTAATAACAAACTAACTAGGGAAAAAAACTAACTGAGAGAAGGAATGTTTAACAAATTTGTTTCTCTGATGAATGAACAGGGCTATAGCCCTGCTAATGGAAGTGCTCAGCATTGCTTTTTAACTGTTCAGCTTTGAATTTTAACTGAATTACTCTGACCAAGCTACCAGATAGTTGATCCCCAGCCTCTCAACAGCTGCAAATCAACACGATCAGAGATCTAGAAATCTTGATCTGCTAGGTGCAAGTGAATGAATTGCAGCTGCTTAGTCTAAGAAGTTTAGAAAAGCTCTGAGTATTTAGAAACACAGATATTTGACCATAAAAAAAGTCTGCTACACAGAGAAAGGTATCCATTTCAGATTTGGGCAACATATTTTAAGATATGTAACAGACACAAAGTGAAAGAAGGAACTTCAGACAACACTTTGGGGGGGCGGGGGAAATAATGGAATCATAAAGGAATGGGCTACATGTCTCCATGGGGTTTTAGAGTTTTTCCTATTAGAAGTCTAGAAATATCATTGTCAGGACTATCTAGAGGTGTAGCTTTTCCTGTCATAGTGCTGAGAGATGGAGTGTGTGAAATGCTGAGGTGAGTGTGATGTGAATAAGTAAGTGGCCTAAACCAAAATGTTTTCTAATTAGAAAAACAGCACTTTTTTCTTTTTTTCCCTTGAAACAAAATGGTTTCCATCTTTGTGAAGCCATAGGAATAATAATAATAATAATAATAATAATAATAATAATAATAATAAACAGAGTTCAAATTGTAGTATACCAATATTGGATGTGCAATTCCCCAACCTCAGTCATATCATTTGAACACAGGACAGTGTAGCAAACTAAGTGAATTGATTCTTGTGAATTGTCTGTTCATTGTTTGATTAGTTGGTTGTTTTTTAAAAATGACTTCAAGCTTTGGAAGTAGATTAGAGTTTTGGTTAAGTTTAGAAAACAGTTTTCAAAAGTGATTTGAGAGGAAGTGTAAGTGTGGTCATGACAAGTTGCAAATTTTTATTCTGGCTTTTTTTTTTCATCTCTGCTTTATTAGATGTGTCATTTTCTTGCTTGAATTCATGTGTGTGTGCAATAATATCACAACATAATTCAGTTGTAAGTTTAAGTATTTTCATGTTACTGCTGTACTTGTATTTTATGTAACAACTCCCTCTCTGCTTAGAAGGTTGTTGAATTAAAAACATTAACAACAGAGAAGTGACACACCTCTACATTGCAAAAAGTAAAGAATATCTGGAGAAATCTTGAACTTGAGTTGTTTGTCCTGTACCCATACCATGAATGACTGAAGAAAAGATGCCATTCAATGTGCAGAGTTCAAGCATGGCTGACCCTTTGTGTAAATAGGCTCTATTCAGGCCTCCAGAAATGTAAATATACTTAACCATGAGCAGAAAATAGATTTGCTGTTCTGAAGTCTGAAGCGGCCTTTAGCATATCCATCACATTGTTGAATTTTAGTTCTTAGCTATGAAATTTAAGCTTTGTAGCATGATTAACACAGAAGGTGTTATCTACTGCAAGGCATAAAACTCTAATTCCTACTTGCTTTCATGACAGAATAAGGGATTGATGAGTGAGATTCTTGAAGATAAGTACTGTGGGAAGAATTATTTTTTCATGTATATACGTGTTTGTACATGTACACACATGCACACATATATAAGTTTATCATGAAAGGGTACTTATATTTTCAGAAGCAAAGGATTGTTTGGAAGTATTTATTTTCTCTTTAAAAAAAGCTCTTTATGAATTTGAAATGGATGTATAACATGGCATAATTCAGCAGTAGTCTCAGTTTTAAGAGAATAGAATTCTTGACTTTAAGAATGTAATTACATTTTCAGTCAAAATAAAACTGAGTGCATGTGTAGAATTTAGAAACAAACAATTTTGTTTTAAAATCTTTATTATGAAAGCTTTGTTAGCAGCTTCCTGGTCGAAACTGTAGCAATATTTTCAATTAAACAGGAAATTCAAAGTTCCAACATGCTAGATCTTCAGAAGTGTAATGTATTTTCCAGTTAAATTTAATTTTAGTAAACTATTTTCTCTTTTAGAAGAAAAAAATAAAATTATTCTGTAGAAGTTCACAGTGAACTGCCCTGTGGATTTATGGAGGTCTGGCGTAAAATCTCATGGACACCCCTATTCATGTATTTCAGGTAATCACAAAACAAGCTATAACCCCATTACAAAACAGGCTAAGTTGGCAAAATGTGCTGGATCCATATATTTTTAACATCTCCAGTGAGTCCATGTGATTCCTTACCTCCTTTCCTCTAACCTTTCAGGTAAGATCCTAACCTACACAAGTTTCCTGTCTTTGGACTGGTTTTTATTTCCTTCTCTTAGGTCTGCTGTTGAATTAAGGTTTTAGTTTGCTTTGCTATTTTGAGTGGAAACCCTTCTTGTAGGTCTTGTTTCAAAAAACAGAAATTTCTTTAGACTTACTTACTACTTTAAAATTGGTTTTCCATTTCTGAATTAGGTTATTTAATGACACACTGCTTCAGTTACACTGTTTTTCTCATTATATTTGGTAAAGAATTGACATTGTGCAGCAAGACTCTTCATCGGGGAATCTTCCTGCAGGTGTGTTGTTTTTTAAGAAACTTTTGGTCTTGTCAGACACAGAACACAACTTTAATATCCACCTCAGCATGACTGGGCTGCAAGTTGGCCTTCTTGATGTTTTTCCCTTTGGGTTTCAGCTCTCGTCTGACAGGTGCAGCCCAGGTGTGGAAGCCCAGAGGGGATGTCCTGGATGATCCTCTCGGAGAGTGCTGATGTTCAAAGTACCCTTGCGCTAAAGTAAGGTGATGTTACACCAAATGTTTGATTGAAAAGTTTTATTGACAGCAGAAGCTATTCTGGCCGAACCTGATTGAACCTTGTTGTTTATAACAGGAGCTATTTACACCTTGTTATTTTTCAAAGGGCTGAATGGCCCACAACATATGAGGGGGAGAGAGTGTAAGAGAGGGTGATAGACTGAGAGGGAAAGGTCTGGATCACTGCCCTGGGTTCCAGCGATGTCTCTGGTTTGTCTGTGATGGTGGTGGGTACACACACAGCCCCTCTGAGCTGTGACATTTATAAGCCAGTACCCATTACTTTGCATGTGCAGAACCTTCTAGAAACGTGTTTGGAGAGGGGTGCTGCTAAGGCCTTCCCTTCTGCCCACTGCCAGAACCACAGCTGCAGACATGTCTCAGATGGTTTCTAGGAGGCTGGCCCCAGAACAGTGCTGTCCCGCTTTTGCAAGATCCTCTTTTCTAAGCCAATTTAAAATGCGGCTACAGGCTTTTCTGCTGAGAGTTCGAGATATCATCCTCTTTTGCTTCTTAGTCTCTTATACCAGGTAGCCTATAATTCCCTGGAAATGCTAGTAATAACTCTCTTCATGGCAGACTAGCTGAGATTTACTCAGGCACTGCTGTTTGAACAACTACTGAGGCCTCTCATAGTGTGAGAAGTACATCTCTGCTTGCACAGTGTGTGACTGCCATTTGTGTTTCCATCCATGTTTTATCCTCTTCTTCCTTCACTTATGGCTTCTGTTGCTTTACAGACCTGGGAGAAAATGGCAAGAATAGTTAAAAGGAGAGAATTTCAGGCAAGGTGAGTTGTATTTATTAGCTCAGAGGAATGCTGTGTTTCTTAAAAGAGCATTAGTTACTGCTCTCACAAGGGACAGCCTGGCCATTGCACCAGGGTCCCATGCCAGGCAGAAGTTCAATATGACCTTCAGAAAGGATGGTTTCTGAGACAAAGTGAGAGGTGTAGGAAGGCACTAGCTCAGTATTTGTAAATCATTGTACTCAGACTAGCTGGTCACTGGGGAAAATACTGGGTAGAACCGAAATACAAGGATTAGATTGCCTTCTGCTTCCAAGACTGCATTTAGAAAAGTAATAATGTCATTAAATGAACTTGTGAGGAAAAGTTGATGGTCAGTTACATAACAAGGTACAGGTAAAGCTTTTCACAAGAAGTTTATAGAAAAGAATATGCTAAGCAGATGGTGTTAGGGAGACAAGTATGAAGTATTAGTTGTAGTGGTGATGGGTGAAGATTTGTGAAGAATGAATGAGAGAAATGAAGTAGAAACAAAGCTTATTTTTATATTGATGGCTACAAATATTTAATGATTGTTATTCCATTCCTTCCCCAAAATGTTTTCAAAAAACTAAAGCAAGTTATGCTTCTCAGTTCCTTCTGGATGATGATGATGATGATTTGATGAGGAGAGCCAAAACTTTTAAGATTTTGACTTTAAATGAAAGATCAAGAAACTTCCTGGAAATGAAGAAAAAGGTGGAGGAAAACTAAGAGATGTTAAGAGACTCAAAATGCAACAGGGAAAGATACATTGAATTTTCTGTGCAAGCAGAAATTCCTTCTCATTAATGTAAGTGTATTAGAAAATGCACCAAGCAACAGTATTTGCATAATAAATACTGCTATTCTTAAGCATTTTTGTTAATAACAGAAGTAAAACAAAATTCTGTGCTAATACTGTAGAAGAAATGAAACTACAGACATAATAAATTTCCCTTTTAATCAGTTATATTAGTGTGGAGTAAAGAAGAGAGCATTGCAAGTTAGATTATTTTTTTTTCCCAAAACTTTATCATTTTGGTTTATAACTGAAGGCATTTATCCTTTATGCACCAACTTTCTCTTTTGTGTTTTCTGTGTTACTATGTTGCTGTTTTTAAAATGAAGGTAAGTTTATCTAGAAACTTTATCTAGAAAAGTATGTTTGAATAAAATTGAGTAGTACATTCTAGGGGAATTTTCTTCAACAGTACAAAGAGACTTTGGTTCCAGCAAAAAAAGTTGAGAAATGAGATTGAACTATCATGTCGATGTCTATGCAAAGCGAATCTGCTTATTCTGTGTAAATGACTGCAGAGGTAAGGTCTTCCATGTTAGGACAGTTTGATAGAATGATTGATCTAACTCTTTTCAGTTGATGGGGTAGTCTAAAAACAAAAGCCTACCTCATTCAGATTAGTTTTAAAAGATAAAGCTTGAAGCGCGCAATTGTACAGTAGATTCTCACTGCTTAATTCACTAGTGAAATCACAAGACTAGCATATTGGGACTTTCCAATTATCTTTCCACATGCACCTTGTCATGGCCAGCCTAGGTGGCAGTTCCATGAGCAACTCTGCCTTTGGAACCAGTTGGGGAAGTGTCCTGTGAAGGGACTTTGCAGATAAGATGCTTCATCTTCTGGCATGCTGTGGTGCAGTTTCCTGTTACACATTCACCATACATGCTTAGTGCATATTGTTAACAAGATTTAGAGCTTTCAGTAGGATATATAAAGAGCTGGGTGCTATGGTACTGTCAAATGGCATCTGCACCTAGTTTGATAGCTGTTTAGACTGTACTGCAGAATTTTCATGCGAGTTTTATCCTAGGTTGCCCACTTTAGGCTGTTTCCATAAGCAGTTAAGGCAATCTAATAAATTCCTATCACTGCTTTGCTACTCTATGCCTTCTTTTTATCTGCTCTTATTTACAGCTATGTACACCTCCTTCTATGTTGTGCCTAAATATAAATGTCAGTGCCTACACTTTATTTTATCTCATTAACTTATTTATCAATAGCTCTGATTTGATAAAGGTAAAGTGTGTATTTTAAATTGGTATTAATTAATATAAACTAGATTATTTTCAAAATGTACATTATCATTGAAGTAGATGGGGAAGTATTTAACAGTGAAATCTTGTCACATTCTCTTAACAACCAATGGCAGAGCAGTGAACTTTTTCATGATTTGCTAAATCACATCACATTTTTCAATTCTGTCCTGACACAGCAATATTCTGAGGCTGATTATTGTTACAGCTACTGCTGGCAAGGGCAGACTTGGAACTTGTGGTGGTTCTGTGGCATAGATGACTGTGGGATTGATATGAAGGAACTTTTCCCTTTTTGGTGCTCATTTCTAGTAATTATGGCTCCAAAAAATTCTGTTCTTTCCAAGAGGAAAAAAGACAGATGTACCTTTCATTCCTTTTCATTCCTTTTCAGTGATATCTAAAAAGAAATTCAGTTCTCTGCAGTAAAGTGACTGTGGACTGTTACTGTCTTGTCAAGTTCTAGTGATTCTTTGGCTTGACCCTTTCAAATCCTCATAAGTGTTTTTTTTGTTAGTTTGTTTGGTAGTTATTATTTTGCATATGCATGTATGTTGATGTTTTATTTTATTAAGTCTCAGGAAAGCATGTAAGTTTTTAGTCATATTCCCGTTTCAGCTTTTTGCATTTTATAAGGTTAAGGTGAAAGTTTAGTAAGGTAGAACACACTTTGATTTAGGAGATATTTAGGTTCTACAAAATGCATAGTGTCTGTTAAAAGATGGAGTGTAAGCCTTCATTTTGCTTCCAGCTATCTTGTGATGAGACTGTCTTCAAAACTGATTTGCTGGCTGAGCTGACAAGAGACATAAAAATGAATAATTATTAATGAATAATTAATAGAGATAAATGCACACATAATTGTCTGTAATCTGTTCTTTGAACATGGATCCTGCTTATAACCGAAAACAACCACCCACCTTCCCTAGAGTGTCATAATCAGTTATTTATGGTGTTAGTAGAGAAGGACATACAGTGCCTTGGGTTGTAATAACTCTTACGGTGGGTGGCTGTGATATAATATTTATTACTACGTTGTGATTTTCACCATGACACAGAGGAAATTCAAATGGTCTCTTAATACTTTCTGGATAGCTCTATATTCCAGAGGTGGTGGGGATGGAGAGGTGTCATAAAATATGATTTTTCTTATCCGTGTCACTCTACAAGCTGTATCACATAGCTCTGTCGTTAACACTTTATCAGCTACTGTGGCCTTAAAACTAAAAGTTCACATCAAAGTACTGGTTGCATGTACTATCTTCTGTGAATTTTTATTTAATTTTTTTTGTTGCTGTTGGCATGATGTCTTATATTTATACCAAAGTGTTACTGCTATAGGTGTCAAACGGCATACTGCAGTTGGCCCTTATTAACACAAGAGAGTATACTAGCTGAAAAGGAAGCATTTCCATGAAGCAAGTCAGTAACTGTCCGTATCAGAACTTTGCCCTCTTGCTAATTGTGCGTACAGACTTAACCATCCAGAGCAGTTTTTATGTAGCAATTTTCAAAGATTTCTGCTGGTTTCTTTTAGTTACAGATTTTATTTTCAGTTTAGCTAATTATTCTAATAATAAAAGCTACTTATTGCTTTTTCTCCATACACATATTCAGTTTGAAATATAATGCTTTTTCCATACTAATGCATAAATTTCTATATTAATGCATAAATGTCTCAAACAGCTGAATATATTAATAAACAAAATATTTTTTTTCTCCCTAAGAATGACCTTATAAATGAAAAAGTGACTAGTACTCAGACTCAAGATTGCCAACTAAAGAAAGCTCATTTTTCTCTACCTCTCTGACAGAAGGCAGTTTAAACTGATCAGTGTGAATGCTGACATCCAAATTTACTCATTTGACACATCTACTTGTTGGTCCTAAAACTATATTTATGCCTTTTGTTTTGTATATTATACTAGTAGTCCTAGTGATCTTACAGATTTTTGTTTGTTTATTTATTTGTTTGTTTGCCCCTCAGCTGTGTGTGTATTAAATATCTGGAATTGTCAGACAAAATTTTCTGATTAATCTCAATGGTCTGCAAAGACTCTAAGCAAGTAGGATCACCATTTAGTGTTGTTAATCTCTAAAATAAAGCAAATTTCTCCTCTGTATGTATGTAAGTATAATGATTCATATGGGAATGACATCCATTATCCTAGTCAACATTTCACATATAACAGAAGAACAAAATTATTATCAAGGCTAATTGCTTTCATTTAAAGAGATACACCTAAATATTTGTATCAGTACTTACCTCCTGATTCTCTGCTGTTGTTTTATAAATGTATGTAGTTATGAAAACAACAAATAAAGCTGTTTTCTAGAATAAATAAAATCATAAGTACATAATTCCCAGTATATTATAAGGTCTGTTAATTTTGTTTGATTGGTTGTCAAATACCACATATGTTTTGAAATCCAATAGCAGAAATGACAAATTATAAAGCAACTTTGCAAATTCATGCTTCCACTTTTGGTTTGTTTTACTGGGGTACCCTAATATTTCTTTTAACTAAATGAAGAATCTATTTATCAGAAGACATACACTGGCTGAAGGATACCTTACATAAATATTAATGGCATCTGAGAGGTGTTTTTTTTTGTTGTTGTTTTGTTATTGTTGCTTTGTTTAAATTAGTCAAAGCTATTTAAACTATTTTGAACTGGTAGTATCATAACATAGGCCATAACTTGGACAAGTGTGTGCTATGGCAAAATCACAGCCTTTGAAGACTGTGACACATTTTTTCAGCAGATACTTCCATCTGGAAAACCGGTCAATCCTTTATGAATTATAAATGAAAGCAGCTTTAATTTTGTACAAGATCTACAGCTGTAGTGAATGGAAGTTAAATCACTCCCACTGATCTGAAGGAGTCTTGCAGATGGTTTATGCCGTTCTGTTATAAACAAAATCTTGTTTTTCATCCAGGAGAAAAAAAGTCAAGCTGTTTACTTTGTAAACAGATGGAATCAGTTCAGTAAGGTTGGAAGCAACAAACCGCTTAGTTCCACCTCTGCAACAGCAGATTGGAAAAGAAAGAAATTTGTAATCTAGGCTTCTCACCAAACAGGCACGTACTTAAACTGCTTCTGTAAAACAAATCTGTTAAATTTAGGTGTAAACTTAAGGAGAAATTAGTTTCTAATGTACAAAAATTCAAAATCTTCTGTGCCTGCTATAGCTGTGGATAATGTGTCTTAGAACCTTTTAAACTTATGTACAGGTCACACACAATTAATTATAACAGTGTAAAATAAATCCTGAGTAAAGGATATTAAACTTTTGAAATGTGCTTCTTTGAAACTGCACCTGAAGCAGGTGCTGCTTGTAAAGCTATGTGTAGTATCACAGGTGAATGCTCAGTTATGGGACTGAAATTTACCAATTTCGGCAATAGTTTGAGCAGCCAGGCCTCTTGTAAATTCTACTTTCCAATGTTTTGGGGTACTTTGTGCTGATTAAAAATCAGAACCATCTGTCATTCAGTTCCTTTCCCTATGATCACTGTAAATTGTTACTGGTTTCTTTCTTAATGACAAAGACCAAAACCAAAAAGTCCTCTTTCATATAGTCATGCAAATGCTGATTCTGGTCATAGACAGTGACGGGAGAAAGCCACAAAAACACCTGCAAAGCCAGTCTTTCTATTGTCTGTTGCCTGAGCTGGAAAATTAGTGCAGAGTTGATCACTTATAGTAAACAGTTTTGATCTCTCTGACAAATAGAAGGTTATCCAAAATTCCTGCCAAATTGGACTTCTTTTTTTCTTCTCTATTTACTTTATCTCACATCTCACAGAATCGCAGAGTATTTTAGTTTGGAAGTGACCTCTGGCAGTCATCTTGTCCAACCCCCTGTTCAAGCAGGGCCGCCCACAGCTTGTTGCCCAGGACCATGCCCAGTCAGCTTTTGAAGATCTCCAAGGAGGGAGACCCCACAACCTTTCAGGACAACCTGTGCCAGTGCTCTGTCACCTGTACAGCAGAGGGGGAATATTACTTTTGGACTGCACCAGCCTTGTCCCTAAGTTTGACTGTTTTGCTCTGAAAATTTGAGTGTCATTCAAAAATATATTACTTGCTTCATTTACAGTGACAATCAGTAGACAGAGAACACATGATGCTGAACAGAAAGTAAAGAAGCAACAGCATGTAGGTGTTATGTCAGTGTCACAAGGGAACAGATAATGCAGGAAACTGGGTGGACAGTGTACAAAGAATTTTTTCTTTTTCCATGCAGAATTTTTTCTGTCTACCTGGGCAGCTGGTTTGAGGACTAAGAACCCTTCCAAAAAATTGGCTAGGTCCATACAAAATGGAACCTCAAAACAGTAATCTATATACAGGTTTTGTCCTTGTTTTCTAAAATGTGTATGAAGGTTTGAAAGCCTGCAGTAAAATAGTCATCTTGATGGGATTATTTATGGTTTTAAGCACAGCTTCAGATATAGCTGAGGGAAAGAGATAAAGTGGTGTGAGTTTTATATCCACCCTGAAGCTGAGTGCAAACCTTTGCAGAGAAAATTTTGTAGAAAATAGAGGGAGAACAATGGCATAAATTCAGGCAAGCCCTTTTAAAATCAACTGGATAATGCATTATGTTTGTAGGGATAATGAGCCAGGACATGGCCTTTCTGTTTCAGAATAATTGGCTCTTGTTTTCTGTAGTGTTTTGATATATATATATATATATATATATTTATATATATATATATATATTTTTTTTTTTTTTTTGGAAGTGAATGCAGCTGAGGGGAACCTTCATCTTCTCTACTCAAACTACAGCAGGAACTTGGCAGTGCATGCTCCAGAAGCTGTGTATCAGTATCACTTGTAACATCAAGGAATAAGTGAACCCTTGATGCCCATCACTTCTATTTTCTGATGGTGTCTGTTCTTTTTTTTTTTTTTATGTATGCGTAGCACTTGATTTTATTTTGTTTTATGATTGTTATGGCTGCTCTGCAATGTACTGTAGCTGGCTAGTAATCAAATATCTAATCTTCTGTTTTCATTCCAGCAGCAGTTCAGCAGTTTCTCTCTTTTTTTTTTTTGTTTCCATCTGTTTTTTTTTTTTAACTATTTCCTTTCAACAATGTGTGTAGTTTCTGTTAGCAAAAATAAATCAAAGTATGCTTCAACACTTGCAACTTCAAAGGCAAGAACTATATTTATTAGAATGGCTTTCTGATCTCAGTCTATGAACTCCTGGAAATGTGTTTGATATGCAAGATAAAAGGGTACTGTTGGTTGCCAAGTTCAAAGCTCATGTTTATAATTGCCAAAGGTTGGCTCATATATTTTGTCTTCCCAGCTGAAGGAAGAGTGTATATTTAGTTGTAGTTTGTACCACTGGAAGATCATCTGAGTTGCTTCTCAAACAGATCTGGTTTTATCTTGTCATTGGCTTCTCATTGTGCTGAGCTGAGACAAGTATCAACAGCCAGTGCTTATCAGTTATCAGAGAGAATAGGTTGGCTTCAAAACGGAGTTTGGGGTAGTAAGAGGAAGAGTTGTGGGTGTGGCATAGCCTAGAGATGGACGTAATAGGAAAGAAGTGATGAAGATGGCTTTGTGAAATATAGCTCACGACACTTTGAAGGTGGTGAGTACAAGCTGAAATGCTCTTTTGTCTCCAGTCTCACCTGCTATTCTGTGACTCAAGGATCATTGTTCCATTGAGATTACGTAGACATTTTTGAGAACTGAAGATAGATGCTATGATACATCTGAGGCTAAGACCATTGATGACAGAATGATTCCATCTGAAGAAAATTCCTATTGCATCATTTTGAAAGATTGCATGGTGCAGGGCAAAGTCAAGTGATTTAGGCCAGTGTCATCTCCTTCCTTCTCTACCCATGGAAAAGAATAAATTAATTTCTGTTTGGGATACAGCAGATAAAATCTCTTAAAATCCATGTTGTATCAAATTCTCTGCAGGGGTAGAGAAAAATGATGCATTTTGAAAATGAAAAGAGGAAATAATATCTACCCAAACATCATATATTAGAATATAAAAGCATGGAGAACTGCCATTACATATTGTTAGAAGTCTTCAGCTCTTCAGAGTCTGTCCCTGTGGTCTTGCTCTAACACCACTTCAAGGCACAATACAGGAAATTCTATATTTTTATCACATAAATATGTGTGCTCCTACATTCCATTTCCATAGTACCAAACCTGTAAGTGGAAAAAATTATGTCTTTGATGGGCATGTTTACTTGGACTTGTACAGATCAGAAATAAGAATTATATAATTTGGTCTTTGAAAGACATCTTATTAACTGTCATATTCAAAGCCAGATCAGCTTAGATTGGCTTGTTAAGTGAATTGTCCAGTCAAGTTTTAATATCTCCAGGGATGGACATATCATGAATATATGGTTGCTCAGAGTGGTTGACTCTTTTTCCAGTTCTTGTTATCTGAGTTGAAAATGATGATTACCAAATACACGTGTAGCCATTGGTGGCTGCTATTGTGACTGTCCCAAATTAAAATATTAATTTGTCACATTCCATGGCAGGGCTAGTAGCCTAGAAGCATACAATCATATTAGCGGAGATTAAGACATCTAGCAGGCAGGAATCTGTGAAGACTTCCAGTATTTTAACATAGTTTCCACAATTTGGAAAGGGTTTTCAGTTATATGAAAGGTTAGTGATTGCAGTATAAGTGCACTGATAATTTTCAATAGGATTTTTTTTTCTGTATTCTGCCCAAAACCAAGGATTGCACTAGCCCCTTTAGAAGGTTAGCTGAGAAGTTCAGATGCAATTAATTTGATCATATTAAATACCATTATTGTGACCACCTTCTGCTGTCAGTTTTTTGAGAAGAGGAAAAATTGAAACAGAATATGAGTTTATGACATGTTTCATATTCTGCTGTTTAAATCTAGCTTTTCATAGCCTGGCAAATATCCACACTGTCCATATTGGACTTTAAGAGTTGGCAAACAATCTACTTTGTGAAGGTGAGGCTGAAGTCTTATGTGCTTTGTCTTTTCTTCTTCCTAAGTTATACAAAGGATGAACTTATAAAAAAAATCAGTAGAAGAATCAATCAAGTTATTGTTTCTGTATCCAAAAGATTTCAACAGGTAAAAAGTCTGTAAAATGAAATCTTTGTCGAAGGCAGGGAATGGGAAAACTCGTTAGATGCTATAAAATGGTATGGGGCTGCTTATTGTTAAATGTAACAAAACTGCACTCCAATCTGTTCTTCTGTACTCTTTGAAGATTTAGAACAGTAATTTATTTCTGTAGGATAAAATACTTCTTATAATCTGCATAGACCAATATGAAACCTGGTGCCATAGGCCTGTATCTTTCCCAAGTTTGCTCTTCTACAGTGGAGGTCTAGGGTAGATGCTGTACTCAAAGCACTTACTTGCATAGATTATCTACCAGAAAACAATCCAGGTCACTTCATTGCACACATTACATTTTGTTTTGTTTTGTTTTGCTTCTTAATCAAAGTAGTCATGAAATTAGTCATGAAATAGTCATGAATTAGTCATGATTATAGTCATGAATTAGTCATGAAATAGACAGGCGGATTAATTTTTGAAGTCAGGATGACTTCAGTGTGTTGAAATGCACTAGAAAATCTAGGTACCAACTTGTTAAAATGAAGCAAACACTGACAAATAGAAAAACCTTTTTAAGTATGGGTAGAACTAAGGGAAGATTCTTTCAAGAAGGCTACTTTAAAATGATTGCAAAAACAAACAAATGAAGATAAAACAACAACAAAAAAGCAAACAACAAAAAACCCATCCTGTTCACAATTTTATGTTTGACTTGTACACTTCATTAAAAATTTTCCACTTGAAAGATGAGAATTGTCAAATTAAACCATAACAGTCTGCAAGTACATAAATACTGAATCCGTATGTGCTGATACAACACATACATTAAAAAAGTATTTTCATACCCAACTTCTGAAGCTTGTACAATCTGTGGTTGTTTTTGTTTTTATGGCCCAGGCTTAGTTTGTATGGGAAAGGAGAAGCCATTTTTCTCTGTCCATTATTTATCTCCTAAAAGAAAGAGAAGAAACACATGGTTTGGGGGTACTGTAAATAGGGTAAGAAATTACTACATTCTAAACAAATCAAATAGCTTCTATGCAGGACTAACTCACTAATCTGACTAGTCCTGTGAGGTGCCTCAAAATAGCAAAGCCTTTTCAGCCCATTTCACTTTCATGACAGATTTTGTGCTTCAAATACCTTCCTATACTTCACACTTCACAGATTTCATGGAACTTTGCACCTGCAGGGTTCAGGCATTGAAGAAGCAGGTACAATTCATTCCCTTTTAGATATTTCTCGGCTTTAAACAGCTATTGAAGACTGAGATTCTGTAAACAGTGTGGGCATGAAGAAGGAAAGGGCTTAAAGAAGGCAGGGCAGGGAGGAAGAGAATAATGGTTCTGGAAATGTTTCCTTGTATGATGACAGCAGCTTCCTTTCTGTAACTGCTATATTAATCATAAGATTTAATTTAATAAAGCCTTGATAGTATATGTGGAAAAATAATGATTACATCATAACTTTTATTGGGGCACAAGAAGCAAGAACCTTAGCTTAGCTGGGAGGAGGGAGAGCAATGTCTTGCTCTTTTTCTTTTGGAAGAAAAAAAAAAAGATTCTGGAGGTGAAAAGCCCTTCTTTGCTTTAAGATAGCACCTAAATTAGGAACATTTCACCAGTATAATAGTAGCAGATTCAGATCCTGAACCGAGGAAGATTTAGGAACAGCTTGTTTAATAAACAGCTTGTTACAATGTCCTGATGCACCTCACAGACTGCTCTTCTGACAGGGTTGCAGACTGTTACTTCACTGCCAGCAGTTTTCTAAAGCTGCAAAAAAGATAAAAAAAAAAATAAAAATTGGCTTTTGAATTGGCCAAAATCCATTTAATGTGAGTAACTCACATAGAAAATGGAATACGAGCCATTTCTATTCATTTAATTAAATGAAAGATTTAATCAAAAAAATCTTATGTTATCTGCCTTGGAACATGGGAACTGTAGCAAGACAGTGAATACCAGTACTGGTGACAGTGTGATGTGTCACTGGTTCCTTTTTAGGGTAATTTTGACAAAATAAAGAAGTCAGAATTAGCAGGAGATTGGAAATGATTTTTTTCTCTCCCTTTGGAGGGGATAAATTGAATCACTCTGCCAGCAGTTTTCATTTAATTTCTAAAAAGATTTGATCCCCTACATTTTGTTGGTTAGCTGTGAATAATTTATGAACCTTATTTATCCCATGCTTTCTCATGTAAATGACCATCCACCCACAGTTTCCTCTGAATTGGATTCTAACCAGATTATCCTTGTTCTTTCTAATTTATTGAGCTAGCATGTAATATATTTATATAAAATTAGTAATTTAACTACTTCCTTGATGAAAAACATAGCTGCTGTAATTTAATTATGAGTTTTAATTGGGGAAAAAAGAACGACCTTTCTAAATGCTAAGGAGCTAGTTTTATTCCGTAGTGTCTTTGTAAGATTACAAATCATTTTGATTTAATTAAGCCATATGTTGGAAACATGTTGATCACTAAGTATTTATTTTCTAAAACTTTAAAAGAACATTTTTTATAAATTAATTTTCAAAACATAAAAGTTGTTTTCTTTGAGTAAATTTTGTTGGAAAGCTTAGCATCCATTTCACAGAAAAAAAAAAAAAGAAAGGTTTGGCTTTTTCTTTTGAAACATAGCTTTGTTGTTATTGTTATTTAATACTTTTTAAAACCTCTGCAGGAGTGATATTTACTTTTTTAGCCATGTTAATGAGATAGGACAAAGCTTCTAGTCTTATGGAAACTTGTTGAAATATTCTAACAACCAACTTCCTATGGCACCCAGAATTCTGTCACATGAAGGCTGTTCTTTCATAGGAGCTGAATTAATTTCAGGGTAAAGTGCCATCTTGTTTATTGCTCCTTTATTTATTCCTTCCCATCTTTATTCCTCCTAACTCTTACAGGACTATGCTTAGATTCAGAGTAGCTGCAGCTAAGGTGAAATGGCAAGAAAGAAAGACTGTTCCAAGTTTTTTTTTGTTTGTTTGTTCATTTGTTTGTTTGTTTGTTTTTTCCCATATTATCCTAGTGAATTTAGGAGCCAAACTCAACACTTAAGAGTATTAGTTAAGGGGTTAAATTTTCCACCTGTCTTATCAACATAGAATGGTTTGTATTGGAAGGGACCTTAAAGATCATCAAGTTTGATCTCCTGCCACGGGCTGGGACACCCTCTGCTAGACCAGACATCCTCTGCTAGACCAGGTTGCTCTAAGCCCCATCCAACCTGGCCTTGAACACTTTGAGGGCTGGGGCATCCACAGCTTCTTGGACCAACCTGTTCCAGCGCCTCACCACCATTAGAATAAAGAATTTCTTCCTAGTACCTAATCTAAATGTACCCTTTTTTAGTTTGAAACCATTACCCCTTGTCCCCTTGACAGCACTGCCTGATAGAGTCCCTCCCCAGCTTTTCTGTAGGCCCCCTTTAGGTACTGGAAGGCCACTACAAGGTCCCCCCAGAGCCTTCTCTTCTTCAGGCTCAACAACCACAATGCCCTCAGCCTGTCTTCACAGGAGCGGTGCTTCAGCCCTCTGATCATCCCCATGGCCCTCTAGACTCTCTTTAATGTATCCATGGCCTTCTTGTGCCAGGGGCCCCAGAGCTGAACGCAGTGTTCCAGGTGGAGTCTCACAAGAGCAGAGTAGAGAGGGAGAATCCCCTCCCCAACCCTGCTGGCCACGCTGCTTTTGATGCAGCACAGGATATGGTTGGCTTTCTGGGCTGCAAGAGCACATTGCCAGCTCATGTTGTGCTTCTCATCAACCAACTCCCCCAGGTTCTTCCCCTGCTCAGGGCTGTTCTCAACACATTCTCTGCCCAGCTGTATTTGTGCTTGGGATTACCCCAGGCCAGGTGCAGACCTTACATTTGGCCTTGCTGAACCTCATGAGGTTCGCACAGGCCCACCTTTCAAGCCCATTCAGGTCCCTCTAGATGACATCCCTTCCCTCCAGCATGTTAACCACACCACACAGATCAGTGTAATCAGCAACTTTCTGAAGGTGCACTCAATCCCATTCATAACCTATCCTTCCTTTGTGTAGAAAGAGTTTACCTCTGCCTGCCAAGTTTTCTCGCTAATACTCCTTCACCAGACACTCCAGGGACAGATAGGTTCTTGGGGATCCTGGGCAGAATGAGAACAAAACTAAGTTGTAGTTATAATTAAAGCTTTATTATTCAGTGTTTTGTAATTAATGTACTGTAGAATCTGTAATTAATGTAGCACAGGATTTTATAATCAGCATTACACAAAATTTTGTTCAGTGTAGCTTATGGTTATTTAGTGTTTGTTCTAATTACCTGGTGTAGTGGGTTTATGTGGCAAGGCTTTGGTAGTGGAGGGCTGCAGTGGTGGCTTCTGTGAGAAGAATCCAGCAGCTGCCCCATGTTAGATAAGGGCCAGTTTCAGCCGGCTCCAAAGGGAGCTGCTGCTGGCCAGAGCCGAGCCAGTAAGCAATATTGTTTGCGCCTCTGGGAAAGCAGATTTAAGAAAGGGAAAACAAACAAACAGACAAAACAAAAACAAAAAAACAAACAACTGCTGGGGCACAGCAGCTGGGAGAGCAAGGAGTGAGAAGCAGCCCTGAAGCCCCCTGCAGCCCCCTGCAGCAGGTCAGTGCAGCAGGAGGGCAGGAGGTGCTTCAGGCAGGCAGCAGCAGTTCCTCTGCGGCCTGTGGAGAGACCCCCTGGTGCAGCAGGCTGTCCCCCTGCAGCCCATGGGTCCCACACGGAGCAGATCTCCACACTGCAGCCCCCCCGTGGAGGAGCCCCCGGTGGAGCAGGTGGATGTGGCCTGGAGGAGGCTGTGGCCCATGGAGAGCTCCTGCAGGAGCAGGCCCTGGGCCGGAGCTGCAGCCTGTGGACAGGAGTCCACACAGGAGCAGGGGGTCTGGCAGTGCTGGCAGGGAGAAAGGGGTTTATACATGACCAGCTCGTGTACCAATCATGGCCACTTTCTTTACAAAATGACGTTAGTTGTGATAACTGTATTACCAGGGGTCAGGAGCAGGGGG
Organism: Anser cygnoides; assembly: GCF_040182565.1. NCBI lineage: Eukaryota > Metazoa > Chordata > Aves > Anseriformes > Anatidae > Anser > Anser cygnoides. The sequence continues at coordinate 23,853,580 of NC_089912.1, forward strand.
TACTAGTCATATACTTCTAAACTGTGAGTATGGTATCCTATGGAAACAAGTCCAACAAATCCCCAAACCCAGCAAACAAACTGGAAAACACTTTTGGAGAAGGGATTATTATTTTGTGGGTCACTAATGAGTCAGTGGATTAAATTTAAATTTTACATTTAGAAGTCTTCATGCAGAGGCCCAGCATGCAATGTTTCAGTCATGAAGGGCACTAAGAGTTATGAGCATATGAAAATTGTTGAGTCAAGTGTAAATGGGAATGCTAACAGTTTTAATTACAGTGCTCGCTAGGCAGCCACTGGTGTGTAGCATAACTTCATCATAGCTCTTCTGGCCGAGTGTTTATCAGAGATAGACTAGTGTGTTTAGAAAATAATGTATTTAATTTGTATAGTTAGTAATAACAATTAACAATAATGATGCTAACAACTGATTGAGTAACATCTATAAAAAAAAATTCAGGAACACTGAGGAAATGTCTCCCTTCTTTCTGTCTCCATTTTTGCAGGCCTCTTTCCCACTTTCTGTTTTTTTTTTTTTTTTTTTTTTTCTTGTAGTTTGTCTGGCACTGGAACACTGTTGCATTCTCTGAAATGCTAATATTAACACTTCAAAGGGCTGTACCTGCTGCAGAGCACTGGAGGTTCATTTTTCTCTTTGTTGCTGTTGCGAGGCAACATCCTAATGGCTAATCAAGCTATATTTTGTTAGTAATGAATGAACAAGACCCCCGCAAATGTCAGAAATGAATAAATGAGTTTCCTCTGTATCATTTTTAGCAGGAAGAGTGGATGAGAACGGGTCAAAAACCTTGTTGAAAAAGAATACAAAGGGAAAGAGCCATTCATACAGACAGGCAACTAGACAACTGACATCTTTCTTACTCATGCCTATGAAATTTGTAGAATATGTACTTCTAGTAAGGCATGGATGTCAATTGCTGGTAGGCACAGAAAACTGATGGCTTAGTAGAGTTTAGTTAGAGTCCAACTAATGTTTAGCTCGTTGTGGTTTGCATTTTTTAAAAAATGTGTGCGTAAGAAAGAAAGAGACTGAAAAATCTGACTGTTTTTCCTTGTCCTTAGCTGTGCTAGCACATTTTATAGGAAACAATACCAATCTTTTTTTTTTTTCTTTATTTGTTTTTTTTATTTATTTTTTCCTTAGTTTCCTCAAAGTGTAGTGAACCCTACATGAGGAACAGATGCAAGTAGTTAGGGAATTTAGAACAGAGCAAATGCAGAAACATTAAAAAATGCAGTTTGTTATGAGGAAAAAATAAGAGCCTGGAGAATTATCAATACTACAAAGCATCTCTATAAGATAGCCTCTATTATTTCCACTCCTCAGAAGCAGTCTGGTTAGATGATCTGTTACAAACTTATAGGTGTTTATGTTTGGCTCTGGAATCACATTCCTGATCATTGTGCCTAGCAGCCTTCCCCCTTCCCACGCTGCCTGTCACACTGAACAAATTGGTGTGACCTGAATGAAGAAAAAGGAGTCCATAAGCCTGTTTGTTCCTCCGCTCCTGTCCCGCATGCAAGTGAAATGCTCACTGGAAAAATAGCTGTTTAGCTTCCCTTGGAAAGAAGAGAAGTCATCTTCCATGAGGAGCCCGTCGGCATCCTGCCAAAAGCAAGCTCTGGGACAGGGAAGCCACTGTGCTCTGCATATATTGGGCGTTCTAGGTGTTTTCGTCTACTGCTGCATACCATAAATGCTCATTCCTGATGGTGAACAAATCCCAGAAGGGTATAGTCTCTCTGAGGAACAACAATGGTACTTGTGATAGAAGCTGTACATTGCTGAAATTGCGGTGGATTTCAGTATGAGTCTGATGTGGGCAAGTAGATGCAGGTGTATCAGCTTCTGGCAGAGGGCTGACCTCTTCTAATTGAAGTTTTTAGACATATATTCATATAAGTCCTACTGTAGACTTAAAGTCTGAGGTATGCCTCTGTGATGTAATGATGCTTAGAGAGGCATCATTGTTCTTATTTTATGTGTGGTGTAAATCTAACAAGTTTGGAGGAAAAAGAGGGTGAAATAAGCACTTCCACAATATGTGTTCCTCCCACTTCTCTGCTTTGGGATACATCTCTACCGAAGATTCCTGGTATTTTGTCTTTTGTGTTCTGGGAATCAGTGAATTTGTTGCTCTAATTTGATGGCTCTCACTTTTTCTGTTCAGGTTTATGTTCTGGCAGTCTGAGCAAAGAAAGAATCAGGCTTCACCCCTGGAAGGCTTCAGGCAAAGTACTGCTAACCTGTGGACATCAAAATAATTTTTTCTACAGTGTCCAACAAGCCTTGGTTCAGATGAGGCAAGATCTAAAAACTAAAGCTGTTGCTTCTTAAATTTATTCCTTATGCCAAGAGACCACTCCTCTTGTGCCTACATCCTTGGCTCCTTGAACAGACTACAATATTCATTTTTTTTTCTTTGCGATTCATTCTTGTTCCTTGTGCAGCTTTCTGCCTGAGAAAGTACATCGTTGTACTGCTTAGTGTGTCTGCCACTGTATTTTACTATTTCTCAAATGTTTTAGCAGATCTAGGGGGAATGGTGTATGAAATAAAATAACCAATGAAATAAACACTTCATTTGAAATGCTTGTTAAATCATATACTGCACTGCTTTGGCGCTAATCAAAAGATGTTTAAAGCACCACTATAGCTAGGCAGACACTGCTAGAGTTTTTTACTAAACAGATTTTCATGTTTTGTTGCTTACTTTGCAGCAGATATGAATTATTGTGCTTGTACTCAAGCTTTGTGTTGGTGCAACAGAAATGTGTGACAAAAGCATCTGCTAACTACAGAAATGTATGACAAAAGCATCTGTGCTGAGGATTGAATTTCCATTTCTTAAAGGATTTCAGGGCACTAAAGTTCGGCTTTGTGTTTATTAAGAACAAAACAAACAAAAATGCAAGGGGAAGAATACTGGAGGAGATAAAGTATTTTGGGTTGACAGACTACTTTTAATTAAATTGGAAGCAAATGTACTTTTTCAGTATAATGTTATTCCATCCTTCTTGTAATATATTATTAAAACAGGAAAAATGTCTAATCATAATCTATGTGAAGATTAAAACTCTATTGATGGATCAATACCCATATCTTGCTCTCAGATAACTGTCTTTGCCTTTACTTCTATTAAAAATTTGGATGTATGCTATATATGCTGTCCTTGGAGAACTCTATTTTAAAATAGAGTCCAGTACTTCCAGCTTCTGTAAGTAAGTACTTCCAGTACTTACAGCACATGTCCAGTACTTCAGACAGTAGCAAAAATTAAATTAGAAGATTTGATTCAACTGTCAAGGAATGTGTTGGAGATAGCGACTGGCAAGCTGATTTTTAAAAGGTGGATGTGGGGGTGGGAGGTGGAGAGTTTTTGTGTACAGTATGCAACTGTAGCTAAACTTTGCCTGGATTAATTTTTCTTTTCTTTTTTTTTTTTCTTTTCTTTAGCCTTGGAGAAAAGAAATTCCACTGAACTTGACTCGTTATGGAAATGATATAAACTTGATATACTTTCTTTATCAAGGAACATCTGAGATGAAAAACGTGCAACATGTTTGATACGGCTCTTGGTTCTTTAAAGTTATATGGGACATGAAAGGCTTTTATTTATTTTGGTGGTTCATTCTCTGAAACTTGTTTCTGACTACTTAAATCAGTATACTGAAAGGGAGTGTTTTGCAGTGAAGTTGCCTGAGGTCATCTCCTTGCAATATTGGTAATTTACTAGTTTCACCATAAGAAACTTTTGTCTTCTGGACCAGATATACTGCGACATGTATTTGTGTTCCAGACGACAAGTTGTATGCCGTGAGATGTCATGTTCTTAAATCTGGTATGGTCCTTTAACACAAGCAAAAAAGATGATCGCAATAAGCTTCACAGGCTTAAAGCTTAATGGTAAAGATGAGGAGATGATGAGGAGGCTGTGAGGAATATTATCTGGGAAAATGCCCTTGTGTTTAAGGAAGGCCACCAAAAACAGTGTTTTGTGTGTGACTTTTTGTCACTGCGTGACTTTGTGTGTGACTGTGTGTGTTCATCAACTTGATAGGAGTTTGAAAATTTATTATCTAAGGAAACTTACTGATAGAAGGATGCTCGTAGTTTCAGTCGAGTATCTGGCTGACATCTACAGTCCTCTTATGAAACTCAGGTCTTATCCTGAGTGTTTGTATATATTTTCAATTTCCTTTCAAGATGGTAGCCAGGACTGCCAAAATCCAAGAAATCTTTCTGCTTGTTAGTTAAAGTTATCTTGTATATTAATCTTAGATGATAGTATTTCTCAACAGCTATTATCTAGCCATCTCAAACAGAAAGCTAAGGCATAGAACAGTGATGTCAGTGTTCTGTAGATGTTCAATGATGTCTGTGTTCTGTAGATGATATCAAACAGAGGTTATCATTGTTGTACCCTTAATCAGTGTGAATTACAGACCAAATCCAGGCTACTGTCTGTTGTCTGGCTGCCTTTTCCCTTGTGGAATATGGCAAATGAGTGTTGGATAGCACTGGGATATCCCTTTCTCTGGCTGCAACCTAGATGGCCCATGGGTCTGAACTATTGCTGCTACTCAATTAAGAGGAAGAAGGTGTAGGATGTACTGGGATTTTGAGGAGGTTCCAGGACAGTGAGTCAGTCCTTATGGATAAGGGACTGGATTGTTCTTGTTCAACCCCTAAGCTGCAGATTTCACTTCAATATTTCAATCTTTCTTACTTGTATAAACATTTGTTTTAAAAAACAAACACACCAAAAAACAGGTCTTTGGCATGTTTGTTGCACAAAAAGATGTAGTCATTCAGTACTTTCTTTCAATCTTAAAATAGAAACACTTATTTTTAGACACTCCCGTAGTAGCATTTCCTAGTAGATTCTCTTCCACTTGCCTGTCATTCTGCAAGCTCCCCTCTGTTAAAACATTTTTTTTTTCTTGTCTCTCTCTTTGTTATAGAATGCAATTGATGAGGAAGCTTCTGGTTTCCCTATTTGCTTTAGTGCTGAAACTGCAGCTCAGAGAGTCTGTCAGGATTTCACCAGCTTGGATATTATACTAAAACTGTATCTTCATTTAAAATGAACGATAATCCTGACACAGATGTTTACAGGATCCTTCTTCAATATGTTATCCACAGCTGGAAAAAAAATTGAAAGACTTGGGAATGTGCAGAGACCAATAGGAAAAGCTTGGGCTGATGACAGCTTTTCAGGACAGCACAGGCCAGCAGAATGAAGGATTGATGACTTGTTAAGAAGATGAATTTGGTAATAATTCAATGGTGGCAAAGAGGAATGTGTAAGGAGCACTGGAGCCAAGCCAGCTGCTTGCAGCTGACTTCAGCTGGCTCTTAGCCCAGAGCAGAGCAAAGGAAGTGCTTGTCACTGTTAGCTTATGTATGGTGAGTAGAGTTCCACAAGTGTGACAAACGAGATCCATAGTCAATCTGCTCATGCATAGAAGACTTTAAAGACTTATTTTCTCAGAATAGCTAGCACCTCGACAGCTTGGATTTATGAAACCATGTGCTTAACTAGATACACCTTGGTCACTGAGCACACTGAAAAAGATTCTTATTTCCCTGCAAGAAAGGAAAAAAAGTTGGTCACGTTTTAAAGACTCGTGCAGTTTAGAATTTCTCACCACATGGCCAGGCAGATTTTTCAGATTTTTCTGGAGGCTTCTTTGTTGTAGCTGCATTCTCCTAAACAACTTGCTGCACAACAGTATATTTGGAGGAACTGCCTAATTATGTCTGAATTTCTAAATAATTGCTAAGGGTCAGACTACTCCTTGCAATATGGTCAGCTATTTAAAAGCCCTAATGCTGCTGACCTCTCAAAAACACTCAGTGATTGTGCGTGGTAAGGTGTTAAAAGTAAAGCTACTAAACCACCATTAAGGTAGACTGAATTTCCTTTTAGTTTTGATGCTGAAGTTTGGGCTTTCTTTAGTTCATGTGGTAGTTTCATGCCCTTAGTTTCTTATTTTGCATGAGCCGAGGGAGATCTCCATCTGCACTTGCTGAGTGCAGCTTGCAGTGTTGCATGTAATTTCTACCATTCCCTCTGCACTTCAGTGCAATTGGAAATGCTTCGGCCATACACGGGAATCTGCTGCTCAGCCAAGCTGCTGGTAGGTGGCAATGTGCTGCCCATAAAAGGAGCTCCTGTGCAGAAAGCTGAACAGCATTATCATCTGTCTGCTAATATTCTCCTCCTCACCTGCTATTCCACCTGATGATTTATTCCACCCCAAACCTTAGGGATGTAAACACACAAGGACAAAAAATAAGAATAAGGAAGACTGCAAGTTTGTAGCAAAACAGTAACTTCAATTACAGAAACAATGAAAAAATGTCATTTTCCTTCAGATTTTCACTATGAAATCTTCTCTATAATTTCCTCTTCTATGAAATAATAAACGTTGATCAAAACAACAGTGAGAAAAGAGAGTAATAGAATTGGGTTTGCAAGAAAGTGACACACTTTTATCCTGTGCTTTTCTATTCTTTGTTTAAATCGAATATCAGCAAGAACCTGCTTGTAAAAACTGGATGATGTTGTTACCATCTGGAGTAAGAGTGGACTTTAAGGGTTTGGGCTTCAGTACTGAGCACTTGATACCACTTAGGGGAGTGTAGAATTTCCCTTTCCTGTAGTCAGAAATTCACCTATGATTGTCCATGATCTGATAATGGGACAACGCCATAAAGGTTATACAGCACTTCAATTATCCCCAGGATCCTTGTGTGGTCAGAGGAGACAGAGGGTTGTCTAGAAAGTAAACTAGAGCAGAAACTGTTTTCAGGTACATTGCCAAAGGAGGATCCTCCCCCTCTCCCCCCATCTGTCATGGATGTACCCAACCTCACCTCCTCTTTCCATACCATTTGATTCAAAATGGGAGGTATTCTCCTGTTGTTTTTCTCCTAATATATATATATATATAAATTATGTACTGTCTTAAAGTTGTATCTATTAGGTTTAGTTATTTAGGTGTACTGAAGTTTTTAAATATTGTGTTTTCATTCTTTTTAAAAATTTAATGAGGAATCATATAATTGATAAGTGCTGTTGTATCACTGATGCACTGTTATGACACAAAGAGATTTGTTCAAATTAAGCTTAATGAGTTGGCATACTGAAGACTATTTATCTACTTATTTAAAAGTTTCCTACAGTGTAACTCTGCAATTTATTGAGGAATCAACATTGTATTAATTTCAATACAGACTGCCTTTTTGGTATGCTAGGGCATGTATACTTTTTTTTTTTTTTTTGAGACCACAGTTGAAATTTTTGTAGATTTGTTCAGACTGATTATATTAGAAGTTTACAGAGTAACACTTGGCATGATAACTGTTTTCATATCCTTGAGGTTATGTAAGGTTATTCTCCGTTTGGCTAACTGAGATTAAGAGGACAGACTTATTTAAAGATTGACAGAAAAAAAGTTCTTTAGTCATTATTTACTAAGGCAGATGCTGACCGTATGTACCAGAATGCAGTCAGACTGTAATCAACCTTACAGAAACCAGGGTGTGGTTTTCACTAAAACAATGAGAATTTTGCTTTGCAAGAGAACTAAGCTGGAGATGTAACAGGACAGAACTGCTTTTCATTGTTAGGGTTGTTTTTGCTTTGTTGTTTGCTTTCCCTGGATAGTTTTAGGTGAACATGCTTCTTGACCATAAGCTACTTTACAGTCCAGAGAAGTATAAAAAATGTAGTCAAGTGAAATAGAAATCCATTCATTTCTACTAGTGGGCAGCATTAGAACTCACCTTTGTTAGTGTAATTCTGTTCATCTTTACTGCATGACTAAGGTCGGTCTTCTTTCATATCCCCAGTTGTCAGCTGAGAGTCAAGAGAATCATATTACTTTGCCTGAAATTCTCCAGAATCCTTGACAGGGAAAAGATTCTACAGTTTTAATGTTGCATTTGCTTTTCTCAGTGTAATGCCACTTTATATTGGATGTCAGAGAAGAGAATCTACATGTGTGTATTTGCTTTCATTTGTGATGTGGCATGATGTAAGCTCATCAATAATGAACTAGCTTAAATACTGTTATTTTAGAAGAAAAACAAAAGACCATTCTAGTAATGTTATTTGTTTATTAAATGCTGCTCTTGCATAAAATAATGTAATGGATTTCAATAGAAAGTTTTTCTAAAATGGGTCAAATGGCAAAATTTTTTGTCATGTGATCTCAATCATTAGGGCTAGTTATCACTGTGGTCTCTAATAAAAAGAGAGAGATTACATTTGAAACTGCCTCAACACTTGAATTTTTTCTTTTTATTATTAAAAAGACACCAAAACCAACCACTTTGCCAGCAGTAATAATTAAGCATTTGCTTCCTTCTTTGCTCTATCAAGACAATATGGTCACATATTACCATTGTTGTATTTATGGAAGAGCAATGAGATATCTACATAGAAAACATACCGGGCAAGTTACTGAAGCAGATCATTGCAGATTACTTTGGGTGTCAGAGAAACTTGTGAATAGGCAAGTGTGGACTAACAGACTGTGAAACTAAGAACTACATGGGAATATCCACAGAGAGACTATAGAGTAGGTATCAACCCCAAACCACAAGCAAACTAGAAAAAATGCTGTGTCCATTCAGAGAAATGAAATTGGGCCTATATAGCACCCTACCACTCAGACATTGGTTCACTCCCTGGAGATGTAGCATAAATGTAGCCTTATTTCATTATTTCTGTTGGGAAAAGATAGCTTTAATGGTGCTGGGATTTATTAGATGTTGGGGTAGTTAATAGTGGACCGAGCAGATTGCTTTGTGGTTGGATTATCCTCAGCTGTCTCTGACTGGTTTCCAAAGTATCCTAACCACTGTCTCCCTTTCTTTAGAGCTGTGCCATATCTATAAGTATTCTAAGCAGTGGGTTAACTCTGGCAGTGTTCTATTTCACTGTGGTAATAATTTCAATTGTGGTAATTGCAGAGAGATCTGGACAGATTGGAGAGCTGGGCGATCACCAACCACATGAAGTTTAACAAGAGCAAGTGCCAGGTCCTGCACCTGGGACGGGGCAACCCTGGCTATACGTACAGACTGAGCGATGAGACGCTGGAGAGCAGCCCCGCAGAGAGGGATCTGGGGGTTGTGGTTGACAGCAAGTTGAATATGAGCCAGCAGTGTGCCCTGGCAGCCAGGAGGGCTAACCGTACCTTGGGGTGCATCAAGCACAGCATCGCTAGTCAGTCGAGGGAAGGGATTGTCCCGCTCTACTCTGCGCTGGTGCGGCCTCACCTCGAGTACTGTGTGCGGTTCTGGGCACCACAGTACAAAAAGGACATTAAACTGTTGGAGAGTGTCCAGAGGAGGGCGACGAAGATGGTGAAGGGACTAGAGGGGAAGACGTATGAGGAGTGGCTGAGGTCACTTGGCCTGTTCATCCTGGAGAAGTGGAGGCAGAGGGGGGACCTTATCGCAGTCTACAACTTCCTCGTGAGGGGGAGTGGAGGGGCAGGTGCCGACCTATTCTCCTTAATCACCAGTGATAGGACCTGCGGGAATGGTGTCAAGCTGAGGCAGGGGAGGTTTAGGCTAGACGTCAGGAAGAGGTTTTTCACTGAGAGGGTGGTCGCATACTGGAACAGGCTCCCCAGGGACGTAGTCACTGCACCAAGCCTGTTGGAGTTTGGACTGTGCACTTAGTCACATGGTCTACAATTTTGGGTAGACCTGTGTGGTACCAGGAGTTGGACTCGATGATCCTTATGGGTCCCTTCCAACTTGGGATATTCTATGATTCTATGATTCTATAATGAAATTTAACCCTGTTTGATTTAATTTAATTTCTATGACATACATATTTCATGAGGTTACTGGATATTGCTAGTATACATACGCAAAATGGTTACACAAGATTTTAAGAATGAAGACTAAGCAAATACTCTCTTAAAAATGTATTTAGAATGGGACAAACTCTATTTAAAAAAAAAAAAAAAAGTATTTAGAATGGGTTTTGCAGTTCCAGAGATATAGTATGTAGAGTTGAAGAACAGCTATCCTTCTCTCATACAGCCCCTGAAAGCACCACAATACTGTCCTCATGTTTCCATTCAGACATGAGAATACAGGAATACTCTTCTGAAGAAACATCTCCATAGATAAAGTAACAGTAGATTGTGCTCAGGAATATGCAGCATTGTCCATGTAAAACTTAATGGGCACAAGCAGCTTCTTCTCTGTAGTGTTTTCCAAGACCAGTTCGTTTGGCTCTGCAAACTAGCTCAAATCACATTTATGTGATGAAGCTCGGGATATTCTGCTTTGGACTGATTTCTTGCATACATAAGCAGTTGGGAATCTTAAAAATAGTTTTCATAATCTTCAATGGATTTCTGGCTACACTAGCCAAATTCTACAGACTAATATTAAATATACTTAGAAAATAGGCTCATTTCATATAGAATAAATGGAATTTTAAGTCTTCGCAATTATTACACTGATAAAATTTTTTTTAGACTTTTTCTCACTTAGATTAGTTGATCTCTTTCTCACCAGTTTTTCTCTCAGTTTCACTTAAAAACTGCTTTCAGTTCTTCAAACTAGCCTTCTGGCTGTTTCCAAGCTACTCTTGCTCTATCTTCTGTTTTTGTAACTTAGTTTGAAACAATAGCTTCTTCTTTATCTTAGTCATAACAGAATATTGCTGATGCATCATTATGGATACATATCATGTACAATGTGAACCTTAAAGAAGGTGTAGTTGGTGCACAGTGGTGTGTCTTTCTGTGGGAAAGAAGAATAGGTTCAGGGGAAGGTTTGTCAAGTTCCAGTTCTTGCTTACACCTAGATACTTAATCTAATTGGACTTTTCATTATTGGCCAACACAGAACATCCACCTGTTTTTATGAACCAACAACCAACATGCCTTGTTTTTGTTAGAGGTGTTTGTTTTCACAGCTCTTCTAGATGGTTTTGTTATATCTGATGTCTGGACACATGCATCTACTACTGCTTAGCAAATAAGTGCCGATAGTGTACTTTATCTTGAGAAGCTGGGAACAGGTAAGAATTTAGGGCTTTGTATCAAAGCCTCTGTCAGAAACACTCGTTTTCTCCTTTTCTTAGTCTGATCTCTTAGTAATAAGTATTGAAGACAAGAGGAACTAGTATAAGCCTTAGACAAATTACTTTGTGTGCCATGGGGGAAAAAATAAAAATTAAAATTAAAGTCAGGGCATGTAATCTGCTCTATTTTTAAAAATGACTGAGGCAGATGAGTGCGTCTTGACTTGAAATGTAGTGTAAAAAAGTAGTGTAAAATCACATTCATGATACCTGGAAGGTAACAGAAATGTTAGGAATTCTGCTGGCAACTTGGACAAATGTTCCAGAAACTTTTTTTTTTTTTTTAAACTCGGAATGAATGCTAGTGATGGATGAATGAGAGAAGTGGAGACACAATTCATCTGGCTACTGTCAGCCTGTGCTTCAGTGAAATGTACAATATGGCAGCACGTGAACTGGTGACAAGATAATTAAATCTGTCAGCTGCTAGTGGATGAGTTTATCAACAGGTCATTCACCTTTAGTTTCACCTCTCAGAAATGGTGGTGCATGATGTCATTTAGTTTGTTATATCCCCAGGATTTCATCAAAAAGACATGCACAAGTGACTGTTTTTCCTACCTTTCTGTTTCTTCAAATTCTTTTGTGTCAGTGTGTTGGAGGGACTCTGAGGTCAACAGATAGAATCTGAGAAGAAAGAAAAAAGATGAAGGAAAGAAGGAAAAATGACTTTAAGCGTAATATTTGAAACAATAATGCAGTTTCATTATGTTCTTTTTCAAGACCAGTTCCTTTCAATTTGGGACCACAGGATGTGCTTCTGGGAGGTACGGTAACCATTTAAAAAACTGTCAGCACAGCTGCCAGTAGAGTTTGCACACTGATTAAGTAGGCAGATTTTTGTACCAGGGTGGTACATTTCTTTGGTAACTGGGGTGCTGTAGTTAAAAGTAGTCCTTCCATACCTCAGAAGCACCCGGTCCAATTTCTGTATAATCAGACTAACTGATTTTTTGATACTTCCCTAAAGAAAAAGACCCAAGCAGAAAACCAAGCACAAAAACAGTTCTCTTTTAAGAACTTTTAAAAAGTGATTTTGTTCTATAAAATAATTATATTCATTCCTAGCAAAAGGTCCATTGCCATGATCTAACATTTTTCCTTGCTTATTCTCATAACCGGGAAATTAAATTATTGTATAAATCAAAATGAACCAATGTTGAAACTCATACACAAACATAAAGTTACCTCACTGCAGGGAAAATTTTGTTGTTCTCTCATAGAAATGACTGTAAAATGACATTGCCAAGACTTGATGAAATGTTCTTTTTCCTATGTCAAGCAACTTGTCACTTGCAGCAGAGCTTGGTAAAAAAAAAAAAAAAAAAGAACAAATGTTGTATACCTTCAAACACAGCTAATTCTTCCATTAAAGAAATCATCAACGGAAGAAAAAAAAAAAAAAGATAATAATTGAAAGGAGTCCCAGAGAGTCTTTTCAGGGTTTTCTGTCCTTCCATGAAACTTCCTTATCCTCTTCAAAAATCTCTGTAAAAATGGGAAAAATCGGGGCTGTTTTTTTGTTTGTTTGTTTGTTTTGTTTTTGTCTTTGTTATCTTTAAATTTCTTTTTAGTTGTAGAATGCATGGAAGTTTATTGCATTCAGGCTGCTTTGGATGAAGAGGAAATACAGAATTATTGTCAGTTAATGAAGTAAATGAGGCCTAAGAATTTTAACACTATAATATTTATTGCTAAACTATTTCTTGGACTCTGCAATTTCTGAGCCAACTACCTTAGATAAAAACAAAAAAACAACAAGGTTGGATACCCATAAAACACTGACAGAGGTTAAATACCATAAAGTCATAAAGAGATTTTAATCTTCTCATAACTCCTTACCTTTTACTGCTGGTAATATCATCCAGATTTTTTAGTTCCACATGGAAGTTCTCTGCTAGTTGGTATGTTCACACATCCATTTTAGGGAACTGGAGAAAAGCCACAATGTTTTGTTGAAAATGTTCAGCAGGGAAGCTACCACTGATGGAACACACTGCAGACCAAAACCTCATGATGGCTGAAGGTCTCTACCATGTGTGCGATTGTTTTGATTTTTGTCTGTACTTCATGGTGTACTGGGTGGTTTGTTTTAAACCAAACACTCATGTTAGATAGCATGTCTTGAAATACACTACATGGTCGTTAGAATAGAGGAATTCAGTGAGAATCATTCATCACAAGAGTCATCAGGTCATCATTGTGATTCAAAGGCTTTAGTGAGAGAGGGATTAGGACTACGTGTTAATAAAAGTGATATCAAAATCACAGGAGACAATGATTTATTTTCCCACTTCAAATATATATACCTTCTGTTCTCTGAGACCTTACAGACAGTAGGCAAGAAGATTAATTAAAAAATATTTTTAGAAAGTATAATGCTTTAAGATGTCAAAGAAACATTTAGCCCTCAGAGGAGAAACTGCTTTCACCTTAAAAAAAATACAAGATTACTCTTTCAAAGTGCATCTACAATACTTTACTAATTAGTATTGCATCCTGGTCTCGTCATATTTTCTATTTAAGTTGCCTGAGAGTTTCTTAAATAAAATCCTGCTTGTGATAGTTAACAGATTATATATATATATATATTTTTTTTACTGAAGTCTTTCATGCTGTAGGTCTGACTTGGAAATTTGAAGTGTTTCAGCTAAAATAGTAAAGGATTTTCAAAAACAGTTCTAAAGAAAAAAATGTATTCTTGCAATATAAACTTACAGTAAGACTAGGAGTCAGATACAAGGTCAGCAGGAGACCAAGTGCATCCGTGACACTAGGATAATATTAAGAACTGAATTGAAATGTGGTGACATTCAAAGAGGAGTTTGGGAAACTGAAAAGGAGACTGGAACTTTTACTGGAAACCTGAATCAGAACTGTGAGGGGTTTTCTCATTATTGTCTTACTACATAGCCTAGAGACAGTAAAGATTTTAAACAGTCCTATACATTATAGCATATCGTTAATCTAAAATCTTGTGTGAATCAGGTAACATAGTAATATAATTCAAAAAAGGACCAGGAATCCCTTCTTTGACTGAATACCCAACTGTGCTGGGTGTGAACTGGGGCTGTGGTCTGATAAAAAGGAAGCAAGAGCATCATACTGTTAGTTGTTGCATCTCAACTGTAAGAAAGTATCTTACAACAGGAAAGCTTCAGATTCATAAATTTCTTCTGCTTAGGTTCTGAACTATTGTGAGTGCTGCAGAACAACTTAAGTCAAATCAGATGAGTTTTTAAACTACTAATAGTGATAAGTCCTTTGTCATGTGTGGCTCATCTGAAAAAAGAGATAAATTAACGTTGAAAAACAATATAGAATATTTTTAATTTCCATTTATTTCTATTTTATTTTCCTAATTAGATTGTATTCTTCCCAGAGTCTGGAATAGAACTCATAAATTCTCTTATAATTATGTGTTTTCACCAAATGAAGGCACAAAATCACTGGCCAAAGTGTTTCATTTTTATCTCACAAAATCACAGAACGGTTGAGGTTGGAAGGGACCTCTGGAGGTGATCTGGTCCAACCCCCTGCTCAAGCTGGTTGCCCAGGACCATGTCTGGATGGCTTTTGAAGATCTCCAAGGAAGGAGACCCCACAACCTCTCCAGAGAACCTATGCTAGTGCTTTGTCACCCTCACAGTAGAGAAGTGCTTCCTGATGTTCAGAGAGAACCTCCTGTGTTCCTGTGTTCCTGTTTGTGCCCTTCACTTTTTTTTCTGGCACAGAGCACCACTGACAACAGCCTAATTCTGTCCTCTTTTCAACTTTCCTTCAGGTGTTTTTACTGACATAAAGTGTCAAACTAATTTTTAATGTAAAGACTTGGAGTAGTTACTTAGTTACTGAATTTTAATGTAAATATTGAATTGGTGACTAATCTTTCCATGATCTTCCAGCTTTTCAAAGTCCTTTGCTAGCTTTGGTGAGGTGGATAAAAGGTTTCATTTCTACTGGATTTTCCATGTCTGTACGTTTTTTTACAAACTGTATACTGAAGGAATACGTAATGATGGAAATACAGCAAATAAATTGAAAAAAATATTGATTTTTGGTTAAAATGTAAGTTCCTTTTATACTGCTGTCTTTTACATGTCTTGTCAGTTGGAAAATTTGAGAAAATTCCTCAGTCATTATGAAGCTGGAAAGGGCAACTAAAGCTGGTATTCAGCTTGGAAAATATGCTACAAAATAATCCAAATATAACAAGAAACTTGCAATTTGGGAAACTTTGAATGTATAAGATTAGTGCTGTCCTCTCTTCCAAACATGCCTACATACATCAATATTAAAAATGACAGAAACCTTCATCTGTACTCTACTACTGTATCAACTTGTGTTGGCATTTAGTGTGTCTTGAATGGAAGGTGGCTATTTTTAAAAGACTTTTGATAAAGAAGATTTCTTAAATAACTTTAGAATTATATCTTAAAACTTCTGAACTTGTGAGTTTTGGCTGTAAGGTGCAAGAAACTCTCTGGAACTGCTTCTTTATAAATACAAGTTCTTACTATTGCCACTATGCTATACTGTATATATGGGACTGCAAGGGACACTGAAACTGTGTAGGCTGTTTCTTTGAAGCTTTCCTCCATATTTCTTCCAATAAG
Source organism: Anser cygnoides (assembly GCF_040182565.1). Lineage (NCBI taxonomy): Eukaryota > Metazoa > Chordata > Aves > Anseriformes > Anatidae > Anser > Anser cygnoides. The sequence goes on from NC_089912.1 coordinate 23,869,345, forward strand.
CTGCTTTAGGAAGTTTTGTGCTCACAGTCATGGCAGAAGCCTTCCATTCTTGGCTCTTGGAAGAACCTGGGGAGAAAAAAAAAAAAAAGTTATTTTGCTGCAAAAAGATATTTTTATCAATTTTGCTGCACTCTCTTCCAAGCTCTTGTTGCACCGTGTATGTAATACACAGTGTACTGGTGTACTGTAAGTGAAGCCTGCTGAGATGGGAAAGTCTGGAATCTTGTGACTTCGAGCAGTACGAGGATGGCTCCTTCTCTACCCACAGCTTACTTAGATCTATGATATTGTGGATAAACTTGTGAGGCTTGTCCAGACTTTGGTGAGTTACTCCCCTGCTCAGCCACGCTGGTAACAGTGAGACTACTGGGGGAGAACCTGAATGTATCAAAAGTGACTACAAGGCTTAGGGGCAAGTGATACGTGCATGGGGGCATGGGCAGATAATGTCTCCTCAGTCTGGCAGATAAAGAGGGTAGGCTGCAGTAGGAGCAGGTGGATAACTCAGATCTGGTGCACCAGCTTATGTAACTAGATTGCTGCAATGGACTGATCCAAGGTCTTCAGGAGAGACAGGCAGGAAAGACAGGGGTGGGTGCTGCTGTCTGTGTGGAGGAGCAGCTCAGATGTATAGAGCTCTTCTGTATTACAGACTTGGTGAAAGTATGTGAGTCAGGATCAAATCTGAGAGGATCAAATGGGATCAAATTGCATTACAGTGGGATTTCGTTCCAAAACACACATTCATGGCAAGAATGCAGACAAAGTCTTTAAAAACAAAGCAAATCCCTCAAGGAGTCTACGCATTACCAGCCTCATTAGGGAACTTTGTCCTCTCTGATATTAGCTACAAGGATAAAATATCGGGATGCAAGCAGTCAGAATTTCTCAACCTCTTCACAAAGGTAAAGCAGTTTTCTCTCCAGCCAACCAGAAGTGACACACAGCTGGATCTGCTATTTATCAACAAGGAAGAACCAGCTGGGGTTGCAAGTTTGTTTATGGTAACCGTGAAATGAAGGAGTTCAAGATCTCAGGGGCAGTGAAGTAGGAGGGTAAAAAGAATGCAGACCTTACACTTTACACAACTCAGCTTCACATTATTCAGAAACTTGTAGAGGGGACTCCTTGGAAGGAAGATCTGATGGGTAAAGCTGTTCAGAGAAGATGAGAGATGTGTAAGGACAGTATCAGACAAGAACAGTCCATCCTGATAGTTGGGAAAACAAGTGCACCAATATACTCCTTCAGTTTAATAGGGAACTCATGACAGAGCTTCAGCGCATAGGAGGTAGAAGCATGAGAGGTTGTAAAGGAAGAATTTAGAGACATTGCTCTGGCATGTGGGGTTGGTTTCAAGAATGCCACAGCTCAACTTTTTGACAGTTACTAGGAATGCCAAGGTCAATATGAAGAGCTTCTACCACTAACAGTAAAAGTCTGAGAAGACTAATCCTGGCACTGGTACTGGAAAGTGAAGGTGATTTAGTGCCAGTGGGGCAACAAAGCTGGTGAAGGGTCTAGAGAACAAGTCTTACAAGGAGCAGTTGAGGAAGCTGGGGTTGTTTAGCTTGGAGAAAAGAAGGCTCAGGGGAGACCTTATTGCACTCTACGATTACCTTAAATGAGACTATAACGAAGTGAGGATCGGGCCCTTCTCCCAAGCACCAAGTGATAAGACAAGGGGAAATGGCCTCAAGTTGCACCAGAGGATGTTTAAGTTCGATATTAGGTGAAATTTCGTTACTGAAATTGTTGTACACTTTTGGAACTGGCTGCGCCGGGAAGTAGTTGAGTCACCACCCCTGGAGGTCTTCAGTAGAAGTGTGTACGTAGAACTTAGTAGCATGGTTTAGTGGTAGACTTGTCAGTACTAGGTTAAAGCTAAAACTAGGTGATCTTAGAGGTCTTTTCCAACCTGGATGATTTGGTGATTCTATGACATATATAAGGAGACTGGACTGCATGCAGTCCTGAATAACCTGGTAATTCTAACCTCATATCTGACCCAGCTTGGAGCAGGAGGTTGGACTACAGACCCCCTGAGGTCAATTTCAGCCTCAATTATTTTGTGACACTATAACTCTTCTTCCACAAGATTTTGGCATTTGTCACTTAAAATTTATTTATTGGTTTTATTTTGAGTAGTCAAGATGAAAGAACCTAAGGAGCTGTTTGGGTATAAATTGCATGTAGTTAATTGCATTTTAAAAGCAGGCAGGTCTTAAATGTTTTTATGATGGACAGCTCAAGTCATCTCAACCCAAATAACTAGTCATTTACAAAGGAAATAGGAATACATCAGAAAAAGTTCCTAACGCCCCTAGGACTAACTTACATATACAAAGTTTCACAATTAAGTAGTACTTCTTAAATTGCTCAGTGATGTACACAGAACTGCCTTCTGTGAAGAAACGTTTGCTTCCCAGATTTCCGTTTTGCTTTAACATAGTGATGTGAATACGTGTTCAAGGCTGTATGATTTTTTGTTTTAAATGTCATGTTCTTATCTCAATAACAGTTGGATTTTCACCCTGCAGATTTCCCTATTGCTTTTATTGCAATTTTAAACCTTGATGTAAGTTAAAGGCATATGTAAAGGAGATGCAGTACATTGGTCAGCCTTCACTACATATTAATATTTTGTTTGAAAATTTCATGACAGCTGTGATTCTTTCACTATTTTTTTTTAAAAATTAGTATTTTAAAGTGTTAGGAAGAGGTAAACTTCAGAAAATAATATATACTGAAACTTGAGCATTAGGGATTTTTTCCTTTTGAATGAAAGAAAATGGTTTTGTATGTTTGTGCATTTTTATTTTTTATTTTACTTATCATATTAAAAAAACAAAACAAAACAAAACACAAATTCTATTTCAAGATCGTCTTTAGGACATGCACAATGCTGAAGTAGAAATGTTATTAAAACCTCATACATGACCATAAGTTTCAGAACAGCATATTTATACTCTGTTAGATTTCAGCCTGTCTAAACATATTTGTGAAGCAAGTTATATTATCTTTTATAGTCAGATTTTTTCTTTTTCTTTTTAGTGTATTCCTGGTTAAAAACAGATATGGGGAGTAGATCCTACACTAAAATAAAATGAGAAATTAGTCACTTTCCTTTCTTCCTATTCTACATGAAAATATTTAATACTACTCACAGTACTTGTAGTATAGTTAGGCTGCAAGCAATGAGCTTTTTCACGTGTTGGCCTTAATGGTTCTATGAAAGAAAACTACTGCAAGTTATGGACTAATGTGTACTTGGCTTCCAAAAATAGTTGCTGTTAACCTGTATCTGACTAATAGCTGAGGTCACACTTTTAGTAATTTATACATGTATCTTAAAAGCACGAGTAATAAGCACTGATGAGAAAAAATCAAGAAAGACATTTGCTAAAAAGTCTGTTTGTGATGGAACTATTCTCAGAAAACCTGTGTGATCCTGAATGCTAGGGTGTAGCCTAATAAGCACATGAAAAATCAGAAGAAAATGCTGATGAATCAGAAAAGGCAACTTAAAAGGAGTTGCTGGTACTGTCTGACAGAGTATGATGGATTAGACTTCTCAGTTTTACTCATTTCGTGTAAGCCTTATCAGACTTCACTTAAATTCAGCAGAGGTCCTCATGAATTTTTCTTATAGCAATCCTGAAACTTAAAGGGCTAACAAAAGCTCATGGGACAGTTTTCTATAAACTGGATAAACTGCCACTGTTTTGTATTAGGTGGGTGAATTAACTACTTTTTTTTCCGTACTGGTAGAATCAAAAAGCCAGCATCTGCTCCTGGAGATATACTAGGAAGCCTTTTTGCTCTCTAAATGTATCAGAATATTTTCTCAGTTTTGTTCAGTGAGAGCAAGCAAACAAGACTAAACTCTGGGAGAGTCTTCCCTCTTCTGAAGCAATGCTACTAAGTCCAGGCAGAAGCAGCTGTCAAGATAGTGCTTCTAAGTCATTCTTTGTAGCCTAGGCCTTCTGTGCTGATCAAAGGCTCACACATCATGAGTCACATAAGATTATTCAGTATAGGCTAAGGAGATTAAAAGTAATTGTCTGTAGTAGAAAAGAAGCTACATGAGCTCAGTGGGGAAAGGACAACAGAGACTTGCAACCCAGAGAAAAACAAACAAAAAACAAAAAAGGCACTGGCTAGCTCGGTTGTCTGCTTTTGCAGCAGAAAAACAGAAAATTGAATATACCATCTCTCCTGCCTCTTTGAATGTGATTAAATAGTTTATGGTACTTTGAAGTTGGTTGTAAGTTTTGGTATAGCTTGGATGCAATAAAGAGTACAGTAAACATTGATCAGGATTAGTGATGTTTCCAAACCTTAGACTTTGAGATTCTGCTTATCTTCAGTAGATTGTTGAAGCATGAAATAGTACACATTGTCCATGTCTATAAGGAACCCACATTCTGTTGACTATATGCACTGGAAAGTAAGGGATCATATCAAGATGGAATGATGCAAACTGGGATAAAAATTTCTCAAGCTTTGATGTAGATTGAGCTGTTGTCTTAGTTACAGAAAAGCTTGGGCATATCATCTACCTTGACATTTCATGGAGGGGGTTCTGGTACTTTGAGGTCTGACACCACTCTGTTTGCAGCTGCAGTCAACACAGAAATTCCATTTTCCAATTTATGTGACTTTTGACCTTCATGATGGCCAGTCATGACATAAGAAAACTTAAGGGTGATGACAAAAAGCTGTGAAAGCCAGCTTGTTAGCCAGATTATTATCCGAAAGTGTTATTAGATGTTCCAATAAATTCATAAATTGCAGTAATTTAATTCAAATGTTGGTGTGTATTCTAGAACAAGATCTAGAAGATAGAAACATGCTGCACATGAAGTACTGTATGAGCTGACTTAAGTAAATCTGTGTTCTGAAATAGTTTTTAGCTGACTACGAGAAAGCAAGGAAATATTTATTTATTTATTTATTTTCAGAGGCTTCCTTTAAACACAGGGCTGAAAGAATGAATATATTGGCTCATATATTTGTTAACTGAGAAAAATACTGATTTAATGGGATATATTCCAATGTGTTATTTGGAAGCCAAGGTGGAGTCATTTGTATTGTACAGAGCAAATTGTAATGTGTCCTTGAGGCATTTTGTAGTTTATCATGCTAAGAGACAAAGTTTTTTTCTTATTTGTCTTAATGCACATTCAAAACATCTCCCATTATGTCTCCACCAGAGCTGTTATGAAATATTTTGTGGTAACATTTACTGAGAACTTTAAGTGTGTGCACAGGAACCTTAGTTACTTTAAAAAAAGCAGACTGACAGCTGGAAATACCTTAGCTACATTGAAATATATCAGACCCTGTTGGAGAATCCATGGCCCCAGAAGCCAATATAATCTACAAGTTTGCTTTTTACAGCTGGTGGCACATTGAATTATTTAATTTCTTTTTTTTCTGCATTGACACTGTAGAGCAATAATGCACAAGTTAATGAATTGCTTTTTTGCAGCTGAAAGGCTTATTCAGTCTTCATCAAGCAGGATCTCTCTAGTTGTGTGTTTGGGAAGAGGGTCTGTGGTTTTCATCCTGGCTTTGCTAGTTTGACTGAATGCTGAAAAGGCCTCTTTAGTCACTGAGAAAGTTTGACCATAGTTTTATGTAAACTGGCTACTAAGAACAATTGTATTCTTAAAAATCAGTTGCTTTTAGTAACTGTTTTATTGAGATCACAACCAAGCTGTTGTTTATTGCTGTATCAGAGTTTGTCCTTATGCCTTACACTTTTTACTATGCTGTCTTCTGTTAAAGGACCATATTTTGTTGCAAACCTAGTAGACTCAGATGAAAATGTAAACTGGATTCTTTATAAGATATACTTCCTACCCTCAGAAAAAATTGTAATAAATAATTAATAAATAAATAATGTTCTACCACCACCTGTAAGTCTGTGGGAAATTTCAGAGAAATAGTCTAGAGCATCTGTGTCAAATGGTTGAAAAACAAAACAAAACCCAACAACAACAACCAAATTAATGAAGATGGATAATAGGGTAAAAATTGTGATTGTTCTCCAAAATTCTGAGTATAGCGTTCATATTTGTGGCTTTTTACAGGTTTCCTTGTACCCTCTATGTCTTGCTGTATTCCTGCCATTCATCTCATGTAGACTGTTCTGTGCATACTAGTTACTGGAGTTACTGGATGGGAAAATAGGTTTCGAGATGGACAGAAATGGAATAGCCTTGCTGTCTGTTCTCTTTCTCTCTCTCTCTCTTTTTCATGTCTCTGTTTGAAATAACTTGGAATTTCTTCTTTCAAAGGATGAAAAAAAGGGATAGATTTAAATATTCCTGAAAGGGTTATGTAGTTGAAGAATGCTATGAGGTATTGCCACAGAGCACTTTCAGATGCTTGTTAGGGAGTTTATTAGATTCTAAAGTAGCAACCAGCTAGTATTTGCTGGATTGCTGTGTAAAGGATATATAGGCCACTGTTTAAGTCCATTTCTATTAGCTGCTTCCATCTCCTTGGCATAATAGCACAGCTTTGGTTGCTCTACTCTAGCGGCAAGGACTGACAAGAGAGGTGATGTTGATCAATGAAAAAATGAACAGTAGTAAAATAGCCAGTAAAGCAGACTGTGAAGCCAAGTGACTCATTTAAATTATTTTCTTTAACAAAATCTTTATTTGCAAAAGTGAAGGGAGAAATGATTGAGTATATGAACTGTTCAAAGACAAAGTCATGAAACACTCCATGTCTTATGAATTCCTAGCAGCCATATGTTTAGCCTCTTTATAATTTTATTTTGATGGAGAGATGCAGAAGTGTTTCAGTAGTATTTTAGAAGATTATTAGAGATATGTGAGGGAATAGAAGCCTTTTACTTCTCTACGACAATACTAAGGATTGTTCCATATATTAAGACGTGTTTCTCCTTATACATAGAGATACAGGAAATAAAAAGAGCATGAATAATATAACAGAAAGTTTTGTTTATCTCTCAAGTTGATTCCTTTGTTTTTAATATCTCAAGGGAAAAGAGAAAATTTACTGTATAGAAGAGACCAGAAATACAGAATTTGTAAGGATAATGCCTGTGGATTGTTTAATCAATGAATGCAGGACAGGTCTACTACCACAGAGCTATTAGGATTAGCGGAACCTTTTGGCAGATTCATGCCCATGCAGCCAGCCATCTATCAGACACTAGGGATATTTCATGCTCCCAAGAAGGTAGTGGTTACTTTAAGAGCTTCATTAGGGTGACTGTGGGACAGTGGAGTGATTCAGGTGGTTGCAACTATCTTTTGATTCAACCTGAACCCAAATGATCAGATCCAGTTTGTTTCCACAAAAAGACATCAATGAAATCCCTTTCCCTCTCCCTCTGTTTTCCTTTCCCATTCCCTTTTCCTTTCCTGTTTTCCATAAACAATTTGATTCCACTAATGCCTTTAGCTGAAAAAGTACACATGCATCCTCTATACCTATATCTTTTGTAGTTCTATAACAGGATTAAAATATGCATGTAAAAGTGACTATTGTTGAAACATGACAAAGTAAACACAAAGGTTAGCGTTCCTTAACATCTATACAGAAATCACTATACAGTGACATAATTTAGGGGAAGGAACAGCTTCTTGTAGAACTGGTCTTTATTTTTATAAATTATGTAGTACACTATCAGGATGCACCACACTGTGGTCGTTTTACACAGGTGGGCAGCTGAGCTCCACCACAACTGCTCTTTCACTCCCCCTCCTCAAAGGGAAAGGGGGAGAAAATATGGTGGAAAGGGCTCAAGGGTCGAGAGAAGGATGGGGAGATTACTCAGCAATTATCATGACGGGCAAAACAGACTCAGCATAGGGAGACAGTAAGATTTATTGCCTATTACTAACAAGCTAGACAAGTGAGAAACAAAGGAAAGAAACCAAAAAGGCCTTCCCCCCATCTGACCTCTTCCACCTCCTCCCCCCGAGCAGCGCAGGAGAACGGGGGAATGGGGGTTGTGGTCAGTCTACAGCACTTCGTCTCCACCGCTCCCTCACGGTCACTCTCTGCCCCTGCTCCCCGTGGGGTCCCTCCCACGGGATGCCGTCCTTCCCGAACTGAGCCTGCGGGGGCTGCCCACAGGCAGCAGCTCTTCAAGCACTGCTCCCACATGGCTCCGTACCACGGGGTCCATCCATCCCCCAGGAGCAAACTGCTCCAGCAGGGGTCCCCCACGGGTGGGCGGCAGCTCCCCCCAGACCCCCTGCTCCTGCGTGGGCTCCTCTCCACGGGCTGCAGCTCCGGCCAGGGGCCTGCTCCTGCGGGGGCTCTCCATGGGCTGCAGCCTCCTCCAGGCCACATCCCCCTGCTGCACTGGGGGCTCCTCCACGGGGGGGCTGCAGCGTGGAGATCTGCTCCGTGTGGGACCCATGGGCTGCAGGGGGACAGCCTGCTCCACCAGGGGCCTCTTCACATGCTGCAGGGGACTTCTGCTCTGGCACCCGGAGCGCCTGTCCCCCTCCTTCTTCGCTGATGTAAGTGCCTGCAAGGCTGTTTCTCACTCCTCTCTCTCTCCCTGTGAAGCAGCCTTTTTTGTTATTTTTTTCCCACTTCCTTAAATATGCTCTCACAGAGGTGCAAACAACATAGGTTATTGGCTCGGCTTTGGTCAGCAGCAGAGCCCTTATCTGACATGGGGCAGCTTCTAGATTCTTCTTACAGAAGCCACCCCTGTGGCCCCCTGCTACCAAAACCTTGCCACATAAACCCACCGGAGCAACCCTTTTGGTGAAGAAATTTTTCCTAATAACCACCCTAAACCTCCCCTGGCGCAACTTAAGGGTTTTTGCTCTTATCTTATCACTTGGGTCTTGGGAGAAGAGAACGATTCCCACCTCCCTGGAGCCTCCTTTAAGGTTCCTGTAGAGCAAAATAAAGTCTCAGCTGAAATTCTTAGAATAGAATAACGGAAAATCTCACTGCATTACACCAGAAGTATGTTTTTGCCAGTTAAAATAAAATAAAATATTAACAGTATACGTATACTTTTTTTTTTTTTTACATACGGTAACAATAATAATGGTAATGGTAATAATAACCATAGCAATGCAAACTACCGTTCATACTACATTGTTTTTCTTTATGTTATTTCTCAATGTCTGAGAAGATCTCAGCTGTTGGATTTGGAACAGTTGATGTATTATAGCATTAAGTACTAATTGCTTTCCCACTCAGTAATTTGTCTAACTTAGGAGAAGCTGAATAAATGAGGTCTTCACAAAGACAATAAGCTAACTGAAACAACACAACTGACTCTTGCACGTGTGATAAAACTGTTTCCTCAGCTGAGAGTGTCCCTGAGCTCCCTTGTAGCTTCCCTTGTGGCTGTAATGACCATTACTGAGGTGTAGATTCAGTCTCCCTAAGCTCGCTGTCCATAATAAAACAGAAGAAATCCGTGTGTACTTGACAGAAGCACGAATGATGTATTTTGTTAGAATTTGGAGATTTTTGAGGAAACGGGAGCCTCCAAAATATGGACCGGTTCAGAAGAAATGAACCTGATCTTGCGAGAGCAGTCAGTTGTGCTGGAACATGAAGAATGCTATCAGAGCAAACCTGGCTTCACTCCATTGTTTTAGTTATTGCTGAGAAGGGCTTGCACAGTTTTTTAAGGCCTTTTCCATTTTTTTTTTAATTTTTTTTTCACATTGCCCCGCCAGTGAGGAGGCTGTGGTTGCAAAAAAGCTGGGAGGCAACACAGCCAGGACATCTGAGCCAAACTGGCCAAAGGGATATTCCCTACCATATAGAATCATAGAACGGTTTAGGATGGAAGGAATCTTAAAGATCATCAAGTTCCAACCCCCCTGCCATGGGCAGGAACACCTCCCACCAGACGAGGTTGCTCAATGCCCCATCTGTTGTAGCCTTGGACACTTCCAGGAATGGGGCATCCACAGCTTCTTTGGGCGACCTCTTCCAGTGTCTCCTCACCCTCATAGTAAAAATCTCTTCCTTACCTGAGTCTATCCTCAGCCTGTCTTCATAGGAGAGGTACTCCATAGCTCTGATGATCATTTTTGTGGCTCTGCTCTGGACCAACTGCAGGTCCAGGTCTCTCTTGTGCTGGGAGCCCTGCCACTCCATCCCCCGGACTCTGGAGGGCAGAGCAGAGGGGGAGAATCACCTCTCTCGCCCTGCTGGCCACTCTGCTTTTGATGCAGCCCAGGATACAGCTGGATTTCTGGGTTGCAAGTGCATATTGCTGGCTCCTGTTGAGCTTCTCATCAACCAGTACCCCCAAGTCCTTCTCCACAGGGCTGCTTTCAAGGTATTTCTCACCTAGTCTGTGCTGGTGTTTCAGAGAGCCCCTCTGCTCGTGCATTAGACTGGGAGGCTGGGCATCTGGTTTGGATTGTTGGAAGCCCTAACTTCAAGAAGAATTAAAATTGAGCGTTGGCCATGTAGAACAGTAAAGAGGCATTTTCTCCTGCTTCTGTGGTAGGCAATGGGCATAGCTGAAACACATCTGAAACAAAACTATTACCAGCTCGTACCGTTCCAGACAGACCCTTGATGATACATGGGTCAACCACTGTGCTGCCAATTGTACAGACCTCCTAGTATTATTTTTTCAAAGGCAGTCAAACTTAATAAGCAATGACTTTTACTGGAACACTAAAGAAAGTCTGTTCATCAAAGGCTGCATCTATATTAGATGTGGAGATGGAGCAATAATGTAGTTTTGCAACAAATGAATATTACAACAATGAGTATTTGTTATTGGTGCTCTGTGAGTGAATGAATGAAGTGGCCCTGTGGCTGCCACACCTTCTGTGATGATGGTAGCAAGGGAGACCCATGTTTCTGCTGGAGCTCTTTCTAGACTGTGAATTTATCCAAACTGTGTTGCGTTCCCTTGGAGGTATAGCAACAAGCAATGTAGTCCAGTTGGAGAAGATCAGTAGATCAAAGCAGCTAAGGCTAAAGGCCTTACATATTAATCATGTGGTTCCAGCATATAGGAGCTTTGGACTAGATTCATTTGGAGCCATTGGACAAAAATGCCTGCAAACTTTGATTCAAATCTATCCGAAGAACAGGTGATTAGTTTGGGTTTTTATATCCCGTTTAGAGGTTGCAATACATTGATCTTGCACCTGAAACAGATCTTTAATTTCTGTTTCTTTAGAGAGAACATTCATTCATGTAGCACTAATCCTCTGTGAAACTGCAATTGGATGGAGTAAATGTGATTATTTATTGCAAAACTACGTTCTTGCACCATCCCAGCATCTAATAGAGATGCAGCCTTTGAGGAATAGATCTTCCTTAGTGTTCTAAGAAGAGCTGCATCCAAAGGAACTGGGGTTCTCCTAGGACCACTACAGAAATATTTCTGCTCTCCATAGCTTGTCCAGCACAGGCAGTGTTGGTCAGAGCACAGTTGCCTCTGACACTTGGTGCATGACACTTAACATAGACTCACAGTTTACACTGAGGTCAATCTGAAAATGAGAATCATGTTGGAGATGAGAAGAAGGTGACAGAGATGTGCTTAGGGTAAATGAGTAATTTCTGTGCCCATTTCCTCCAAGCTGAATAAGAACAAAGTGAATTAATTTAACAGTTGTCAGTAACTTAGATCACGATAGATTTTATTTCCTAATTGTTCTGACAGTACATTCTCCTGTCCGCTGTGGGTCTGTTCCACTTCCTAGAGCAATCAAGCTGGATTCTACATTTGTCAGCAGAATTTTACATAAACTTTTCGTGAGTGCAGTCTACATGGATAGAATATAAAGCGTGTTTAACTTCCTCCATCCAGCCAAATGAATAAGTATTTTAAGTATTTTATGTTAAAGGACTAAGCATCTTTTTTTTTTTTTTTTTTTTTTGGGGGGTGGGGGGAGGGGGATCTTTTTTCTAGACCTTACAAAATAGATCATGGCAACGTTCTATTGAAAAATATGAAAACAGTTATCTTAAGAAACAAAAATGTATAGCAGCTAAGTGTAGTAACCAGTGAAAAGCTTTTTGCCAGTTGAACTTGAACCAAAAGAGATCGGAGAATTCTGCAGAAAGCAAATAAAGACAGGGAATCAGGGTGTCTCAGTCAATCAGATGTGATGGAAAGCCGGCAAAAGAGTGAGCGCTTTTTTCATCTGCTGTAATCAAAATGATAAGAAAATCTGTTTAATAGAAAACAAATTCAATTCAGATGATCAAGCTGGGGACTGGTCTGCGTGAGAATGATACAGAATCTGTGTTAGCTATTTTAAAGAAAAAGTTAAATAAGTCTGGGTTGCTGTGATATCATTGACGCTGTCTGAAGAAAGTTATTGACCAGGAAGTTTCTTAAATTTTTCACGGGTGTCTTAGGAAGAAAAGAAATGAAAAACGGAGGGAAGTGAGAGCAGGAAGGCTTATACAAGGAAGGCTTATACAATGTCGAAAAACGGGATAAATGCTTAGTTCTACAGACGAAACGAGGTTTCCATGCAGGGGAATTGTTTGCCTGAATTTTCTGTAAGAGTTTCCCAGTGACTAAGGAAATCAATGGGAAAGGACTCACTTGAGAAAGCACTTTGTTCTTACAGGTCCCATTTCAATACATACTATGATACGTCCAGAGGTAAATCTGTTTCATCGTCATTTGGTTTACTTTCCTGTGAGTCTGATCAATGGAGACACAGGACAGCCACGCACAGTAGTCCTCTCAGGTAAGAAAGCGTTCTCCTTCCAACAGGGATGTTAGAGTGAGCTCTGCAGGGAGACGGGGAACAAGATAAAAGATGGTGATTCCTAGGTCTTAGCTAGCCCAATTGTGTCTTAGAAAATGAAGTAGAAGATTCTGAGATCGATAAGCAATTAATTGAAGATGTAAACGGAAAGTGTTACCTACAGGTTTAACAGAAATAAGTGGGACGTTTGGGAAGAAGATTGGGAGAAGCCGGTAAAAACTTGCAACAAAAGGTTTGCGTGGAAATTGAAACAAGGGACAGTAACTAATAAGGAATAGAAATGATAAAAAAGGGGGGATAGGAAATCAAGGAAATGGGGAATACCCAGAACAAAGCCGTTTTAAGGAAAAGCCCCCTTGGGTGCATAGTGGCACATGGGAAGGATATTGTCAGAACTGGGGGGGCACAGAAAGCAAGAGGACTCTCCTTAAGCATTGCAGTCAAGGGTGGCCACTATACAAGCTTGAGGATGGAGCTAAATGGCCACTTTATGGATGAATCGGCTAGAACGCTATCCTGCAATTAGTGTTGTTTTTGAGGAGAGAAGGAAAACGGGATGAAATGTTGTATACTGATACGTTGTTTCAGCATCCTGGAGGGAAAAAGGTATGGAATTAAGCTGGCCCCTGACTGAGCCTTTGGTGAAAGTACAGGCTGGAGCAAGATCAAAAGAAGCGTTAAAAGGGTTATTGAAGGTGCTAAAGGTGTGGCATGTAGTATTTGACAAAGCTGTTTGAAGCTGAATGAGCAGGGAAAGAGGATATCAAAATCACAGGTGTGAGCCCTCTGGGGCCTCTGGTAAATACCAAAATCTGGTTAAATTGGGAATTGAGAATCTATTCTAACAAGGCCCAAAAGAAACCCCTATGGCATTTTTGGACCAGCTTTGAAATGCAGAGAAGAAAAAAAATATACCAGTTTGGACCTGGCTTCGGAAGACAAACAGAGGCAATTGGCTAGCCTCTTTCTAGGACAATCAGGTCCTGATGTCAGAAAGAAATTGTCTTAGGTTGCAGGATAAACTTGCAACAGTCAGAGCAGGAATGACGGGGACCAGGGGCATCTATCGTAGCAGATCCACTGGTTGAAATAAAGCTAGGAATGAAGAGAGAGACATGGATTTTAGGCTGGATATGGGAGCTGCTTTCTCTGTGTTAATCCAACAGTTGATTCTGGAAAAGCGCTAGGTCTGTAAATGTAGTAGGAGCAACTGGCCAAAAAGAAATATATATATATATTTTTTGCAGTGCTCAAAATTGGAATGGGGGAAAAATGATGGGTTTTTATACTTACCCAGTTCTTACTTACCCAATATAAAACTTAATATAAACTTAACACATATATAAAACCAATATAAATAACTTAAATAATAATTAATAATAATTAATTAATATAAATAATAATTAATTAATTAATATAAATAATTTAATATAAAACCAATATAAAACTTAATATAATATAAACTTACCCAATATAAAAACATCAGTTTTTTTACTTACCCAATTTGCTTAAGCCCTTCTTAGGAAGAGACTTGCTGCAAAAATTGGTTGCAAAAATTTCTTTTGAACAAGGGAAAATGGAAATTAAAGTAACATCTTAAGCTCTGAAGTCTATCTATCCGTGGCGAGTCCAGAGAAAGCTCCAGATAGGAATCCCTGAATGGGTGTAATTATGAAGCAAGTGTATCTGGGAGTTTGGGCTACAGGACTAGCTGGGGGAGCAAAGAACCTAGTACCTGTGAAAAAGTTCATTTAAAGGAAAATGCTCTGAAGGTATGCTAAAAGCATTACCCGCTAAAAGTGAAAGACAGAAGAGGAATGGAAGGAATAATCAATAACTTGCTTAATTATGGAGTAATCTACTAAGAGTAGAATGTGAGTCAGAATATAACACTCCATATAGGCCCGGTTAGAAAGGCAGATGGAACCTATCGTATAGTTCAGGATTTAAGGGCCATCGATAGGATCACAAAAGATTTATACCCTGTAGTAGCCAACCCCTACAGCCTTTTGGCAAAATTAGAAAAGAGTCAAGTTTGGTTCACGGTACTGGATTTAAAGGATGCCTTTTTCTGCCTGCCCGTGGCACCTGAAAGCCAGCAACTCTTTGCCATTGAATGAGAAAATCCTAACAGAAGATGAAAAACTCAGTGTATTGACTACACTACCCTTCTGCTGACTCTGTCTTTAATGATAGGAAGCAACAGTTAATTATGCTTTTAGCATATTGCTTTTTACTATGTAAGGTTTTCAAGGAATTTATGCATAGGAAAGGTCAAAGCATTTTCTCAAAAGACAGGCCTGAAAAAGGTCACAGTCCAGTAAAGAAATCTTGCTGCAGTGAAAGGTGCTTCAAGGATGAAAGCAAAGCCAAATTTTCTTTCCAATATATTAAAAACACACTTCCAAAAGAAACATCATCCTTTTTGTCTGCATATGGGCGAATTCCTACTAATCGTGTTGTAGTGTGTTCATTCTGCAAACTGTATTAACACCTAGAGCCAATGACAAGTGTTCAGAAACACAGGAATGCAATTTAACAATCCATGCTTTTGTATTATGTTTTTGTGCCTGGAAAGGTAAATGGATTTGTAGGCTGATATTGAATCTGCCCCCCACCCTCACTCCCACCCCCCCTTTTTTTTTTACCTGCAAAAAACAATGATTATGCAATAAAGGCAGTAGAAAGGCATTACATAAACTGAGTCACGCTCTCGCAGAAGGTCATCTTAGAAATTCCCACACTTATAAGGAACCTTCTACAAAAACAAATTTACCTGCCTAACAGTCACTGAATCTCCAAAATATCACTTAATTTCTCATGAACATTCATATCCACATTTTCCAATGTTATTAATGCACATTCGGTGAGCTTTGTTTGGGTTTTAAAACAGCCTACTGCAAATATCCCAGTGATTCTGAGCAGCTGAATTTACTTGGAAGTGAATTCACAGACGCTCATATTCTTATTCAAAATGAAGTACATACAGATTATGCAGGATGCCCAGACAGCCACACAGAGGTAAAGAATCTCCTGGCCTGATTGAGATTTTCATATGTGATTTGTACATGCTGAGTTTCAGTGTTGAAGGGCCATGTAAAGTTGTGGTGCCACTACCTGAAGTCCTGAAACATCCTGCATCCCAAATGAGCTGACTAATGACCCTGAATATATAAATATCTGAGGGAAGGGTGTCGAGAGGATGGAGCTGATCTCTTTTCAGTTGTGCCCAGTGACAGGATGAGAGGCAATGGGCAAAAACTGAAGCACAGCAGGTTCTGGCTCAATATGAGGGGGCATTTCTTTACTGTGAGGGTGACAGAGCACTAGGACAGGTTGCCAGAGAGGATGTGGAGTCTCCTTCTCAGGAGATATTCAAAACCCACCTGGATGCCATCCTGTGCAATGTGCTCTAGGTGATCCTGCTCAGCAGGGGGATTGAACTAGATGATCTTCAGAGGTCCCTTCCAATCTCATCCACTCTGATTCTGAAGGAAAGTAGCAGGCACAGTCTGCCGATTTTCAGCTAAAGTGCTTCAGAAGTATAGTCAGAAACAATCTGTCTACAGACAGGTGGTAAATAAAGATTAGGGAGAGAAGAAGCAAGAGTAGATAATTCATACAAATATGCACATTGTAGAAGAGGTTCTTTTCCCTTCTTTTTCTTTTCTTCTTTTCTTCTTTTCTTCTTTTCTTTTCTTCTTTTCTTTAATTTTCTTCTTTTTCTCCTTTTTCTCCTTTTTCTCCTCTCCTCTCCTCTCCTCTCCTCTCCTCTCCTCTCCTCTCCTCTCCTCTCCTCTCCTCTCCTCTCCTCTCCTCTCCTCTCCTCTCCTCTCCTCTCCTCTCCTCTCCTCTCCTCTCCTCTCCTCTCCTCTCCTCTCCTCTCCTCTCCTCTCCTCTCCTCTCCTCTCCTCTCCTCTCCTCTCCTCTCCTCTCCTCTCCTCTCCTCTCCTCTCCTCTCCTCTCCTCTCCTCTCCTCTCCTCGAGTCTCCTCTCCTCTCCTCGAGTCTCCTCTCCTCTCCTCTCCTCTCCTCTCCTCTCCTCTCCTCTCCTCTCCTCTCCTCTCCTCTCCTCTCCTCTCCTCTCCTCTCCTCTCCTCTCCTCTCCTCTCCTCTCCTCTCCTCTCCTCTCCTCTCCTCTCCTCTCCTCTCCTCTCCTCTCCTCTCCTCTCCTCTCCTCTCCTCTCCTCTCCTCTCCTCTCCTCTCCTCTCCTCTCCTCTCCTCTCCTCTCCTCTCCTCTCCTCTCCTCTCCTCTCCTCTCCTCTCCTCTCCTCTCCTCTCCTCTCCTCTCCTCTCCTCTCCTCTCCTCTCCTCTCCTCTCCTCTCCTCTCCTCTCCTCTCCTCTCCTCTCCTCTCCTCTCCTCTCCTCTCCTCTCCTCTCCTCTCCTCTCCTCTCCTCTCCTCTCCTCTCCTCTCCTCTCCTCTCCTCTCCTCTCCTCTCCTCTCCTCTCCTCTCCTCTCCTCTCCTCTCCTCTCCTCTCCTCTCCTCTCCTCGAGTCTCCTCTCCTCGAGTCTCCTCTCCTCTCCTCGAGTCTCCTCTCCTCTCCTCTCCTCTCCTCTCCTCTCCTCTCCTCTCCTCTCCTCTCCTCTCCTCTCCTCTCCTCTCCTCTCCTCTCCTCTCCTCTCCTCTCCTCTCCTCTCCTCTCCTCTCCTCTCCTCTCCTCTCCTCTCCTCTCCTCTCCTCTCCTCTCCTCTCCTCTCCTCTCCTCTCCTCTCCTCTCCTCTCCTCTCCTCGAGTCTCCTCTCCTCGAGTCTCCTCTCCTCTCCTCTCCTCTCCTCTCCTCGAGTCTCCTCTCCTCTCCTCTCCTCGAGTCTCCTCTCCTCGAGTCTCCTCTCCTCGAGTCTCCTCTCCTCTCCTCGAGTCTCCTCTCCTCTCCTCGAGTCTCCTCTCCTCGAGTCTCCTCTCCTCTCCTCTCCTCTCCTCTCCTCTCCTCTCCTCTCCTCTCCTCTCCTCTCCTCTCCTCTCCTCTCCTCTCCTCGAGTCTCCTCTCCTCGAGTCTCCTCTCCTCTCCTCGAGTCTCCTCTCCTCGAGTCTCCTCTCCTCTCCTCTCCTCTCCTCTCCTCTCCTCTCCTCTCCTCTCCTCTCCTCTCCTCTCCTCTCCTCTCCTCTCCTCTCCTCTCCTCTCCTCTCCTCTCCTCTCCTCTCCTCTCCTCTCCTCTCCTCTCCTCTCCTCTCCTCTCCTCTCCTCTCCTCTCCTCTCCTCTCCTCTCCTCTCCTCTCCTCTCCTCTCCTCTCCTCTCCTCTCCTCTCCTCTCCTCTCCTCTCCTCTCCTCTCCTCTCCTCCTCTCCTCTCCTCTCCTCTCCTCTCCTCTCCTCTCCTCTCCTCTCCTCTCCTCTCCTCGAGTCTCCTCTCCTCTCCTCGAGTCTCCTCGAGTCTCCTCTCCTCGAGTCTCCTCGAGTCTCCTCGAGTCTCCTCTCCTCTCTTTCCTTCTCTTTTCTCTTTCCTTCCCTTAAAATTCTCCTCTCCTTTCCTCCCCTACACTTCCCTACACTCCCCTCCCCTACACTCCTCCATACCCTACACTCCCTTCCCCTCCTCTCCCCTCCCCTCCTCTCCCCTCCCCTCCCCTCCCCTCCCCTCCCCTCCCCTCCCCTCCCCTCCCCTCCCCTCCCCTCCCCTCCCCTCCCCTCCCCTCCCCTCCCCTCCCCTCCCCTCCCCTCCCCTCCCCTCCCCTCCCCTCCGCTCCCCTCCCCTCCCCTGCCCCCATACCCTCCCCCCCCACCCTCACCTTCTGTCCCCTACCCTCCCCTGCCCTCCTCTCCTCTTCTCTCCTTTCTTCTTCTCCTCTCCTCTCTTCTCCTCTCTTTTCCTCTCTTTTCCTTTCTTTTCCTTTCTTTCACAAATTTAAATACAGAAGGGTGAGAAGTGTAACTTCAAATCACCTCAGTTGTTTTAGTAGCTTATATCATCGGGCTGATTCATGGGAATCATAATCAGTAATCTTAAAAATTCCAGTTGCTGAGTAGCTCTTCAATCAACAATCTCAGATTAGAAATATGCCTTTGGTGTGGTGCATCCACATGGGGCAATTTGGAAGGAGAGAGGACTCTTATCATCCTCAATTAAATACGCAGAAGAGCTAAAGTTGCCATTTTGCACTGTAAAGGACATCAAACAGGGGATACTGACATTGAAAGAGGAAATAGATTGGCTGATGCAGAAGCCAAAGGGGCAACAGAACGAGCATCTGAGAGTCAAATTTTGGCACTAGTACCAGAAACAGAAAAGCAGGCATTAACAAAAGTCTTAGAAAATGAGGTAGAAGATTCTGAGATCGATAAGCAATTAATTGTAGATGTAAACGGAAAGTGTTACCTACAGGTTTAACCCAAATAACTGATGGGAGAACTGGGATACCATACGATATTGGATGGTAATTGGAGAACATAAGAAAGCATGCTGGGGAGCTGAAATATTATAACAGTTTTAAAGCAGAAAATGGATAGGACCTAATTTGTATACCGTTGTTAGACAGGCATAAAAGTAAACCTCAGACAGGAATCAAACCCCAAACAGGAACAACAGGGAAGGGAAATGTTCCTGGGAAACAGTGGCACATTGATTTTTTTGAACTCCCAAGAAAAGGGGGGTTTAGATGCCTATTGGTACTAACAGACACCTTTTCCAGATGGCCAGGAGCATTCCCATGTAGAACTAACAAAGCCAGAGAAGTGTCCGAAGTATTGTTGAATGCAATTATACCGAGATTTGGTGTACCCTCAGTAATGACATCTGACAGGGGACCACACTTCACTGCAGAACTGACCCAACAAGTCAGCAAAGTGCTGAGGATTGATTGGCAACAACACACTCCATATAGGCCACAGGCAAGTGGCCAAGTGAAAAACCATGAACCATTTGATAAAACAACAGATTGGTAAAATCTGTCAAGAAAGCAATATGTATTGGTAAAACTAAGCCCTGGTAAAATCTGTCAAGAAAGCAATATGTATTGGTAAAACTAAGCCCCTTTTGAGATATTCGATGGCACGCCTTACCAAATGCCGTACGAAGGAGAAGATCTAACACAAGTAGGAAACTAATACTTGCAACGACATATTATAGTTTTGGGCAAGCAACTAGAACAAATCAATAAGAACGTTTTAGGCACTAGACCTTTGATTTGCCTCCCAAGGGGAAGTATGCACTTTGATAAATATTAGTTGCTGTATGTATGTAAATGAAGCAGGACGAATTGAGACTGATCTCTCTCTCTCTATATATATATAAGTATTTGGAAAGGACCAAAATCGTACATAAGGTAGTTCAAGATGACACCTCATGGGGTTTTCGAGAATTAGGCAACAAAACGACCGCTTGGTTACCCAACTTTTCTGGGCTTAAGGAATTGTTTAGAGGAATACTGATCTTCCTTTTACTAGCATTCTTGACCTGTGTATTGGTACCATGTGCATTTTGGTGCTGTATGAAAGGACTAGACGATTATGAAACCTGGAAGTGTAACCGAAACAAGCACCAAGTCGAAACTGGTAAGAATTTTATGAAAACTTTCAATCAAGAAGGATTGTTATAAGCAAAAGAATTTGCTTAGGATAAAGAAAAAGGGGGACTTGAGACAGGGAACAAGATAAAGCATGTTGATTCCTAGGTCTGAGCTGGCACAATTGTATGTTAACGACCCAAAGATAAGGGAGTAAAAGACTGTAGGCGCAGACAATGGAACCAGCAAGAACTGGCTTGAGCAATGAAGTCTGTCAAAGACAGGAAAGGCCAAAATTAGCAGCGCGGAAGACTTCTGCCCTTCATCAAAGACCACCAGAATATGCCGGATGACCACCCAAGTACTCCAGTACCCATACGAACAGAGAAGGAACCTACGTGAGTGATTCTTCGGAGACCTGATGACTATGCAAGAGACTTATGGGGGAAAAGAAATGAAGGTGGATTTGTGCCACTAGCAGAAGCACACTGCCAGCAACCGTTGGTGCTCAAATTAGGTGGAGCTATCCCCCTTGCGCCCGGTGTGTGCGCGCAGCGCCGAATAAACATACCTGCTTTATAACTATTCTGAGGTTATAGAGTCTGATTTCCGCAAGTCAGTAGCTGACCAATGCTGTAGAGCTCAGAGCAGAAGTCATCAACAGACTTCAAGTGACTGATCAGGGAATTTGATTAGCTAATACGACCGATTAGCTCTAACTACCAGGACTAAAAGTTTGGTATTTCTGGAGAATATCGTGTAGACGAAGGAGTGTTCAAATGATGCTGTACTAGTTTTGAAGTCTACAAGTATATTCTACCAAACTTTTTAAGAATAAATTCCATGCTAGGCCAATTGTAATGAAGTTTTTCTGTTATTTCTACAAAGCTGTCTCAGTTTGAAACCTTGAGACAGTTCAGTGTTGGGTAGTCATCTGTCTCAAAATGCTGAGAAGATGGGGCTGCATTCATTTCCAAACTGGCTGTCATAAAGGCCTTAAACTTTGCGTTATGTTGAGGCAGTGGTGATCTCAGCCTTCTTGTATTTGTCTGAGTAATGTAGCTCCCAAAAGAGATCCCAAGGTCCAGAAAAGACATGGAAATAATTGGTGGCTTGTAAGGAAAAATCATATTCCATCACACAGCAACACCAGAGCTGTCTGTAGAAGTCAGCTGAAGTTATTTATGTTTCATCTGAACGGAGAAAGAAAAGAGCAGTTAATATGAAAGAATGCATGTCTGACAATCATACAAGCGGATGAGAGCCTGTTTTATCTGGGTCTGTGGATTTTGTATCTGTATGCTGTTGAGGAGATTGTCAGAATTCTGATTAGAGAATAAGGAACCTACAGAAAGTGCAGTACGCAAATGCTGGAGAGCACGGGTCAAAGTTTTACGCTTCCTGGGACTGCCTAGCATATTAAGAGGTCTAGGGAAAAAATGGCTGTGGTTCAACATTAACAGCACATTGACAAGTGTGATTTAAACCTATCCACATCTAAATCAGTCAGCCCTACTGAAATCTTCAAATACTTAAGAGGTAACCCGTAGCCAATGGTGTCAAAAAGTGCTGTGAGATTTGAGAAAGTAACCTGCATTTCTCTCCCATAACAGTTTTGTCCTTGGGTGAGAAGCAAGTGAGGGAGTTTGCTGCCCTTGTGTCTTTTGTTTAGCCTCTATCAGCACCACATGTAGTAAACTGCTACTGTCTTAAATAAATGTTACGCCTTTGAGAAACAAATTAGATGGCAAATAATGTGTTAAGAGCTGACTGCCTTCTTCCCCCCAGACAGCTGAGATGCACCTCTTTTTCCCTCTCAAGCATTTGCTGCTTTGCACTTCCTTTTCTTTCATTGGAGAGTCAGATAAATCGGTTGCTTTGCACTAGTATATGTTCCTTGGAAAGCCGCTTAAACTCTCTTCAAACACTGGACTACCTATACATTGATTGCTTCCTCTAAGTGGCACTTCTGCTCTAGCTGGATCCTCTAAATCCCATTTTACTGCTTCTGCTTACTAAGCAGGTGAGAGAAACTTTCATAACCGGTGAGCAGAGAAGAAGGAGCTGTAGTTCTGTATAAAGAAAATGTTTGGGAGTTTTGAAGCTGTTTCCCCTGCTCAGCTGCCATCCCTATGTTAATCAATCACCTGATCTTTTGCATTACAGCAGAAGTCTTGATTCAGTTATTAAGGAAAGTTATTTCTGAAAATACTCAGCCACCTCTGCATGCCAAACCTTTAATGGCACTGTGCAATATGCACATTGCAGTGATAAATCAGGTTGTGGAATGAATGGCAACATAAATATTTGGCTCCAGATCCAAAATGTCATTTATTTGGCCATTTTATTTAGGGTAGCACTCCCCGCCCCTCCCATTCCCTCCCCCTCCCATTCCCTCCACCTCCCTTCCCTCCCCTCCCCTCCCCTCCCTTACACTCCCCTGCCCTACACTCCCCTCCCCTACACTCCCCAATACTCCCCTACGCTCCCCTCCCCTATACTCCTCTCCCCTACACTCCCCTCACCTACAATACCCTCCCCTACACTCCTCTCCCCCACACTCCCCTCCCCTACACTCCCCTATATTCCCCTATACTACCCCCCCTACACTCCCCTCCCCTACACACCCCTACACTCCCCTACACGGCCCTCCCTTCCCCTGCCCTGCCCTCCATTCCCTTCCCCTGCCCTGCCCTGCCCTCCCCTTCCCCTCCCCTTCCCCTCCCCTTCCCCTCCCCTTCCCCTCCCCTTCCCCTCCCCTTCCCCTCCCCTTCCCTCCCCTTCCCTCCCCTCTTGTCCTCTCTTCTCCTCCTCTCCTCTCTTCTTCTCCTCTCTTCTCCTTTCTTTCACAAACTTGAATGCCGAAGAGGGAGAACCGTCACTTCAAATCGCTTCAGTCATTCTCGTAGCTTATATCACTGGCTGATTCATGGGAATCCATCAGCAGTAATCATAAGCGTTACAGCTGCTGGGTCACTAGTCAAGCAAGAGTCTCAAACTGGGAATCGCTGACTTCTTTCTGTGGCTCAGACAGGTGACTTTCAATTCCACCCTGCCTTGGGCACGTCCTCTTGCTGTGTCCCCACCTACAGTGCAGTTTTGCTTAGAAGCAGAAGCACGGTTTTGAAGTAGTTCCACTGCTTCCATTTTCAATGATTTAGCTTGGCTAGCCAAGTGGTTTCTGTAAATAGAACGCAATCAAGAGATTTTGGTTAGAAACAACTAACTGAGCAGTTCCTTTCCACATGGGCAATGAATATTTACCCTTTCCTAATGGAGACTGCAGTGTAAGAGATAATGACAGATCATTCAGAGAGCTCTGAAATAGCCCTTGGGGATGCTTAGTCCAGAGGACCAGAGTAAATCTGTACACCATGGAATCACTCTGAATTACTTCCTAACAGAAGCGTGTCCTTACTATGTCTGCTATGGCTTCAGCTGGTTTCAGTGTTCTTCTTCACCTAATACTTCAATTAAGAGTTCTAAAGAAAGATGGAAAGATTGAGAAATATCTAAATCACGGATGAAAAGTGCTTTGAGGACTTTGGTCTTTAGCCCCATAAAGCATCAAAGTGCTGTCCTATGAAGCAAATGCTTTATTCTCTTGATATCTAAGGAGGTAAATAAATCCAATGTTGGAACATTAAGGATTGGTTAGAAAAGTAAACCTTGAAAACAAGTAAAGGAGAAGACCAAGTAAGCAATTGCAGTGCCTGTGGGGTAACTGCAGGGTTAGGCAAAGAACTATTGTGCAATGCAATCTTGTTATAAAAGAAGTATTATGTGAATTTTTACTGTTTTATTTCTTGAGTGTTCTATTTGAAAGGGAGTGAATCTATCAGGATTAGCTGTTTAATTTAGAAATGTAATGAAAACTGGTTTCTCTTTCCTTTTGAGTTCACCCCTTTTTATAGGATTTTATAATCGAGTAAGTAGGTATTTTTTTAAAACAGAGTAAAAGCGGGTAATTATATGCACAATTATTTTTAAAATACAGTAACAATAGCAAGGATGAGATGAAAGGTATTTATACACTATTATACTGTCACGGTATGTCCCATACATTAGTAACAGTCAGAGGATTCATGTTAGTGAACAAAAGATATCTTTAAATAAGTAAATAAATAATTAAATATATGTGCATATAGGTAGATAGATTGACAGATAGATAGATAGGTAGATAGACAGACAGACAGGCACCTAAGAAACTGCTGTGAAGCTTCTTGCTCTCTTTTCTAAAAGTTAAAGTGAATACAGCATCAGGGTGTGTTACAAACATTACAAGCATTACCTTCAATCCACCACAGGTACACACGAGAGGTCAGTCTGCAGGTTGTGAAGGCAAAGAAACTGCTCTGGTTTGATGTGAAGAACCAAGACGTAAGTTGCTGTCAGAGAAAAGATGCTGTCAAAGTGCGTCACGTCTATGCTAGAGCATCTCTACCACCATCTGTACTGCATCTATATGCACCTGTACTAGAGCATCTCTACTTATCCAGTCTGGGTGATCTTACGAGCATTCTGAAGCCCCAGAGGAGGGTCTGTTTGTCTTTTCTGCTTTTATAGCCAGTGAAAATTCTTACAATTTTACACAGAGTGGATGAAAAACACTAAGTGTACTTCCAATCTTCACAGCTTCTAAGCAAGTGGAGATGAGGTTGTGGAATAAGCAAATAAAGTGTTGATCTGGAAGCAGCGTAAAGATTGTCTTTAACCAGGGCCTTGCATTCTTCATTTTTATACCATTACTTGCCTTCAAGTGCATGATCATTATTTTATTAACTTTCTACCACTACAGAAATGCACCTGATTCTTTCACAAAACTTACGGGTGGTAATTGGAAATATTCATCAGCATTCTCTATTTCCTTCTTCATCTCAATTCTCTTCTGGCCTGTGAAGCTTTTCAGATCAGAGATGAAGATCAGCTATAATACGGAGTATTGGAGACTGCAAAGGAAAAGAAGAATCACACGAAAAACTCTTTTCAGCCTCACGTGCAATCATCAAAGAAAAGAATACCAAAAGAATACCGCTTTATCATGGTAAGCATAAATTTGAGCATAGGTCTCCTATAACTGAAGCGAGGTTAAACAGGTTCCAAAGAAGGTGAAGGAGCACACCCAAAATCATTTCCATAAAACCGTGTTTTCAAACAAATGTTTTAAAGATTTAGATTTTCTTACAGGTGAAGAATGAAAATATAAAATAAAATAAAATAAAAAATTACCAGGACATACAGTTTTCTTCTAGCTTGCTTTGCTTCATTCAGTTAATCTGAGTCTTGGGTCACAATCAGGGAGCAGCATTGTACAGAAATGCCAAAGCCTCCCCAAGCTTGTTATATCTTCATCAACAGGGCTTTGATACTGCTGCCTCCTCAGCAACGTCGGCAATTTAGTAGGAAAGTTGGTGTCCACCAGGTCAAATTAGGAAGAGGAAATCCCTCTTGCTCATCCCTTCAAACTAAACTCTAAGTAGAAGGAAGTGATCCCAAGCTGCAGTCCTGACATCTATGCTGCAAAGTCATCCAATGTGACATGTTACTATACCAGCCTGTTAGGAAGATAAACAAGAGTTTTGAGTTTATGATGTTTGTTTAGAATTAAGCTCAAAGCGTTAGTCCTTTGATATGTTTTTGTCTGCAAGTGTTTTCACTGTTTCCCAGACAATGTCTCCAGCAAGCTAGCTGCTTGTTTCATTTGGCCAGATATTTGGCCATATCTGGCCAGATATTTGCCTTCTTAGTCAATAACCAAATCTGTCAAGTTAAGAACATGGAATTAATGAAAAGGAAATCCTTTTATTTTGGTCTGAGTTCACTTTTGTTTGTTTGTTTGTTTGTTTTTTTTTTTCTTTCTAGACCAAGAATGAATCATGGAGAACCAGCAAAACTGAGGTGAAAAATGAAATGAAAAATGTTAAGGTCAGGCTGCTTGCTCACTGCAAGTGCCAATCTGGAAGCAGATGGAGTGCATCTTCATACACAACATCCTGAGACACTCAACAGGTCAGCCCATTTGATGAAGTACATTGCTGTCCTGAATTTTAATGTGACAGGGGTACTTTTAAGTCTCTTGTTTATGCTTTAGTACTTGAGGCGTATGGCAGGAGCACAGCACGCTCTTATTTGTCCACCCTTATTTGTTGATCGTGTGTAGGAAAAAGAGAACGTGCAGAGGCCCTCACCCATACATTGCATCTGTCACTCTGTGCAGCTACATCACTGAGCAAAAGTACCAAACTTAACGCTTGTGAAAGGACTTTACACAAACTACAGAATACTAAAAGGAAGCATTCACAATAAAAACACATTTTTTTCCTCAGCCAAGCATCAAACCACTTACAGAAGGGCATGGGCCCTCTCTATGCACCTCAAGGTGGGATCCACAAATCCTCACGTGGTTTCATCACATCCAGCACGCTTCTCTGTCCCTCCTAGCTAAACCTGCACAGAGGCAGCTGCTCCCAAATTGCCATGGTGACATCACTCAGTTCTGTTTCTGAAGTCATCACCGTAGGCGCCTTGCAATGACAACAGAACACTCTCTGTTGCTAATGCGTATGTCTCAGAAACAATTAGAGAAGTGCCACTATCCCCAAGTTGACTTTAATTAGAGTAGTTCAAAAATTATTCTCTGCTACCATACATCCGTGGAAGGTGTGTGATAAATCTTGTCCTTCAGCAAGGATTACAGACAAAAGGAGCTTGATTGTGATACGTTCCCCTTACTTCCAGAGCTGTTGACTTTTTATTTCCGTGTAAGAAAAAAGAAGGTGAAATCAACAATTCTCTTCCTCCGAGTTGGGAATATGAAATAAGCCCAATTATCCAGGAAGCCTTAAAAAGGAAACTATATTTTTCCTTGTTAAACACCTTGTTTCTTCTGAAAAATTTTCCAGTACTTTGCAGCTGCGGTGGTTTTAATCGGCTGGGCAGTGGAGTTCCACCACGGCCACTCTCTCACTCCCCCTCCTCAAAGAGAAAGGGGAAGAAAATACAATGCAAAGGGCTCAAGGGTTGAGATAAGGACAGGGAGATCGCTCAACAATTATTGTGACGGGCAAAGCAGACTCAGCATAGGGAGATAGTAAGATTTATTGCCTGTGTTCTGTTTTTTATTTTTTGACTTTTTTTATTTTTTGACTTTATTTATTGACTGTGTTCTGTTGCCTTGGAGGTATAGTAACAAGTAGTATAGTCCAATTGGAAAAGATCAGTAGATCAAAGCTACCTAAGGCTAAAGGCCTTACATGTTCATCATGTGGTTCCAGCATCTAGGAGCTTTGGACTAGATTCATTTGGAGCCATTGGACAAAAATGCCTGCAAGCTTTGATTCTAATCTATCCGAAGAACAGGTGATTAGTTTGGGTTTTTATATCCCGTTTAGAGGTTGCAATACATTGATCTTGCACCTGAAACAGATCTTTAATTTCTGTTTCTTTAGAGAGAACATTCATTCATGTAGCACTAATCCTCTCTGAAACTGCAAGTGGATGGAGTAAATGTGATTACTGGAGTTTTATTGCAAAACTACATTCTTGCTCCATCCCAGCATCTAATAGAGATGCAGCCTTTGAGGAATAGATTTTCCTTAGTGTTCTAAGAAGAGCTGCATCCAAAGGAACTGGGGTTCTCCTAGGACCACTACAGAAATATTTCTGCTCTCCATAGCTTGTCCAGCACACTTGGTCAGAGCACAGTCACCTCTGACACTTGGTGCATGACACTTAACATAGACTCACAGTTTACACTGAGGTCAATCTGAAAATGAGAATCATGTTGGAGATGAGAAGAAGGTGACAGAGATGTGCTTAGGATAAATGAGTAATTTCTGTGCCCATTTCTGTGCCCATTTCCCATTTTAGTGAATTAATTTAACAGCTGTCAGTAACTTAGATCACGATAGATTTTATTTCCTAATTATTCTGACATAGTTTCCCAATTATTCTGACAGTACATTTTCCTGTCCACTGTAGGTTTGTTCCACTTCCTAGAGCAGTCAAGCTGGATTCTGCCATGTGTCAGCAGAATTTTACGTAAACTTTTCCTGAGTGCACTGTACATGGATAGAATATAAACCTTGTTTAACTTCCGTCATCAAGCTGAATAGAATCATAGTAATCAATAAGTGTTTTAAAGGACTAAGCATCTTTTTTTTTTTCCCCTTATGTCTATTTTCTGTATTTACATAGTAGACCATGCCACATCTATAAAAACATTCTATTGAAAAATATGAAAACAGTTATCTTAAGAAACAAAAATGTATACCAGCTAAGTGTACTAACCAGTGAAAAGCTTTTTACCAGTTGAACTTGAACCAAAAGAGATAGGAGAACTTTGCAGAAAACAAATAAAGACAAGGAATCAGGGTTTCTAGGTCAATCTCATGTCATAGAAAGCCAAGAAGATATAGAGTGAGTGTTTTTTCATTTGCTGTAATAAAAATAAAAAAATCAGTTTAATATACAACAAATTCAATTCAGATGATCAAGCTGGGGAGTGGTCTGCATGAGAATGATACAGAATCTGTGGTAGATATTTTAAAGAAAAAGTTAAATAAGTCTGGGTTGCTGTGATATCATTGATGCTGTCTGAAGAAAGTTATTGACCAGGAGGTTTCTTAAGTTTTTCACGGGTGTCTTAGGAAGAAAAGAAATGAAAAACGGAGGGAAGTGAGAGCAGGAAGGCTTATACAATGTCGAAAAACTGAATATCCCGGGATAAATGCTTAGTTCTACAGACGAAACGAGGTTTCCATGCAGGGGAATTGTTTGCCTGAATTTTCTGTAAGAGTTTCCCAGTGACTAAGGAAATCAATGGGAAAGGACTCACTTGAGAAAGCACTTTGTTCTTACAGGTCCCATTTCAATACATACTATGATACGTCCAGAGGTAAATCTGTTTCATCGTCATTTGGTTTACTTTCCTGTGAGTCTGATCAATGGAGACACAGGACAGCCACGCACAGTAGTCCTCTCAGGTAAGAAAGCGTTCTCCTTCCAACAGGGATGTTAGAGTGAGCTCTGCAGGGAGACGGGGAACAAGATAAAAGATGGTGATTCCTAGGTCTTAGCTAGCACAATTGCATGTTAACGACCCAAAGATAAGGGAGTAAATGACTGTATGCATAGATAATGGAACCAGCAAGAACTGGCTTGAGCGATGAAGTCTGTCAAAGACAGGAAAGGCCAGAAAATTAGCAGTGAGGAAGACTTCTGCCCTTCATCAAAGACCACCAGAGTATGCCGGATAACCACCCAAGAACTCCAGTACCCATACAAATAGAGACAGGAACCTACGTGACTGATTCTTCGGAGACCTGATGACTAAGTAAGAGACTTATGGGGGAAATGAAATGAAGATGGATTTGTTCCACTAAGAGAAGCACACAGCAACCGTTGGTGTTCAAGTTAGGTGGAGCTATCCCCCTTGTGCCTGGCGTGTGTGCGCAGCGCCGAATAAACATACCTGCTTTATAACTATTCTGAGGTTTTAGAGTCTGATTTTTGCAAGTCAATACTCCTAATTTTTTGTTTTTGAAGCATAGCTTTTACAGTACTTTGTACCGTTCAATAATTGCTTGACCTGTGGAAGAATGGTGTATACCTGTCGGATGTTGAATACCCCACTGTTGAAAAAAAAGTGGGTTGTGTGGGCCGCATATCCTAGGTCGTTATCTGTTTTAATCATTTTTGGGATTCGTAATGTCACAAAAGCTGACAAAAATGTTTACACACATCCTTTGTCTTTTCTCCTGTATGGAGAGATTCAAAAATACAGGCAGAAAAGGTATCAATTGAAACATAAGCATAGCGAAGTTTTCCGAATTCTAGCGAATGTGTAACATAAAAAACAGTCCCTTAAGTCTATTACTATTAATGTCCATGACTGGGGGAGCATAATTGGAGATGGCAATCCCAGTTGAAGTGCTCCCATACCTTCCATGACTTCATTAATTTTCTTGCTTTAAGTTGTTAAGCAGCTTGGCCTTTGGGCCTTATGTATCCTATTCCTCCCGGATCGAAGGGAAACAGATCCAACCCCTTTTCAGGGCCTTTAGGGCCTGGATCAAAAGGATAGTCCAGGTGATCAGGGGGCATAACAGCAAAAGCCTGTGATGGCGGTAGTGGCAGGTGGGCCAGTGGCATAGCAGGCAGATCAGTGGACAAGCCCGCAGCTCCCTCACTATCTGGCAAACCACATGTTTGTGATTGTGGTCCCGCATGGCTCTTTAAGGCCTCAGAGACTGCTCGCCTGGTGCTGAGCAATCCAGCTGCAACCTTGTCGTTTTTGGTAGCAGAGTCCCAAAGCTTGAACTCAATTTGGTACCGTGTTTCAGGATCGTAAACTTCCCGATTTGTAATAGAGGGAATAAGCTGGAAGGTTACCAGGACATTCTTTGGTTCTAAGGCCATATGATTCCCCATGGCGTGCAACTGCTTACCTTCGGCCAGTGAGGGGCAGTTGTGTGCGCGGGTCTGCTGCTCTCAGCTTGAGGTTCTTTTCAGCTCGGGTGCGCTTCCTTTCAAAGCGAAGTCGCTTCTTTCAGCTTGCTGAGTTTGGCTGAACCTATCTTCATGAGGCGATCAGTGTCCCTGTTCCTGTCCTGGTCCCTGCTCTGTTAGCCTGTCCCTGTTCATTCATTTTTTGTTTTTGTCCCTGTTCTGTTAGCTTGTCCCTGTTCCTGTTCCTCAGGTCCCTGTTCCATCATCATTTGTGGCGAAATGACGACATGGACTCCAGGGTTTCTTTAAGGATCAATAACTTCAACAACCACCCCATTGAGAACAGGCTCCCTTCCCATACCATCAGCTATACCAGCAGCACTTTTCCACTAACTATTCATTGGCTAACTATTCATTGGTTAACTTCGCCTGGCAACAGCAAACATTCAGCAAATTCCATGTCTTAACTGTTGGAGAACAAACAGTTTGAGACTGCAAGGCGTCTCCTGAATCACCCTTCTTTGTTCCTTCTAACTTCTTTACATTCCTCATGGCCTCATCATTATGAGTCCGATGTTATCACCAACCATGGGTTTTATCAACCCCCATGGCAACACTCCCACATCCAGGGACATGGCCCAGGTGGCACAGATGTTGGGAGTTCCTGTTACCAAGGAGTGAGTTTACCCATGTTTCAAGTCACAAGATACAGACTAGACTGTGTGAGACATCAGGTTACATTGCATCAGAATAAAATAGTTGAACACTCACCCAGAACATTAGGGTAGAAACATTCATAGAATCTTAGAATCACTCAAGTTGTAAAAATTCTCTAAGATCATCTAGTCCAATAGGAGATAGATGCATTTTTATCCCGTATCTCTACAAAATTCAAATAAATAAAATGGTCAAAAGAAAGAAAATCTCTTCAGGATTTCCACAAGAGCAAAATTCACTTTGCTTTATGTGATTTTGTTTAGAATTTAGTAGTATTTGTCATATTCTGCAGTTGGTGTTCTATTCCTGCAGAAGTGTTAAGTGTTTTGATTTCACTATTTGGAGTAAAGATGCATGCTGTGTTACAACAATATAATTTTATTTTATATTTTGAGCTATCTGTTCCATCTATCTCTTTTTTGTTTGTTTGTTTTTGTCTATGACATGGAAATAAAATTAAAAGATGGAAAAATGGTTTCCCCTCACACTAAAGTCCATATGATTAACAGTTACTGAAAAACAAGCCCAACCACTGAAATAGGCAGGAGCCATCAGATGTCTTCATAACATACTGACCTCTTTAAATCATAACCATACAAACATTGGCAAAAGCAGTGCAGTTTCATATGAATAATTCCAGGGAAGCAAAATAGAATACATTATGCCTGCTCAACTCTGCAATTGCTCATAGAAGAAAGGCTTTGCTGGCCTGATGATTGGCTTCAGCTTCATCAAAAATAATTAAATATTTTCATCTGTCTGGTGATTTGTTTATTGCATTGAAATCCTGGTCTTCCACGCATGCATAACCCTCCTGAAATATTATAAGAGGTTTGAAAGTGCAACTACAGCATGTGAGCTGAATCTGTAAAGCAAATCCATACATAATATACAATTCAAAACACATGAAACTTGTAAAAGTATGTTGCTTGCAGAACATTCTGCAATGTAACCTCCATCACATTCAGGTAAAATGCATCCCTGTTTGTTTACATCTAGTATTGATTGGGCCAGAGCATGAAGTTTCACTACAATTTAAAAAAACGCTATCTCTAAAAGTAGTACCTCTGGAGATCACATTTCTCATAGATAATTATGACTGCTGCTGGATATTTCACTAGAGTTCTTCAAAACTTTATGGGGATGAAATTTATTAAGAATTAGTGAATATTCTTGTACATTTGAATGTAACAGCAGAAAGTCGTTGTGAGGATAATATATTCGTATCTTTTAATGAAATAAATAAAGCATGAAACGCCTGTCGCTTTAGTAATAAACTGCTTTATGACAAAATGGTCTTTCTATTGTTTTGTGGCAAATGGTCATGAAGAAAAATATTACTCTCCTTCAAGCATTAATCATAAGCCCCACAGTGTCACCTGTCTTAAATGAAAAAAATAAAAAAATAAAAAACAAACACAAACTTCTCACTATCCTACATAAAAGGATCTCAAATTTATAAAAAAATATTTAGCAGAATGGAGAAAAAATAAAGGAAGAAGTGGGGGCAAATGTGTCCTTGCATCAATTTC
Organism: Anser cygnoides; assembly: GCF_040182565.1. NCBI lineage: Eukaryota > Metazoa > Chordata > Aves > Anseriformes > Anatidae > Anser > Anser cygnoides. Next base: position 23,902,214 of record NC_089912.1, read on the forward strand.
ATATTGAGCATGTGGATATGTAAGTCTCCACACTGGAGATTTTCCTTATCCAGACAAATACACAAACATTCAGGTGAGTAACAGCTGAATACCTCTTACTTCTGCAAAGCCTCACTTGCTCCAAGTTTCTCTAGGAACCATAAGGATTCTTGTCTAGCATTAGAGATAATAATTAGCTAAAAACTCTTTTTCCCTATTCATGTCCTAACCTGTCAGGTCAATTCAACATTTTCAAACAAAACAAAGCAGGGTGAAAATTCCAAACAGTTCCATAATCTCTGTCTCCAAATTGTTTCCCTAGTTTGGTTAAATAAGAATTTGTAAATTTATATAAGCATTTATAAATTTAAATAAGAATTTATATTTGTAGTAGGGGTCAGCTTGTTATTGTGCCACTTAGTAAATCTGTAATCCAGTCTAGTAAATCAAGGAGCCAAAACAGGGATCCAGGAACAGCAGGCAGAGCCAATTGCATTAGAGTGATTTGGGGTTGAGAGCTTAGCTTTTTGTTTGTTTTGTTTTGTTTTTGAAAACAGGCTAAAAAAACTGTATTAACAGAACTCCCAAGATGCTTGTCTGCAATCAGCATTATTCCTGGTTTTCTGCTTCCTTTTTTTTTAATGCCTTTCCATCTCTCCTCTCACATTCTTTTGTTTATTTGTTTGTTTGTTTGTTTGTTTGTTTTGTCAGTGACATTTATTTGCAGCATAATGTTAATGACTCCAGATTTCCTGGCATCACTAGTCAAAACTTTTGCTGTGTTCAGTACTGTCTTCTGTTGTACTTGAGAAGCTGCAGGGAGGAAAGAGAAAACCCTCCAGACAATTTAAAGTGGTAAACAAAATCACTGGAACTTGGCAATTTGTCAATGTCTTTATTAAGCCTTCTACTCCTGATGTAACACACCCAGTGTCTGGAGAAAGTCTTCCTTTGACTTGATTATGACAAGGTTTCAGCACAAGGGAACTCATTCCCAAAATTCTTATTTTGAATTCTGGTAAACTTTAACCTTCACATGACACTTTTCAAGAGACAAAGAAAATAATTATTTTTCACATATATTTTGGGGGAAAAAGAGCTCTGTCTGAATAGAAGGAAGGTGAGAAAATTATTTTAGACAAAAAAATATTGCAGAACTTACAAGAATAGGTATTATGATCGAGTTTGGGCCAGTGATCTTAATGTTGCCATGAAGATTTAAAAGGCAGTCCAGGGAAATGTCTTCAAAATATAGAATCATAGAATCATTAAAGTTGGACCTTCAGGATAATCTGGTCCAACCATCACCCTACTACCAATGTCACCCACTAAACCATGTCCATAAGCACCACGTCCAACCTTTCCTTAAACACTCCCAGGGATGGTGACTCCACCACTTACCTGGGCAATCTGTTCCAAAGCCTGATTACTCTTTCTGAGCAGAAATGTCTCCTAATTTTCAACCTAAACCTCCCCTGGCACAGCTTGAGGTCATTCTCTCTGGTCCTATCACTAGTTACCTGTGAGAAAAGGCCGACCCCCTAGATCCCCATAGATTCCTTTCAGGTAGTTGTATATGCATTACTATTATCTGTTTAAAAATATCTGTTACTTTCACTTCTTACCAAGATGCAAGAGAGATTTCAGACAGTGCACCGCTTCCACATCTGATTTTCTCCATATTTTTTTTTTTCATCTGAGACATCTCCAAAGAAGGCAGAAGCTCGTAAGAACTTCCTTCATTCTGCTATGGAAAGAGTCTACTTACTGGAGATGATTATGCTATTAACATAGCAGCAATTTAAATTACCAGAAATATGTGCGCCAACGCAGGGGAGAAAGGCCACAGTATTAATGTAATTAATAATGATAATAATAATCATCATCTAGGTAGGAAACTAATTTTTGTCTAAACTGTCTGACAGTTGTATGAGTCAGCTGAATTTCTGCTGATATTCAACTTACCGTGACACCAGCCAGGGTGGACTATTTTATAACCAGACTTAAATAAACTCCATAGTACAGTGATTACAAAAGTATAAAAGCCTTATTAAAAACAAAGATTAAATACATTGTTATATAAATCTATTTCTGGAAGATGATATTAATACTCTCTTTTTAAGTACCAAACATAACATTAACATTATTACAGAGAGATCTTGGTCAGCCTTTGTCATTTTAATTAATCAACAACTGCAATAGTCTGAGTGCATGTGTATAAAAGGGGTTTGTAGGTATAAGTAAGCTCATGTTTCTATTTCAGACTATGCTTTGCATGATTTCACACAAAACTGTGTTGCCATTGCCCATCAGACAGAATCCTGCCACAGAAAACAAAACAGGATTTAATTCTGCAAGGTATTGGATGACGAAGAAAATTATGTTTGCAATCATAAATGATTAAATTTTTATCGAAACATATTTTTTACTGATTCTACTGCTAACACAGGAAGTCTCTGGGGCCAAAATGAAGAACATGAAACACATGGATTTCACAGTGGAGGAAATAATGTGGTGCCATGTTTGTATTTGGCTATCTTATTGCACTAAGGCACATATTTTCCTATCGGTGCAATGGAATGATTACAATGTAGTTATATACACCCCCAAAGTAATTACACAGCCCAACATGACTGCATCTGTTCCCTCAACAGACCTTTCTTGTTTTACTGTGATGTTATCCTCTATAAACAGTTTGGGTGAGAAAGACATTGAGCTAAATGAGGCTCAGGAAATTGAAAAAAAAAATTGTACATAAGGAAAGAGGCTGGCCTTGTAGAAAAACACCTGCTTAAAAAACAAGAATAAATTATATCACTGTGATTTCCTCATCTGGATGGGAGAATGGAAGCCAGACTTTGTTGCAGACACAATGGCTTCCACTGAGATAGATATAAAGTCATCCAGCCACAAATGTGGCTCCAAAAGAGATGAAGTGATTGCTTTTCCAGAGAAGAATCCTTCCTATTAGCCTGCAAGTAAGAAATATGTGTGTTTTGTGCCATCCATGTGGATATTTGCAGCCTTCTGTCCAAGATGACTTCTGAAGCCCTTAGAAGAGAGAACAGGATAATTTTTTACATTCCTAGTTTTCTATAAGCCCTTAAATTATTCACATTCCTCACTAGCATTAGGAAGAATCCATTTCTGTTCCACAGTTTCAGGGCTTTCCTCTACAATTGTAGTAAGTCTTCAAAGTGCTCATTTCTTTCACTTCCTCTAACCCATCGTTTCTCAATGGACAAGACCAAACAAAGGGCAGGTAAAATAACTGGTGTGATGCTGCTCATGTGCTGTCTGTGGTAATTCCATAATAAAATTACAAGAAGAAAAGAAAGTTCAGATCAGTTTCCAAAGCATCAGTATTTGGTGTTAACATCCCTCCTTTCACCTATATTCTTAAGTTCCTACTTCAACCCCTACTTAAAATGGCTTTCACTTGTTTGACAAAAGTCCTGTGAATTCTCCAATGAAATGAGTTTATTCTTTCTTCAGACTGAACTGAAGTTTCTGGAAAATCTGAAGTGATACTAAAGCCAAGAACTCCCTACAAAATGCCTTTGCGTTTAGATGGAATCAATGATTCTCTAGCATAAAGTAACACCTTCTTCTAAGAGCTAAATGTCCAAAATTGACATGTTTTGCATTTTTAACTACCTTCCATGATAAATATTACCATGTTGATATTTATATTCATATATTTTTTCACTCTATTTGTTCCATGTCTGATGAGTTGAAGCAAATATCAGTCTCCATTCCTTACTTGCCTACACTAGTTGTATGTGTAGAAATATTCACTTGCTCCACACTTTGAAAAATCTTGATAACGCAGTTAATCCTCTTGATCAATTTGGTGTTTAAAATCTGTTCAAAGCCATATATGCAAAAGCTAGCACTTGAGCTCACAGAGCCACATTAATGGTTAATGAGCCTACCAGGGGAGGTGCCCTGCTGGACCTTCTGTTCACAAACAGAGAAGGACTGGTGGGAGGTGTGGTGGTCGGGAGCTGTCTTGGGCAGAGTGACCATGAAATGGTAGAGTTCTCTATTCTTGGTGAAATCAGGAGGGGGACCAGTAAAACTGCTGTCTTGGACTTCTGGAGGGCAGACTTTGAGCTGTTCAGGACACTGGTTGGCAGAGTCCCTTGGGAGGCAGTCCTGAAGGGCAAAGGAGTCCAGGAAGGCTGGGCGCTCCTCAAGAAGGAAATCTTAATGGCTCAGGAGCGGTCTGTCCCCACGTGCCCAAAGATGAGCCGGCGTGGAAGAAAACCAGCCTGGCTGAACAGAGAGTTGTGGCTCGAGCTTAGGAATAAAAAGAGGGTTTAAGATCTTTGAAAAGAGGGCAGGCCACTCAGAAGGATTATAAGGATGTTGTAAAGATGTGCAGGGACAAAATTAGAAAGGCCAAAGCTCATATGGAGCTCAATCTGTCTACTGCTGTTAAAGACAACAGAACATGTTTTTATAAATACATAGACACAAAAAGAAGGACTAAGGAGAATCTCCATCCTTTACTGGATGGGGGGGGGGGGGGGAACTTAGTGATGAGAGACGAGGAAAAGGCTGAGGTGCTTAATGCCTTCTTTGCCTCAGTCTTGAGCAGCAAGACCAGTTTTTCTCTGGATACCTGGTACCCTGAGCTGGTTGAAGGGGATGGGGAGCAGGATGTGGCCCTCACAATCCATGAGGAAATGGTTGGCGACCTGCTACAGCACTTAGATGTATGCAACTCGATGGGGCCGGATGGGATCCACCCGAGGGTGCTGAGAGAACTGGCAGAACTGGCCAAGCCGCTTTCCATCATTTATCAGCAGTCCTGGCTACCAGAGGAGGTCCCAGTTGACTGGCGACTAGCAAATGTGACGCCCATCTACAAGAAGGGCTGGAAGGTAGACCCGGGAAACTATAGGCCTGTTAGTTTGACCTCAGTGCCAGGGAAGCTCATGGAGCAGATTATCTTGAGTGTCATCACGTGGCACTTGCAGGGCAACCAGGCAATCAGGCCCAGTCAGCATGGGTTTATGAAAGGCAGGTCCTGCTTGACGAACCTGATCTCCTTCTATGACAAAGTGACACGCTTGGTGGATGAGGCTAAGGCTGTGGATGTGGTCTACCTTGACTTCAGTAAGGCTTTTGAAACCATTTCCCACAGCATTCTCCTTGAGAAACTGGCTGCTCTTGGCTTGGACTGGCGTATGCTACTTTGGGTTAAAAACTGGCTGGGTATCCAGGCCCAAAGAGTTGTGGTGAATGGATTCAAATCCAGTTGGAGGCCAGTCACTAGTGGAGTCCCCCAGGGCTCAGTACTGGGGCCAGTCCTCTTTAATATCTTTATCGATGATCTGGACGAGGGGATCGAGTGCACCCTCAGTAAGTTTGCAGATGACACCAAGTTAGGTGCGTGTGTCGATCTGCTCGAGGGTAGGAAGGCTCTGCAGGAAGATCTGGATAGGCTGGACCGATGGGCTGAGGCCAACTGTATGAGGTTCAACAAGGCCAAGTGCTGGGTCCTGCAGCTAGGGCACAACAACCCCAAGCAGCACTACAGGCTGGGAGATGAGTGGTTAGAAAGCTGCTTGGCAGAGAAGGACCTGGGAGTATTGGTTGATAGTCGGCTGAATACGAGTCAGCAGTGTGCTCAGGTGGCCAAGAAGGCCAACAGCGTCCTGGCTTGTATCAGAAACAGTGTGGCCAGGAGGGCTAGGGAAGCAATTGTCCGCCTGTACTCGGCTCTGGTGAGGCTGCACCTCAAGTACTGTGTTCAGTTTTGGGCCCCTCGCTACAAGAAGGACGTCGAAGTGCTCGAGCGAGTCCAGAGAAGGGCAACGAAGCTAGTGAGGGGTCTGGAGAACAAGTCTTACGAGGAGCGGCTGAGGGAGCTGGGGTTGTTCAGCCTGGAGAGGAGGAGGCTCAGGGGCGACCTTATCGCTCTCTACAGTTACCTTAAAGGAGGCTGTAGCAAGCGGGGGGTTGGTCTATTCTCCCACGTGCCTGGTGACAGGACGAGGGGGAATGGACTAAAGTTGCGCCAGGGGAGGTTTAGGTTGGATATTAGGAAGAACTTCTTTACGGAAAGGGTTGTTAGGCATTGGAATAGACTGCCCAGGTTGAGTCACCATCCCTGGAGGTCTTTAAAAGAAGTTTATATGTAGAGCTTAGAGATATGGTTTAGTGGAGGACTTGTTAGTGTTAGGTCAGAGGTTGGACTAAATGATCTTGGAGGTCTCTTCCAACCTAGATGATTCTGTGATTCTGTGATTCTCTGAAATTCTTGTAATAGAAGACAGCTTGTAATAGAAGACAGCATTAAGTCCTCAGATTACAAAGGACATATGAGAAACTGGTCTATTTATACTTGCCATCTATTCAACACTTCTTTTGTGATGTACCTTCCTCAGCTGTAACCAGTGAATAATTAACCTATCATATTTCCCCCCACAGACATGCAATAAGGAGGATGGGGTCTTTGAAAGTTCAACATTTAGTGAATAATGAAATTTCTCACAAAGTCGATGTACTACAATCCATTTAAATATAAAACAGTAGTAACATGAAAGCAATATTCTTTTAGCTTAAGTTGCTTGCTGATTTTATTCATAAAATAAAATGTCTTTTTATAGGACTTTAATTATGATTTGGGAAGAATTGATTTTAGAGTTCATGCAGAATTATGAAATTTCACACTGTCTAGCAATGACCATGATCCTTAACAGAGTTAATACCCTGACAATGATCCTTTAGCAGGTCTTTTTTTTTAAGCTGACTTTATTATAAGACATTGCACCTTTGAAACTGATGGTTTTAGCGTTGTATTTGCTACAAGGTGTTTCTCTGCCAACATTGGTCAGTAATATCACATAAGCTTGATAGTTAAGATTTTATAAGACTACTCAGGAGTTTCTGTGGCATGAAGTTCTAGTCTCAGGAGGAGTGGAACAGCTCTTACTCATATGGTAAATTCACAGGACCACCAAGCAAGCCAGACTGCTAATGTGGATGTGCTTAGGCAATAATGAGTGTCTTGTCAGGTATAGATGTATCAGGCATCATGATTTTGCAGACCCCTATTATTTGACACTCTTATAGAAGGTCTCTATTTTACTTTTGCATACTGCTAGTAACACTTATGTGACACTAACCAAGAGCATGAAAGCACATTTTGATGTTTGCCATAGAGCAGTATACAAAACAACACTTATGTAGTAATATATCACTGTATTGCAGGACAGATCACAAACAGAATCAGCTTATCTAAGAGGGTAGGCACAACAAATAGAAAATCTTTTTGATTTAAAGATTCAGTGGCTCAGTGCCTGGATGACAAGAAGGATAAAGCTGTCTTGATGTGACATGTGACAGGCAACTTTTTACAGGGGAAAAAAAAAAATAGGAAAAAAAAAAAAGGAAGCTAATCAACCAGAGATTGAAAACTTGAAAAATGACTATACCTTTATGGAAAATGATTAGCTGCCATTAATACAAATAGCAGATGTATAGTATGTACTTGGTGCTGAATTCAAAGACACCCTGAGATGTCACTGGGTTTTAAAAGGAAAATCAAGACCAGTTACCTTTTGCATATTTCATATGTAATCAAAGGTTGGATACAATCCAGAGATTCACATTCTCTGACATCTCCGCTCAGATGAAGGCTACTTGGTGACTGGTTACATTTTCCCTTCAAAAATTTAGTAAAATGATGTGTTTTTGAATGCACCAAACACAAAGCGAGTAGTCAGTGATGACTATACACTAAATAATTTTGCAACGATAAGCCTGCAGTTATAAGTCTGTTACTCATTACTTGCTTTCAATAGGCTGTTTCACAGTATGTACCTATCTGTCTCAAATATTTATCATGTATGTTTAAGAACCCGAGTTAAATAATGCTAGTTTTCAAAACACCGTATACATACAAAGTTATCCTGAGCAAGAGGTATGAAAAGGTAACAAGAGGAGTGAAGACTCCAAGCAACGATTTTGGACTGGGCAAGGAATAGATGCAACAGAAGAAATATATGACTGAAACAAGGTGAAGACTGTTCCTTTTAGGAGTAGCATTGCTTTAGAGCAGTTTGTGTCATGTATACGTAGTTTATACTTTTAAAATATAATACCCTTGCACTTCTGAAACAGGCCTCAAGCCAATCTTATCTGGTTTCAAATAACCATTATTAATCATTTCCGCTACTTTCAATGTTTCAGGAAAGAACAGGGACCCATCATAATAGGTTTTATACAAATAGCTACTATGAAAATTCTCCAACTGTAAATAGCTCACACACAGAAATGGTGGGGAAAGAAAAATAATATTCTTTGTTTAAGCATAACCATCCTCAACAGAACATTAGTTTAGTAATTTAAAGAAAACCTTGAGCTGGAAGAATCAATAAATTCATGGTTATTCAAGTCATCTGGCATGTGATATATTTCTTGATTACGGCAGGACTTGCTCCTAATATCTAAAACTTATTATGCCTCTGTGGCAACTATGTATAAAACAGCTTCTGAGTAGTCTTTCATAAGCTAGTCTACCTGTCATTAGTTCTTTATATGGTCTACAGTACTCAAATATGTTCATCATGATCATAGGCAAGAAAAAATCCTAGACAGTACAAAGTCAAAGAACTGCATGTGAACAGTAGAGAATGAGCAACACTGTGTCACACTGTCTTGGAAAAGATAAAAGTTATTGGGATCCATAAACTCAGCTTTTCTGTTTTTTTACTGTTAATAATGATTAATTATTATTATTATTATTAATTATTATTATTACTACTATAAAGATAGCTTGAGGCATTATTATAATTATATGAGCAGCAAATGAAAATCTTTGTAATCTCTTAGGAGAACTGCAAATGCGATTTTATAGAGAGATGAATATAACTTGCCAAATTTAATTTGTATAGACAACAAACAAGCAGCTGCTGCAAACAGCTCACTGCCTGTTCATTTTCCACTTGCCATTTTCATTTAAAATGTTGTATGTCAGCAACTTTCTAGACAAATAACAGGTGCTTCTACAAAACAGATGGACGGAGCACCTGAGTAATTGCATACACTATGGAATTACACACAGCACAAAAAACAAACAAACAAACAAACAAAAAAAAACACCACAGGACTAAACAAAGGCCCCTCAGTGTGATCATTTTAAATTCTACCTGAGTAACTAGGTCCTTTTGTTCATATTTATTTACAGGAATTTGTATTTATTAAATTTGAGAAGTTGCTTTATTATCCTAGATCACATTTAAAAAGACACCCTCTGACTGTCTCTGACTTTGACAATAAATCAAATAAGAAAAGAATTAAAAATTCATCTTCCAACTTAAAACTGTACATATTCACTCTCAAAACCTAAATTTACCAGCCCAGTTTTACTGATAGCTTCATAGTAAAAGAAAAAAAAAAAAAGGGGAAGAGGGGAGAAACAACACTAAAATGGTCTAAGACAAATCTCACTAAACCTCTGACCTCTGACATTACTGAAGAGAAACAATAAAACACTACCTATTTTCTGTTCACAGAAACTCACAGCAAAACCCTGAACAGATATCTGAGAACTTTCACATATTAGAATCCAGATAAAAACTTGACCCGAAAACTACCTGACTGCCTTCGCATTTGTCCTGGGCCTTACCATCTAAAGTATCCAAGGTTTGAAGTTGTATTAGATGAAGGTTTTGTTTTTATTTTTTTTTATTTTTTTTAATTAGAATACTCAAAGTACTCTAACTTCACAGAACTTCTATGCAAGTTCTCTTGCTAATTAGTTAAAGAGCTCTCTTCATTTTATTACGTAAAAAATGGCAAAGCCAATGAACTGATTAAAAAAAGATGATAGCTACATTTATTTAGATGAATGGAGGTTTTCAAAATATAAGGTCAAGTTAATGGAGTTACAGAAAAAATAAATTGGTCCCTTATGTAGATGATCATCTAGGGAACCATCACCTATTTTATAAACACGAGTGGAAAGTCTCTTTTTCTGTGTAAGTCTCATGATTATCCAGATGGAATATCAGTGAGACAAATTATAACATGATGATGTGCCTTGAATTAGTCAGGTTTTTGCCTCAATTAAAGACTTCATTATTTTAAAAAACATCAAAGAAGAAAAGGCCAGGATTGTCAGTGCTCAGTAGCACCACAGTGGTCTGTATAAGCAATGTTCTGTGTGAAGTCTTCACCATTAATCCAGGACAATGTCTGGCTGGAGCATGCTGTTCAATAATTTAACTTCCACCTTGCATTTCAGAAACCCCACCTAATAAATAATCACAAAATGAGCATCACATAATAATACACATTCCAAGCTCCCCTCATCTTTCAAGTCTTAAAGCCTCTCATTTCTCCAAACCTCACCCTCCAGATCTGTAGCCTCTCCAGACCTACTTCCAACCCAGAGTCCTCAACTATTCCCATGCTAGGATCAACACTTAGTGAAAAATGAACCCCCCTTACCTTCTATGCCCCAGTCCAACACCAAACCCCAGTCTTTCTCAAGACCCACCCATTCCTTCTATTAAGAACCTCAAACTCCTTCTCGCACCTACCCTCAGTTTCAAACTTTAATTCCTCTCCTAGCCATCAATACACCTACTGCACTATGGACCCAATTTAAAGCCCCGTATTTGCTGTTCATCACTTCTTCTGCCAGGATGTCTAGTAGCAAAAAGTGTTTGCACAAGAGCTGGAGGGCAAGAAGGGGAAAATTTCTGGGAGACAATGAACATCACCTGCCCAACATTTATTCAGATGTGATCTTTGAACGTGGCCATCCTGAAAAACATTTCCCTATGATTTCTAAGTTCCTTCCACCACAACATTTTAAGTCACATTGAGTTCTTCAGAATTGCTCTAGAATTGCAAATATTACAGATGAGATAACACTGGTTCCAGAGCAATGCAGATTAAATTCTGTGCCTATTGAAGTACTGTATTGTACTTTTATACTTTGCAAACAAGCTAATACTCTAGGTCTTGTCATTTTCGAAATACCTCAGCTGCTCATTAACCTGAGTAAGGAAGAGTTGACTGAACCTCATGGCTATTGCCTGATAGCTCTTGAAGACCTATAAAACCATATGCAGACATCATTGTAGTCACATGCACGGATGTTTATTTTTTGACTTCATGTTGTTCATGTATTGCAAAGTTAGAGATAATTAGAGATAATAAATGCAACATGTAAAATGAACAGTGTAGGTAATGATGTATTATTAAAAATAATAACAATAACCTTTCTAAATTTTTGTTTCTGTAATGAAGAATGTAATTTGTGTTATAAATCAAGGGCCAAACAATTATATATCTCTACCTTGTTCAGAAATTCTAATCCAAAGCTGAACTTGGAGAGTTTTTTCTGTTGATTAAATCAAACTTCAGATTTTCTGAATCTCAGAAAGGCCTATCTGGGCTTACTGCTGTAAAAACTTTTATATTAGAAAAGTCTGCTTAAGTCAATTCTGCCTTTATTTAAAAACATGCAGATTGTGATGAATTACAGCGGAACTGTGAGAGTGGTCGCTGTGTTTTGAAATCAGAAGCAATAGCATCTGATGGTCTTGTTTTGAACATTTTATCTATATAGAATACCCATTCTGCTGATTCTCTTTACATTAATCTTGTTCCTGGCAAAACGTACTTGCAAGCATAATTTTTAGATATTTTCCACTGTCCTCGTCTAGAAGTAATAATATACTGTATGTTTTTATAACATATTTTTCATAGGCCCTGCTTTATGTGTCCCTAAAATAAGTAGGATTGGTATAGGTCATCAGCCTACTGAAAAACAATACATATATAATAAAATATATTAATATATTAATATCAATATATTATATTAAAAATATAACATTAAATTATATATTATATTTTCATTATATATTATGTGTATATACATATATAGTATTGCTTTATGAATTTAATGTGTTGAAATTAATACTGACCAAATAAAAACCACAACAATATGACAACAACAACAAACAGGAAAACCTACTGTGGTTATAGAAGGATATTTGTTATTTGGGATAAATATGAACTACAATACTCTTTGCATTTTAGCCAAAACCTTACATGAAAATTTGTACTGCCAGATTTTTGGAAACCAATAGTGCCATCCTCCAATTACAAAAGATAAATATAATTTAGGATTGTAGACAACAGCAGATTCCATTCCCATCTGACAGTGGTTCTGTTTCTCAAAAACATAATACTTTTTTAGAATAAAGATATAAGAAACCTGAAAACTATGTTGAACAGAAAATAATTTGAAATGCAAATAAAAATCTGTATTGTGTGCGACTTCTGAATCTTACTGAGGACTTAGAAAAACAGATCATTTGTGCACTTTGAAATGGGTAATTAGATGTCATTTTATAGAGACTCGGATAAAAGTTGGTAATCTGTTTTTAACTGAGCAACAGATCCCTATATTTTTTACAATACTTTATTATCAACTTCATTACAATTGTCCTATGTTGCAAGACATGGGGAAAGTGTAGCACTTTATCTTAAGTAGTGTTTGCTTCTGCTCTCATATATGTCAGATAACAGACAAAATCCCCACTGACCTTCAAATGAGGTCATTTTAGGCTTTCCCTCTTCCCCTGAATAATTCCAGAAGTTTTCTGTTGTGTAGATCTTCCTACATTGCTCCAATATGTTGATAAATAAACAACCTGCTTGCAAATAAGAGCAAACATCCTCTCATTATGATCAATGAAAAAAGCTTGAACTGGTTAATATCATTTTATGTTTCAGTAGAAATACATACAAAATTAAATGTGAATATACTTAAATTAAACATCAAGCTTTCTCATTTGTTTGCTTTTTTGTTGTAATTTATAAAGTACAATGCAATAATATTACATGATAAAGTTAATAATTTATTACGACAATAATGTTGTATAATACTGAACTCTTGTGGCAGTAGTGACTTCATATAAGTTCTGTATAGTGCATACCTGTCACAAATGTCAAAATATGAATGTGAAGATATTGATTATGCACAGTCAATTAGCCACTTATAACTATACCACAATTTTCATGTTTTTGCAGCCCAGTTCAGGCTACACCTAATTCAGTTGATAATGCAAATTATTCCACTACATAACCACTTCTAGTAATCCATAGACATGGAAATTAAGAGTCTTGTTTCTAAAAAAAAAATTAGCGTCTCAGTTGAGCAAAAAAAATTACTTCATTACTGGGCCTCAACTACCATCAATATTTTATCCTCCTTGTTGAAAAACATTCTCTTTAATGTTACATGCGGGTTATCTCTTTGATCATTCAGAGAAATTATACCTGCTGGATTTCACATTTTAGTTTGGCAAAGCAATTTCTTGCAAATGTACCTTGAAAATATTTAAATATATATAAATATTTTGAAATATATCTTATATATACTCTTCTTCTAATATTAAATCATTAGAACACCAAACTGAAAAAAAGACAGCAAGATAACTCAATGCATGTATTCACATGGAGTCATGCTATTTTTTTTTTTTTTTTTTTTTCAGAGAATCAGAGACTTTGTCTGTTGTATCTGTGTATGTGTTGAACAGCACAGAGACAGCATTGCAGAATACCTGGACCTGATGCTCAAATAGATATACATATAGAACTGAGCAATACAGAGGATTACTTACAGTATATAAAGGCAAATACATGCATAAGATTTTTAAAGGATCAGGGCTTTTAAAAGGAAGATATTAGGACTTGGTGTACATTTAATACAGCATAAGCTAATGCCGGCCCTCAGAACTCTCAGTCTGGTCATATGGGAAGTGAAAAAAAGTCTTTTATTGACTTTTTTTTTTTCTTCTTTTTTTCCCAAATGCAGCAGGGCAGGTTTGACACATGTTGTGAAATGCATTTGATTTTGAACAGCATAATTAAAGGCCACTCATTTCAAATACAAATATTTTCAACAACATTTTTTTTCCAAAAATAAATTTTATCACACTTACAATTACAATACAAGCTGCCAGGGTGACATCAAGATGCAAAGAAACTCCATAAGTGAAAAGTCCAGAATTTTAAGAACACAGTGAGCTGGCTGAAGTTCCTAGTTATGACCACCTGCTTCAAAGGAAGTTGATTTTTGAGAAAGTAAAATGAACTAGAAAAAGACTTTATTCCAAGAATTTCATTGTACATGCAAAAAGTATACAGCTGTGTACAATTATCGCCATATGGGATTTTAATATACATATATATTTTAACATTTCACTGACAAGATAAATTTAGAATGGCAATCATTATTTTTGTAAGAGTACAACAGAGCATTTATGGTTTTAAGCAAATCCTTGGAAATTGTACCTGGTTTAAGTCCATGGCTACAATAAAATTAGAGAGATGACCCTGGATAACTATGTGGGATGTTTCCTTTTAATGGTTGAAAGAACTCAGGTGGTTATTCAACTGACAAAGATGTTTTTCAATATATTATAGTTAAGATATTTAGGCAATACCTATATATACGCTGAATGGGACTACACATGCATCAAAATGAATTAGTGTAGTCATACACGAGTATCAATCAAACTGAAATGCTCAAGAATTTTATTTATTTTTTTAATATTTCTTCAGAAGTCATAGCCAGCTCTAGTGATTTAGAAAGTCACAGAGGCTATCACTAACTCGCCAAGAATAAGTGGAAACTGGTCATACAGGATTAAATTGTGAGTTCAGTTATGCTTGCTACAACTAAATTAATAATGCTTGGACAAGATCTGCCTGCAAGTAAAAACTGTCATTTCCAGTCTTATATGAACATTGCTAGGAAAAATAAATAAATAAATAAATAAATAAATAAATAAATAAATAAATAAATAGTTGTTCTAAATAGTTTTGTCTATACTGATGATTTCCCAAGCTTGTCTGTAACTCAGTAAAGCAAAGATATATTCTGAAAAATAAATAAATAATAATAATAATAATAAAAACCTGTGCTGTACCAAGGACCAATGACAACTACATTTTAGTTTGGAACTGCACTTTTGAAAAAGCAATTCAAAACACATAAGTGTCATAGTGTCGTAGTGTCAGGATATTTACTCTGGGCAAGCTGAATCTTCAAGAACTAAGGAAGATGCCTGACTCCACAAATCCCTCTCGTTTTATGAACCAAATCTGGTTGATATTTCAGTTAGAGCAGTTCAGTCAAAAAATTGCACACTAACATGCTGGGAGAGTGAAAGGGTACCTGGGCTCAGAAGGGCTTGTTTTCTTTCTGTATAGCTCACATGTGCCTGCAGGTTTCCTTTTCTTCACAAAGACTGGGAACAAAACAACGATATTCTCCAATAATATTGATCAGAATCACAGCCTGCAGAACACTGTAGAGATTGTTGATCTTTCTTCTTAACAGACCTTTAAATTTTGGCAGTTTAATGAACTATTTTAATGAAATAGTTAATCATCAATGGACTTCAAAATTGGTACAACCCTTACGGTTTCATAGATTTATTGAATCATAGAATAAGCAAGTTGGAAGGGACCAACAAGGATCATCAAGTCCAACAGTTGGCTCCACACAGGACCACCCAAAAACCAAACAATATATCTGAAAGTGTTGTCCAAATGCTTCTTGAACTCCAGCAGGCTCGGTGCCGTGACCACTGCCCTGGAGAGCCTGTCCCAGTGCCCGACCACCGTCCCAGTGAAGAGCCTTTCCCTAACACCCAGCTTGACCCTCCCCTGTCCAGGCTCCATGCCGTTCCTTTGGTTCCTGTTGTTGTCCCCAGAGAGCAGAGCTCAGCGCCTGCCCCTCCACTCCCCTTGTGAGGGAGCTGCAGGCCACCATGAGGCCCCCCCTCAGCCTCCTCTGCTTTGGGCTGAACAAGTGAACTCAGCTGCTCCTCATACATCTTTCCCTCTAGACCTTTCACCATCTTTGTAGCCCTGCTTTGGGCACACTCTAATAGTTTTATGTCCTTCTTATATCAAGGTGAAGCTGCATCAGCACAGAGCAGAGCAGGACAATCCCTTCCCCCAACCAGCCAGCAATCTGTGCCTGATGTGCCCTAGGGTATGCTTGATCCATTTAGCTGCCTGGGCACACTGTTGACTCATGTTCAACTTTATGTCAACCAAAATCCCCGGATCCCTTTCTGCGAGTCTGCTCTCACCCTCAGTCTTTTCATACATCCAGGGTTGCTCCATCTCAGGTGTAGAATCTGGCACTTTCTTTAGTTAAATGTCATGCCATTGTTGATTTCCCAGCTCAAGCATTTGTCAAGATCTCTCTTCATGCCCCCTCCAGCCTTGAGGGAGTCAACAACTCCTTCGAGTTTGTTTGTTCTGCGAACTTACCTAGTATGCATTCAAATCCTGTATTCTAGTCATTTATGAAAACATTAAAGAGAACTGGCCCCAAAATGCCTAAAATGGTTGTGTCTAGCAGAAAATCTCTAGGAATACCTCTGCACTCATTGAGTGCATTGAACTTCACTGAGAATTTACCACAGAGGATATTCAAAAATAAAAATGGAAGGGGGTGAATTCTGAGTGGTGAGGTGAAACACTAGAAAAATCTGCTGTGTAACTGATCCAGTCCAGATATTTGTTATCCTGAACTAAATGCACATCAAGTAGTCAGGAATTTCCTTTATAGCAAAAATAGCTTCCTACTTTGATCTGTTTTATATTCTGCAACAAGCTGATGGAAGCATCAGCTCTAGAGAGCTAACAGTTCATTGCAGCTTTTAAGTTGTTTCCCCACATTTAGTAGAGTTTAAATAATACTAGAAGAAAGCATCAAAACCATTTACACATAGATAAAAACTCCCCCGTACAAATATATAAAAGAATGAATGTAACATTTTGTCAGCTTCAAATTTTAATCAACGGATATATGAAACTAGTTTATATAACCAAGCCCCTTATATATATTAGGCTAAAACTGGAATATTCAATGCATGTAACAAAAGACATTGGATTTCTTGATTAAAAAAGAAAGTAAGAAAAAAAATCTATTAAATAATACCAAGGGAAAAACAAACAAACAAAAAAACAACAATAAAACCCACCCCATGCTGTTGTATTTTTCAATATGTATGTTCTTCTTACACATCAATTCAAGAAAATCTAGTTTCCTTGACATGAAGAGAAATCTGTTTCAGTTTTGTAAATATATGTTACAATCTGCAGGAAATTTAAGGAGAAAGCTGAATTTACCAAAGTGAGTAGAACAAAGATCAGTTGCAAAACGTTCAATACAAGTTAGCAAACTCATCCAAGGTGAAATACAGATGTTTCTCAAACTTATATCCTGTTTTCTTGATTAAACGAGGTTACCCTCAGTTCTGGAATGAGATTTTCAACACAGATGGCTTACAACGGTGGGAAGCAAAAGAAAAAAAAAAAAAAAAGAGAGAGAGAAGAAAAGAGAGAAGAAAGAAAGGAAGGAAACACCTCCATTATTTTCTACACATCTTCTAATAAACAATTCTAAAGTCAAGAATATCTTCAAGGAAAAAACAAATTTGTTGGAACATATGCTGAAATATGATTAGGTGTTGGGCAAAACATCATAAAAAGAAAAAATAATCAGAAGCAGGGAAAACGTATTTATTTCTTACTGTAATGGATTTTCATATGCCTACTACTAAAATTATTAGATTAATAAGCTATTTTACATTCTTTACCACACTGTTAATAAATAGATAAATAAAAAACCCCTCCTCTTTCTGCCAAAATGACGTTGACTTATATCCCTGGGACATGCAGAGAAGCTTAGATGCAGGGGAAAATCAAACTGGTGTCTGCAAGCCCTCCTTAGGATCCTGCAAATGTTCTTTTCCACCTAACACCCTACTCTACGTTTCCCTCTTTCCAGTTTTTACTGTGAATTCGTTTATCAAAGCACAGTAGTATTCATTTCTCTTGCTTATCATACCCTGAGTGAAAAACTGACTAAAAGGAGTGGGAAGACCTGGCAGGAATTATTGACTGCATTACTTTCAATAGAAAATGTCAATTTGTCCAAAGGAAAACTTTTCAATGGAACATCAAAATTACATTGGAGATTTCATCCAAGGTGAGATTTCTGGACAAGCTGGAGTGAAATATAAAGACATGAGCCATATTATTGGTAAGTACTGAGCCATGTAGAAAGCTCTGTTCAAGATCTGCAAGCAGAGGGACTAAAGGCAGGGTTTCTATCATGTTCATTCTCTTACCTGAATTTTTTGTTTTATCCTGAGATACAATGGGAAACTATCCAAAGTCCTAAAAAGTCATATTACATGGAAAAACAAAACAAAAGAAAAAAAAATTGTCCTTTCAGTGAATTATATAATTATTATCAGTTCTTTCAAAAAATATCAGTTTTTGTTTACCCCATAAGAAACTTTAAACTGTCTTTAGAAAGAAACATTCAACTCTCTTTGCATGTGTAGTGAAACTCAAACTTCATCACTGACACCACACATGATCTCAGCTGGGGAAAGTAGTAATGAAGTAGATAAAACACTCATCAAAGAACTGTTCTTGTCAGAAGAGCCCACAAGGATATTAGCAAGTGTAATGATTCCTACACAAGTGCTCCATAGACTGTCTCACATCTGTTGCATTGGGCATCCTCTAGTCCTTGGATACTCATTCTCTGAGTACTGTTACAATCTCCATTTTGACTCCAAAATGCCAGAGAATGAAGAGTAGGAATAGTTGTCAAACATAGTTTTACTGCATTGACTAGAGCTGTGCTTGACAAACACCTCTGAACAATTTTAACAAGCACAGTGTGCCACTGCAGTGTAGACAGAGCCCATCAGTCTGGCAGCACACTCCATTAAGCTCCCATTACAGCAATTTATCAGAATGAGACTGTGAAAAAAATGAGGCAAAAGGATACAAAAATAAAATTGCAAATTTCCCACGTTTTCCTTTCTCAGATGCTGTTATTGGAGAAATTGAAGGATTCTGATCTTCAGAAAATGGATGCAACAGTCTAAAATGTAAAACAATAAGTATTTATGATCTAATCATTTGCACTGCTAACTTTTCCAATGGCCAGACATATAAAATATCACAGAAGAGGCATTAGATGCATCAAATTAATCATCAGTGATGTCTAATTAAAGGGGTCAATTACTAAAACAAGTTACATTTTGTATGACCGGGATTTTCAGCAGCAGAGCTTAAGCTCAAACTCATGCTTAAGAGAAAAGACATTACATTTGCAAACATGAATTAGCTGACAGAAAGTTCAATACAGTGATAAGACTGTCATTCACTGTGTGCTGTAGAAGACTGGAGAAGCCGAACTTCTTTTTCCAAAGGGCCTGAACTCCAGGCTTGCCTTGTACTGTGCAAAGCATACGCAGCTAAGCCACACTTAACAGAAGTACAGGATGGAGAACAACCTTTCTAAATTGTAACCTAATTATTCAAAGGGCATAAGGTAGGAACAGTTGGCTTTGGCTCTGACCTGAATGCTCCATATCCAGATAACTTCTGTTTCAGAGAAGGGAATCTTAGCAGCATGTGTCTCTTTTCCTAGGAATAACAGATTTGAGACAGGCAGAGACGACTTTCTAGTCTGGTCCTTCTCTTGCAAATTATGAGCAAACTCTCACATTTGCTACTTTTACAGCTCTGACACAGTACAATATTAAAACACATACCATGGATTCCAGTTACAATCACACAGTGAAAAAGTTGTTTGTTTAAATTTTTTAATAGTAACTCTGTATCAATTGTATCAGCAGGTATCACATAAAATGCATCTGCTGAGCTGAAACATGGGAATGAAATAGAAGTTGCAAATATAGAGACAAAGGAGGAAAATAAGAAAGAGAGAGGGAGTTAAAATATTTTAGATAATTAGAAGCTGAAACCAGTGGTATCAGAGAAGTAAGAGGAAATGGAAATATATGCGGCAATGTACGGCAAAAATATTAAAACACATTGTCAATTGGCCAGACCCATACAATCTATGCTAAGTGAAGCTGACCTTTTTCATGGTCTTTTATATCCACTTAGATGGTCTTCTAAGTGGATATCAAAACACATTTAGCAACTGTGAAATGGATTCACAACTTCTTGCATTATTCCAATTCTGGAATAATTTAGCAGTTGCCCAGATCTATCTGTTTGTCAACTCTGTTTACCAGCAGGAAAGCGTTGGCATTCCTGGAGACCTGTTATTGGTATTTTGGATTCGTTGACCATGACTAGCACAGAAATGTATGTATATATTTTGAGGGAATAATTAATTGCTTATTTCATTTTACATAAAGCTACTCAACAACTTTCTGATATGTGGCTTTTGAAAAACACATCAAGTGAAAAACAGATGAGACCAGAATGGAAATTGTACGACATAGAGCAACTGAGAGTACATAATCTTTCCTGCATAATCAAGACTAAATAAGTTTACACAAAATGAGAAAATATTGATCTTTCTGAACTTTAACCTTTACTATTATTTCACCTACTCCTAAAACTATGTACATAAGAAAAGTAGATATCATTTAAATTTTGATTAAATCATATCTTTTTGATGTCATAGTTTTGTAGCACTCTAAAGAATTCAAAGATTCATTTAACAGATTAACATTTTTTCTTTTGTTTGTTCATCTTCATATCCTTTTATTTTCCTTAAAAATCCATTTTAAGAAAAACGAATAAAGATTTAATATTATTTGAGAAATTTAAGTCTTATTAATGTAAGCATTACATTTTCTCTTTTTCTTTTCTTTCTATAGGTTAAGTGAAACTAGTAAACAGCAACCAGTAACAATTTCATTTTGAAACTGTAATTAAAACAACAACAACAAAAACCCTGCCTTCTTCTACAGCGAAATTTGATTTACTGTATTACAATGTTCTGATTGGTGATTTGAGTGATCATATTGGCCAGTGTTCTCTCACAGTGTTTGAACTCCTACTCACTTTTAAGCAACTCTGACAGACACTAAAATTTCCATCAGAATTGCCTTCTTAGCCTTTTCATCATCATCGACAAAAGAGAGGAAACAGGTGAGGACAGACTCCCTAAGTGTGTGTCCCACAAAAATAGAGGCCATTCTGTGAATTCACGAGTTTTTGCATTCTAGAAGGACCAGACAGGAAAGCCCCTGTATATAATGCATCACCAATGAAAATATTTATTTGGAGATCATGACTGGTAAGAAAGCAGTCCATGAGGGTCAAATTTGGTGTTCACAAAATCTTTAACTTTATTAAAGCTCTATTAAAGGAACATTACGAATGTCACACAACATAAAGGTCTGGGCTGTACTGTCAATATAGCTCATGAAGCATGTTGCATCCAGTCTGAAAAATAAATAAATAAATAAAATAAAAAAAAATAAATGGAATACTATGAGCTGTACATGTCCATGTTAACTGACTAGTCCCAGAAGTCTAAAGCGTTCCATACTTCTGTTCTGCTTTTGTAAAATCATTACCCTTCTCTCTGGCATTGGAATTCTGAAGGACAACAAATGCAAATTGGTTAAACACATCAGGAGGAAAAAATGAAATGAAAGTGAACATGAGGAGAGGAGAGGAGAGGAGAGGAGAGGACAGGACAGGACAGGACAGGACAGGACAGGACAGGAGGTTCTTAGTTTTCTATGGCACACTTAATTTTCTCAACAAACAGACAAAAAAACTTCACAGCAAAACTAAAGCAAATGAACAAACAAAAAGCACTCTGGTATAATTAAAGTGGTATTAGAAGGTCACCACAAAACAGTTCCTTTAACATCATAATCTTTCTCTGGCAGTTTTTACCATCAGACAAAATATACACTTATTTACAAAACAGGTTCCTGATTTAAATTAACAAAGAATAGTCCATGTAAATTCATAATAATTTTTTTCCTATGTTAACATGCAATGGGAGAACAAACATATGGAAAATATCATTTTATTATGGATATTTACAAACACAGAGTGGTAGACAACATCTTGAGCCTTTACTATTTCACAAGCATATAGACTGGCTCCTATACTTTGTTTTGTATTTATCCTACAAATCTTGAATTTGCATTAATGTTGCCGAAATATTTGAAGCATGATGCATTCAGCAGCTGGATGAGAAACATTTTCCTCTCTAAGGAAATAGGAAGACATGGAGAAGAAGACAAGAGAGGTCACATAAAAAAAAAAAATTAAAAGGGCTGGCACAATCTCACTCAATAATTAGTAAGTTTTACTGTATGTTTCTAATGAAATATTGTGTTATGACTATTTGCTTGCCTTGGTGTATGATTGCAGTGAGGAACAGGAGTTTGACTGAAATGGAATTGGGATCCTTTGTTGCCAAGTTTGGTCCCTTCCGGTACAGTGAGCTGATGGCACGCTCCTTTTCTCTGGTGGCTAATTAGTACAATGAGGCATGTGAGGAATTTAAAGGAAAATTAAACAAAATAAAATCTTTAAACTGTAAAACTCATTGTGAAAAGAACAACTTAGGAATCTGTAACTGCAGGATTGCCATATATCTAGGAAACCAAAAGGCTATTTCTGCAGCTCAGTCTATGAAGTCACAGAAGAATCATTTTTTTCTAATTCATAAGGATCAGGAAAGCATTGTTTTTTCTGCCAGCATGGAAAAGGCAGAAATTAAAGAAATGAGTATTGTTGCATGCAAAATAATGGAGATTTCCTTCCAGAGAAAGAGGGGAATTGAATACTGCAAGTTACATTGCGTGATACCTGGGTAGATTTGCCATGACATGCTGGGAGCTGTCCCTAGTCAGGCATTGGATCGGGTTGCTCAGAGAAGTGGTGGAGTCAGTGTCCCTCGGGTTGTTTAAGGAAAGGTTGAACTTGGTGCTTGGGGTTACATGGTTTAGTGGGTTACATTGGCAGTAGGAAGATGGAGGGACCAGATGATCTTGGAGGTCTTTTCCAACCTTAATGATTCTATGGTTACTTTTTTTTGCAGCCATAAGCTAAACATTCTAATTTAGAAAAGACAAATGTTCTGTATTATATATCACTTATGTTTTATACACAATAACAGCATTTATTGTCTAATTTGTGATTGACTCTATGATTGTACATGGTCATAGATTACACTGCTTTGTAAAGTAACTGAGGCCATGTTATTTTCTATGGCTTTATTGGTACACATCTGCTCTGAAATCTGGAAAACACTCTCTATGTTGCTTATGCAAATGCATACCACAATAAATTATATTAGCAACTATACTTCAGTGATTTAAAACATCTTTTAAAGTAATTTTATAATATCAAGACAGTAAAACAGAAATAGAGAGGCAAAAGAAAACCTAGCTTATTCCATTAAGTTCAAATTCTACAGTCAGTGCATTCTCAGAAATCAAAAAAATGCAAAGGAAATTAAGTTCCCATTTTAGAACAGAGTGTATTTTGGATGATGACACCTAAATTATAAAGCGAGCAGAGAAAACACAGCATTAAGAGTTCCCCATGTGATGATCAATTCAGCAGTTGTATGGAGGCCAGTAATCATTATCAGTTTTATATTCAATAAGCAAAAGTGTTGCACAGTGTAACAAGTAATAAATAAATTATATATTGTCTGATATTGCAATAAATATCACAGGGAACAAGACTGATGCCATTAACTAGTTAACTCTGTTTTGTGTGAAAGGTTTAAAATATTTACTCGAAGCTAAGGGCAAGATGGCCCAGGACTTCAAGCTGTCTAAAGGATGAGGAACTAAGAGCTATTTAATCAGGAGGACCTTTGTGTTAAGATTGTTGAAGGAAACATATGATGCATATGTCCTATGCTACTAATCAATGTAACACGAACATTTGGCTAGAAAAAAAAGATAAGAGTGTTCTAATGTGAATTATCTGTGAACCATCCTCATTATAATAGTAAAAAACATACCCCTAGGCTGGGAGACCCCAGCCCAACAAGGGAATCTTCCTCTCTGAGGATGCACAGAATGATTCTGTCATGTCATCAATATATTAATTATGTAACTGATTAGAAGCTAGAGGATTGTATTAATATGTAAATGCATTGTTAAGGGTTTGTATAAAGAGTGGCATGGAAAGTCCTTAGGGATGCCAGCTTTGTGGAAATTCTAAATTCTTTGTGCACAATTCTAAAGTAAACATTATCTCAATTCTGAAATAGAGTATCTCAACTTAATGTGTCAATTGGCTCATTGCACACTGGGTAACAAACCCAACATTTTTGTACGACAACAGCTTTTGGCAACTCAGATGGAACAACCCTAGAGCCTTGCCCAGAGCATCTTGCTGGCTGCCAGCAGGGAGAAGGGACCTGCAGGACTCCAGCCCACACAGACCGCTTTGACTGGGGTCAGCCAGGGTCCTCTCCCTGCCCGGCAGTTTTAAGTTGACTCAACGCCAAATATGAGTGAGATATTGGTTTTCGTTAAGGTGAAAAATGGGGTCTAAGAGACTTTGTTAAGAGGTTTGGTTTGGACCAGCATTTCTAACAAATAATTTCGTACACATAGATGGTAATGACAAGAGTGTATGAGGTTGTGAGTATGGCCCTTTTCATTTGGTAAAATGGGGACCAGTCCTTGCTCTGAACCAACCCCTTGTTGACCTTTAGGATGCATCCAGAATAATTGGAATAATTTTGGTGGGGATGCCCTAATTAAGGCATGCCCTAATTGGAAGGGAAGGGAAGGGAAGGGAAGGGAAGGGAAGGGAAGGGAAGGGAAGGGAAGGGAAGGGAAGGGAAGGGAAGGGAAGGAAGGGAAGGGAAGGGAAGGGAAGGGAAGGGAAGGGAAGGGAAGGGAAGGGAAGGGAAGGGAAGGGAAGGGAAGGGAAGGGAAGGGAAGGGAAGGGAAGGGAAGGGAAGGGAAGGGAAGGGAAGGGAAGGGAAGGGAAGGGAAGGGAAGGGAAGGGAAGGGAAGGGAAGGGAAGGGAAGGGAAGGGAAGGGAAGGGAAGGGAAGGGAATATCCAATATTCAGAAAAGCAGCAATAGCCAATTCTTTTGGATTGTGGCGTAATAAAGGAATATTCAGCACACCTCTCTATACCACTTATTTCTTAGTGGCACCCTTCAACACCAACAATTTAGCAGATGTCCAAATATTTGCTAAGATATGTTTCCTGAAATGCTTTAGGCTTGATGAAAGACCAAAAAACACTTACTGTACTTTTTTTTTTTGCTTTTTTTTTTTTTAAAGTGCCTTCAGTACAATAGTACATTTAATAAAAATTGAAGTCTCATATTCAAGCAATCAGAAATTAATACAAGCCAGAAGCCCAGCTTTCTACTTGCCTCTTGCATGCACATGCTGAAATTCTGAATTTACATGACCAAATACGCTTTTTTCCATTGAGTTTTGCCACTTTCTGTGTCAGCTTTTGTCCTTGCTAAAAGCATATAAGCACTTGGATTTCTGAATTAAACTATTGTAGTTTTATCTCTGTCATTTTGTTTCATTTCAGTTTTTTCTTCTATCGTTCGCCTCTTCCCAACCCAAGATGATAAAACCATCTTTGGCAAAGCTTCTCAAAAAAACTCCGTCTGAGAACAACACCAGTGATGAACCTTTTCTATTCAACCAACTCATATCAAATAGTTAAAAGTTACAGAGACAGAGTTTATGACAAAAAGTGCTAGGGAATAATGGGAAATACAGTGCAATCATAATACTCTTCCTCTGTCTATAAAAAATCTTTCCTGAACTGAGTGTTTCATTTTACTGCACAGAACCAGGATTTATGGATTTACACTCTAATATGTATAATTGGCACAGTCTACAGGTAATTTGTTGTATCAGTTCCTCCAATTTTAGCTATCCAGTGATCAGTAGTGTTTCTGAAAATATATAATCAAGAAAACTTCTCCATTCTGGGCTGCAGTTATATTGGGGCTATTATAAACATGTTCTGCCTTATCATTTCAAATAGAGCAGAAAGTCTGGAAAATCAAACTGATTCATAAAATCCAGGGAGCCGAGTAAAGTAGGCTTCTGAACCTGGAGGAAGAACCAATAAGACATAGTTACCTGAGGAGGCTTTTCCATATTTGTCATTTGGCAAATTTCTCTTTTGCCTTCAAGCTATGTCTCTTGAGTGATGCAAGTTATTAGAGAAGCGATCAGTCTGGCATTGCACTCAAAGTGCTGCAGCACAAACAGATTAATAAGCCGAACTGCAAACAGTACACTCACTCTACTATTTGCTGTCAGCACAGAGATGTCAGTACAATGTCAGAAGTGTCTGATAAAGCTGATAAAGATTTCAGTTGTCAATGAAGTTGTTAGAGCTTATAAGAAATGAACAAAACCATTTAATCAGTTCATGTATGAAGACCACAAACACAAGTCTGCTGAATTTTAAGTAATTCTTGTTTGTGGATTTTTATGAAATTAAAAGGCCCTGGAGACAAGGTAAAAGAAGCAGACAATGGCTGACAGTCCAAAGACTGCCATCCACCATAATGTCACTGGTTCACATGTCACTACCCGCTGTACAAACACCACTTCTGACTTTGTATTCCGTTGCATAGCAAACTTGTGGTATTCTCAACATTTTTATTGCCTTTCTTGAAAGCCAAGTAGAATGCATTAAAATGAAGTCAAATAAGATTAGAAAACAAAAACAACAACAACAAAAAACATTTTATTGGTTCCATGGCCACTTCCTTTAATGTCACTACATTGGGCCAATGGATTTGCTGGTAAATGAAACACAGGACAAATGCACAGAAGTTGAAATATTAGCCCTTTAAAAGGAGAGAGTAGAAATCACAGAGGAAGGAGGAAACACTGGGTGGGAAAGAAGGTTGTATGGGAAAAGCTTCTTAAACAAGAGATGTGTTTAAGCTGACGCTTCAAGCACCATGGTAGGCAAGCTGGACTGAAGGTCCTCAGTGGTGTTGCAGTTCTCAGCTAGACATAGGGGCAAAAAAATTTTGAAATTAAAACCCTAACTGCACCTTAAAGAATAACTAGAAATGCAAGGAAGAGCTCTTCTTGCACACATAGCCAAATGAAAGGTATCTATCAGATATCTTACTCTTTCTGTTTTTTCCCCCAAGTTCTAATTATTATTATTATTGTTGTTGTTGTTATTCAAGGCATATAATTCTTTTTTTTTTCTTTTTTTTTCTTTTTTTTTCTTTTTTTTTTTCTGCAAAAACAAATATGAATCTGCTTAAATTTATTCTGGATTTTGCAAGGGTGTCTGTTTTATAAGAGTATCTTATGAAGATATGAATCTGTCCTTAGGGGAGTAAGCTGCAGACAAAAAGATATGCCCTTGCCTTGCCTGTGCTACTGGAGAGGCAAATAGTATTTCTGAGGCAAATAGTATTTCTGAAATCAGTACTGGGTCAACAAGAGGACAAGCAGCTCTGTGGGTGATTACAGTCTCAAGACCTACATTAGGACAAGCACCTGAACCCTGAATTCTTGTTCTGTTCTCACAGAAGACACCTGCAAAATCTGAATCTCAACTGGTCGTAAACACAACACAACACAACAAACGTGAACTTCAGTACACATGCTCCTTGGAGAGCGTATAGATTTCAAGCAGATATGCAAGAGAGACTGCAGGCAGAACGAACTGAAATATCTCTGTGAAAGAAAAGGAGCTGATCAACAGCTACTAAGCCAGGAAGTGCTCTAAACCAATATTCAAAAAGAAACTT
This sequence comes from Anser cygnoides, assembly GCF_040182565.1. Classification (NCBI taxonomy): domain Eukaryota; kingdom Metazoa; phylum Chordata; class Aves; order Anseriformes; family Anatidae; genus Anser; species Anser cygnoides. Next base: position 23,929,804 of record NC_089912.1, read on the forward strand.
GGTTTTGGTCTGAAAGCAGGAGCCTCCTTCTTAAGTAGCTACCTTTAGAAGGTATTGTCAGCTTGTTCAGAGGTTTGCAACCTTGTCTATACAATTATATCCACTAGGTATTTCTTTGAATCTCCTTTGCTTCTCCTACTTTCAATATTTCAGCAAACAGAACTGCTTGAACTTAACCCATAAGGAGGACAGATAATATCTGATCATCTGTAAGATACCTAATAAATTCAGCACTGAAGTTGTTTCTGTTTTGTTTGGCTAGAAACATATTTTCTAGGTGGAAAATAAAGACTTTAATTTTTACATTAGATTCAATTCTTTTTTTTCTTCTTTGTTCTGTATTAATTTGAAAAGTTACCCATTTTAACTATTGTGGAATTCTAGCTTTATTTATTTAAAGTTCTAATTAATTCTGGATCCGTGTATTTCTGACTTAGTCCCTACAGCGCTTTCAATATCAGAACATGATCCTAAGCATGCAGATAGAGCTGGCAGTCTCCATGTCAGATGTCTTAACAGCAGAGCAGCTACTAAGGCTTACTATTAGCAGTACTCTAAAGGCAATGCTATTAATGGTGTTCAGTATATAATGACTGCACTAGTGTGAAAAACAACAGATGGAGTTACGGGATAGTAAGACTTTTATTAAATCAAAAGAAGAGAATGGGATGACCCATTGCTTACCTACTACTCTATAATATAAAGGACAAATGCTCCAATCATCACAGGGATCTTAATACAAGAGTCATATACAGAAGGTTTCATCCTATCACTACTAAAGTATTTCTGTATAAAAAATTAAGGGTAGTATTTTCCAAATAGTGTTGTAACCGACTCAAAATAATGCTGTATTGTATTTCATTGGAATAAAGATGAGTCATTTGATCATAAAATATAGGTTCATCACCCAATTTTGAATATGGTTTCTAACATAAAGACTATAGTTTCTAACCTGTGTTGAGGACCAAAGCCAAAAAATAAACATGCATAAAACTAACTGGGAGGAAAAAGGCTGATAGTCATTTTTGAGTGTATTTCAGAATGTCACCTGAAATATATTCTTTTTTTCTAGTTGAATGTAAAAAAAGAATGAGAAACTCATATTTAGAAAATATGTATGTATATATAATTCACATCATGTGAATCGTAGAATCATTTAGGTTGGAAAAGACCTCTAAGATCATCTGGTCCAACATTTAACTTAGCGCTGACAAATCCAGCACTAAACCATGTCACTAAACATTCCATCTACACGTTTTTTTGAAGACCGCCAGGGATGTTGACTCAACTACTTCCCTGGAAAGCCCTTTCCAATGCTGCACAACCCTTTTAGTGAAGACATTTTTCCTAATATCCAACTTGAACCTCCCCTGGCACAACTTAAGGCCATTTCCTCTTGTGTTATCGCTTAGTGCTTGGGAGAAGAGGCCAACCCCCATCTTTCTATAGTGTCCTTTAATGTAATTGCAGAGCACAATAAGGTCTCCCCTAAACCTTCTTTTCTCCAGGCTAAACAATCCCAGTTCTCTCAGACATTCCTCAGTAGGGGCGTTCTCTAGACCCTTCACCAGCTTCATTGCCCTTTATATTTAACTATATTTATGTAAATTTAACTATATTTGCATAAACAAATGACTACCTCAGGATAACAACTGATAGTGTATGTTAATTAATGACTCATATATTCAATCACAATAAGCATTTTGAATATAATGAAAAGCAAATCAGACCTTCGCAATGGTTAAAACCAAAATCTAGATACAGACTGTCATAGAAAAAAAGGAATAATATTCAATAAATAGTGTTATTTGTAATCTGAAGATAACTAGAGTAATTCTTTAGTTATAATGAAATGTTTCCTCTTCTACCAGCAGAAAACACATGTTAGAGCACAACTAATTAACTTTGCTAAGCATGTAGTTCTGTGTACCTCACAACTGAATGCATTAAATGAATTGTCTGAGAACCTCTCTGAACAACTAATATGGGGTTTTAAAGCAAATTTTTGATTACTGGGAAAGATCCAGAGGTCAGCAAAAGAAGAATCTGAACTTTCCATAATAAAGTTCTTGGGAAAAAATTAGGTAGGTATTGCTGAAACTGTTGCTCAAAAGATCAGGAGAGCTGTTTTGGTCTTGTTCCACCTGCCAACCCCACCCACCCCCAGTTACAATCCCATTTTTACAAGCACAGATGTATAAACTACAGCACAGAGAAATGCATAAGCCTTCTGTTTTGCTTAGAGAGTCCAACAGAAACAATGGACAACTGGATGGGGGTGCTAGGATTCTGGGTAAGTGGCCAATAACCTCCAGGAAAGTCGTCATTTAGCTACCAGACATAATTCTTACACTAAGCAAATGTGGGGTTTTCTCATGTGAAAGCTCAGCTACTGAAAAAAAAACCAATGGACTGAAATGGAAGGCTTCCCCAGTGAGACAGAAAACACTAATAGCACCTTTTTTTTTTTTCTTTTATGTTTGCTCTCAGTTTAAAGCAACTCACAATAACTTTGGTGGTTTTTTTTTTTTCAGAAGTCTGAAGTGCAAAAAGTTGCAGTTAATATGTCTTAACCTGTTTAGCAGTTTATTCAGATAAGAATTACCTCTTGAAGTTTTAGAAATTCTCTGTTGATCTCTACTCAATAAGAATTTTAAAAAAAATGGGATAGGGATATACTTAAATATTTATTTGACAGGTCCATTTGGAAGAATAAGCTGGGCAGTCAAATATTTAAATTTTGAAGACTCACTGTTAATACAGAGACTGAATTGCCAACTGTTCCTTTTTTATTCATGCCTAAAAGTTTAAAACATTAATTGTGTATATTTATAGGTAATAACTGTCAAAAGTTATTTGCATGTATCCAAATATGCAATAAATATGCAATATGTGAAATAGTATTTACAGTTTACATCAATAGCAAAAAAAAAAAAAGTTCAAAAGTTCTTTCAAGTTCTAAACGTAAATTTGAATTGAGATTATAGAAAGAACATTCAAGGAATAAATATGCCAAGATGGACTTTCTAGAACAAAAACAGGCAATCACAATTCTAATAACATCCTGGATGGTTAAAGTAGTGCTTCTACTTTTTTGATGCTTACTTCTAAGTGTAGGAATGTTGATCTGAAAAGATTATATTTTGCTGCTTATTTATACAAGTGGGTTGATTTTTATTTCTTTAAGCTGTACAGTGGGATGATTTTAGCAATTACTAGTTATAGACAAAATAATTTCTTGGGAACTTTTAAATACAACTTAGCTCTCGTACTTGAATATGACCTTGTCTTCATTCTTTTCATAAAAGCTGTTTATCAGTGGGTGACTGGTGGGAAAAGCTTGCTATGGTCATGTCTCATTTCAAAATTATGTTTGCTATTAAATTGAGAGTTAGTCTATAACAACAAAAAACATCAAACCTTAACATTTGGATGATAAAAATGTGTGAATGCTTTACTGTTAAGAGGTACTGAAGAGCAAGCACCTATGGATCAATTTTGGCTTTGTGTTGGGTTTGGTAGTTTTTTTTGGCAGCATTTGTTATCTGTTCTGAATATTCAAAAAGTCAGTGAGAAGATAATACATAACAAACAACAGAGATAACACATAAACAATAGAGAATAAACTTCAATGACTTATTTTGGCAAATAGCAGAATAACCTAATGGTGACTAGCATAATGGTGAGACATTGTTGCATATTTTCTTTCAGATTCATTTAGATCTTCATATATCAGGAAAGCAACTTAGCATATAAATATCTAAAACTAGCTTCTGGTAAGACTGACTTCCTGGCATCCTACCCTCACATCAAGTCTAGAAGTAGTAGGCATATTGAGGGGCTGATTCTCTTCATGTATGCACCAGGTGCTGAAAATGGAGAAATAGGACTCGATAGAGATGAGCCTGGGGGAGCAGTCCCAGGGTTGGAGGTCAGGGCAATGGCGCGACTCAAGTGCATCTACAGCAACGCACGCAGCATGCACAACAAGCAGGAGGAGCTGGAAGTCATTGTGCAGCAGGCAAACTGTGACCTTGTCACCATCACTGAAACATGGTGGGACTACTCCCATGACTGGAGTACTGCAACGGATGGCTACAAGCTCTTCAGAAGGGACGGGCAACTAAGGAGGGGTGGTGGTGTGGCTCTCTATTTTACAGATTGTTTCGATGTTTTTGAGTTCGAGGTTGGGAATGGTAAGGTAGAGTCCCTGTGGATAAGGATGAGGGGGTTGGCCCACAAGGCAGACATCCTGGTGGGGGTCTATTACAGACAGCCAAACCATGATGAAGATACGGATGTGGTGTTCTATAAGAAGCTGGCGGAAGTCACTCAATTGCCAGTGCTTGTTCATGGGGGACTTTAACTTCCCAGACAAATGCTGGAAATACAATACAGCACTGAGGAAGCAGTCTAGGAAGTTCCTGGAGTGCGTGAAAGACAGCTTCCTGACTCAGCTGATTAGTGAGCCTATGAGAGGGGGTGCCCTGCTAGACCTGCTGTTTATGAACAGAGAACAACTGGTGGGAGATGTGGTGGTAGGGAGTCATCTTGGGAAGAGTGACCACGAAATGGTAGAGTTCTCTATTCTTGGTGAAGTCAGGAGGGGGGACAGCAAAACTGCTACCTTGGACTTCTGGAGGGTAGACTGAATTGTTCAGGGCATTGACTGGTAGGGAGGGTCCCTTGGGAGTCAGTCCTGAAGGGCAGAGGGATCCAGGAAGTCTGGACATTCCTCAAGAAGGAAGTCTTAAAGGCACAGGAGCAGGCTGTCCCCATGTGCCGTTAAGATGGGCTGGCAGGGAAGAAGACCGTTGTGTCTGAACAGGGAATTTTGCTGAGTGTCCAGGAGAAAAAGACAGTTTATGTTCAGTGGAAGAAGGGGCAGACAACTCAGGAAGAGTACAAGGAAGTTGCCAGCATATGCAGAGAAAAAATCAGGAAGGCCAAAGCCCAGCGTGAGTTCAAACTGGCCACTACAGTTAAGGATAACGAAAAACTTTTTCACAAATATATTAACGGCAAGAGGAAGACCAAAGAGAATCTCCATTCTTTACTGGATGCAGGGGGGAACTGAAGATAAGGAGAAGGCTGAGATTCTTTGCATCTGTCTTTACTAGCCAGACCACTTATCCTCGGGGTACTCATCCTCCTGATCTGGAAGTCTGGGATGAGGAGTAGAAGAAACCCCCCACAGTTCAGGTGGAAACAGTTAGAGACCTGCTGCTCCACCTGGACTGTCACAAGTCCATGGGGCCGGATGGGATCCACCCGAGGGTGCTGAGGGATTTAGCGGATGTGCTTATTGGGCCACTTTCCATCATCTATCAGCGGTCATGGTCAACCTGAGAGATCCCAGATGACTGGAGACCTGCTAATGTGATGCCCATACATAAGAGGGGTCATAAGGAGCACCCAGAGAACCACAGACCTGTCAGTCTAACCTTGGTGCCGGGAAAGGTGATGGAACAGGTGATCTTGAATGTAATCACACAGTATATGCCAGACAACCAGGGGATCAGGCCCAGTCAATGTGGGTTCATGAAAGGCAAGTCCTGCCTGACCAACCTCGTCTCCTTCTATGACCAGGTGACCCATGTGGTAGGTAAGGGAAAGGCTGTGTTGATATAGTCTACCTAGACTTCAGAGAGGCCTTTGGCACGGTCTCCCACAGTATTCTCCTGGAGAAGCTGGCAGCCCATGGCTTGGACAGGTACACTCTTTGCTGGGTTAAAAACTGGCTTGATGACAAGGCCCAGTGAGTGCTGGTGAATGTAGTGAAATCCAGCTGGCTACTGGTCACCAGTGGTATTCTACCAGGGTTGGTGCTCGGGCCCATCCTCTTTAATATATTTATTGATGACTTGGATGAGGGAATTGAGTGTACCCTCAGTAAGTTTGCAGGTGACACCAAGTTGGGGGGAAGTGTCAGTTTGCCGGAGCGTAGGAAGGCCCTGCAGAGGGACCTGGACAGGTTGGGTTGATGGGCAGAGGCCAATGAGATGAGGTTCAACATGGCTAAGTGCTGAGTCCTGCACTTTGGCCACAACAATCCCATGTAAAGCTGCAGGCTTGGGGCAGAATGGCTCAAAAACAGTGCAGAGGAAAAGGACCTGGGGGTGCTTATTGATACTAGCCTGAACATGAGCCAGCAGTGTGCCCAGGTGGCCAAGAAGGCCAACAGCACCCTGCTTGCATCAGGAATAGTGTAGTCAGCAGGACCAGGGAGGTGATCATCCCCCTGTACTCTGCTCTGGTGAGGCAGCACCTTGAGTACTGTGTTCTGTTTTGGGCCCCTCACTATAAGAAGGACATTGAGGCCCTAGGACATGTCCAGAGAAGGGCTACGAAGCTGGTGAAGGACCTGGAATACATGTCCTATGGGAAACAGCTGAGGAAACTGGGGTTGTTTAGCCTGGAGAAGAGAAGGCTCAGGGGAGACGTTATTGCTCCCTACAACTACCTGAAAGGAAGTTGTGCGGAGCTGGGGGTCAAACTCTTCTCACAAATAGTGATAGGACTAGGTGGAATGGCCTCAAGTTGTGCCAGGGGAGATTTAGGTTAGAAATTAGAAGACATTTCTTCTCAGAAAGAGTCATCAGACATTGGAATGGACTGCTCAGGGAAGTGGTGGAGGCACTGTCCCTAGGGGAGTTTAAGGAAAGGTTGGAGCTGGTGCTTAGAGACATGGTTTAGTGGGTAATGTTTGTAATAGGGTGATGGTTCAGCCAGATGATCTTGAAGGTCTTTTCCAACCTTAATGATTCTATGATTCTATGAAAAAGAAGTTTAAATAGAAAGGGAGGCCTGGTCAAAAACAAAGAGAAAATAATTATGGAATTATCAAAGATCAAGATTTATAAAAATAATGTCAGTATTTTATGCTTATAAATTGAGTTTTTAAAATGTCCTTCCACAGAGCAATTTGACTAGTGTAGCTGTGCACTGCATCAACAAGGTTCAGGTAATTCAGATCAGTCCCTTTCTGTTTTTACCCCCAGATCTTTACCTGATTTGGCTTGCAGGATCTTTTATCTGTCTTACTATATCTACTAACATGCATAAAATAATCTTGATCTTTCTCTAAAGTGTATTTTTGGAATCTTTTTATATTAAACACTTTAATAATGAAAATATAAATAATTTTTCTGCTTTTTCTGCTTCTTCCTCTTCCATACTTTACTAGTACTCATTTTACAAGAGAATAATCTCAAAAAGTCAGTCTCTGAGAACACAAAAAGCTGCAAGTTTCAGATCTATGTTTGATCTATGAGAGTGTGTGGGTAAGATAGTTACACTTCTCACTTTGCAAAAGGAGAAAAATTTTAGCTTTTATTCTCTCTATTTTTCCTAGTACTTGAACCTGGTAGAATGATTATCACAACTTTAACCCAGATTCATGAAACCTTTTCGATGGAAAAACTTTTCTGATTTAAAGCAGCCTTCAGTGAGCTGAAGTCTCACTCTTTCAAACTTCAAAACTTCAAAAGCAAAGAGCAATCAAGGAAAGAAATTGGCACTCCTCTGCAGTTTTACATCTATTCTATTGAATTGTCTTCACATTAATCTCTGAAGAATAATCCTTTCCAATTTGCTCATAAACTGACATTAAAAGCAGTGATGCATTCAGCTTGGCCCCAAAATTAATTTTTTTGGCACTTTAGAGCTAATGTATCATCTCTGCAGAGCCTCTTCCAATAAAGTTTTTGCTGGCAGCAGTGTCTGTCCTTGTGAGGCATTGAGATGGTGAGAGGAGACTCATGTGATATAAAGGGCAGCAGTGAAATTGCTAGACTGTCAGACTGATGAGATCTTTCTGAAAAGAGCAAACAGTTCTGATTTAAATCCAGCTGGAATGTCATAGTGTTTATCTCACAACATATTGTTGATCTCACTTGCAACAAATTATGTTAATTAGATGGTGACAGCTTCAGAAAAAAACACAACAAAAGAAACAAACAAACAAAATCTTTACTATACTGGTTTACTTTACTGGTTTACTATACTGGGGCTGGTTTAGGATAGGATAAGACAGCGACACAAGAAAACCTCTGAACAGAAGTACATCTGTTATTTGGCAGATCAAAATATTAAGATTTTGTCTGTTTTGTGTTTTTTTGTTTGTTTGTTTGTTTTGTTTTTTTTAATCTCATATACATACTGTCTGCATATTAGTTTATTGCTGACAAGTTTTCACAAAACAAAAGCCAGCATAGACAATACCGGCCATGGAAGAGCTGAACTTTCCCGTCTTCTTCCATGACTAATGGCAAAAAAAAAACATTCTCACTGAGTCAACAGAGTCACACTGGTGTGAAATTAGGGAAAACAAGGGGAAATACAGGCTTTGTGAACTATAAAATCTGGAGTCTAAAAGCTGTCCATTTGGTTCAGTGAACTAATACTTTAATCTCTCTGACTGCTAGTAAATACTCACCAAGTCAATGAAGAGCTCACCTGTGGATCAGCTAACAGCTCTTTATGTATGCTAGAAAGAAATCATCAGATGTTACTGGAAAGAGTATTTGAGCACTTTACGATAATATTTAATTGTTTTTTAAATAATTTAAGATGAAAAGTACAGATAACTACAGAATGCTGTAGAAGAATTTGCTGGTGACCATGTGGAACACAAAACAAATGGAAATGTATCTTGTTAACAGGGAAGTAGGTGAAGTAGGGAATGCCCCCTTAAGGTTCATGAGCCACGGGCCAGTAAGGGAACACAGTCAAGTGCAGGAAGGAAATATACTGCCTTTTGAATCTGAAATGTCTCACTGCACAGTAGCCTGTTTGTTCAGCATCACCAACAGGCATCAGCTGCTTTGTCAGATTCTGTTTTCCATCTTCCTGAGCATGTGGTGTGCTCCCTATGAATATTTTCAACATGTTGATTCTAGACTGGCTGACACAGTACTTGCTGAGTATTGAATGTGGCAGACATACAAAATTGTTTCCAACATAGTGAAAGGGCCTTCAGTAAAAAAAGCTGGTGCTTTAAAAGAGGGTTGTTTTGTCCTTGTCTTCCTTCAATCCTTTTTGATAGTCAAGCAAGCTGTAAGTAGGAGCTCTTTGGTTACCACTGATTGAATAGTGCACTGGCTCTAGAACATTTTCTGAGATTCTCCAAATGCTCTACCAGAGCATGTGCACCAATTTATTTGTCACCCAGTTTCAATAAATAACTTATCTCGTGAAGCAGAAAGAAGAAAGTAAACTTAGGAAAAGCTTATGTGTGTATATATATATATATATTGTTTCATATATCAAACCTATTCAAATGATTTATGACTCTTACAAATGTTTACTGGTCATTAATATATGAACTAGCATAAAAATTGAAAAGTGGGGACACTGAGCAGAATGCAGAAAATTAAGAAACCTGGCCAAGAAAAGTGGTACTTACGGGATATAAATTTCTTAATCTTGGTTAGGTTTTTAATACAAAAAAAAAACTATAAAAAAAAAGCCCTACTTTTCTTTTTCTGAATTACACAGGTTTAATGTTGACTCTTATGTTACTCACAATATACTTTTTTGCTGTTACTACTCCTACACAATACTGAGTGATCATTGTCTACATTATCCTCTCATCACCATAAAAAAGACAGTTCTCTGAATGGAAAAGAATGGAGTCCAGCAAAATCATGGCTTTTTAGACTACAGTTTACTTTTGAAAAAGGTAATAAAACTGTGAGAAGTGATAGTGACAGGCTCACTGATGTCTCACTTTCTTTGATTTACGAACACCAAACTTGAGAGTTAACCCTTTATTTGTTTATTACTATACTGTTGTTTCATTTGTAGCAAAACCTACATTCACAAGACCCTATTTTGTTTAATTGTTTCCTGTTCTGCTTATACAGCTGTAGAGTTTTAGTTTTAATTAGAGTAGATGCACTGCAAATGAACAAATGGTGGATTCTTGGAATTAGGCATTTTAAAGAATTTATTCTCTTTGACCTTATGTTCAATTTATGTTGCATATGGTAATCACACTAAGATTCCCTGTAAGAAATTTAGCTTCTTTTTCATTTACTTTCCAATTATCATAATTTTACCAAAACTTATGCAAAAACATTTTAAGTGTAAATGTTCATAACTGTTCGTAACTCTGTCATGAATTCTCTGGTAGAATTCAAAGTAATTAAGTCAAAGTAAGGTAGATGGGAAAGGAAAGGTTACTTGGAAAAATGCTTAACATGATTTGTACATATTAAAAATCACATATTTGTCACAGATTTGCTAGATATGGGTGTAGGTTTTTTGTTGTTGTTTGGTTTGTTGTTGTTGTTGTTGTTGTTTTTTGTCTTTTTTGAGGTGGCTTGCTATACCAGTCCAAACTCACTTTCTCCAGGCCTGAGGTAGATTGTTAACCTTGGCTAATATAAGAGAAATTTTCTCTTTATGGCTGTTTTCTAACCTGATTTAACTGCATACTCTTACAGAAGACACACTTAAAAAGTAATATATCTACATGAATTTACACATATCTACATGTAATGTAGACAAGGAATGAATTTGGACATATTTTACTATTTGCAGATATAAAATCAAAATCCTATATTCAGAAACAAACAAACCTGGTTCCCAGCACCTTTATGTGGCAGCATAAGACTGCATTCATGAGGTCTTCATGCAGAATCAAATCCTCCATTATTTGTCTTTTCCTACATTCTAAATCCTGTCTTTCCTCATGTTTTTCCTTAATTTGTAAATTTCCTGAATAATTTTCTTTTCTTACTCAGTTCAGATGAAACATAAATAACTTCAGCTGACTTCTAAACTCTACAGACAGCTCTGGTGTTGCTGTGTGATGGAATATGATTTTTCCTTACAAGCCACCAATTATTTCCATGTCTTTTCTGGACCTTGGGATCTCTTTTGGGAGCTACATTACTCAGAGAAATACAAGAAGGCTGAGATCACCACTGCCTCAACATAACGCAAAGTTTAAGGCCTTTATGACAGCCAGTTTGGAAATGAATGCAGCCCCATCTTCTCAGCATTTTGAGACAGATGACTACCCAACACTGAACTGTCTCAAGGTTTCAAACTGAGACAGCTTTGTAGAAATAACAGAAAAACTTCATTACAATTGGCCTAGCATGGAATTTATTCTTAAAAAGTTTGGTAGAACGTACTTGTAGACTTCAAAACTAGTACAGCATCATTTGAACACTCCTTCGTCTACACGATATTCTCCAGAAATACCAAACTTTTAGTCCTGGTAGTTAGAGCTATTCAGTCATATTAGCTAATCAAATCAGCTGATCAGTCACTTGAAGTCTGTTGATGACATCTGTTCTGAGCTCTACAGCATTGGTCAGCTACTGACTTGTGGAAACCAGACTCTATAACCTCAGAATAGTTATAAAGCAGGTATGTTTATTCGGCGCTGCGCGCACACGCCGGGCGCAAGGGGGATAGCTCCACCTAACTTGAGCACCAACGGTTGCTGGCAGTGTGCTTCTGCTAGTGGCACAAATCCACCTTCATTTCTTTTCCCCCGTAAGTCTCTTGCATAGTCATCAGGTCTCCGAAGAATCACTCACGTAGGTTCCTTCTCTGTTCGTATGGGTACTGGAGTACTTGGGTGGTCATCCGGCATATTCTGGTGGTCTTTGATGAAGGGCAGAAGTCTTCCGCGCTGCTAATTTTGGCCTTTCCTGTCTTTGACAGACTTCATTGCTCAAGCCAGTTCTTGCTGGTTCCATTGTCTGCGCCTACAGTCTTTTACTCCCTTATCTTTGGGTCGTTAACATACAATTGTGCCAGTTCAGACCTAGGAATCAACATGCTTTATCTTGTTCCCTGTCTCAAGTCCCCCCTTTTCTTTATCCTAAGCAAATTCTTTTGCTTATAACAATCCTTCTTGATTGAAAGTTTTCATAAAATTCTTACCAGTTTCAACTTGGTGCTTGTTTCGGTTACACTTCCAGGTTTCATAATCGTCTAGTCCTTTCATACAGCACCAAAATGCACATGGTACCAATACACAGGTCAAGAATGCTAGTAAAAGGAAGATCAGTATTCCTCTAAACAATTCCTTAGGCCCAGAAAAGTTGGGTAACCAAGCGGTCGTTTTGTTGCCTAATTCTCGAAAACCCCATGAGGTGTCATCTTGAACTACCTTATGTACGATTTTGGTCCTTTCCAAATACTTATATATATATATAGAGAGAGAGATCAGTCTCAATTCGTCCTGCTTCATTTACATACATACAGCAACTAATATTTATCAAAGTGCATACTTCCCCTTGGGAGGCAAATCAAAGGTCTAGTGCCTAAAACGTTCTTATTGATTTGTTCTAGTTGCTTGCCCAAAACTATAATATGTCGTTGCAAGTATTAGTTTCCTACTTGTGTTAGATCTTCTCCTTCGTACGGCATTTGGTAAGGCGTGCCATCGAATATCTCAAAAGGGGCTTAGTTTTACCAATACATATTGCTTTCTTGACAGATTTTACCAGGGCTTAGTTTTACCAATACATATTGCTTTCTTGACAGATTTTACCAATCTGTTGTTTTATCAAATGGTTCATGGTTTTTCACTTGGCCACTTGCCTGTGGCCTATATGGAGTGTGTTGTTGCCAATCAATCCTCAGCACTTTGCTGACTTGTTGGGTCAGTTCTGCAGTGAAGTGTGGTCCCCTGTCAGATGTCATTACTGAGGGTACACCAAATCTCGGTATAATTGCATTCAACAATACTTCGGACACTTCTCTGGCTTTGTTAGTTCTACATGGGAATGCTCCTGGCCATCTGGAAAAGGTGTCTGTTAGTACCAATAGGCATCTAAACCCCCCTTTTCTTGGGAGTTCAAAAAAATCAATGTGCCACTGTTTCCCAGGAACATTTCCCTTCCCTGTTGTTCCTGTTTGGGGTTTGATTCCTGTCTGAGGTTTACTTTTATGCCTGTCTAACAACGGTATACAAATTAGGTCCTATCCATTTTCTGCTTTAAAACTGTTATAATATTTCAGCTCCCCAGCATGCTTTCTTATGTTCTCCAATTACCATCCAATATCGTATGGTATCCCAGTTCTCCCATCAGTTATTTGGGTTAAACCTGTAGGTAACACTTTCCGTTTACATCTACAATTAATTGCTTATCGATCTCAGAATCTTCTACCTCATTTTCTAAGACTTTTGTTAATGCCTGCTTTTCTGTTTCTGGTACTAGTGCCAAAATTTGACTCTCAGATGCTCGTTCTGTTGCCCCTTTGGCTTCTGCATCAGCCAATCTATTTCCTCTTTCAATGTCAGTATCCCCTGTTTGATGTCCTTTACAGTGCAAAATGGCAACTTTAGCTCTTCTGCGTATTTAATTGAGAATGATAAGAGTCCTCTCTCCTTCCAAATTGCCCCATGTGGATGCACCACACCAAAGGCATATTTCTAATCTGAGATTGTTGATTGAAGAGCTACTCAGCAACTGGAATTTTTAAGATTACTGATTATGATTCCCATGAATCAGCCCGATGATATAAGCTACTAAAACAACTGAGGTGATTTGAAGTTACACTTCTCACCCTTCTGTATTTAAATTTGTGAAAGAAAGGAAAAGAAAGGAAAAGAGAGGAAAAGAGAGGAGAAGAGAGGAGAGGAGAAGAAGAAAGGAGAGAAGAGGAGAGGAGGGCAGGGGAGGGTAGGGGACAGAAGGTGAGGGTGGGGGGGGGAGGGTATGGGGGCAGGGGAGGGGAGGGGAGGGGAGGGGAGGGGAGGGGAGGGGAGGGGAGGGGAGGGGAGGGGAGGGGAGGGGAGGGGAGGGGAGGGGAGGGGAGGGGAGGGGAGGGGAGGGGAGGGGAGGGGAGGGGAGGGGAGGGGAGGGGAGGGGAGGGGAGAGGAGGGGAAGGGAGTGTAGGGTATGGAGGAGTGTAGGGGAGGGGAGTGTAGGGAAGTGTAGGGGAGGAAAGGAGAGGAGAGTTTTAAGGGAAGGAAAGAGAAAAGAGAAGGAAAGAGAGGAGAGGAGAGGAGAGGAGAGGAGAGGAGAGGAGAGGAGAGGAGAGGAGAGGAGAGGAGAGGAGAGGAGAGGAGAGGAGAGGAGAGGAGAGGAGAGGAGAGGAGAGGAGAGGAGAGGAGAGGAGAGGAGAGGAGAGGAGAGGAGAGGAGAGGAGAGGAGAGGAGAGGAGAGGAGAGGAGAGGAGAGGAGAGGAGAGGAGAGGAGAGGAGAGGAGAGGAGAGGAGAGGAGAGGAGAGGAGAGGAGAGGAGAGGAGAGGAGAAAAAGGAGAAAAAGAAGAAAATTAAAGAAAAGAAGAAAAGAAAAGAAGAAAAGAAGAAAAGAAGAAAAGAAAAAGAAGGGAAAAGAACCTCTTCTACAATGTGCATATTTGTATGAATTATCTACTCTTGCTTCTTCTCTCCCTAATCTTTATTTACCACCTGTCTGTAGACAAATTGTTTCTGACTATACTTCTGAAGCACTTTAGCTGAAAATCGGCAGACTGTGCCTGCTACTTTCCTTCAGAATCAGAGTGGATGAGATTGGAAGGGACCTCTGAAGATCATCTAGTTCAATCCCCCTGCTGAGCAGGATCACCTAGAGCACATTGCACAGGATGGCATCCAGGTGGGTTTTGAATATCTCCTGAGAAGGAGACTCCACATCCTCTCTGGCAACCTGTCCTAGTGCTCTGTCACCCTCACAGTAAAGAAATGCCCCCTCATATTGAGCCAGAACCTGCTGTGCTTCAGTTTTTGCCCATTGCCTCTCATCCTGTCACTGGGCACAACTGAAAAGAGATCAGCTCCATCCTCTCGACACCCTTCCCTCAGATATTTATATATTCAGGGTCATTAGTCAGCTCATTTGGGATGCAGGATGTTTCAGGACTTCAGGTAGTGGCACCACAACTTTACATGGCCCTTCAACACTGAAACTCAGCATGTACAAATCACATATGAAAATCTCAATCAGGCCAGGAGATTCTTTACCTCTGTGTGGCTGTCTGGGCATCCTGCATAATCTGTATGTACTTCATTTTGAATAAGAATATGAGCGTCTGTGAATTCACTTCCAAGTAAATTCAGCTGCTCAGAATCACTGGGATATTTGCAGTAGGCTGTTTTAAAACCCAAACAAAGCTCACCGAATGTGCATTAATAACATTGGAAAATGTGGATATGAATGTTCATGAGAAATTAAGTGATATTTTGGAGATTCAGTGACTGTTAGGCAGGTAAATTTGTTTTTGTAGAAGGTTCCTTGTAAGTGTGGGAATTTCTAAGATGACCTTCTGCGAGAGCGTGACTCAGTTTATGTAATGCCTTTCTACTGCCTTTATTGCATAATCATTGTTTTTTGCAGGTAAAAAAAAAAGGGGGGGTGGGAGTGAGGGAGGGGGGCAGATTCAATATCAGCCTACAAATCCATTTACCTTTCCAGGCACAAAAACATAATACAAAAGCATGGATTGTTAAATTGCATTCCTGTGTTTCTGAACACTTGTCATTGGCTCTAGGTGTTAATACAGTTTGCAGAATGAACACACTACAACACGATTAGTAGGAATTCGCCCATATGCAGACAAAAAGGATGATGTTTCTTTTGGAAGTGTGTTTTTAATATATTGGAAAGAAAATTTGGCTTTGCTTTCATCCTTGAAGCACCTTTCACTGCAGCAAGATTTCTTTACTGGACTGTGACCTTTTTCAGGCCTGTCTTTTGAGAAAATGCTTTGACCTTTCCTATGCATAAATTCCTTGAAAACCTTACATAGTAAAAAGCAATATGCTAAAAGCATAATTAACTGTTGCTTCCTATCATTAAAGACAGAGTCAGCAGAAGGGTAGTGTAGTCAATACCCTTTTGACATGTCATTACTTTGGTTCCCCTGAAACCTGTTTAGTTTATAATAGTTTATTCTCTGTTCACCATTCCCACAGTGGTGACCTCTGCTTAGTAATAAAGTTCTATAGGAATGTAGATAGAATAATTTTATTGATTTTACACTTGGCAGAGTCTGCAATTGGTAAAAGTTTTTTCTATAACAGGCTTATAGAAAACAAGGGTTTCTATAATGCTTGTGTATTGCAGGAATCCAGAATACTGTGTGCATTCTCTGGCTTTCTATCCTTTGTCTCAGTCAAATCCCAGATTCTGGGTCACTGTTCCAATAAAGAAAAGTAAAGAAAACATTTGAATTGAAGCTGAGGGCATTTGGGCACCAGTTTTTTGGTGGTAATTAAACATGACAGAACATGGCTCTTTCTGTCCCTTCCTCATCTGCCACCTACTTTGCAAGACTATATGGGAGAGCAGATTTTATTCTTAGTCCAGAAGTGCTCCTCTGGTGTTCATAGCAGTTTGTGTAGGAACAGAAGCCAGTCTTTTCGCACATATGTGTTTTCAGGAAAGAAGCATGTTTTCTCATGTGATGGGTGATCTGATAGATATAACGTGTGAGACCTTTTGTCCACAAATAAAAAACATTGTACATTGATTCACTTATATTTGTAGAGTTTGGGGTGACTCTGGGAAAAGGTGCCAATTTGTAACAGTCAAGGTGGAAGAACAGAATACCAGATAAGCACTACTTCTGCATCAATACATTTTTATTTTTATTTTTTTACTATTAAATTACCACAGAAATTTCCCAGATAGAAAGCCATTCTAGTTCCACACAAACTGAGCTTTTTAACATTTTCACTTGCTTTAGAAACACGCAATAGCTGTAGCTTTTGTGTTTGTGTGCATTCAACTCATAGCTGACAACACAATAGTTTTTAAAAAAAAAGGAAACTCCCTGTGTTGTAAGTCTATCATTGTTGAACTGGGACTTTATTGTGTAGTTGCTGAATATTAAAAGTATTTTCTTCAAAACCCAACATGATTTGTGGGGGAGGTGGGAAATGTTAACTTAAACAGACTTAATTTTCATATGCTTATGTTTATAACTGATGCAATCAAACCTATGTGGTGGTTCACTATCTCCGTGGTTATTCAAGAACACAGACAAGCAGACTTAAAGAAGATTCTTATGACTATATGGGAGATATATAAAAGGAAAACCTTCAAATTATATGTTTTGTTTGCTAAAGGTCCCTTACGTAAACTCTGAAAGCAGAACTGCCTCTCTGCTGCAAGTTTGTCTATCTTAAACTTTAGATTTTATTACACTTGGATGTACCAAAACAGAAAGAATGTGTTTTGTTGTTGTTGTTATTGCTGTTTGCTGTTGTTGCTGTTTTACCTGCTACTTCTGTTGATTTTTTATTTTTTTTCTCACATGTCCTCCGATTGCTCCACCTTATTACTTCACCCTATTAATCCTGAAAATATGTTTTTGAGTATTATCTTGAGTGGCAAGGGCTGCTTGATGCTTTCTTGTGAAATAAATGCTTATCAGCGTCCCGATGCCTTAGCCATAGGCAATAGCCTCATAATAGAATTAGGCAGATACCCATAAGTAGAGAAAAACTTAATGGGACAAAGAAGAGAGAATATAATGGTAGTACGCAATAACAGCAAAAATTTAGTCGGTACTGGTATTTCTCAGAAAATATATTGGGAGGTGGAGGTGGGAGGAAGGGAGAAAGTGGAAACAGTTTATATGTATATATAGAGAGATAGATTTAATAAGGTGTTCGTTCCTTGCTTTCCAAGATATTTTCTCTAGATTTTTCAATTATTTTTCTTTCTATTATTTTTTCCTAAAGTCCACAACCATGTCCTATCTTACCAGTAAAGCTTTAAACCAATTCCTAATTTCCTGTGCTTTGGAAAAAGATAAATAGAATTATTTTAGGCAAAAAATAAAATTCCAACTTGTGGTTTCAATTTTTAATCACCAGAAAGTCTAACCAATTTATTTATCTATTTATTTATCTATTTGAATTATGGTGATTTAGTCTGAGCAGTTATTTTAATTAAATAGTGTTTTGAGCAAGAGAAACTAATTTGCCATCACCAAGATTATTGTTAGTTTGGAATATGGGGTATCATTTAAAACCATTTAGTTGTTATAATTCAGTCTGAACTGTAACTATGGTGCTGCAAAACTTCTCTGGGGGTAAAGAGTTAGTTTTATTGGCATGTTCATGTTCAGAAGAAAAGAATGCAGTCGTGTAAAAAATATGTAGTGTGTGCAAATGAAGAGAAGGAAAAAAATAAAGACTCCATCTGTAAGGTTTCCCTGACCAAATGAACTAAAAAAAACCATGCCTGTCAGATGATAAACAGTCAAATATTTTTGAAATTATTCATTGACTCTTTTTTTTTAGCACTTTTTCATGTACATATAATTGTTTGAAATTTGCCAAGAAAATGATTTTTCATTCCCCTTTCTCTGACTTTATTGTATAAATTTGCCCTCAAAGTTAATTTATTTCATGTCTGCATTTATGAAGGTTATTTAGGTATAGGAAAATGTGATGCTTAGGGAGCTAATTTAGTAATTTGATCAGATGAGATGGCCAGCATGTTTCTCACATATTAAAAATAGCAGGTCATTATGTGGTATCATTGGGAAGATCATTAGCACTAAAACCATCTGGACAATGTTTAGCTGCATTAAAAATGACAGATAAGGTCATAGGACATTCAAAGATAGAGAAAAATCTTTGTAAGCCTCAGTTTTAAGATACAGGACTGATGCCATCTGAACTGATCCGTACTGTACAATTTTGACTGACTAGAGGATTCAGTGGAAGACAACTTATGAAGAAAGATGCTCTAACGTGCAAGTCAGTATTATTTTTAATCAAGAATGGAATAGCTTATCTCCTACTTATATACTATGAATAGTGATGGTATTCAAATAGAGCAGAAAGACCCCTGAACAAGTTCCATGCTAGAGGCCAGAGGCAGGTGCATCTGTACCACATATCTCTCCTGTAAGATGAGACCAGGATGAACCAAACTGTTAGCTGCAACTGCCTATCGGGGTCTGAGCAAAGGCAGGGCGGGCAGTTTTACAGTATAGCTGAGGGGCTAAGTATTGGTTGCTTTCTAGTAACCTTATTAAAATCTCTTTATGGTATTGATCTTATTCTGGATGTGTGCATAAGGCATGGGACAGCTGTTAATGACATCTCGGAGAAAGGCCAGAAGCTTCAAGGAGCTGCTAACAGAGAAGATTTGAGGACTTTAGTACAGGCAAACCTCCCTGAATTATGGATTTGCTGCAGTGCAAAGACTGACTTCAGATGTGGGCTGAAGCATAGGACTGCAAATGGTCTGAACAATTGCTGCTTGAGCATTTGGCAGACCAGCAACAGCTGGTATTAGGAAGGGCTGGGACTATGATAACTCAAGATTATATTCCAGATGTACAGTGTAAAGCAACTGCAATCAAAGTGAACATTAGTGTTCTCACAAGAATGGAAAGAGCGTGGGGAAGAAGGTCAAGATTACAGGGTCAACAAGGAAACTGAAGAGGTCAATATTCTTCCCTTAGAGGAGGTGATCTGGAGTGTTGGTATAAGTTTGATTAAGAACAGCAAGAATCAATAATTTAAAGTAGATCTTAGCAAGAAGAAAGGAACAATATAAATAAAAATTTATCAGACTTTTACTGTCTTTTTCACACACAAAGGATTGCTTTGTGTCTGAAGAACTTCCAAATCAAAGAAACTACAGTACACCTACTAGTCCACAAAGATGTTCACGAAAGAGAGGGTCCAGCTATGGCACCTTCACTAACACTGAAATCCTTAGTCTCTGATTTCTACAAAATGGAGGGCACAGTAGCTTACTATCACTGTTCCAGGTGACAATGGCCTATTGTTCTAAATGCAGGATGTCCAGGAAAGCTCTCTCTGATCTTATTTGACTAGTAGTTTCCTATCAAATGAATTAACTATGGCAAATACTGCAAGTGGTGGTTACCTGTGCCATATGCTCTACCTATAAACTTGACTTAACAGGTCAGGACCAATAGAAAGTAATCTTTAGCTCCACAGTTCTTCTTAGTGAGTCCACCAGTAAGATACATTTGTTTCATGATGGAATGAATCTGACTCATCTTTATTTCTGTTGCCTCAGACATTTCAAATGCATTTTATTTTATACGGTGTTCACTCACCTGAAACATCCCAAATCCTATCATACTAATTTACAATCATGAATAGTCAGTAAGTAGGTTATGCAAGAAAATTATTGACTTGGTTTTCTGGTCTGCAGAGTGGCCTTAAACTAACAGAAAACAGTTCAGAGGAAGTACCATCAACAAAGGGGAAATATTTGAAGGCAGAAGACTGTTCCTTTGATTCTAGCTTAAGGAAAAGGTTCATTGGACAGCTGGTGGAATAAGCCAGGTGACAGGAATTAAGTGAACTTCAGGAAAGAAAATTCAGTATGTTTAGTGATATCTATTCTACCCTAAAGATAAGCAAAGATTGATATCTCTCTTCCCTGAGACAGTCTACTATCCTTTTTTCTTATGAACGAACAAAAAAACTTATTCAGAAGACATAGCTAAATTACTTTAGTGCAGCAACCTATATATTTTCTCTTCCATAGAAATGATATAAACATGATTCTTGTTAGTTTCTTTACGTTAAAAGTTTCTAACGTATAGTGGAAGATACTGTTCAAATGATGAAGTAGTAGTTTGCTTTAGTATGATAACTCTAAAGGTACTTCTTTTTCTTAATCCTTTTTATTATTATTATTTTTTTTCTGCATGTTTTCAAGAGTTAGTGCCTAAAGTCATCTGTTTTTTGTTTTTTTTTTAACCTGTGAAAATTACTGGGCCCTCATTTATCCAGTAGTCTTGCGGGGTTCCTGTTGTTGTATGTAATGGAGGGACTGACCCATGTGGAGCTTGAAGTTGGAGATGGCACAGTTACGAGCCTCTGGGTAAAGTTTGAGGGTCAAACAAATAAAGTGGATGTCATTGTGGAAGTCTACTATAGGCCACCCAGGCAGGATTACACCAATTAATTATTCTTAAAGAACTGAGATATACCTCTAGATCATCTGCCTTTGTCCTTATGGGTGACTTCTACTTGCCAGACATAAAATGGGAATGCCACACAGATGATACAAACGGATCCAGGAGATTCCTAAAACACCTTAATAATAACTTCTTGGTACAAGTACTAAGGGAACTGACTAAGAAAGGTGCCCTCCTAGATTTGTTGCTCATAAACAGAGAGGGTCTTTTGGATGAAATGACAATTGGTGGCTGTCCTGGGCATAGTGGCCATGAGGTAATTGGGTTTAAAATCTTTCGTGATAGGAGTAAAAGTACTACTAGAACTTCAACTCTGGATCTGGAAAGAGAAGATTTCAGACTGCTTAGGGAACTACTTAGTAAGGACCCCTAGGAAACTTCTTTTCAAGGCATTGGAGTCCACCGATGTTGGTCACTTTTTAAATACCACCTCTTAAGGAAACAGGAGCAGGCAATTCCAAAATGTTGGAAGTCAAATAGTGGGGCAGAAAGTTGGCTTGGCTGATCAGGGATCTTCTTCTAGAGCTTAGGTGGAAAAAGAAAGTGTATGGTTGTGGGAAGTGAGGTTGGGTGACACTGAAAGGAGAAAATTTTGCAGCCAAGATCAACAAGAGTTGAAACTAGCCAGTACTGTGGGCAGCAATAAAAAGTTTTGTTTTTGTTGTTGTTGTTGTGTTTGTCTGTTTGTTTGTTTTAAATAGGCAACAAATATGTGACAGCAAAAGGAGGGTCAAAGAGAACATTGGTCCATTACTTGATGAGGACAATCACCTCACAAACAAGGACACAGACTAAGCAGAGACATTTACAGAATGACCAAGGTTGGAAGGGGCCTCTGAAGATCATCTAGTCCAATAGCCCAATTTAATACCTTTTTTGTCCCTGTCTTTAACACTGATGATGGGCCTAGGATCACAGGTGCCCTGAGTTGGAGGACTGTGTCTGTGGGAATGATAAACTCCCAGCCAACCCCAAACAAGTGGGATTTGCTGCTCCAGCTGGATGCATATAAATCTATGGGGCCTGATGGGAATCATCCCAGGGTACTCAGGGAGTTGACTGATGTTAATTATGGATGGAAGACCTCTGTCAATTATTTTTAATGGTCTTGGGAATCTGGAGGTGTTTCAGTTGACTGGAAGCTGGCAAACATTGTTCTGATTTTCAAGATGGGCAAGAAAGAAGCCCCTGTCAGTCTCACTTCAGTGTGTGGTAAAATTATTAAAAACACTTGAAAGGAAACGTAGTCACTGGTCATAGCCAAAACAGGTACATGAGGGGAAGGTCCTGTGCGATAAATTAAATTTCCTTTTATGACAAGGTTGCCCACTTACTTGACCAAGAAAATCCAGCTGATGTAATCTTTTTGGTTTTCAGCAAAGATTTTGATACTATTTCTCACAGTATCCTTCTGGACAAAATGTCCAGCATAGGGCTAGACAAGTACATGATATGATAGGTCAAAAACTGGCTGGTGGGCCAGGCTCAAAGGGTAAATGGAGTTGCTTCAGACTGGTGGCCAGTCACTAGTGGGGTTCCCCAGGGCTCCATTTTAGGACCACTTCTTTTAAATGTTTTTGCAAATGTCTTGGACGTAGTTCTTGAAGGTATACTAAATGAGTTTGCAGACGACACTAGATTGGGAAGAGTTGTCTCTCTTGAGGGCAGAGAGGTCTTGAAGAGAGATCTTCACAGACTAGAGGAATGGAGAATCAACAACATGATGAAGTTTAACAAGAGCAAGTGCCAAATTCTGCATCTGGGATGAGGCAGCCCTAGATATACATACAGACTGGGAGATGAGAGGTTAGAGTGCAGACTCACAGAACAGAATTTGGAGATTTTTGTTGACAGTGAGTTAAACATGAGTCAACAGTGTGTACTGGAAGCCAAAAGGTCCAACTGGGTCCTGGGGTGCATCAAGAACAGCATTGTTAGCTGGTCAAGGGAAAGGATTGTCTTGCTCTGCTCTGGGCTGGTGTGGCTTCACCTTGAGTTCTGGGTGCAGTTTTGGGCACCATGATATAAGAAGGACATAAACCTATTTGAGTGTGTCCAAAGGAGGTCCTCAAAGATGGCAAATTTATTTTATTTTATATTTATTTTATTTTTATTTTATTTTATTTTATTTTATTTTATTTTATTTTATTTTATTTATTTTAAATCCTAATAACAGTCTGATCATGTTTCAGGAACTCAGTTCCTCTACAAATTACAAGATTCAACCATTAGACTTTTTTGAGTCTTAATCTCTTAATCTGTTTAATATTCTCAAAGGCTTATTTTCATGTGCTCTTTGGTAATCATAGAATCATAGAATGGCTTAAGTTGGAAGGGACCTTAAAGATCATCTAGTTACAACCTCCTACCGTAGGCAGGGATGTCACCCACTAGATCAGGTTGCCCAGAGCCTCATCTAACCTGGTCACCTGGAGGTGACGGGGCATCCACAACCTCTCTGGACAACCTGTCACCGTCTGAGGGAAAAATTTCTTCCTAAATCCTCCAAGACTCCCTTACTGTTGTATAATAATTTTAAGAATCCAAAAATATAAAGCATTTCTGTGCTTCAGTGGCAAACTCAATGTTACCTCCTAATTAACATCCCTTTAACAGTACTGCCTTTCTGCAGAAAAAGTGAATTTACTCCAGTTGTCTCCTAAATTTCCAAACTGCTTCACTTCACTGCTTCTGTTGAAAACTATTTTTGATTATTGTATTCTTGCAGCCTGGTCCATTTTTAAATCTGATTGTCTCAGTGTCACATGTGTTTCTTAAGAACTCCAGGACAAAGTTCTTCACAGAATCACAGAACTGTTGAGGTTGGAAGGGACCTCTGGAGGTCACCTTGTCCAACCACCCTGCTCAAGCAGGGACACCTAGGACAGGTTGCCCCGGATCATGTCCAGGCAACTTTTGAAGATCTCCTGGGGCGGACTCCACAACTTTTCTGAGCAACCTATTCCAGTGCTCTGTCTCCTGCATAGTAAAGCGCTTCCTGCTGTTTAGACAGAATCTCTTGTATTCCAGTTTGTGTACATTGCCCCTTGTCCTGGCACAGGGCACCATTGAAACAAACTCTGTTTTATTAAGATTAACCCTTCCTATGCAAGGAAATATGAAGGTTACATTCTATGTAGTCTGTCCACTGTTTGATACATTTCACATTCCTATGATGTTGAATTCAAAGTGTTCTCTTTAAGTGAAACACTTGTTCTACAAATCGCAGGCGAGGAGATTCTGCGTGATGAATACCCCTATATATGTCCATAAAAATTCTGAGACTTTGTGATTTCTAGTTTGCTGCCTATATTGCTGCCTATGAGACTATGAATGACAAGGTGAATTTCCTTTGTTTTCTGAGTTACATTCAACAGTTTTCTGAAGTCTTAGTGAAATTTGGTTAATCAACTTCATCCAATCAATCCAAACTATTTAGTACTCTCTGACTAGGACAGCTATATCACATACATTGACATTGGAGAAGGCTGAGTATACTGAGATGTTCCTTTTCTTAGGTCCCAAACTAGAGAGAAACATCAAAGAAAAGTTTAATTAATTGACTGTGACTCTAAAGCTTGTATACTCCAGTAAGTCTGTTTAGGAATAATAGTTTTCTCACCAAAATGGAACAAATAACTTCCTTACTCTACCTCCATGTAGTGCTTTATATTCTTAGCACACAATTCATTGAAATTAGCACTTTTTTTTTTTCCCAAAAACCAAACAACAAGCAGACAACAACAAAACAACAACAACAAAAAAATATGAACTGTGTTCTAAAATTTGGATTTTCCTGGCCGCTTTTTTTTTTTTCCTTTACTTTGGCTCAAGTGTAAGAAATAACTGAAACTCTTTGAAATGACCTTTTCCATTCCTGAGTCTATTCCTGAATGGGATAACTGTTTATGTATAGAACAAGACTAAATATTTCTTAGATTATCTGCTTGTACTCTTTCCTTTTAATCAAATCCTTACAGGAAATTGTTGTCACTAATTTCATATAATATAAAAAGATGAACTGCCAGGTACTCTGATCAAAAATACCTTCAGAGAATAATTAAGTCTCTTATGTTTATGGACTACAAGACAACCAGATCATTTATTAATTATTATTCTGAATATCTTTTAAATAAAAGGGTATAAAGCTAGCCATTGCTTTTTGTTGTTTTGTTTCCCTTTGTTTTCACTAAAATGCATATGTGTGCATATATATAAACACTATGACAAGGAAAAGTAAATTTTATTTACTCTAATAATTAAGATAGTTTACATGAAAGCAACTGAATTAAATCTTGAATCATGAACATTAAACCAAGAAGAAAAACTTCAAACAATATTTTAATAAGACTGTTAATGGACCATTACTAGGACGTGCATTTGAGAGAACTTTTTAGATGACTTGGCAATATGCTATTGAATTGACGTATTTGGTTTACAAAGAAAGACAAACACGTGATAAAGATATGTAGAACGCTGATGCTCACAAAATTATTTGAATTTTAGATACTTTTGGAAGATATTACTTTTTTTCAGAGAATAAGCATTGAAATTAGCCAGGCAGTAAGAGGTTATTGTATTATAAGTAAATTCATGGATGAATGTAATGGTGTTGTTTAAAAAGCTACACTTTTAGAAAGAGAAGTCTTATACAGGAAAAATTTGTGAGTTTAATGTGTGACAGTAAATTTTTGTGTACAAGGGGTAGAGTTTAGATTATGCATTCTACCTTAATTGTACTGATTGTTGATTTCCAGTGCCTCAGTGTTCATCTTTAATATATAACAATGAACAGAATCACAGAATCACAGAATCATCTAGGTTGGAAGAGGCCTCCAAGATCACCTAGTCCAACCTCTGACCTAACACTAATAAGTCCTTCACTAAACCATATCACTAAGCTCTACATCTAAACTTCTTTTGAAGACCTCTAGGGATGTTGACTCAACCACTTCCCCGGACAGCCTATTCCAATGCCTAACAACCCTTTCAGTAAAGTTCTTCCTAATATCCAACCTAAACCTCCCCTGGTGCAACTTTAGCCCATTGCCCCTCTTTCTTTCCTCTAGCAGAGGACATCAAGAAAGACATATATGGTAGTGCTCCACATTGCTTCTACTGGAGGGCATCTAGATGGTGAACTTTTGTGTGCTTGTATCAAAATGCAACTGCAATTTAATTGTTTCTGTACAATCAATTTAATTTTCAGTCTGTGTTATTTTATGGCCTGCTAATAAGCTCAACAAAGACTGTTCAAACACCATGTGATCTAAACTGTAAAGCAAAATGATTCCTAGTCTACACAGGTGGCTAGTTTTGCTACCCTCTCACATCTATGCTGTGGTAGCCATGTGACTTTGTTCTGAAGAAGAAGGTTGTCTGTGTGGAAAAGCATAAAGACTGTATCATCTGAAAAGAGTTCCTTCATTAGTAGATACCAAATGGGATGATTATTTTTCAAAATTAGTATTTTCTTTTAATATTGTCTACTGCTTCTATGAATAATGCCTGCTTCATAAAGTTTGCAAGTGTGAATTCAACAGTAAACTCTGGGAAATTTTGTATTGAGTAAGCTCACTTTTTTCTTTTTCTTTTTCTTTTTCTTTTTCTTTTTCTTTTTCTTTTTCTTTTTCTTTTTCTTTTTCTTTTTCTTTTTCTTTTTCTTTTTCTTTTTCTTTTTCTTTTTCTTTTTCTTTTTCTTTTTCTTTTTCTTTTTCTTTTTCTTTTTCTTTTTCTTTTTCTTTTTCTTTTTCTTTTTCTTTTCCTTTTCCTTTTCCTTTTCCTTTTCCTTTTCCTTTTCCTTTTCCTTTTCCTTTTCCTTTTCCTTTTCCTTTTCCTTTTCCTTTTTTCCTTTTCCTTTTCCTTTTCCTTTTCCTTTTTCCTTTTCCTTTTCCTTTTCCTTTTCCTTTTCCTTTTCCTTTTCCTTTTCCTTTTCCTTCCGTTTCCGTTTCCGTTTCCGTTTCCGTTTCCGTTTCCTTTTCCTTTTCCTTTTCCTTTTCCTTTTCCTTTTCCTTTTCCTTTTCCTTTTCCTTTTCCTTTTCCTTTTCCTTTTCCTTTTCCTTTTCCTTTTCCTTTTCCTTTTCCTTTTTCTTTTTCTTTTTCTTTTTCTTTTTCTTTTTCTTTTTTTTCTTTTTCTTTTTCTTTTTCCTTTCTTTTTTTCCTTTTTTCTTTCTTTTTTTTTTTTTTTTCTTTTTCATTTCTTTTTAAAGAGCTCTGAATTAGAGGAGGTTAGGTGATGTAATGAATTAGAACGTTTTTTATTTTTCTTTCTTAGGAAATAAGCCTTAGGTTCACCCCCCACACATAAATACTCTTATTTAGGCTGACCTCATAAACTGGTAAGTGTTTATGAGTGTGACACATTAACACATATAACCCTTTTTTTGCAAAGTTTTCTCTTAAATATATGAGGGAGGTGAGGAGAGCAAATCAATAGCAGTTTATAGCCACACACAAATAATAATAATAATAGGCTATGAGATTAATACAAGCTGTCTTGTCTTTCTGTCTCAGCAGATATAAAATAAATTTATGATCCCTATATGTAACAACATCAATAAAGTTCAGATAAAAAAATAAAAAAAAAAAAAAAAAGAAAAAATGAAGCCTGTGAGAATCCTCATGTTTTCCAGAGTTTCTACCTTAGCTTCTACCTTAGTGTCCAATGAGTGCCAAATATTTGAAGTTCACCAGTGATCTCATGTTTCACCACTTTGGCAGCATGTCTGTAAGGCACTGGACAGAATTGTGTGTATATACCTGAGGTAGCATTAAACAAGACACTCTGTGGGGCTTTAACTCATGGTTTCAATTTTCATTTAAATTATAAACAGTTAACAATGAGCGAATTTAGGAAGCTGTTGGCTGTTGACTAATATGGCTACTAGCTGAAAACTGTGTGTGTGGCCTCCATATACACCGGTGTGGCATCCACACACTGACATTGCTGAGCTGTCCAGCTATCTGAACATATACCAACCCTACTGCAGTGGTACCTCAGGTAAGGAATTACCTGACAAAGGAGGTGAAAGATAAAGTTCCTCATAAAAAAAAAAAAAATCACTACCACAACAATAAAAATTCTGAAAGATATTGAAAACTTCTCCCACAATCAACATTAAAAGACCAGGGAACAACAACAACAAATGTCCCTCTGAATGCCCTCATATATTGGTTATCTACATATAGATGTATAACATCTACATTCTTGTATTTGTTAAGTGTTGCAGCCAAGCAAGGACTCCTTCTTAGGCCTCATCTGTCTCTATTTTGAGTGGGTTCATCTCATAAAAGAAAGAATCCTGTCAGGAAGCAGTGAAAGCTAGCTGCTCCCTAAGACCAGGTAAGTCAGGAGATGGGTGCTGGTAACGTGATTCATCAATACCCCCAGACACAGCAAGCAATAAGCCAGATCCAGTGGTAAACAAGGAATCCAGTCAAGATTGAAAGGAGAGAAAGCCAAAGGTGAGGCTAGGAGCAATCTATAGAATACATGAAAGGGGACCATCCAAGAAGACAAGCTACCTGAATCATAGGTCCAAAGACTGTCCAGGGTAAGAGACAGAACTGTAGACAGGCACTCCTACAGTATAATTCAGACAAGGACAGAAAACCCAGCCCTGAACTTAAATTAAGTCTATGAAATTTTGGGTATGGTCCCAAGGAGAGGCTGGCCAGGGACATAAAAACCTTTTGGTGCCCTCAAGGCCCTGACAGATCCTTTCTGTTGTAAAAACAAATCCAACTAATAAATAATATAGATGCTAATTAATCTGAACTTAAAAAGTCTTTATATTGTGTCTAAACATTTAATGATTTCATTTCATACCTTAGAGCATTTCTATTAGTCCTAGCTCCTGATTAAAAATCATGCCTCCCAGATAGCATAGATTTGCAATGTTAATGCTGTTTTTCATCCCATTTTTCTCTGAGAACTCTAAATGCTTGGATTTTTTTTTGGGGAGGCAGGTTTACGCAGAAGGGATGATCAATGTCTCTCATTCTCAATATTTTGCTTACTATTAAATTAATATCTCATACTAAACCTTCTATCAGAACTGTGTAATGCCTTAAACTCTCTTCGCAACTTTTGCCATTTTCCTTAAAATAATTGCAAATGGACAATCGGTGAAAAAATATACCTTGTTATTCACAGAAATTGTAGAGTAGCATTTGGTGTCTTTTTTAATGGCAAAAGCTTTGAAATTTAACTGTTATATTTAATACAGTTAACATTTTGACTTTCCTACCAGTGAAAAGCAATTCTCAATAAATTTCCAGGTTTAGCTTAGAGAAGTACCATGAATTTTAGTGTTTGCCTGATACTTTTGGTAGTTAAATATGTTATGGATATCAGGACTGTATAGTTGAGTAGTACAAAAAGGGACATTCACATATCACTGTGTCATTCCCTCAAGTTAGATCTTGACAGCCAAACTTATCCGTGTTAAAAGGGGTATGATTTTCAAAATAGTTAGCACTATGAGCTTCTTAATCATATACCTGAAATTTCCAGGTTCTGAATATGGTGTTAGGGACCTTGTGTTGAAAAAGTTAGTTTGCCCAAATACCTGAAACTTCTTGTGACTGTGTATTGTTGCTTGTGTCCAATGCACAGCACAACTTGAAGGAATTTCCACTTGTTCTGCCAGTATAATTTTATTGCTTGTCTTAACTTCACTTAACTGTATTTCAGACTGTTGTGGTTTAACCTGGCAAGCAGCTAAGCGCACCACACAGCCACTTGTTAACTCCCCCTTGCCCCCTGCCCCCATTGGGATGGGGGAGGGAATAAATTAAAAAAAAAAAAAGTTAAAAAACTTGTGGGTTGAGATAAAGTCAGTTTAATAGGACAGAAAAGAAAGGGAAACAACAATAATAATAACAACAAGAACAAGAACAACAGAATATAAACAAAGCAAATGATGCACAATGCGAGTGCTCACCACTTGCTGGTCATGCTCAGCCAGACCTCAAGCAGCAGCCCTTCCCCTCTCCCTGCCCCACCCCATTTGGGACAATTCCCCCATTTTTATTGTTCAGCATGACACCACATGTTATGGAACATCCCTTTTGCCAGTCTTGTCCAGCTGGCCTGGTTCTGTTCCCTCCCAGCTCCTGGTGCACTCCTCGCTGGCAGGGCAGCACCAGAAGCTGAAAAGTCCTTGGCTCTGAGTAAGCGCTGCTCTGCAGCAACTAAAACAATGGTATGTTATCAGCATTATTTTAATCCTAAATCCAAAACACAGCTACCATATGAGTTACTAGGAAGAAAATTATCCCAAACGTAACCAGGACACAGACAAAATGATTGCTCACTCACAGCTACTCCAATGCGGCTAAGCGACCCATGCCTTTTGTCAAAGTCTTGTACAAGACACTTTCATTTTCTTATGATGTAAATACATAGATAATTCACAATGATAAATGTTAAATATTGTGATATTATTTGTTGTATTATTGTATCATTTTATTATATGCACTAGCTTACATATCTTTATATCACTAATGAGAAGAGTAGAAATTAATTGTGTACGGTGGACTGAAATTAATTATAGATTTGCATATACAACAGTGATCAGTTATCAACCATTTATTATTCTCAGACAGCTCAATAAAGTGAATGCATCTGATCAAGTTCAGTGCTAGGGGAAACTCAGAAGCCATTATGACTGTTAAAGGACTTGTTTACTTTACGTGTAGGGATTGTTTGTAGCTGACTTACCCCTAAGGACACCCCTAAAAACTTACCCAGGAAGAGGTAAATGGTCAATTTTGCATCTTCCATCTTCGTTCTTCAGGTCAGTAGAATGGAGGCTGGAGAGTGTTAAAGTCTGGTTGCTTGATGTATAAAAGTATGTAGAAGTCACCAGACTCCCAAGGGCAGCAAAACAGCCACAGCTTTGTTTTCATCAGGGGCCTGGGAGGCCAGGATTACTGATCCTGTTCCCAGAGAAATTGTGAAGGGATGTGGAGACACTTGGGGAAAAAGCCATCAACTAGAACTACCCCAGGTAGTTCTGTGCAAAACCCATAAGGACTGGACCCTGTGACACCCTTACCTACAGTAATTATGTATTTTCACTAGTTATGTAGAATAGTAGGTGGCCTTTGAAGTATAATTTCAGGGGACAGACAGTTCTCTGTTACAGTTGTTTCAAAATGAGAGAAAAAATCATATCTGTAACATGACATTGTTCTAGTTAGATTCTGGGGGCTGAAGCTGATTGGTTCATCCCAGTAAGGATCAGACAATATATATGTTTATATATATAAAGTAAGCAAGCTTTTTTATGAGCTATTTACATACATACTGAAACCAGGGTGATGACAAGGGTACCAATGAGAGCGATGTTGTCCCCAAAGATACTTAGCCAGGTCGTGGTCGGCATCCCATTGGTGCGGTAGGTATCAATGTCTTGCAGGTATCCCTGTGGAGGCAACGTTGACCTCAATTGATGTTCCTGCCTCACCAATGCAGAGCAATGTGCTCTGTTTATAGGTTTTGCCCCTGCATGCTCCTGAACATGGGGCAGTGAACAATTGGTGGCCCTGGCCTCAGGGGAGCACTCGGCAATCCTTGATAGGCTGCTGTGATCCTGCACAGCTGTGTGGCCAGCTTGTGCTGTGCTAACAGCAGCATTGTCTCATGCCGGATGACTTGTGGCTTGGTACCATATCCTTCAACAAGCAAAATGTATCGTTGCAAGGTCAGAGTTTCAACTTGTTAGTCTTATAACAATGTCTGTTTCACATCAGACCAACCTAAGAGTTTTTAGTCCTAACATAGGCATCTACAAATCTTTATAGTTACATTCAACACAAAGAATTACACTAAGGAACTGAAGCCAATTTTTAGAATCCAATGTTAAAATCCCTTCTTTAATTGTTGACTTTCTCTAACTTTCTAACAAACTAGGTCAAAAGCTTGTTGTTTTGTTTTGTTTTGTTTTTGTTCGTTTGTTTGTTTGTTTTTAAGGTGACAGACATACAGGGCCTCAACATTTCAGACAATGTGATCCTGTCTTATTTCCTTGCTGGCAAACTGCAAGCTGGACCAGACAGCAAGCAAGGGCCTGGGCCTGGGCACAGGCTGGGGCATCAGGTGGGCAGGGGGCCTGTGCTGGCACTCAGGGGGCTGTGAGTGTGGGTGCCCATGGGTTGGGTGAGTGAGCGCTGGTGCATGCAGCCAGCCCTTAGCAGGAGCAGTGGGCGAGCAGGGGCCCACAGCAAGAGGCCAGGATGTGGGCAGGGATGCTGGTTGGGCTGAGGAGCCATGCTAGGGCTGGGGGAGGTGAAATTGGCACTGATTACAGTTGAGACAGCATGGTCTTGGGAAATAGGACATTTATCATGTGATAGTGTGTGAAGGTAAAAACAAAGATTTTCAATTTATCACCAGAATTTTGAATTCCATTAGAAAGTGATCATGAGAACATCACTCAGAAGAAAAAAAAAAAAAAGAAAACCATAAAAAATGCTGTTTTGTTTGTTTATTTGTTTTTAGCTCAAGCCTTCCGACTTCTTTGGATTTACCATTTATGTGCTGGATAACACACACTTCTGAAATCATTGTGGACAGATTTTACAATACAACCTCCTCAGTTAAAAAGAAGCAAATTGAGAAAGGAACTGGCAAATTTATTTGTCACATTCAATATATGCATTGCCATTGTAAGGGCGAGTATGTACACTATAAACACAGCCTGACATCTCTGAGTTTTCATATGCAAGACCATTTTTTACCCAAGATAACAAAAAAAATTACCTACAGGAGTGCTATAATCAAGAATAGAAGAGATGCAAACTCCAAGAGAGCTTGCTGAGCTAAAAACTTAAATCTGTTTGAAATCTAATATATATCCTGAGCTACATTAGGTACTTCTTGGCATTTTATAATGCTTGCAATAATCGCTTAAGTAAGAGGGTATAAGTCTGCTTATTCCTGATAGGTTGTATATGTTTATATGCACATGGTGGAAGTTTTGCACCGTTTAATTTTTGATTTTAAAGTACTTGAATTATTCTTGCTGTATAAGTTATTTAATGTTTTACTTTTAATG
Source organism: Anser cygnoides (assembly GCF_040182565.1). Classification (NCBI taxonomy): domain Eukaryota; kingdom Metazoa; phylum Chordata; class Aves; order Anseriformes; family Anatidae; genus Anser; species Anser cygnoides. The sequence goes on from NC_089912.1 coordinate 23,962,768, forward strand.
TTTTATTTGTAATGTTTTTGTTGATAATTTTTCTTTAATCAGATAGTGCCTAGGCAATGAGGCTGGTAGAGATCTGAGAAGGAATTTGTGTGACAGTATCTTATGTATTTTTCCTGTTGTTTCAGGAGATGTCTTAGTTCATATACCTGATTCCAGTGACTCTGGATCATGAGGAATTCTTTCTTGGTATCCAACAATGTCCAGGACATTTCTTTAGGAGATCCCTTATGTCTTACATGCTGTCTTGTTTTTCACAGTGTTTCAGCAAGAAACCACCACACAGAATCACAATTTACCTTACAAAGATCAGCAGACGGACTGAGCATATATCTATAAAACTGCCCAGCAGACCTTAGAAAAAATAATTAAATGATCCTGCAAGCTGTTTAATTCATGAAATCTGTACTATGATATGTGTGTACCAACAAGTTATGATTAGCTTCACTGAAACATATGTGTAACTATTCCTACTTTTTAGTGCTTGGCATAGAAGTCTATGCAGCTTCCTCTTAATAGTTTTTAATTAAGTTTAATTTAATTCCTTCTCATGTCATCTGCAAAGACAGGACTCTGAATAACACAAACATTTCTGTGTAACTATTCCTTGATCTTTGTGGACATTTTTACAAACAAGAGGAGAGTTGATACACAGAACTCATGTTACAGAAAGTTTATTTTTTATCATGCTTTCATGCATACAGTTTATTATATCCTTTCTCTTGCTTTCCTTCCCCTTCGTACTCCCTTACCACTCTTCAAATTTTATAGCTAGCTTTGATTCCAATTAAATTTACAAATGTAGGGAATTATTTGGATCATGTAATGGTGGTGGTGGTGGTGGTGGTGGTGGTGGTGGTGGTGGGGTGTTAGTGCTTACATTACTCCGTACCCTGGCTGAAAAGTCTGAAATTCTCTATAACTTCTTCTGTAGTTTATTCTACATAAGGCATACAAAAGGTAAGAGGACCAACGCATGAAAAAGTCCAGAGAGGACCAGATGCACTCACTGCGGTTCTCAGCATAGCAAAAGGTATTTAACTACCTACTCACATCTGGTATCTCACTCTATTTCATGAAATTAACATGGTGAAGGCTGTATTTAATTCTGTATTCTCGTTTCCTTTCCTTTCTCATTAGATTTACATTATAATTACATTTGCAACTCTTGTACGTCTACACTGTTAGATGAAGCTCATTTAGTGATAATAGAGCAGAATGGCAAATTAGATTTGCACAACACTCAGGAAGGAAAAATGACCCAGAGCAAGCACAAAGCAATATACACAATGGCGAAACAGTCAGCCAAAAAATATTTTAGAGTTTAAACAGCAAGCTTTTTTTAGATTGTCTACATGAGATATAAAGAAGAGAAAGAAAAAAAAAAATCCTTGCATTTTTCTGTCCTGTGGATTGAAGGGCTATCATATTCTTTTTCTCCCCATCTCTTGGAATTTAAGATGAGGGTGCATAATTTGTGGGCTGCTTATATAAAGATTCTCTCCGTGTCCCCCACTTAAAAAAAATAAAAATTAAAATAAAATCCTGTGTGAATCTTCATTTTGTTTACATTCATTGTTGAGAGTAATTTGCTTTGGCCTTTTGTTGCAAAGTGGTATTGACAGAGTGCTCCCTTTATCATGTTCATTCCTACTTTACTATGGAGGCTGTGTCTGGAAGCTGTTCTTCCGGCACCGTGTTATGAGATATTGCTAGCACAATCAAAGCCATTAGAGGTAAAATTATTTTCTCTCAGCCATTATCCACATTCAGGGAGGTGACATTCATTGTCTTAGAAAGCTGCCAGGATTTTATAATATGAATACCTCATTTTTAAAACTCATTTTCTGATCTTTGCTTATGAATATGAGTTGTTATTTTAACCATATATTTAAAAGCTACTTTAAATACTTTTAGAGAAAGAAAAATAACTTATGAATGGGTGCCCCACTTCCTTATGAAAATTTACTACACCACAAAAAAGAAATAAAATCATATTAGAGTTTAATTTATGATGCTCTGTCAACTTCATTATTAGTGTCCTGTTTCTCTGATCTTGTACTGAAAGTAGTAACAGAGGGAAATGTTTGTGAGATTTTGCAATGTTTTTAACTATTATATGTAGGTGATTAGTATACCAAAAGCTGTTTTTTCCTCTTTCTACTTTTAATTTGAATTTGTCAGTGTTACCCAAAATTCCCTTTAGTTTTGTTATTGGTATACTGCATTTCTGATGTTAGTGATCCAGAAGAAAGTAGAGTTAACATGTAAAGTGTACTTCATGAGAAAAAGTAAAGGTATGAAGAATAAGAATATTAATGACTCAGCGTGCAGAATCTCATTTTAAAGCATGGATCTGAGATGCTTCACTGATAACTAGGCCAGTGTGCCATTTACAAATAAACAATATTTCACTTTTTTATTAGAGCTTTCAAAAACAAGTCTTATGTATTTCTCTCACTTTCGTAGCATTTTGCATAATATCAGTATCTTTCTAAGACTCTCCACCACTACGAAAATTGGATGATGTTGATCTTTCTGGGCATCAATGTGATCTGTGTTAGCTCTCTGAATATCTTTAACCTGCTGACTATAGGAAGCTTTTTAATGCGTGCATTAAAAGGACTGTGGCCAACCGGTCAAGGGAGGTGATCCTCCCCCTTCACTCTGTCCTAGTCAGGCCTCACCTGGAGTACTGTGTCCAGTTCTGGGCTCCCCGCTGAAGAAAAGAGAGGGATCTCCTGGAAAGACTCCAGTGGAGGGTCACAAAAGTCTAGATACAAGGAAAACAAAATCAAAGCATTCCTTCTCAGGTACCTGTAAGAAAGTAACAGACCATGTAAGTAAGTAACAGACCATGCTGCTCAGACAAAATGTCCAGAAATCCCAGATGAAACCACCTCCAAGCACAGCAAGAGCCAAAAGTCATCAGCCAAAAGTCTTGTGGAAGATTTCCAGCTGATGTAAACGACTATCATCCCTGTAACTCTGCAGTTCTGGCTGAAGTTGTCATTTTCTCTCAACTCAGAGAAAAAGATGCAGAAAATTTTCTGCGCTGGAATATTCTGAATCTAGTAGGAGGGATAGCTTTTATGCAGTTTAAAGAAAGAGAGTGAGATAATGCAATCCAATGCTTTCTGATGTGTCTTTACAGGTGGAGAGAAACTGACTTAGTGTGAACCTCATCATGGCAACCCTCATTTCATTGTGCCCTGGCATTCATTTTCTACTTCCATCATGTATGCTAGATAATGGAATAGAAAAGTGCACTGCTGCTTATCAATACATATCAACGTATATATTTTTTTTCAGTATTCAATAAAGACAGATTACTTCACTTTGCCCCTATTATCCATAACAAACTGATTTGTCAGTTTCTGAAACTCTTTTGTGACTTGGAAGCTAACATGCAATGAAATATCCTTGAAAGACATTTGATTGTGGTTGGACTGCTTTGTGGTAAACATTTGGCTATTAAGGACCTTTTGATTCTGAGCTCTTCTCAGTGTTTTGTGGAAAGTCAGGTAGTTGGGTTCACATGGAAAAGATTTGATAGAGGAGAGGCTGCAGGGGTGGTTTCTGTGAGCAGTGCCCAGCAGCTGCCCCATGTCAGCACAGAGCCAGCTCCAGATGGCTCCAGAGGGATCTGTTGCTGTCCAGAGCCGAGCCAGGGAGCAATGCTGGTTGGGCCTTTGTGACAGCAGATTTAAGGAAGGGGGGAAAAAAACACTGCTGTTCAACAGCAGCTGGGAGAGAGGAGTGAGAAAGCGTGAGAGGAACAGCCCTGCAGAGCCCAAGGACAGTGCAGAAGGAGGGATGGAGGAGCTCCAGGCATGCAGCAGCAGTTCCCCTGCAGCCTGTGGAGAGGCCCCTGGTGGAGCAGGCTGTCCCCCTGCAGCCCATGGGTCCCACATGGAGCAGATCTCCACGCTGCAGCCCGTGGAAGAGCCCCTGGTGGGGCAGGTGGATGTGGCCTGGAGGAGGCTGCGGCCCATGGAGAGCCCCTGCAGGAGCAGGGGGCCTGAGGGGAGCCATATCCAAAGTGAGTTTGACATCCACTGGTGTGTTTTTATCTGTGCACTGTTGAATTTGATATCGAAGTCTCCACTTTCTCTGAACAATTCAAGCACATCTGACCTGTAAAACTGTATGAACTTATAGATCTAGTATCTAGCTGCATTAAGTCAATTAAATTATATCAGTTAAACTAGGGAGCTCCATGTACACACCCATAGCTAACGATAACCTTCCTGTTAGCAGTAAATCTCTTTTCTATCCTGTATGTAGATTCTATGACATGATAAAAGGGATTTCTTATTTTTATTTTACTATACTAACTGTGTTCCCAGATGGTTGCATTACTGTTCTTAGTGACATGCAGAAGTGTCTGTTGGAAGGACAGCTTCCAACTAGGAAGGAAGCTACATTGTCTGACTTTATAAAATTGACCTCTGAAATTTGCTTCCCAGACTGTCCAGCTGTTCTGACTCTTATGACCTGGTGTATTCTTATCTTACCCAGTTTTGCCAAGCTGATGAGAAAGTCTTATATCAGTGAGTTGAGATGTACTAACCCTGCTGTATTTCTATCTGTTTTGGAAAGGCTAGTGAACTCCAAGGAATTTGTCTGACTTAAACATGTTTCATTAAATTGGCTTTGATGGACTCTGATGGAAAGTGATTTTTGAAAGCTAAGATTCATAGATGATGCAAACGGTAATTAGAAGTCATGATTTTGTGTCATTAATACGGACAGCTTAAATATGCCATATGAAAGCACCTGCTTTATCACATAATATATTCAGTAGAGGCATTCTTCTTTCACTAATCTGCACAGAACACACTCTTACATCCTGATTTTTGACATTCAGTTAAGTCTTTGTTTAGCTTTACCCTTTTTCTTAAATTCAGCTCAAGATGTGAGGCAAACAAGTTAGATCAACAAAATATTGAAATGTTTAAAAAGCAACTGATTATTAATGAATACACATATGAATATGGAAAGCCATACGACTGGTGGATCTGTATGAACTTGCTGTTCAGTAAGTGTCTTAAGTTCAACATTATACTTTTCATTGCAGAATATTTTCCTTTCTTTCCACAGATGAATGCAGAAAATCAAAATATGCATATAAGAACACAAAAAATACAGGTACATTTAAAGGAACAAAATGTAGATTGTTTCCTGAAATCACTGCCTTTCAGGTTTCAAAAATGAAATAGCTATGTAAAAGTAAATATACACAAAATATGAGCTTCTCCTCTTCACATTCTTCCTCAAGATATGCAAGATTAATGATCTTTTTGGCAGCATTAGGCAAGTAACAAATCTTAGTTCCCAGCTGAGGACTTAACTTAAGGCACTTCATACCATATTCATAATAATTGGAAGGCTATAACAGCTTATAAACTATACTGAGAATGAGGTGACAAAGAGTTCTTATCACCACCCTTATAAAAATGCAGTTTGTACTCAGGTGTTAAAAATGTTATCTTCTTTTCTGTATTTATTGTTTTGATAGTTCCACACAACTTTCCTCACACTAGTCAGTGCCAATCATTATTCAGTATGTGTGAAACAGCTGTTTGTGAGTAAATGTGTTAGGTATGCACTTGCAGTCTTGAATAGACTGCAACAAAGTGACTTGAAAACTGTGTTTTTGTGGCTCTGCCATGGAATTAAGAAAACTCTCTCTCTTATGTTATAAATGTTTTTCTGTGTATACTGTTAAATCAAAATGTCTAGGTGCTCAATTTGTTTCACTGCATGAATGAAATTTGTTTTAACACATGAAAGCTGTTACAGGGACAAATGCTTTTTTCATGGAAATTTTCTCACTGAGTAAGCTTCTTGCTTGAGTCATGTGAATGGGATTTCTCTGAGTCTCTGGGACAAGGATACAGGTGCTTAGTTATTATTTACAACATCACTTTTAATTAGCGTAGTTTAAGAACTGCTGCTATTCTAAAAATTTGCATTTTGGATAGCTCAATAATTCAGTCTTTTGTGGTCTATGTGAGAAAGGTTGTTCCTTCTGATTTGCTATGAAAACACTGAGCTAAAGGGAAAAACTAAAATGACCTGAATGTAATGATCTGAACACTTTCAAGTTTTCTGAAATACTACACATAAACAGTTCCAGGAAGTTAATTCAAAGTGTTATAAAAATAGAAGTCAGTTTTATATTTCTTACATGCTCTTTGGATCAATTGTATTATCATTTAGAAACAGATTGCTCAAGGTGAGAATCATCTGTTCTCTTCATGCTACAATTCAGCATGCAATTGCACATTTATTTAAAAAAAATAAAATCAGAAGAAATCAATGAAAGCATTTAGTAAACTCTTTAAATATCTGATCACTTGCACAAGATAAATAATTAAATAAAACCCATGACACTATTTATAAATACATGCATTTCAACAGGAAAATCAGCATGGAGACAAGTAAAAAGTGACAGACTGAATTAAAAAAAAAAGGTTATTCTTCCATATTTTGCTAATAATTCATGTGATTCCAAGGCCAGGTGTCTAACAACAGAGGGCATTACTCTGTTGAATGACGTTGTGTGCTGCTGGTTTACATTTCCTGACGTACTCACTGAAAGCTTTAAATTCATTAATGCCTGAGGCCTGACCCATAGTTGATAATGAGGTAAAAATTCCTAGTAGCTTTGAAGAGTTGTAGCCACTGCCTGTTCATCCAAATATGAATATGTGAAAATTCTATACATCTAGAATATGGATTAATATTAATAAAATATAATAAATACTCTAGCTTCCAGTTTTGAAAATGCTAAAGGTTTGGACCTGTTTCTGCAGTAGCTTTGCTAAAGGAAATGTGAATGGTACTGTTTTGCTGATTCTTTTCTTTTGGTTGCTAGGTTTGTTTGGTTTGTTTTGCCCTAACTATAGAGGCACCTCAGAGTGAGAAGTAAATGAAATAGGAAGAAGAGTGAAACCAGTGAAACTTTATTGTAGCAAACTATGTTAAAGAAGGTCAAATTTATGTGGATCTGAAAGAGAGTCCAAGAAAACTTTAATTGCTTTACTCATTGTGGCAAGAAGGCATTAAAGAGCATTTATCAATTTATGTCACTCTGATTCAGCAGTGGAGCTGTTGTTAAGATCTACTGTTTATGATGTAGATGTAATGATGGTGAAATATCAATATGGCAATGCAGGACAAAGTTAAGATTTTCTTACTATATTTTCTTATTATTTCTTTTTGTATAATTTTCTTATTAATATGTATTAATGTTTATAATTTTATCATGAAAATTGTCTCAATTGTGGCAGTAATTTATTTATATATTTTAATTTGGAAAAGTTGCTGTTTTAGTCCTGGAAGTTGATGTTAATTTGGAGGTTTATTTCCCCTTTATCTTTTGCTTCTATACCCCTGCACATAGTAGTATATCTCTCATAGCACACAATACTTAATTTTGGGTACAGTAATTCAGGATTTTCAGATTCTAATGGCTTTACAAGGAGAACAGAGTCCAGAAACACTTGAAATATAATTTTTATGAAGCATAGCATCACACATTCCAAAATACATTATTCTGAGTAGTAGAAACATTTTTTTTTTCTGTTAAACTTCCCATAGACTTTTTTTTTTTTTTTTTGTACACAAAGGGAAAACAGGAACAACAACAAAAGTAAAAAAACAAACAAAAAAAACTAGTTGGGTCTCTGGTAGGTTGTCTTGGGTTATGGTTTACGTTGGATGGAGAAAGTGGGAATCACAAATCCATTTGTATGCATTGAAGACTTTTGGTCTTTATTCTAGTTTGTGCAAAGTATGCTGTTTTCCTGGCAAACTGATCAAGTTACACAGCAGTTAAGGACTATAAGTGTCCAGCTCCCTTTCCCTTTCCCTCTTCATTTTTCATTTTATTCTGTAATTGTAAGTTTGTAAATGTATAAATGCATTTAATTCTTGCCTCACTACAGCAGCAGCCGCTTTCTCTTATTCTCTTTAACTGAAGTCTGTTTAACATTTAATAAATCTTGTTGGTAATGCCAGTGAAATAAACACTTAGATTTTTTGTTTTGTCTGTTTGATTGTTTATTTGTTTCCTTCCTGTGAATTTGCTTGGGAAATTTGATTGCAGCCCTCTAAATGATGGTAAAGCTTTCTGTTGTACATTTTTTAACTGCATCTTCTTCCACAGGTTTAGCATCAGTGGCTGCTGAGTGGTCACTTCCAAATGATCTGGGCTATATCTGGGAATGGCTGTCATTTCCTAATGTTTCTTCCCTGTCCTAGGATTTATGCAATAAAATTCTACTTACGTTTAAAATCAGATGGATTCTGAACCTGAAATATGACTCCCCGGCTTCAGATGAAACAGTTCAACTTTGAAGGTTCAAAGAGGTTCAAAACCTGTCCTTGTAATTAATTCACTGTTGAAGGATGATAACCCTGCTAGCCTAACAATCCATAGAAAATTGCTGGGAGAAGCAGTGCAGGCACACAGAGACATTTGGCCCTGATTCCTGAGCATTCTTTTGCTGTTTGATAGCTCCGTGTGCTCCCAACAATTTTATGCAGCACGTGGTGCATCAGCCACCTTGACTCATGGGCAGGGATGGTTGGAAGAATTGCTAATTGCCTGGAGTATTTCAGTGATCAATGCTGGAAAATTATGAGGCCTTTTGGAGAATTGCAATAAATGACTTGTGGCTAATTGGCTGCAAATATAGTACAAAGGAGGCAACAGGATCATTCTAGAATTTCCTTGTAAGTTGTATTTCCTTAAATTTCCTTAAGAAAATAAGACTTCAAGAAAGAAAATGTGAGATTTTTAGTCTCAAAATTATGTATTAATCCCAAGAAAGCTTTCCAGATAAGAAGTGTATTTTTCAGGTTTTAAAAACTTATACTGTTTACTCTTTTTTTCAGTCTGGTTTTGAACTTATTTTTACATTATAGAATGCTTCAACAAAAACAACCCTCTGTAAAATCAGCTGAAACTGGAGTATGAATAAAATGTTCCATCCCTGTTTTCTATGAATTGTATATCCAATTACTGTATTCATAATTACTTCATGCTGTCAGATGACTTGTGTGATTATCTCCCTAATTCTGAATTTGGGAATAATATCCTAAAAAAACATCTGTAGTCTTAAACTGCTGTTGAATAACTATTACTGGTCATTTGATTAAAAGGCTCAAATTACTGTGGGAAACACTCTTAGATTTTAAGATTCTTCACGGGTAAAAGCCTAGTCAGGCTGTAATGCTAGATATTTTCTTTTGTGTCAATGATATAAAATACAGGAAAAAATATTTTGAAAGCTATCAGAAAATAGTCGCCATGGAAAGAAATGGTCTCCTTGCACCAGGATTCATACTGCATACTCTTCCTCTGAAATAAAAAGGTATGTAAAATTAAGCAATGAGCCAGATGTTTAAAGCATTATTTTCCTGCTTTTTTAGCAATACTCTCTTCAACATTCAACACCGAATTTATTTTTACAGAGTCACATGATGAGTAACAACAAATAGATCTAGATGGAAAAACATTTTCCCCCAGCTTCTAGTTATTTTTATGAAATGGAAATAAAAATAAGAATTTAACAATGTTTTCCCTGCATATTTTTCTGTTTGTATTCTCTGTAACTTTTGATAAACAGATATTTCCCAGGATTAAAGTTTAAAATGCTTGAAGAGCAGCATGATTTCTGGAAATCCATTTTATTTGTTACCTTCCTGCACCTATGCATGCATTCTTTAGTTCCCTCATTAGAGTTAGAACCCTCTCAACGAGATGACACATTTTGATGTTATAATGCAATCAAGGCAGCACAAAGAAATAAAATAAATAAATAAAAATCACTGAAATCCTTCTCTCTTCAAGGATGTTTCACATGTTGTGTTTAATAATTTTTTTAACAGACTATGTGATCAGAATTTCTCTAATGCACCTGGATCTTTTATACATCTTTCCAGTTTTCCCAGCTTGTGATGAAGGCATATATATGTATGCACATGGAGAAATAAAATACAACATGATTATGACTGTTTTTTGTTTGTTTGTTTTTGTTTTTAATTGGAAACGTATTTAGTTACCAGTGCTAATCAGGCCAGGTGCTTGATTTTCAACATTTTCTCTGCAGGGCTACCAAACATGGTGACATTACCTGCATATTTCAGTATGCTGCCTCCTGCTTTATAAGTGGTTAATTCATCATTTCACTATTGCATGAGCTCACTTCTGGCACAGTTTCAAGACATCTTATTATTATTTGATGTCTGTGATGGATTGGAGATGAGAATATTGCTGGCCTAATGGTACAGTAGCTCTGCCTATTGTATTTGTCAGCTACAAAGCAGCTCTTAAGAAGGGCTGTAAGGGTAGTTGGAAAAGTGGGCCATTAAAAAGCTGTTCCATTATAGTTATTCAGAAAGAAGAAACATATAAAAATATATTTGATATGATAAAAAGTTATTTTCTTCTGAAATAAAGCTCACTGCATATTAAGCACCACTGACTCATTCAAAAAAAAAAAATCATAAGAAAAGAGTCTGAACAGCACAGGAATTACAAGTAAGACAGAACTGATATAAAACCAGCCTATAAAAGAATATATGTGAAGTCACCTTTAAAGACACATGAAGAGAAAATCTTAACTCCTTAGCTCAAGGTATATGAATTTCCCTGTGAGCTCATAGGACAAATAACTCAGAATTGAATTTTATCAATGCAAAGAACATATAAAGAAACATAAGCATAGGAGCATTTGGAAACTTAAATACTTTTTTTTTTTTTTTTGAGGGGGTTGTAATATTTTGTGTTAAAAACAAAACAAGGATTTTTATGGGATTTTTATAACACCCTTCAACTTGAGAAGTTGTTGTGAAATTGAAATATTTATTTCAATCATAGACTCTCATAGAATGGCTTGGGTTGGAAGGCATCTTAAATATCATCTTGTTCCAACCCCCCTGACATCGTCACCTTCCACAATATCAGGTTGCTGGGCATCCTACAGCATGGATGTTGGGGTACTGGGAAAGTAGTATTTATATTTTGTTACAGACATTGACCTTAAAAAACACCATGGTTTTTTTGGAGTGTTTTTAAAATTAGTGTAGCATGCACTGGAACATTGAACAAATGTTCTTCTGGTCACAAGTTTAAAAGTGAAACAAAACAAAAACAGATCTGCATATTCCTGCATAGACCTACAACATTTATATAGCACAGGCATTACATTTCACTTTACTTGAAAAAAAAGTTAAAAAAGTAAAAGTCACAGATGAACTTTTAATTTTGTGTTGTGTATTCTAGTTTTACACAGTGAAATTGATAAAAAATCTTTTAATATCATTGCTGTCTTGAATACTAAATTGAATGATAGCTAGTGAACGTAATATGTGAAATATTTTCATGTTATTTTTATCTTTGCTCAAGGCATTGGTTAGTGAATATTTCTGCTGTCAAAGCAGAGGCTGAGCAGTTCTGCCTATCACTGCACTTTGGTAGCATGAGGAAAATACTACTGCCCATGAAAGCCATATGCTTAGTAATCCCTCAAAAAAATGTCATAATCATGTGTGTCAAGCACTCACTGACAAAGCTGGGCTAACAGGAATATAAAATCATAGACTTGTTGAATGGCTTGTGTTGGAAGGGAACTTTAAAGATCATCTAGTTCCAGCACCTCTTGCTACTCCCTTTCAACCTGTTCCAGTGCCTCACCATCCTCTTAGTAAAAGATTTCTTCCTTATATCAAATCTAAACCTACCCTTTTTTGGTTTAAAGATGTTACCTCTTGTCCTGCATTCCCTGGTAAAGCATCCCTCCCCATCTCTCTTGTAGGCCCATTTCGGTACTGGAAGGCCACTCTAATGTCTCACCAGAATCTTCTCTTCTCCAGGCTGAACAATCCCAAGTCTCTCAACCTGTTTTCGTAAAAGAGATGTTCCAGCACACTTTTCATTTTTGTGGCCCTCCTCTGGACTCACTTTAACAGATTCATGTCTCTCTTGCATTAGGGGCCCCAGGGCTGGATGCAGTACTCCAAGTGGGGCATTAAGAAAGCAGAGTAAAGGGGGGAAATCACCTCACCTGGTGTTTTAGCCACACTTGTTTTGATGTAGCCCAGGCTATGCTTGGCTTTCTGGACTGCAAGTGCACATTGCTGGCTCATATCTAATTTTTAATCCACTGATACCCCAGCTCCTTCTCTGCAGGCTGCTCTCAATTCATTTGTCACCCAGTCTGTAGAGATCATAGAATCATAGAATTATAAAATCATAGAATGGCTCGGGTTGGAAGGGTTTAAAGATCATCTGACTCCAACCCCCCTGCATAGGCAGGGATGCCATCCACTAGATCATGTTGGCCAAGGCCCCATCCAGCCTGGCCTTGAACACCTACAGAGATGGGTCATCCGCAACACCCTTGGAAACCTGTTCCAGTGCCTTACTACCCTAACAGTGAAGAATTTCTTCCTAAATCCTAATCTAAATCTAACCTCTTTTAGTTTAAGATCATTCACCCTTGTCCTATCTCTATCTACCTGAGTAAATAGTCCTTCTCCACCCTTTTTATAAGACCGCTTTAAGTATTTAAAGGCCACAACGACATCTCCCCAGAGCCTTCTCTTCTTCAGGCTGAACATCCCCAGCTCTTTCAGCCTTTCTTCATAGGAAAGGTTCTCCAGGCCTCTGATCATTTCTGTGGTCCTCCTCTGGAATTGCTATAACAGGTTCACATCCTTCTAGTGCTGGAGGCTCCAGACCTGGGCACAGTACTCCAGGTGGGGCCTCACAAGGGCAGAGCAGAGGGGAACAATCACCTTCCTCAACCTGCTGGTCACGTCTATTTTGATGCAGCCAGGACACAGTTGACCTTCTAGGCTGCAAGCATGCACTGCTGGCTCATGTAGAGTTTTTTGCCCACCAGAACCCCCAAGTTTCTCTCCTCATGCTCTCCATGAATTCTTCTCCCAGTCTGTACTCCTGTCCAAGATTGCCCTGACCCAAGTGCAGCACCTTACACGTGGACTTGTTGAACCTCAATAGGTTCACGTGGGCCCACTTCTCCAGCCTGTCCAGGTCCCTTGGAATGGCATCTCTTCTTTCTGTTGTATCAACTGCACCATTCAGCTTGATGTTATCTGCAAATCTGCTGAGGGTGCACTCAGTCCCATTGTCTATGTTGTTGATGAAGATATTGAAAATCACCAGTCCCAAGATGGACCCCGGAGGGACACTACTCACCACCAGCCTCCACCTGGACATAGAACCATTGACCACTTCTCTCTGGCTGTGGCCATTGAGCCAATTCCTTATCCACCAGATGGTCCAACCTTCAAATCCATACCTTTCCAACTTAGAGATTAGGATGTCAGGTCAAAAGCCTTACAGATGTCCAAGTAGATTACAACAGTATGTCTTCCCCTGTCAGCTGATGCAGTCACTCCATCACAGAAGGCCACCACATTGGTCAGGCATGATTTGCCCTTGATTAAACCATGCTGGCTGTCCCGGATCACCTTCTTGTTCTGCAAGTGCCTTAACATTGCTTCTAAGAGGATTTGTTCCATGATCTTGCCAAGCACAGAGCTGAGGCTCACCAGTCTGTAGTTCCCAAGATCTTCCTTTCTACCCTTTTTAAAAATGAGAGTGATGTTTCCCTTTTTCCAGTCACTAGGGACTTCACCTGACTGCCATGATTTTTCAAATATGATGGAGAGTGGCTTGTTGACTACATCAGCCAACTCCCTCAGGTCTGGGGCATGCATGTCGTCAGGCCCCATAGACTTGCCCCAACCCAGATGCAGGATCTTGCACTTTGCCTTGCTGGTCTTCATGAGATTTTCATGGGTCTACTTCTCAATCCTGTCAAGGTCCTTCCTCTCCCTCTAAAGTATGAACTGCACCATTCAGCTTGGTGACATCTGCAAAGCTGCTGAGGATGCTGTCAATTCCACTGTCCACATCACCAATAAAGATATTAAATAGTACTAGTCCCAGTATGGACCCCTGTGGGACACCATTCATCATTAGTTTCCACCTGGACATTGAGCTGTTGACTTCAACCCTTTGGACGTGACCATCCAGCCAGCTCCTTATGTACAGAACAGTCTATCCATCAGGCCCATGTTCCTCTGATTTAGAGATGATAATGGTGTGTGAGACTGTATCAAAGGCTTTGCACAAATCAAGGCAGATGGCATCACTTCAAATATATTCAAATTTTAAAGTCGTATGGGGGAATGCTAAAACTTCTGAGATGCTTTTTTAATGTTTATAAGTAGCATTTCCTAAGTCAAGCTGTGTTTAAAGTCACCACTTCAGCAAGAAATATTTTTTTCCAGAAAATCTACTTGTTAATCTACTTATCTAATCTCTCTCTCTCTCTCTCTCTCTCTTTTTTTTTTTTTTAGGGCTACTTTGATCAAAAATATATAATCCATTTACTTTTCCTATACCTAGCAAAAAAAAAAGGCATACAGTCTTACAATATTTTGATGAATGTAAAGTACAAAATAATAATAAAAACATAAAAAAAAAGAACATTGTTCTACACATGAACTTAGTCCTTAAGTTTCATTTAAACTCAGGTAAAGTGTCTAGCATTTCCCTTTTCTTTGCTTCTGATCATGAGTTTTTGCATACTGTTGTTAATACAGAAGAACATTAAGAACTGTAATGGGAAATTGAGACTAAGTCCAACCTGTGAACTTGTAATAGCCCTTCTATGTTAATCTATTGGCATTATTGAGACAAGTGACTGTGGATATTTAAAGAAGTATAAGTATATTAAATCTTGCTTCTGTGAAGAAGTAGATGTGGAAGTGATTCAACTGATTGGTCATTATTCTTATGATGGTAGCATTAAAACTAAGGATTGATTTAGTTGGCATATAAATTCGTTAAAAACAAACTTATCCAAGAAATAGAAAAATCAATGGGAAACAAAATCTAAGGATAAGACAGGTCTGTTATTAATTCTAGCTGTACAAACAGACAGTTGCAGGTTTATATTTAATGCATTAGAGGGCTTCTTCCATATAGCCAGTACTTTGAACATTCCTAAATAATATGAACTAGTGTGATTTGTCAGAACACAAGAGGAAAGATAGAGCTTTTAAAGATAGCTGTATCCCCTGTAGATAAATCTAATGATACTAGGAAAAGCCCAAGCATATTCAAAAAGTCTGCCAGACAACTGGAGCTTTAAATTGTGGTAACTTTGGCTAAAACATTTCCAAGTAGAAGAGAATTACTGATGCTCTCCTAGATTTTGTGTTGCTGCTATCATAGTTTATAAAGTCTGTAGAGACATTTTGAAGCTAATTTTGACAAGAAATATCACCATAGTCCTGAAGAAACTTCCCAGTGAAAATTCCATAGAATTTTTCTGTCAGAAAGAAGTTTTGTGACAGGAAAAGAATAACAAACAAGGTATGTGTATATATAAAGATATGTGGGTATGTGCAATATAAAGATTGTTCTGGGCATTTGGGACACTTATTGACATAAAGTAGCCTAAACATAATATATTTCAATAATACAGGCATATAAGTTCTAAGGGAATGTCAAAGAGGATGTAACTACTCAACGTGAATGGCCCTGTTAGTCTTTCTTAAATCACATCATTTTTAAAAACAAACAACCACCAACAAAAAACAGTGCCCAAGGCAAGATTTTCCTCATCAATGTAAAAGAAATCTGAATTAAACTAGGAAACTTTAGTTGTTTCTAGTTTTTTTTTGTTGTTGTTATTTATTTGCTTTATGACCCATTATTGTAGTGGGTTAAGCCTAGCCAGAAGCTAAGTGGTTTGCTCGATGCCCTCTTGCTGGATGGGGAAGAGAAGCAGAAGGGAAAACTGAGAAAACACATGGGTTGAGATATAGTCAGTTTAATAAATGAAGCAAAGCTGAAAGGTCAAGCTAAACAAAATAAAGTTTATTCACTACTTTCCATCAGCGGGCAGATGTTTAACCGTTTCCCAACCAGAGTATCAGCACACGTATCATTTACTTGGAAAGATAACATCAACTTCAAAAGCCAAATGCCATAACCATGAATGTCCCCATCCTCTACCTTCTACTTTCCCCTTCTACTTTTCTTCTAAAGATATTATTGCTAATCATGACCTCATATGGTACAGAAAATCACAGAATCACAGAATGTTAGGGTTTACAAGGGACCCTGAAAGATCATCCCCCTGCTGGAGCGGGAACACCTAAATGATGTCACACAGGAATGCGTCCAGGTGGTTTTTGAATGTCTCCAGACAAGGAGACTCCACAACTGTATTCACAATACAGATATCTGTATTTAAACTGGCCTAAAATAACATGAAGAGAAAAATAGAGGAAAGCTACTTCTCTTCAGTCTTTGCTGCAGCCAAAAATCAGCTCACCAGCTTCTCTCTACTTCAGCCAAATGTTTCCCTGCCTTTTAACCTCCACCCACTCAGCCACATGAAGAAACAGAGCTCTGTGACAAAGGCTCCAGAGTTAAGTGGGAGAGGCAGTTAGCTGTTCACATAATAGGATACACAGCAAATTAAAATGGTACCTAAGCTCATAATCCTGAGAAATAGAAGCTGAACTAGGTTCCTCTGCATCCCCAGTAACTGGAACAAAAGGCAGGTGGGATCACAGACTCCCAAAATTCACACCTTTCTCAGGGCAAACTGGGATCAGCTGTGTATAACAAGCATTTTACTACTTACATAGCACATCCTTTTGCTCAGTTGGGGTTAGCTGTACTGGTTGTATTTCTCCCAACTTCTTACACACCCCCAGACTCTGCACTGGGGATGATAGAGTGGAAAGAAAAGAAACCTCAGTGCTGTGCAAACAGTGCTCAGCAATAGCCAAAACATTTTCACTCCCATACCCACACTATTATAGGTTCTCTTCCCACTCTGCTCCCACTGTTTTTTAACTAATGATTTTGGAATTAGCATTTTGAATGTGCCAATCTCTATCATATTTGAAAAATCATGGCAGTCAGCTGAAGTCCCTGGTGCCTGGAAAAAAAGAAACATTTTTAAAAAGGGTAGAAAGGAAGACCCAGGAAACTACAGACCAGTGAGACTCAACTTTGTGCCTGGCAAGATCATGGAACAAATCCTCCTTGAAGCAATGTCCTTTTGCTTTTTTTAATTTTCTTAATTTTTTAAAATTGCTTTTTTTTATTTCCCCCTAAACGCCAGGAGCAGTCAGCTGTCTTCTTTCTAAATGTGGTTGAACTTTTCCTGTTTACTCAAAGGATACTGATTACACGTATTATCATGTACTTCCTGGTGCAAATATATACATTCTAATCTTAACAAAATAAAAAATAAAAAACTGCTGGAATATTTTCAAGAATCAACATCCTTCTCCAGAAGGAAAAATCAATTAATATTATCTGTTTTTTCCTTTGGTTTAGTGATAAAAATATTCTGTTAGATGTAATAACAGTGAATCCATGTTTTGTATTTAGGTTTAATACAAAAATGCATCCAGATTGGAATATATATATATATATATATATATATATATATAATCTCAAAATATGACTTTGATGTCATAATCTTAAAATATAACATTTGATGAATTGCTATTTTCTTAATGCTTCCTGCTAATTTCTGGAGCACAATATTTTCTTTTTTTTGTTTATGTAATATGATTCATCTTCCTAATATAGTTCACCACTTTTGCTCATTACAAATATTTATTAGATGACTTGATTTATTCTCTTTAACTTTGGCTATCTCTGACTCACACATAGAAGGTACCTTGAGAAATTCTGCAAAACACTTTTTGCAGTGCTTAGAGTTTTAAAAACCTTCTCTGTTTGCTGAGAAGCATGAAGGCATAAAAAGAAAAAAAAAATGCAAAGTGGTGGAAGCCAAAATATCTGCAGTTTTTGGCTAAGGGCTATGCAGGTGTTTCTCTGGTAGGAAAGAAAAACACACACTCAAGAAGGTTTTAAAATTAGTTGTCACTTATATTTTGAAGGCACCTGCACATGGAAGTACTAGAAAACATATTGGGGACAAATGCAAAACCATTCTGGCTAGCTTTTGATGAAAGACATTGCTCCAGGGCAGCATACACAGCAGCATTTTACCATCTTAATAAATTTAGTGTTCAGAGAAATATTCTAGAGATTAGTCATACAACAGCAAGTATGTGAGGTGCATCAAGATACAACTGGATATTTATTACTGCTATTATTGTTATAAAAACTTTATGCCATAAAATATTGATCAGCTCTAATGTTCATTATGTGCATTGTGTGTTTTTGTCCTCTTCTTCCATTATAAAGACACAGGTTAGGTATTCTGGGTGAATAAGTGGATGATTTGTTTATTTATTTATTATTGGAAGTGGATATAAAAAAAAAAAACATTAATGCAAATATTTGACCAAAATTCACTGAAAGTCCAACTTTATATATATATATATATAAATCTGATTATTGAGTTATAATTTAAAGTTTTCAAATGCCTTTCTGTTTTCTGTTGTCTGGGACTGCAAACAGCTGTAATAACTTACACTAGAAAATCACAAAATCACAGAATCACAGGGTTTGGAAGGGACCTCTGGAGATCATTGAATCCAACCCCCCTGCTTAAATCAGGTTCCCTACAGTAGATTGAGCAGGAAAGCATCCAGGCAGGTCTTGAATATCTCTAGAGAATGAGACTCCACAGCCTCTCTGGGCAGCCTGTCCCAATGCTCTCTCAGCCTCACTGTAAAGAAGCTCTTATGCATGTTTTTGGAACTTCCTGTGTTGCAGTTTTGGGCCATTTACCCTTGTCCTATCACACAGCAATGAAAAGAGCTTGGCTCCGTCCATTTGCCTCCCACACTTCAGATATTTATAAACATTGATCAGATCACCTCTCAGTCTTCTCCAGGCTGAATAGGCCCATGCATCTCAGCCTTTCTTTGTATGGGAGATGCTCCAGACCCTTAATCATCTTTGTGGCCCTCCTGTGGACCCTCTCTAGAATATCCCTATCTTTCTTGAACTGGGGAGCCCAGAACTGGACACAGCATTCCAGATGTGGCCCCACTGGGACAGAGTAGAGGAGGATAACCTCCCTTGACCTGCTGGCCATGCTCTTTTTAATGCACCCCAGAACGCCATTGGCCTTCTTGGCCACAAGGGCACACCGCTGGCTCATGGCCAACCTGCTGTCCACCAGAACCCCTAGGTTCTTCTCTGCAGAGCTCCTTTCCAGAAGGTTATCCCCTAACCTGTACTGATATGTGTGGTTATTCCTACCCAGGTGCAAGACCCTACACTTGCTCTTGCCCAACTCTCTAGCCTGTCCAGGTCTTGCTGAATGGCAGCACAGCCTTCTGGTGTGTCAGAGACTCCTCCTGACCCTGCATCATTAGCAAGCTTGCTGAGGGTGGACTCTACCCCTTCATCCAGTCATTGATAAAGATGTTGAACATGTCCAGACCCAGTACTGACCCTGGGGAACACAGCTAGTTACAGGCCTCCAGCTAGACTCTGCACTACTGATCACAACCCTCCAACTTGTGCCAGTCAGCCAGTTCTCAGTCCACCTCACCGTCTACTCATCTATCCCACACTTTCTAAGCTTCATTACAAGGATGTTGTGAGAGACAGTGTTGAAAGCCTTGCTGAAGACAAGGTACATAACATCCACCGCTTTCCCTTCATCTACCCAGCTAGTGATGATGTCATAGAAGGCTACCAGGTTGTTTGAGCGTGATTTTCCCTTGGTGAATCCACGTTAACTACCCCTGATAACCTTCTCTTCCAATTGCTTGGAGATGGCATCCAGAGCAAGTTGTTCCATCACCTTTCCAGGGATGGAGGTGAGGCTGACTGGCCTATATTTGTCCATATCCTCCTTCTTACCCTTTTTGAAGTCTGGTGTGACATTGGCCTTCTTCCAGTCCTCAGACACCTCTTCTGTTTTCCAAGACCTTTCAGAGACTATAGAGAGTGGTTCAGCAATCACGTCTGCCAGCTCCTTCAGCACACGTGGCTGCATCCCATCAGGGCTCATGGATTTCTGAGTGTTGATTTTGGCGAGACACTCTCTGATCAGACCCTCCTCAACCAAGGGGAAATCTTCCTTTCCCCAGACTCTCTCTCTTGCCTTCAAGGTCTTGGATTCCCAAGGGGCAGCCTTAGTAGTAAAGACTGAAGAGAAGAAGGCATGCAGTATCTCTGCCTTCTCAGCATTCCCTGTTACAAAGGCATCCATTTCATTCAGTAGTGGACCCACATTTTCCCTAGTCTTCCTTTTACTAATGACATACTTTAAAAAGCCTTTCTTGTTATCGTTGACCTCCTTTGCCATAATTAATTCCAAACGGGCCTTAGCCTTCCTCATCACATTCCTGCAGGCCCTGACAGCATTCCTGTACACATCCCAAGTGGCCAGAACCTTTTTCTTCATTTCATAGACCTTCTCTTGCCTTTGAGTTTACCAAGGAGCACCTTGCTCATCCACACAGGCCCCTTCCCACCTTTCCCTGATGAAAGGGTTATTTGTTTTTACTTAGATACAAGTAGGGAGTAATATCAGTACAAGATTTCTTGGACTTTCTAACCACTTATGAGTTCTGAAAGATGAAAGCAAGTTTCAGGTACCTCAAATGGAATGGTAGAATCTCCTTTGGGTATCTGTTGCTGTTAGTCACTATTGCTTTGGAAATTCAATGAAACAGAAGGTGGTGCACTTATTTTCCCTTTTGTAGAAGGTGTAACGGGAAAGAGCTAACTTACCATAGCAGAGTGAGGAAGGAACATTCATCCAGCATCAGATCTAGCCCCTGGGCTACTTTTCCACGATTTTTGAATGAAAAGGTTCTCAGTCACAAATTGGTTTAGAATATTCCTTAGAGGGCTTACATAAAGTTTTAGTACAGGCTAAATGTTTTACTGTCATGTTAGCTTCCACCTACTGTTGGGTTCTAGAGAATATCTTCATTCCCTTTCAAGTATCCCAGATAAGACTCGCAAATGATATAGCAGAAGACAATCCTGGATTCATTTTACATTGAGGCAAACTGTGGTGAACTTGATGTGAAAAAATATTGTAAGCTCTTTTTAGTTTGTTTCTAAATGATAGTTCTCAGAGTTTTTTTATTTGTGTTTGTTCTCTCATTTGAAACAAGTGATGTCATATTGATGGCAAAACCCAGCTGTTGTGATTAGTTTTTCTTTTGGCATGGACCTATGTTATTAAACCAATCACGTATTGGATATCAGAATGCATGCAGCTCTAATGAGAAGAAAAGGCATGTACAGGTTTTGGCTGTGCAAGTCTTTGCTCTGTGATGTGTCATTCTGTGTTCTGTTTTCAATAGCTCATACAGAGGAGATATGAAAATGACAAATTCATACAGCTACAGGATCACTGATACAAGAAAAGAGGTAAATTAACATAAGAATGGGTACTGAAGACTCCTACAAATTTCAACACTATCTGTACCTGAAGTCATGTATATTCACCCAAATTCCCTCCAAATCAGTATGTGCACAAGTGACTTGGGATAAAGAGGTTTTGAGTTTTTTGTTTGTTTGCTTGTTTTGTAAATATTCCAAGAAAATAGACAAACAAGAAGTGATAAAACTTTCTTAAGTACATAATTCCTTATATATATGTCAGGTAGTGATGTGGATTCCTCTTTTTTTTTTTTTTGCTTTAAAACGTTATACAATATCTTACGTGAGTGAGCACAATGTTAACCTCATGTTAAGTTTTCTTAGGAGACAGTTGAAGAGGCAGTGACAATATAGTAGGAAAACTAAGCATGTTATATGCTTTTTGTGTTAAATGACATTCAGATTTTATATTTCATGAGCTATCAATAGTGTACTTTAACGCGGTTTATTTTTGTAAAACCTCATTGATAGAGCTTCTCTTTTCATGGCCCAAATAATTTATCTGCAGCAGTCTGTGCTCATGTCTATGCACCTCTGTCTGTCTGCACACATGCATGCACATAGTGTTTGTGGGTGAAATAAATAATCAAACAATAAACCCTCAATGTCTCTATAATTTTTGCATTTTGAAATTGTCTATAAACTCTTATTTTAAAGGTCTGTCTTTCACTGTACTTACTAAACCTTTATGAGAATGCCAGATGTCTAATTCAAGCATCTTGGTTTCATGGACTGGGATCAGGCTCTGGTAAGAGACTAGTTCAGAAAAATATTTTCAATGTAGCTCCCATTCTCCTCTTACGAACTACACTCCTGCTGAAGGTGAGCATCAGGGATAAACAGGCTGCCATCATGGTACAGGAAAAAAGAAAAAAAACAACACAACAGCTAGTCACTTAGGCAATCTCTGCATTAAGAGAGAACAACTTTGCAAATCCTGTTGCTTTTAGATTCAGACATTCTCATTAAATTCTTCTAATGTAATCAGATAATGAGATCATGACCTTTTCTGTTCTAATGTTTGCAGGAGAATAAAGTTTATA
Source organism: Anser cygnoides (assembly GCF_040182565.1). Lineage (NCBI taxonomy): Eukaryota > Metazoa > Chordata > Aves > Anseriformes > Anatidae > Anser > Anser cygnoides. The sequence goes on from NC_089912.1 coordinate 23,985,217, forward strand.
TTACTTCTCTCGTTATTGTTTATTTTTAGCTTATTCTCATGAGATTTAAAACAAAATTTTAACTGACAAAGAAAGCCTGAGTGCTTTCCAACCTAATTCAGGCATGGTGCTGCAGCAGCACAGTCTATTCTGGCAATATCAGTAGATGTTGACATCTGTGGTCAAAGAATAGAACTGGTTGAAACTCAGTATGTTAGTCTGGTGAAACCTCAGAAAATTGAAATATTCCTAAACACCTATTTCTCACTCCTGAGTTGCCCTAGAATATTTCTTAATGTACATTAATGTACTATTAGGAAAAACAAAGTACCAAACACTCAGCCATCAAAAATATTGCTAGCAAATGCCTATAATAGAACAAAATTAAGCAGGATGAGCACAAGGTTCCTTTTAAATAAAAATAAAAAGGAAAAAGTAATATCTCCTTCAATATCTGACTTCCTGTGGCCTGTGTATGCCTACACATGACAAAGGAACAGGGTCTGAAGATAAATCAGAGTTATGCAGGACAAATGTAAGAAATGAAACAGTTTTGGCCATCTAGTAAGACAAGAAATAATGTAACACAAATCCATCCTTCTGAGAACTGTTTTAAACTAGGAGAAGAAGCAAGAATGAGGACAGTAAATAAGGCACTAATCTCTTTCTTGTTTCAGACTCTTCTCCAGTAAAGTAGTTAGGAAATCCTTCAGCTAGATAATGATTCACTACTCCCATTTTTTGAGCGAGCACACAGAATACTCTTGCTTTTCTGTCATTATGTAACTTTAGTCAGTATTTTTTCCTGGAAGGAAAATATTGAATTTTGTGAAGATGTTTTTTAAATATATTCTCCATCAGCTAAAATTTGAAAAAGAGATCTTCCAAGTTGTTACTACCATGAGTCAGTAATCTACTTTCATGTGGGACAAAGTACATAAAATGCACACATACACAGAAAAACAAACAAACAAAAAAAACACAATTAATATAATCACAAAGTTAAATCAATATTGGAGCAATTTCTGTTCTCTGTCACATGAAAATTGTTTTATGCATCCTGTTATCTATAGTGCTTATAGCTCCATGCAACAACTTTGTGACAACTGCACTAATGAGATGAAAGAGAAAAACAATTCTTATATATCATATTAATGTCGTGGTCTATGTTTGTGTATTTTAATGTTATTCAACTGTATCTGTCTAAACTCAGCCACACCACCCCAGAAAACCTCTTTCTTTCCAATTAAGTAACATACACAGCGTTAAAAACAGCCATGCACATTATAAGCACTTGGAAGTTTTTCAATATTGTAAATTTTTTACCCATTCCCAGATGTGTTTGATTCATTTGATTCATTGGCAGAACTTGCGCTCAGCACAAACTTTAAAAAGTGAAATATACACGCTATACAAAATGTTTCGTTTTCAATCAAGCATTCAAGAGAAAAAAATAAGATAAAATTAAAGCTCACAGGTATTTTCTCATATGATTCAAAACCAAATGTCACTACAAGGTCACAGCAGATGAGTGTACTTCCCAAACAGTTAATATATCAACAGTAAGAGATCAAGGTCATTTTTGGGGAGAGAGGGGAGGGTAAAAAATAATTTTAGTAGTACTGGCTGTTGTGTGAATATCTACCATTGTGACAGCATGTCTTCTGATAGCGCTGTTTAACAGGATTTGGAAAAAAAAAGAATACTTTTCATTTCAGTACTCTTTTTTTTTTTTTTTTTTTTTTTTTTTTTTTTTACAGCTGACGAGGTGCAGGTGGAGCCAGCAGCCCCCTCTGTCATACAAAGGCAGCCCCTAGGGTGCAAGCAGGGAGGGCGAGCAGGGAGGATGGGGGATCCCTTGACACTCCAGATAATGGCTCTCCTATCAGCTACCTCTCAGACAGCAGACCCAGCCATGATTACCACAAGGCAGCAAGCGCTCTCTAAAGCGCTCGCCAAAAGACTGTGGTGACCCAGACCGAGTGCAGGCCCAAAGACGCAGCTGTTCAGGTCTCTGGCTGCAGGGAGTACCTGAGCCTGTCACTGCGAATGGAGGTTGACAGAGATACTGCCTGTGTGAGCTGTGAGCAGGTGGAGGATCTGATCAGCTGGTGGCAGAGCTCAAGGAGGAGGTGGAGAGATTAAGAACCATCAGGGAATGTGAGCAGGAGTTAGTCCATAAGAGTCACTCCCTGCCAGGCCTGAGAGAAAGGCACTGGGTCGACACACCTCAAACGGTGGACCCCCTGCCCGTTCGCTGTCAGGCAGAGGCAGGAAACCTGGGAGATGGAGAGGAATGGAAACAGGTCCCTGCTCAGCATTGCAGGTGAGCCCCCTCCCTACCTGCCTCACCTTGCCAGGTGCCCTTACGCAACAGGTTTGAGGCCCTGGAGCTCAAGGGTCAGAGTGATGAGGTTGTGGGGCAAAGTCCACACAGGACATTGTCTAGGGCGAAGAAGTCGACTCCACGCCTCAAGATTTCTTCCAACAAGAAGGGAAAAAGGGTGATGGCCATAGGCAACTCCCTTATGAAGGAAACAGAGGGCCCCATATGTCAGCCAGACCCTACTCGTAGGGAAGACTGCTGCCTACCTGGAGCCTGGATCAGGGACCTCTGGAAGTCCAAGGTAGCAGTTTTACTGACCCTCCTCCCGACTTCACCAAGAATAGAGAATTCTACCCTTTCATGGTCACTCTGTCCAAGACAATGCCCTACCATCACATCTCCCACCAGTACTTCTCTGTTCATGAACAACAGCTCTAGCGGGGCACCGCCTCTAACCAGCTGAGTCAGGAAGCTGTCTTCCACTCATTCCAGGAACCTCCTAGACTGCTTCCTCAGGGTTGTATTGTATTTCAAACGTTTGTCCAGGAAGTTAAAGTCCCCCATGAGAACAAGCGCTGGTGATTGAAAAACTTCCACCAGCTGCTTATAGAGCACCTCGTCCATCTCTTCATCCTGGTTTGGCGGTCTATAACAGATCCCCCACTAGGATGTCCACCATGTTGGTCAGCCCCTGATCCTTATCCACAGGGACTCTACCATTCCCAACCCCAATCTCAACAGCATTGGAACACTCTCTAATATAGAGAGCCATGCCACCACCCCTCCTTAGTTGCCCGTCCCTTCTGAAGAGCTTGTAGCCATTCATTGCAGCGCTCCAGTCATGGGAGTGGTCCCACCACGTTTCAGTGATGGCAGCTAGGTCATAGTTTGCCTGCTGCACAATGGCTTTGAGCTCTTCCTGTTGCATATGCTGCATGTATTGGTGTAGATGCACTTGAGTTGTGCCCTTGCCCTGACCCTCAACCCTGGGACTGGTCCCCCAGGCTCATCTCTGTCGAGCCTCATCCCCGCCCCGTCCCCCTTCATACCTAGTTTAAAGCCCTTTCGATAAGCCCTGCCAGCTCCTGGGCTAGAGTCCTTTTCCAAACCCTTTGGGACAGGTGGGACCCATTGGCAGCCATCAGACCAGATGCCAAGTAAACCTCCCCATGATCAAAAACCCCCAAGCTTCTGCAATAGCACCAGCCTCTCAGCCATGTACAGATCAGCTGGGCCTTCCGGGTCCACTCAGTATCCCTCCCCACCATTGAAGGCATAGAGGAAAACACCATCTGTGCACCCACTCTGTACAGTAACTGCCCCAAACCCCTGAAGTCCCTTTTGATAGCCTTCAGGCTTCTCTCAGCAATTTCATCATTGCTGGCCTGAATTATGACTAAGGTTTAATAATTGGAGGGGCAAACAAGGTCAGGAAGTTTCCTGGCAATGTCCCTCACCCAGGCCCCAGGTAGGCAGCAGCCTTCCCTACGAGTAGGGTCCAGCTGACATATGGGGCCCTCTGTTCCCCTCAGAAGGGAGACACCTACAATGATTATTCTTCTTTCCTTCTTGTTGGAGGAAGTCTTGAGGCATGGAGTTGATTTCCTTGCTGTAGACAATGTCCTGTGTGGACTTTGCCCCAGATCCTCACCACCCTGTCCCTTGATGTCCAAGGCCTCAAACCTATTGTGTAAGGGCACCTGGGGAGGTGTGTCAGGTAGGGAGGGGGCTCGCCTATGACATTGAGCAGGGATCTGTTTCCATTCCTCTCCATCTCTCAGCTCCCCTCCCTCTGCCTGACAGCAATCAATCACTCAGTCATACAGTCATAAAAACTAACAAAAACCTCCACAAACATTAGAACAACAGTTTGCTTTTTTTAAGATAAATTGAAGTATCTCATTTTGGTTTGATTTGACATCTGTGTCCTTGAGCTCTTGTTATGCTTTATGACAGTTGTAGTATGGCTGTTTTATAGCCTCATTCACTCTTCTTAATAAGGAGGTGCCTAATCTCTTTAGATGCATTTTCTAGCACTCTGATAATGGAATAAGTATGATTACGGGTTATACCATCTCATATGTTAGTCTGCATGAGAGAGGCACAGTGAGAGAGGCAGACAGAGGAGCAGGAATACTTCAAGCAATTCTGCCATGAGAACTGACTTATACAAATGAAGGGAGTCATGAATCATTTGGATTATAGCTGTCATGAGATATTCTTGCAGAGCAGGCAAGTATCAAATCTGAAGCTTACCTTTCCAGTACGGTTCAAGAAACTGAAAATTATGTAGATGTAAACTGTGATTTTTGACATTTCCGTGTAAAATTTCTACTTTGATTTTTTTGAACAGATTTTTCATGTTAAAAAAAAAAAAATGCTAATGCACCTGACATATGACTGGAGGGAATTGAATTTAATTGAAAGATGAAATTTTATGAGATTACCCTATCTGCCTTGGAGACATACAGGGTTTAGATAAGCATCTGAACCTTTACCTCTGTATCTAACCTACACAAATGAATCTGTGAAGTTCATCTGTTACAACTCCTGTGGTGGTCTTCAATTTTGTTCTTTGTTGTGCTGTGAGAATGGATACATCAGGACTGAAACTTCAGCAGCCTTGATGTTATTGTTAGTCACTCACTGGATTTGCAAAAACATCAAGTTTCAGAGTATGGAATCTCTGGGATATATTTATAGGATTTTTTACTCCAATTTGGTGACACAGGAGTGTTACAGTAATGCAGAGAAGTGTTTTGCCTTTTCTTCCCTGAAGTTACCTGGGCTTTTTTTCTCTAGTTCCATACCCAAGAATAATGCATGTGTATGAAAACATGGTCTAATTTTTTTTTTTTTTTTACTTTGCATAGCATTAAATGCTTGCATTACCTGTGAAAACACTTACAAGCAATCATAGAATCACAGAATGGTTGATGTTGGAAGGGGTCTCTGGAGATCTTCTAGTCCAATCCCTCTTCCAAGCAGGGTCACCTAGTGCATGTTGCACATAATAGCAACCAGGTGGGTTTTGAGTACCTCCAAAGAAAGAGACTCCACGACCTCTCTTGGGCAACCTGTTCCAGTGCTCTGTCATCCTTACAGTAAAGAAGTGTTTTCTCATATTCAGCCAGAATGTTTGGTCTTCTTTTATTACAGGAAAGATAAAAGAATATTATTCCCTCTGGACTTGCTAAGAGAAACAGTGTATCATGAATTTTTACCAGACTACATCCTTATCTAAGGTAAATGGTATAAGACCCTTACAGGAATCAGTGAGACATTTTGTCCAATAATATACATTGTTTTGATGACTGATACTTCTTTGTACAAACCTTGTACTTTTTGTTACCTTGACAGTAATTATCTGACACTGTATTTGATTTATTTTTCCACAGCACTAATCAAACAGTCCAACAGTCTTGTCTGCACACCATCAGTGCTAAAAAAGTGTATTTAATGATTCCAAGAAAGCAATATATAGGTGGATTGCTAGGATTCTTTTTTATGGACCCACTGCAATGTGTCTGAACCAAGTAGTCCTGATTAAAAATACTAACAATATAATTAAGTACTTTTCTAAGAACTGGTAAGATGGCAATAATTAAAATTAAATAATTAATGACAATAATTAAAATCTAATTAAAATAATTAGTTCTCCAGCTACTACTCAGAGATAGTTATTCCTAATAAAGAAGCAACCGATTCCTAATGAAATCACTAATGATGAAGGCTGCAGACATTGGAACAGGTAACTGCTTGTTCCCTTGGCTTTCAGTGGGCTTATGTAGCAGATAAACCTAAGCTGTTTTAGATACAATGAACAAGCTTCTGTTGACCTGAAGTGCCAGGACTTCGGTCACAACTTAGATAGATGACCATGGTGTGAACAGTCAGAAGGCTGGGACCTATGAATAAACACTTAAAAGACTTTTTCCCTTGCCACATTTTATGTACTTAACACTTACAGGAAGGGAAAAAATGCTAATTTTAAGTATCAACTGTCTTATGTTGTATGTGGAGGTAACCCGTAAGTCTATATTGATATTAAAACACTAAACAAGGCCATGGTATGGTCATGAGTACTGCCATAAAGTCATATATAGTGTTAAATTTTTAGCTCAGTCTTCATCTTGGTTAACAACCTTTCTTGCAGATACTTTTTGGCAAGACTAGGAGTTTAATATAACCAGTTCCCAATGAACAGCCTGAATGTGGACACATTTTCTGAAGGGGTGGAAGAATTTAGCTGAATGAAAACAAATTATATCATGCTATTTGGCTTCAGGCCAAAAATTCAGTAGATTTTTTTTCTTTTAATAAATACAATCAAAAACAAAATAAAAGAAAATGTATTAGTAAATAGTTTTAATATATGCACCTACATAAGACACATAAGAACCTAATATTAAAAAAAAAAAAAAAAAAGTGAAATTCTGCCCAATCCCACTTTAGGTTCAAAATGAAAGAAACAGAGTACTAAAATACCGCAAAGACAGCTAAACCAGCTATTGTCTTTTTATGTTCACATATTCCATTTGTACAGTTCTAGAAAGTTATTAAATTATCATATAGGAGGACGTTTTACTCTATAACTAATGACCATAAATCTTCTTGAATGCGTCACTGTAAATTTCCATTTACTTTGATGTTTAAAGTGCCCAAGGTCCTTTGCAGTTATTAGGCTGTATGAAGGTGATAGAAAGCATAATCGCTATTTGCTTATTCAGTAATTAAAAACAAATCATTGGTTGCATTTAGGACAACATATATATGTACAGAATATGTATAAGTACATGAGTAAACATGAAAAATTAGTTTCACTATTAAAGGGATATGTGGTTGTTAAACTTATTTTGCTGTTCTTTAGTCGTTTGTTGAAGATGTGATTGGTCTTTCATTTCAATAAAAAATAGTTGAATATGTCAGAATAGGTCTTAAGCATAGATATGGTGTTTACTTATGGAAAACTCACCTTTACCAAGTATCCCACTAGAGTAATTTTTACTGATGAACGAACCACAAAAGTCTGAAATCAGGTATCAAATTCTGGATATGACTAAATATTTATCTGAAACATGCAAGGTTAAAAAATAATAATTTGAAAATAAAATATATATATATATAGAAAAGTTAAAAAAAATAATAATTTGAATGAGAAGATAGATGGACAATTTTCCAGAAGGCAAAGACAGAGAGAGAGAGAGAAGAAAACATCTGAGAGAGTGGAGAAAAAAGGAATTGGATAAATTTTAAAATGACCTCGAAATGAAAGGTGAAAATTCCAGTATGATAGAAAACATTGGCAAATCCCCAGTTTAACTAACAAACAAATGCAATAGTACCTAGCACAAGTGAAAATAATACTTAAAAAGATTTCTAAAAAATATTCAGGGTTCATAACTCAGTGTATTGGGTTTACATGGCAAGCTTTTGGTAGCAGGGGGTTGCAGAGGTGGCCTCTGTGAGCAGAGTCCAGGAGCTGCTTCCTTAGATAAGGGCCAGCTCCAGCCAGCTTCAAAGAGACCCTCCACTGGCCAGAGCTGAGCCAATAAATGATGATGTTTGTACCTCTGTGAGAGCAGATTTAAGAAGAGAAAAACAAACAAACAAACAAACAAAACAAAAAACCTGCTGTGCAACAGCAGCTGGGAGAGAGAAGTGAGAACCAGTCCTGCAGACCCCAAGGTCAGTGCAGAAGGAAGGCAGGAGGAGCAGATATTTAGATATACAAAAATTGCAGATATTTAATACCTGTTGTTTAACACCTATTGTTTAACTATCTACTATTTAACAGCTGAGTTGTCTTGTGTACAGTCAAATGCTCACAGTATTTCTAGGCGTGTCAGTCTGGCATAAGCAATTATGGATACAAAAATGTATACAGGTGGTTGGGAAACATCCATTTTTGCTGTTATAAAAAATCTCACTCAAAAAGTATAAAAGGTGGGGGTATAGCATGGAAAAAAATACTTGAGTGTTGAAAGCTTTGCTATCTATGAATTTAAAACTACATTTCAAAAGTTTTTTTTGTTTTTTTTTTGTGTTTTTTGGGGGGGGATGGGGGAGATGTGAGGTCGGGTGGGGGTGGGGTAGGGAGTTAAAAGTTGTGAAATAGCTGAGGTTTCAGTTTATTTTAACTTGTCTCTTGTTTGCATTTCTGAGAGCTGAAATTTTCTGACACTTTTTCTAGGTTAGGATTTCAGTCTTCTTTAATGTTTCTTTTTCTGATTATTTTTATTTTTCACAGAATGAATGTTACTAGAGAGAGACAATCTTGCTCTAACAGTTTGATTGCTGCTTTTGCTTATTGATGTCATCAAGGTGCATTGGGACAACAAATTCTGTAAGGCATCAGCTGCCTGGAAGAATCAGTATGATCAGATTGCTATGCCTCCCAGTTCCACCAGACAAACCATGTTAAAGATACTTCTTTAATAGTTACTCAATAGCAGAAACAACAGAATTGAAAGAATCTGAAAGTGTTACAAAAATAATAGATGCACTGGCCAAGATAGCACTTGTGATTGTCCTATCCCAGCCAGAATGATTTCTCAGGGCCAGCTGCAATTCAGGAACTGTGACCCTGTCTTGGGGCAATACGGTGGGATGGTACATCTCACTCTGTTAAGGAGCCCATCAGACAAATTTTCCAAAGGAGGTTAAAATGTTGTAACCAGTGACCAGAGAAAAAGAAATCCATGCAGCAACACAGGACCAGAAAGCTTTACTGTGTGTTACAGTCTTCTTTCTTTTTTTCTCATTGATTTGTGTCATGTCCACAGTTACTCTAACTTCACACTGTAAATCTTTACGGTATCACATGCTTATTAAACTAATAGAAGTTTTGTTTGTGGAATCAAGTCAGTAAAGAAACAAGGCTTTGCTAAATGTTTTATATATAGCACTGCATTTTTACTTAATACATATACATATATATATAATACATATTATATATTTCTTTTACATTGTTGGGCCTCTTAACAGCAAAACTTCCTGCTTTGACTGTATACTGCCTAAACTATTCAAACCTCTGCTTTTCTTAGACTCTCATTAGATTTTAAAATGACAACTAACACTGACTGCTTTTATAAAGTTTAAAAACAAAAGAGATCAATTACTACATCTTTGCAGCTGCTTGGGTGATCTAGTTGGCAATAATTTTTATGTTAACAATTGAATAAAAGAATTATAACTGTTATTTTAAAGAGAAATGTAGTCAAGACTGGCTGATACAATCGATTCAGTCTCATAAAAAAGCTCTGAAAAATTTGTGGGAAGCATTTCCAGAGCCCTTCTTGTTGTCCTTGACACCCCTTGGCAGATTCAACTCAAAATGGGTCTTGGCCTTCCTTGTTGCATCCCTGAATCCTGTGACAACGTCCCTATATTCTTCCCAAATGGTCTGTACCCTTTTCCACGTTCTGTATACTTTCTTCTTCCATTTGAGTCCTTCCAGGAGCTCCTTACTCATCCAAGCAGGTCTCCTGCCCCCTTTGCTTGCCTGGATACATCAGACCAAACACACCCTCAGAAAATGAAAGCTGTTTGGGATTGAGGAACATTGTGTATGGTTAAATGCACAGATCTATTCTCTCCTCTGGAGAAGAATGGAACAACCATAGTGTACATGTCCCTTAAAATGACAAACATTATACATACACTTCTACTATAAAGTGTAAAAACAAATGTATCACTCTGTAGACTAGCAATGTGATCTAGTTTGTTTAATATGCACTGACTGATGTACCACAAAGACTCGGTTTTTCAATATGCCATAAAATTACGCTTGAGGATCATCTCTGGTGTTGAGATTTTACCATGATTAGCATGTAAGAAATCTTCAGTAAAAGGGACCTTAATTTAGTCAGCATTTTTATAGTTCAATAGACAGAATAATTTGTGAGAGGATACAACAGGAGGAACACAACAATGGTAGCTTTGTGCCATTCAAATTTTGAATATAGTGCAATTCAGTTGAGATTCTTACATAGTTTAGAATAGCCTCAAACATGGCCTAAGTAAAGCAGAACTTAATAATTCTAAAGAGAGACTTATAGAAAACGGAAATTTCTAAGAAACACTAATTTCTAAGGCCACTTCCCTTTGACAGCCCAACTCTCATAGATTCGGTGAAGGGATTGGACAGCCAGAAAAAGAAAAGTGAGAGTATTGGATAGCCAGTCCAAGATATAGAATCATAGAATCATTCAGGTTGGAAAAGATCTATAAGATCACCTAGTCCTACATTTAACTGGTATCAGTTTTGTTCAGAAATACTACTTCTTCTGAAAGTCCAGAAGACTGGATACTTGAAGTCTCATAAATCTAAAAAGGTAGGTCAGATATAGAAGTCACTGAATATTGTGTCATGTACATATATATTTATACTGATGTATAAACTATAATCTATTGTCAATATATAACTCTATTAGAAGAAAATCTATCAGGTATTTCACTTGTTGGCTTTTGAATAAAGAAATACTGAAACATCTTGTTTAAGAGATTTGATTTACTCTTATTGGCAGGTGTATGAAACAAATGCAACAGGTAGGGTAAAGTGACTACCAGTAGTGTTCATGTGCTTGTCTTCAGAGCTGTAGGGCTGTAGTTAATGGCCACTGAAGTTAAAACATTCATCTGCTAGTGAAACAGCAAACTGAATTCTGAACTAAATATTCAGTAAAAACTATTGAATTAAAACTGAAAAAAAAAGTGCACTTCTCTCACATCTGAAAACGTATTTCTTTTAAATAATTTACACTGAAATAAAAGAAAAGAAAAGAAAAAAAAGAAAAGAAAAGAAAAAAGAAAAGAAAAGAAAAGAAAAGAAAAGAAAAGAAAAGAAAAGAAAAGAAAAGAAAAGAAAAGAAAAGAAAAGAAAAGAAAAGAAAAGAAAAGAAAAGAAAAGAAAAGAAAAGAAAAGAAAAGAAAAGAAAAGAAAAGAAAAGAAAAGAAAAGAAAAGAAAAGAAAAGAAAAGAAAAAAGAAAAAAGAAAAAAGAAAAAAGAAAAAAGAAAAAAGAAAAAAGAAAAAGAAAAAAAGGAAAAAAAGGTTGTGAGGTTTAAAAAGGAACTTCTTATAACTATGTTACAAAGAAAACCACTTCACTCAAGCTACTCCTGATTGAACAGGAGTGTCCCAAGGAGGTAGTAGCAATTTCTATCAAAGTTAAACAGAAACGCATTGTGAATTATGTTGGCACATAACCCAATAGCCAGACAAATAAGGTTTAGACTAACATTGCCTCTGGAGGGATTTTACAGATGCAGCAGATGCCCTTTCAGATATACTAAACTTTGATTGACAAAGCTAAATGTGTCCTCTACCCTGCAGAACAGCTGCAGAACAGCTGTTAAATAGTGAAGCCAGGCTTTGTCAGATCTAGGAGTGGACAGAGAGGAAAGAAATATATATGGGATGGTGAAGTTTAAAAATATTCCATAGCAAAACAGGGTGACCTTTACTTCTGGTATAAAAACCTGATACACTCTCTCTCTCTCTCGTCAGGAAGAATACAAATGTCTTGGTTGGTACCAAGGCAGCAAAATTTGTGCATTTTTCTGGCTATGATTATAAGCATTAAAAACAAACAAAAATCAAATTATCTAATTATTGTAAGGAGACAGGATTGCATGACACCTATTCAGGTAAAACTCTAAATGAAATTAATGAGAACAGTAATGTTCAAATCTGGATGTCTTAATGAAGTCTTTGAAATCTACAGGCATACAATCATACAGGCATGTCTGCATATGTGATTGGATGTTCAGCGCTGATGAACACTCACATTTAAAAAATTGTGAGTGCTCAAAATTGCCCTCTAGCAAGAAGTGTCTAAAGGCAGTGTCAGTCAAGCAGAAAAGTTTCCCACAAGGCAGAAAGATGAAAAAGAACAGAGTAACATACAGCTACTATTCACATGTCCTGAAATACAACACTGAATGTGTGGGATTTTGCAGAATGTGCCAGTTTTGATTTTACTTATTTTACCAAAGGATTTAAGAAATTTACACACAGATTATTTTTTTTTAACATTTACAATTCTAAATCAAAATATTTAATCAAAAATAATAACGTTTTTACTTCAGATTGGATTAAAAACATTCACAGGGAGGTACTTGGATTTTTATTTTTTTTCAAGGAAGTTAAAATAATTCATGTGTCTTGCTAGAGAAAAAATGATGTAGTTGTACAACTTCCTCCACCACCACCACCACCACACTTTGAAAAAAACAGGAAGGGCACAATAGCAGGACCTTTGCCAGGAGATGGGAGATGTCAGACTTTAGCTGGTATGAATGATCTATAGAATTACCTTCTCCTCCCATATTCATGGAAGAGGAAACTCCTCCTTTCTTCAACACCTATGAAATAAATAGATCATCATTTCAAAATTTGACAAGTTCTCTGGTCTGTTTTTTCCCAATAAAAACACAGTAAGGTAAAGGATGTGTTCTTTGTATCCTTTACCAATTTTGAAACGAAAATATTTTTGAAGTACTGAAAGAAAAGGGATAGTGAATTGAGACGGAAAATCATTCAGTCTTGTCTTATTGAAGAGACTCAACAAAATAGCGAAGAAACTATCTACTGTGTACTAGGCATTACTGTGTAGCAATGTTTAATTTCTAGCTTTAGGTAGCAGCAGAAGCCAACACATAACTTATATAACATTTTCTAAATATATTTTATTATTTTGTGTAAGGTGTGACAGGTAAAATGGGCAAGGTTTGGGCAGCGGGGGCTTCAGGGGACCCTGAGGGATGTGGCTGGGTCTGCCTCTTGCAGAACGGAGCTGGTTCCAGCTGGTTACGACGGACAAAATGGATGCATGGGGCACCAGGCTGAACCAGTCGGAGTCTCGGGTGCCTCTGAGAAACATATGAAAGAGTTGCTGTAAGCACTATGACAAATGGACACAAACGTCAGAGAAGGAGGAGGAAGAGAAACAGCGCCCAAACGGGGGGCAGGAGACAAGAGCTATCCAAGCAGAGACAAAGGGGAGGCTGAGGAGGAGCTATGGCTGTGGCCATAAAACAACCTTTCATTCAGGCTTTTATTTTTATTTTGTTTTTATTTTTATTTTTGTTTTTGTTTCTTTAGATTGCCATCATAAAACCCAATGGGGTTCATCGAGAATCTGACTAGACAGAGTGAGATTTTCAGAACATGTTTTTCATAATCCTGTCCTTTGTTTTCTCATGGCCAGATCTGTACTAAAAGTTGTTATCAGAATTGCTACATCAGGCAGGAGGATAACAGTTTCATCTTATTTTAAAGCCAGCTAAAGTCCAAGTATAGGTGTGTTATAATAGAAAAATATGCATTTCCTTATTCCATACATCAGCATAGGCTGTGATGCATTTGAAGGTTCTTCCTCTAGAGTATACCACACTAGTATAACTAGAATGGTAACATATTTTTAGCAAAAATCAGGCATTTGGGTCTGTTTTACTAGCTTGTTTGAATTATACTTGTTTATGGTAGCCAGGGATATGGTCTTCACTCACATTTAAAACTGATACCTAACTCAGGGTCCTGTGGAAATAACATTAATTATAAAGAGCTGGCATTCATAATTCGCAGTGCAACTTTGACCTCTTTGTTTATAATCTTCAATAGAGTGTCAGGTGGGACCTACCTCACGTTCTTTTCACAGACTTAAATTAAGGGAAAAAGGTTACTAGCTTTTCATAGAAGCCAGCAATCTGTATGCATGGCTTGCAGTTCTTTTGAATACCATAACAATTTATTGATGACAAAAGTTTTTGTATAAGAAGGAATGCAAATGGCCGTAAACATATTTTTACAGATCTCAAGAAAAAAAAAGAAAAAAAAAAACTGTTGTGAGGAGAAGGATCAGGTCCGTTAAGGTGCTGAGTGCTTCCTTGGACATTAAAAGGGAGATGAGAACATTCAACACCTGAGTCAACTGAACCCTTCTTTAGACAAAAAAGAAGTGACTTCCTCCAAAAAGGAATGTAGTAGCTGTTATTCTGACTACAGTCATACAAGCTTGGTGGTGTTGGTAAGCATGCATGGGTACCGAAAGAGATGAACCTGAGGGACAGTCCCAGGAAGTTAGCCCCAGGTGGTAGTAAAAGAAATGTCAATATACAGCTTGCTTTTGCTTTGCTTTTTTGGCTCGTCAGCTCTGTCTTTAGTGGAATATCCTGTAGCTGTTTTCTTGGTACACTGTTCATGACAGCTGGTCTGAACATATAAGAAATTTCAAAAATGGTCCGAAAAATTATGCAAATGTCTTGTTTGTAAGAAACAAAGTATTAGCAAAGGAGGCAGGATGTGCTACCAACTCCCCAAATTATGATGGTGTGGATATATGTTGGCCCAGACATCTCTGAAATAAAATAAAGAATGAAAATGAATGTGGGAAAAGAAAGGTTCTAATAGCATGAGACAGCATTTTTTGTTGTTGTTGTTGAATACATCCTAAACACAAATGACAGCAGTTACTTATGCAAACTTGACTGGATATAAAAGTTTCTCACTTATTAAATATCTCAAATTGGCTGCTTTGTTTTCAGGACTTCTCACTTCTACAGTTAGAATACTGTTCAAAGGGTTCAAGCTGTTGTATTGAGTTGTGATCTGTACTGATGCTTCTGTATTATTTTGTACAATTAAAAAAAATAAAATAAAAAATTAAAAGATGCACTCCTGTGCATTTTCAGATCAATGACTAATTTTTGCAATTTTTAAAAAGCAATGTATACTAAACACACACATACTCCTTTTACAGATGTATAGATTTAATTAGGACTGTCTCATACAGTTTATCTTGGAAAGATGATGATGTTAACTCCCTGAGCTCACTCAAGGTTTTGTGTGTTTGCTTTTGCCAGTTGGATCAATTTATCTTAATTTAATTTTCAAGTGTTTCTGCTGATGAAACATAGCATACACATTATTTTTATGTGTTTTGGCACACTCTCAATCTGCTCTTTAAAGGTTGTTTACTATTTGAAAACAAGGTCATACAGGTTTTTTCCCAACAGCACTGACAGTGGAGCTCTCTGATGGTTAAAAGTAAACAAAAAAAACCAAAACAAACAAAAAAAAACCAGGGCCATACAATTAAATTTGCCTGCAAATTGTCTTATACTGTTGCATTAGACTTTTCATACAATCTGTTCTTAAGATGATCTTAAGATATCTCAAAACCAATACATTATGAGAATAAAAATAAAACAATATCATCTAAATTTCTGAAGTTTATAAGAAAAGAAAATGAAAGAAAAAGAGGAGAAGAAGATCAGACAACAAAAATTAATTAAAAAAAAATCTCCACATTATTTAACACCTCTGGACTAAGTTAATAAAATTTCTTGCTTCAATGCCTTCAGCTCTGTGGTCTGCCTGCTGGCATAAACATTGGTCCATTTAATGGACATTAAACCAACCAAGTTTAAGGTTTAATAGATGCTGTACAAGTTCTTTAGGGAGCCAACAGATCCGTTGGTATCTCTAAACTCTTCAGCTCTTGAGGTTCAGTGCTGAAGATCTGGTAAGGTAATTACTCTGGTTTCTGGCAAGTCTGAAGTGTTCTTATGTCAGGAAAGTCATATTTGGATCCCAGAATGCATTTTTCTATAAGCAAACATCACAGCAAATGTGAGCCAGGATTAAGACTGGAAAACAAAATGTGGTGCACATTGCATTTCAATTTAGGATTAAATTTATACACTACTAAAGTGTAAGAAGAGGAAAAAAGAACCTATTATAAACTACCTATAGATAAATGAGCTTATTGGAAATACTAGCTGTAAGTGACCATAGGACCTGCTTGTAAATTTTGTTAAGATAATCACATACTGACATTAAATGCGTATCTGATAACACAATATTAGCTTCCATGCCAACTTTTTGATTTGTGGTAAGTAGGAGCTTGTGTCAGCTTTCTTGGAATGAAACAACTCATATCAGTATTTTATGTTTTACTTCCATTGTACCAGTTTGTCTATATTGAGTAGTTGCAGGCATGGTGCGGGCAGCTTATAAACTTGCAAGAAAGAGCATGATGTTTTTTGGGGATGAACCTCCTTTTAGCTTGATTATCACAACTTTTTCTATAGTAAAGTAATTTCCAAAGTAGATGCTGATTGGAAACAAAAAGTTTAAAATCTTCAGGAAACAGATATTAAGTGTGTGGTGGACAGTAACAAGATTTAAATCTCGTTAGCTATTAATCTGTTGAAAAGTGAAAGAAAACAGAAGGGATTAAAATCCATGCAATTCCAACTTTATTATTCTCCTTGCATTAGAAGAATTATTTTGGATTAAGTGTGTCAGTTTTTCAGACCTGTTTCCTATTTCTCAAGCTCGGATTTAAATTAAGATTCTCTATGAGGCTCAGAAGTCAGCAAAGTTATGAAGAATTTTTTTTCTTCCTAATCTCGCAAACACTATTTTTTTCTATCAAGTCTTTCATTTGATATTGAATTTTTCTCTATTTCTTTCCTATTCCCATTCTTAAATTTTTCAGATCTTTCAAAAAATATATATATTTTACAATGATTATTCCTCCAATCATTATATTTGGAGTTGCTACTAACAAAATATGTGTTCCCTCACCCCTTAGTTTTCCTAGTCAATACTCACAGTATAGTCTTGAGTACCTTATTGCAGTGATTTATGTAATGTTGCTTCTTCCACTTTCCCCTATTTAAAAGTCTAACAGAGAACCCTGTTAAGAATGGTTTATCTCAACTTTTTTTTTTCTTTTTGTTCCATTTCATTCTCTTACTTCATGTTACATTTGTTTACCTTTATGTTCTTTCCATATCTTTTCACTCTTCTTACTACATGTTCTTAATAGAAGAGTTAAAATACACTCCACCACCATTTTCAGTATCTGGCCATCTAACTGGCATCTAATTTTCAATGTTTCATTAAAATAAATACTGTTAGTCTTGGAAATGATTATTATTGCTCTTTTTGAATGTGCTAATCTGTATGCCTCACTAAGAGTTGTAAAGCTGTGCTTAGGAGTTCTTCAGCAATACTTTGTACAGAAGAGATAAGATGTCTTGCTTCACTGAATAAATGAAGTGACAAATTTTTATTTTTATTTTTTTCCAAGTAAGAATCTTACAGGAAAATACTCAGGAAGTTTTTCACACAACGGAGAAGATACATGCTCATCCTCTCTAGTATGTAGCAGAAAAATAAATAACAGTATTTTTTTCTTTTATCTTTGACACTGTTGTCCTTTAATATGATAGTATTTGTCTCAGCTTCAAAGATTTCACTGCCAATATGCTTTGCAATTATAGTGAAATATATCCACCTAACCTTTAGTGCTTAAAATAATTTCCACTCCACCTCCTATCTGAAGACCAAGTAGAGCAGGTAGATTTGATTTTGTGGTTCATGTGGTAATGCAAAAGAACATTTTGAAGCAGTGGGTGTTCATTATCGCAGGCCTTTCTGCACAACAATGTAATACAAGAAACAATATAATGGGTTGAGAATGGCCAGTTCTTGCCTCAGTTCAGGAACCCTACTGAGAAATGATTTCCCACCTCATCCATTAGAATAAATTTCCAAAACATTTTTATATTTCTGTAGCTATTACTGCCCACCACAGCTGAGTACTGATCAGAAGGCAAAAGCTTAATACACGTGAATTATCCACTGCTTGAACAATACACTGTTCTTTATGGTCTCAGGAAAAATAGAAAGGCGGTATATGAATTTGGAATTTGATGTGTACGTGTTGACTGCTAATTAAATTATGTAGAGGAAGATTTTAATAATATGTATTCTTAGATTAGTCCTGCCCTGGCTGTGATAGCTAATAAAGTAGACCATAGCAACCTGACACACAGCAATCTATGTAAATTGATCTGGAAATGTTTTGAAGTGCCTGCCAATTTATATTCACCATTAAACAAACATTTATTTCTTTGTATGGCAGCCTCAGAAGAAGGCAAAAGACGCTGTTTTGACCTCTCTTATGTGAAAAAAAAAATTCTTTTCTCTGCTAGTATGGCAAGAACCATCTGGGTATTAATCCTCTGGTTCTTGCTTTGAGTTTTTTTATTATTATTATTTACTTTTATTTTATTTATTTTATTTTATTTTATTTTATTTTATTTTATTTTATTTTATTTTATTTTATTTTATTTATTTTATTTTATTTATTTTATTTTATTTTATTTTATTTTATTATTTTATTTTATTTTATTTTATTTTATTTTATTTTATTATTTTAACTTTAATGCAGCTCTTTTTGACTCGTTATGGGCAATAGTCCTACTGATATGTTCTCTTCAGTTATGGAGCTCAGTTGTGAGGAAAGGGGTATTGTAGGTAGCATAGAAAAACATTGTTCAGCATTTGAAGAAAGAGATTTGATTTGAAAATTCATGTAACTGTGACAAAGAAAATCAAGCATTTCAGTTTCTGCACACTGGTGTGGGTAGCTCCCTAGACCAGTCTGATTCCTTGCACTGAAGAAGAATTTGTTTGTTTGTTTTTGGGGACAGGGGTGTTTCTAGATCTTCATGGGTTGGTCAAGTTACCTTTTCACCATGCTTTTCTCCTCTGCTTGCAAAACAGCTAGTTTTCAGTATCACCATCTGATAAGCTGAAAAAAATGCAAGCTGTAAAAAATGAAGACTCTGAAGAATTTTAAATTATGATTAAACAGAAAATTATCTATATGTCTCTCAATTTAAGAAAAAATTGAAAATCACAAACTTTGTTGTTCCTCAGAAAAAGACAGTTAAGATTTTGTCTAGTTCTAAGTAGATGAAGCTGCTCTTCTGCTGCTACCTGTGAACAGAAAGGTAGCAAGAAAATCCAAGTTCTGATATATTTAGAAGGCCTTCAAATGTTAGTAACATCTGCATCAGTTTGCTAAACAGCTGTCACTTCTTTATTAAGAAGAAGACAACCCAAAAAATATATCCAACTGTGAACACAGGATGCATGCTTGACTTGGTCACTTGTGCAGGACAAACTTCACAGACGGCAAGAATTTACAACGTCCTACTTCTCTGCATGCAAAGGGAATCATTGAGGGATGCATCCACCAGCATAGTTTCAAACTGGATATTTGTCACCAAAGAGAAGACAAACCTTAGTTACTTTTAGACACACATGCACATCCATTTTACTCTTCATGGAAGAAGGGAATGCTGCCCACTAGATCAGTGTGGCCAAGGCCCCATCCAGCCTGGCCTTGAACACCTACAGGGATGGGGCATCCACAATTTCTCTTGGCAACTTGTTCCAGTGCCTCACCACCCTCACAGTGAAGAATTTCCTCCTAATGTCTAGTCTAAATCTATCCTTTTCTAGTTTAAGACTATCCCCTCTCGTCCTACCATTATCTACCTGAATAAAGACTCCTTCTCCATCTTTTTTATACGTATTATATTTATAAGAGTTTTATAAGTATTACACTTTAAGTATAGAAACGGTGCAACAAAGTGTCCCTGGAGCCTTCTCTTCTCCAGGCTGAATGTCCCGAGCTCTCTCAGCCTTTCTTCATAGGAGAGGTGCTACATCTTTGTGGCCCTCCTCTGGAGTTGCTCCAACAGGTCCACATCTTGTGATGGGGAACCTAAACCTGGATGCAACACTCCTGGTGGGGCCTCATGAGGGCAGAGCAGAGGGTAACAGTCACCTCCCTCCACCTGCTGGCCTCTGTTTATGCAGCCCAGGATGCAGTTGGCCTTCTGGACTGCAGACATGCACTGCTGGCTCATGTTGAGCCTTTTGTGTACCAGAACCCCCAAGTCCTTCTCTTCAGGGCTGCTCTCAACGAGTTCTTCTCCCAGTCTGTACTCCTGTCTGGGATTGCTCCAACCCAAGTGCAGCACCTTGCACTTGGGAGATGTGAGAAAGTGAGAAAACTAGATGTGAGAATGTGAGAAAACTATAATGTGTCTCACTTAGTGCAAGAAAACTATACAAAAGTTGTATTGAGTACCTTAGAACATTATCCTTGCACGTACCAGCAAAGGAGAACACCTACAAACCTTTCACAAAGAGCACTGTAAACTTTGTAGTATTCAACTTTTATCCTTTTAGTCTTATTAGGACTAATAATAATAGTAATATAAAATAATAATAATAATTAATAGCAATGCTATTAAATAATTGCAATTATTCTGTTTGTTCCATCATACAGATGAAGCATTGAATATGACTGCATATCACTAGCATATGTTCCCAGATTCTCTAAATTGCTCTAACTGTAAAACTATTGGAAATAAAACTGCACACGTACTCCAGACTTCCAATGCTTTCTCACTGTAATTAATATAGAACTGCCCCTCTCCAGAGATGACCGTTGTGAGGTGAAACTTCTCACGCTTATAAAAAATAAAAAAGACATCTAGTTTTAGGACTCAGACATGAATAGCACTAAATGGCTTAGCTAATTTGTCACCACTTGCCGACAAAAGTAAAAACTGTCAAAAATACTGCAAAGTAATAAATGCTTCTTATTTGACAAATAATTATCATTGATACAGAAGGTGATCCCAAAGTAGAAGACAGATTATCATCTACATGTTATTTTTTACCTGAACTAAGAAAAAAGTTTGGCAACTCTTAAATGAAGGTTGTGAATTTTTATAATTTTTTTTTTTTTTTTTTAACACAACGTGCTCTTGTGTTTTTTTACTAGGATCAATCACTTAAACAGGAAATAATCTTAGTGAGAGTCAGTTTATTTGTGCGGTTTGTCAGCATGTCAGCATGTAATCACACAACTGACAGCATTATACTGATTTTCCATGTTTTTGTCATTATCTCTTGTGTAAATATCTATATGAAATGATTGCATTGGTCTATTTGATGATGATGGAGTCCAGTCCAGCAGCTGAAACTCTATTTGACAGTCAGAGTACAGTTCTGTTATTGTTTTCTTCTTCTCTATATCTTTCATCTTGTCCTTTCTTCGGCTCTCTGCTTCTCAGTTTCCTCATTGTTAAAATACATTGAACGATGCTGAAATATTTTGTTTTAAACATATTAAAAAACTCAGGGGAAAACAGTAGATGATGTGTGGTGGTTTAAATGCTATAGTATAATATATTCTTGAATGTAAATCTATTTTGGTGATTTTGCTTTTTCTCAAGAACAGGTTGTGAAAAAAAATGTTAATCTAAGTATGCATCTGTGTGATTTCACCATGGAATTCTAATCTACAAGTGAACTTAGCTTCATGAAATAGAGTTAATAAACCTGCATGTTTACTTTTGATATTCTAGTTTATTAAAAGTCTGTTAAAAATGGTTATTGAAAATTGAAGATAAATCACATGTACTTAATGAGACCAAATAAATAGATTTTGTCCTGTATAGATGGCAAGTGATTATTGTTAGAATAAACATAATGAAATGTAAAAGTATCTGTTGGCTTATACCTTGAAAACAAACAAGCTATTGTGAAGGTAAATTATCTAAGTAGCAGAAAGGCATGCTCCTGTTGCTACATTAATTTACCTGCTTGCTTTATCATTATAAGTATTTCTGTTTCTTCTCGTGGGTCCAATGTATATCTTTATGTGCCTAGGTGTTCGTATAGTGCAATGCATTCTTCAGGGTGCTAATGAGAAAAATAAAACTAACTTCTGGCCATTCACATTTGTGTATGACTAATAATCTCATTTTAAAAGCTTTAAAAGATTTAAAAGCTTTAAAAAATACAAGAATTATTTTGGAAAAATATAGGTGCTGACTACAATGCTGACTGCAATGCTTGCAGAGGGTGCTCTTTCTAATGTGTGTTACTTCATTTGCTTATTGTACCATCCCTGTGGCAATCATTGATTTTATCCATAGAGCTTTCAAGTATCTGAGGCCTCTTTCATCTGTAGCAAAGCAAACCAGTACATCTGAACACCAGTCAGGACAAATAATGACATTATGATTTAGAAAAGCTCACACACATGTAGATGGATGTTTATATATTCAATCAAATGTACACATTTGTACACATTGTGCACATTGTACACAAATCTACACAGAGTAGAAAATTGCACAGCTGACTGTATCAAGTTGGTTTTTTTGTTTGTTTGTTTGTTTGAAAA
Source organism: Anser cygnoides (assembly GCF_040182565.1). Classification (NCBI taxonomy): domain Eukaryota; kingdom Metazoa; phylum Chordata; class Aves; order Anseriformes; family Anatidae; genus Anser; species Anser cygnoides. Next base: position 24,007,592 of record NC_089912.1, read on the forward strand.
GGTATGAAAAAAAGAGAAATTAAATCACTTTGCATGTTAAATCAAGGGAGCTCTTGCAATCTGCAAATCTGTTTGAAAAAATGATGTCTTAACCTCCATAGAAACGCCATTGTGAAAGACTATGGGGTGATTGGACAATGCAGCAAAAACTGTGTTGCTGCTTCTTGCAAAGATATTCAGAGACTGAGTCTCCCTTCATTTAACACATGCTCTATGGATAGCTAACAAGAGCCACAAGCTGAGAATTCATCTTAAGACTGCTTACAAGAAAAAGCTTAGGGCATATATGATCAAAAGGCAGAGACAGAGCAATTTTTTCTGGAGTCTGGAAAACAAGCAAAACATTAAATTTGACTTATAAAGGGGCAAAGAATCAGAGGAAATACTGAAATGTAGATAAGATTATGTTCCATTTTAAAAACAACAAATGTAATTGTGATGTACCTACACTGGCTTCAACCTCTGCTATATGAATACAGTATACTGGATTGAATAAACAGAAAGAGTACTGCCTAATACACCAGGATGCCTAGGAGATTTGTGCAACGTCCCCATTACTGCTGATATCAGTGCTTTGAAATTTAAAACTCATCCTGTGTATGTCTACATATGCTGTTGTCACTTACTTGTATTTCTGTATGACCACCTTTTAAGAGGAAGTGAAAATGAAGTCTAGAGACCAAATCATGCTTAGTGTCTTAGCTCAATGGAAAGCATTTTATGCTGGACAACATACATCAACTGAGGATCTTCTCCCAAGAGCTAGGAAGCTGGAGAATAAGGAGGACATACTTAAAAATCTTATATGAAGAGCATACTGTACGTCAAAGCAAATCAAGAGAAAATGAAAATATACATAGTAAGCTAAGGTTGAAAAGCTATCTAGAAAGTTTTCAGACAAAATTTCACTGCATTATCTAATGATGTTTCATGTTTTCCCTTTTAATTGCATGAAGATGTTTCAGGGGTGTTTCAGGTTGGATGTTAGTTCATTGATCTTCATTGAGAGGGTGGTTGGACACTTGCACAGGCTCCCCCGGAAAGCAATCACAGCATCAAGCCTGCTGGAGTTCAAGAAGAATTTGGAATATGCTTTCAGACATATGGTTTGATGGTTTGTTTTTTGAGTGGTCTTGCGCGGAACCAGGAGTTGGACTTAATGATCCTTGTCGGTCGCTTCCAACTCAGGGTATTCCATGGTTCTGTGATTCTAAAAGTCATAATCTAGACAAGGACAGAACTATTTATTTACTATTATTATTATTACTATTATTATTATCATTGTTGTTGTTGTTATTGTTATTATTGTTATTATTTTTATTGTTGTTATTATTATGGCTGTTGAAAAGAGCCTGGTAGGTACGTTGGTTCCAAAACCTAATCTGGTACCTTGTTTGTCAGCAAACACATGAAGATGACAGCATATTCATCTAAACTCTTTCATGAGAGCGGGAAGCATATGGCTCAGAGTTGTATAAAAGTACATGGACTTGCAAATTAAAAACAAAACAAAACAGAAACACAACCCTCTCCTGAAGTTTACAGACCTTACAAGAATGTCAGTTCCTTTGCACTTTAAGGGGAAAAGCTGGATCCAAAGGCCAGTATAGTGGCCAGTGGGAGAAGACCCTGAAGTTAAATTAATCCAAGGGATGGTGAGAGATAACTAGGTTGCCCTCTTGGTTCTTCTGAAGGGTTTGTCACTGTTGACTTGGTTGAATTGGCTCAAGTCTTAGAGGATTGGTTGCCTGAGGAGAGTGAGGATGGGAAGAAAAAAACAGCAAACAACATGATGGGGCATATCCATAATGCACGAGTCAATGAGTCTGACATCTAACAAAACACCTCTGCATGAAAACTGGGAAAGATCATTGCTTCTTCAATATCTTCAATCTTAGTTCGCTTACAGAGTGCTTTTCAAATTTCATCATTTCCCTCTCAGAATCAACCAATAGAGGAAACTCATCAAATGTTGAAACACAGGTATGATCTTTGCAGCTATAGAGTCTTAGATGATAATGTATTTAGAAGTGGAGTTAGAAACAATATTATACAAGCAAATTGCAGAACTACTGTTCTTTTGTTTTGTTTTGCTTTGTTTTAGATTTAACTAGAAAAAAAATTTACTCCTGTCTGTCATTCATCAATGCATCTCTAATTAAGTGGGGATCTAGTGGCAGCAAGCAATGATTCTTGAATTCATCTGAGTAAAATGTAGCTTGATTATTCACTTCTTTTCCCTGCTCTTTGTATTTAGGACTCTATTCCAAAAAAAGGCTGGAAACAAAGACAAGTAGTATCTCTTGTTAAGTCCTGCCTCTAGCCAACTGCCTCTCTTGACTGACACAGAGATCTGCTGTAAACTGTTGCACCTAAATCAAAGGGACTATATGTTTATCATTTTCAGGAAATATTTTTCTTGCAGCAATTCTTAGTCTCACAGATGTTACATTTTAACCACTTTCCCAGCCTGTTACCTGTTAATTACTCTTCTTACATTTTTTAAAAACCCTTCATTTTGCCTCTAGCTATTTCTTGTTCTGTTTTGTTCTGCCTTTTTTTTTTTTTTTTTTCCTACTATTCCTATATTATTTCTTCACATAGAGGCCAATTTCAACATAGAAACCTGGAGGTTCTAGGTAAAAATAGAGTCAGATCTCTGAGCTTCCATAGTTAATCTATATGCATGATCAAAAAACACACCAGAATTTTAAAAATACAGCCTAGACATCTAAACCTATCAACATGTCATTGTTAGTTCCTTTCTCTAACAAGACATTTAGTTTATACTCAGTTCTCCAAAAATGCTTTCTCATGCTTATATAACTCGTATTCTGATTCTAGCTCTGCCAAAGACAAAATTCCTTTGGATTTCAATGGACACAGATTTTCAGTGATCATATATTTTGATCTTGTCTTCTCTTATCTTTCCAAACACTTGTAGTCATTGATCCCTGGCTGCTATGGCAAAATGAATGATTGTTGCCTTTGGTGAAGATTTATTGGTGTTCCCTAATAGTTTCTGCCTCCCTGATGGCACAACTAAACTAAAATAAACAAACAAACAAACAAAACAAAACAAAACAAACAAACAAACAAAAAGAACTAGTTGGAGGTTTCTGTACGCATGACAAGCATATCACATACCAGGTGGGATGTTCTGAAGTTTCTATGTCCTTTCAGTGAAAACAGCTTCTCATTATAGTTTGTTTCTCTATGGAATCTTATTTGTGGAGGAAAATGTTGATACTCTGTTCAGTTTTTGTTGGATAATAAACTACTGGATAAGCAGACAGTTCTCTGCTTATGCCTAAATATTTGAGGAAGTTACCCTGTCTAGATACCAAGTCATTTGACATCCAAGTCGTTTCATTACAGATTAAATAGCATATTTTATGAATTAATAATCGTTGTCATCATCTGTGGTGATATTTTCAGCCATGTTGCTTTGCAGCTTTTTTCTAACAGGTCTTGGAAATGCAGGTTCCTTTGTTAAATAACACATGCAGAAATGTCTTTTGAAAACTTGGAGTTTTAGTAATATTGTATTTAACTGTATGTGTAACTCCTATCTTTACAGTGGACTGTAATACGTAGTACATTGTCAACAAAATTAGAGCCTATTCAGAGAAATATGCTTTACAAAATAAAAGCAGATCTGCAAGTGAATAAAGGTGTGCAAATTCAGATGGAAGACAGCACTAGAATCTCGTAATTTATGTGTTAAGAACTTTAATGAGGCTATGGCGATCTTTTTAAGTGGAAGCTGGATTAAAAGCTAATAATAAAACTAGGAAACCTGAATAATTGGTAGAAAGATTTCAGGTGCCTCACAGTCAAGTGCTTCATCAGTGTAGGAAGCACTGATCTTGTGTTTGCACTTTTGCTCAGGTGTTTTGGCCAAAATTTCTGTGATTATGGGTAGTCTGGATCCCAAAACAATGAGGAGTTATGTTGCACAAAAATAAAATAAAATAAAAATAAAATAAAATAAAATAAAATAAAATAAAATAATAAAAACACTTGCTGTCGTTTCAAAGGAGCACATGCCTATATATTAGTCATATCTATTCAACAAAAATGTTTTTTACTTCCTCACAACTCAGCAGTAATAACAGGCATAATGAAGTCCTTCAAATTCCAGAGTACCTCAGATTCCTAAGAAGTTTCTCATTGAAGTGCTTACCAGGCACTGCTTACCAGATAAGACTGGTTGTGTTCATTCTGCTTGCAGACAGAGATTATATTATCTGTAAACATGGGCCACAAAATTCAGTGTCCACAAAGGAAAGACTATTCCATCTTAAGAGATATTATATTTAACACTAACGAGGGGGGTGACTTTATATCTTAAAAAATGAGACTTATTTTAATCTCTATTTTTTTTCATTGCATATCATCTGATACATTGCTACAAATGACTATCATGGCTTTAGAAATATTGAGGTTTAGGACTGAGGAATTGTTTTAGGGTAAGAAAGCAATTACAAGATTCTGTGAGAGAGCTTATCCAACAACTGCCTTTGCAAGTGTATGTAAATATCTACAAATTGGAACTCATTGATCAAGTAATATTTTAATATTAATATAATATTTAAAATTTAAATATTTTACTTGGTTAATTGAAAGCAATATTGACTTCAAGTGCATTTCTATTACCTTCCTTCTCTTCTCTTCTCTTCTCTTCTCTTCTCTTCTCTTCTCTTCTCTTCTCTTCTCTTCTCTTCTCTTCTCTTCTCTTCTCTTCTCTTCTCTTCTCTTCTCTTCTCTTCTCTTCTCTTCTCTTCTCTTCTCTTCTCTTCTCTTCTCTTCTCTTCTCTTCTCTTCTCTTCTCTTCTCTTCTCTTCTCTTCTCTTCTCTTCTCTTCTCTTCTCTTCTCTTCTCTTCTCTTCTCTTCTCTTCTCTTCTCTTCTTCTCTTCTCTTCTCTCTTCTCTTCTCTTCTCTTCTCTTCTCTTCTCTTCTCTTCTCTTCTCTTCTCTTCTCTTCTCTTCTCTTCTTCTCTTCTTCTCTTCTCTCTTTTTTTCAAAAGATGAATTACAGGCAAACCAATTTCTTAGCTCATTTGTTTTGTATAATCTAGAACACTTTTAGTAGCAGGCCAAATGATATCAGCAATATGCAGTGTTGAAGGAGGTTGCAGATGAAAAGATGCAAGTGGAGAACCTGCTCATTGGTTTCCCAGAGCACAAAATAAAGGATGGGCTGCTGAGTTCTTCTCTTGACTAGCCACAGCACAAACTGATTGTCATTCCCTCTGTGTTTTTCTTTTTGATTAAGCCCTTTTGTTTTCCTTATCTTGAGACAGCATATTGAAAGATAAAATCAAATCAATGAATGTTCTAGTGACTGCAATAGAGTGAAAAATGTTTTTCTTGTGGGGGTGGTAGTGAAGTATTCAGGGAGGTCTTCTTGACAGATTTTTTTTTTTCTTTTCTTGCTGTATTTCTTGATTAACCGCACAGAAAAGTAATATGACAAGCAGATCAGTTTTTTTTAATTTATTTTTATTTTTTTTTTGTTTTTCCAAATGTATTTCAACATGAGGAACAGTCATGATTCTATCCACATTTTCCTTCTTACAGTGAAGTAGATTTTGTACAGACTTAGTTTTAACATAAGTGTTACAACAATTAAACCTTAAAATAGTCTTATGTTTTCACACACACACACACCAAAAACAAAAAAAATGTGTAAGAAGAGAAGAAAAAATCATGGACTTTGAACAGTAACTAAACCAAGAAGCTTGACTTTATTGCAGAACAGATATGAATAGGTATCTCTCTAAAACTTCCACAAAGAAGAAAATTAGGGATTTCAAAGTCATAGTAATAACTGACTGCAACATCTGAGTTTGGTATGCACAGAATACACTGTAAGTTCTTATTTATATATATGCACATGCCTTTACTATATACTACATGCATATAGCAAACAGATGTTCCAGATGTACATAAATCCAAGTAAACCAAGTGCCCATCCTTTTATTAAAGGGAAAAAAAAAAAAAAAGAAAAAGGTTGCATTACAGTCCATTAAGCATATTGTGGGAAACAGAAACTTTAGAGTGCATTAAGTTTATTGTGGTAAACAGAAATATATCTACATGGTAAATACTAGGGAAAATAGAGAGTAAAAGAGAATATATTTTTACACAGAAGTCTGCAAAGAGTGTATTTCGAAATAGGCCAGCTGATAAGAGAGCCAGCTTCATGACCAAATAATAATTTTATTTGATTTGCTGCTCATGTGAGTGAGTAGAGTGAGCATTTTTACTTATAAGTGTTTGTATGATTGGGCCTGTGCCTTGCTACAGGAACTACATCAAACACTTTCGGACTTCTGTCAAACAAAACAGAAGGGATTAACTTTATTCTTTGTGTGCTGTTTGTGAAATCTGTTCACAACCTCTCACAACCTAGATACACTATTATACTGCTTCTCAGTTCCATGTAGGCTTTGGAAACATGATTACTAGTAGAAAATGTTTATACAAGACAATATAATTTTTATTCTGTTCTTTTCTCCCCCCCCCCCCCGCCCCCTTTTTTTTTTTTATTAGAAGAAAACAAGTTAGTCAGTTTTCTTACATGTTCTCAGATCATCTGAGTCTGTCTGGACAACAAAGTTATTGTAGAAACTTAGATTTCTACTAGGTATGTTTAGTTGAGACCTTTAGGTCATTTTACATTTCAAATGTTTTAAAAAGTAATTATTTAGCCCTTTGAGTTCCCATTTCTGTATCTGGTGTGAAGATCTCAATGAACTTAGCTATAATTTCCCACCCAATAAAATCATAGAATAACTTGGGTTGGAAGGGACCTTACAGACCATCTTGTTCCAACCCCACTGTCATGGGCAGATATGCCACCCACTAGGACCAGGTTGCCCAGGGCCCTGTCCAACCCAACACGGAGCACTTCCAGAGATGGGACATCCACTGCTTCTCTAGGCAAACTGTCCTAGTGCTTCTCCACTCCCTTTATGAAGAGTTTCTTCCTTACATCTAATCTAAATCCACCCTCTTTCATTTTAAAGCCATTACCCCTTGTCATCACTATCTGCCTGAGTAAAAAGTCACTTTCCATCTTTTTTATAAGTCCCTTTTAAATACTGAAAAGCTCCAATGAAGTCTCATCAGAGGCTTCAATTCCACAAGATGAACATCCCCAGCAGTCTGTCTTTCTTCACAGGACAGGTGCTTCAGGCCTTTAATCATTTTTGTGGCTCTTCTCTGGACCAGCTCTAACAGGTCCACATCATTCTTGTGCTGGAGGCCCCAGACCTGCATGCAGCATTCCAAGTGGGGCCTCACAAGGGCAGAGCAGAGGGGGACAACCACCTCCATCAAACTCCTGGCCGCTCCTTTGTTGATGCAGCCCAGGTTGCAGTTGGCCTTTTGGGACGCAAGCGCACACTGCTGGTTCCTTTGCATCCACCTGAACTCCCAAGCTCTTCCCCACAGAAGAAGACACTGAAGACAGCGAAGGCATTAAGGCACTGCTCTCACTGAGTACTTCTCTATGTCTGTCCTCATGTCTGGGATTGCCCTGGCTCAGGTGCAGCACCTTGCACTTGGCCTTGTTGAACCTCAATAGGTTCACATGGGCCCATGTCTCAAGCTTGTCCAGGTCCTTTTGGATGGCATCCTACCTTCTGTTGTATCAACTGCACCACTCAGCTTGGTGTCATCACAGACACAGATCACAGAATCACAAAATGTTTGAGGTTGGCAGGGACCTCTGGAGGTCATGTTGTCCAGCCCTCCTCAAGCCACCTTAAGCCAGTTGCCCAGGATCATGCCCAGACAGCTTTTGATGATCTCCAAGGGGGGGGCAAAATCTGCCACTGCTCAGTCTCCCACATGGTGAAGAAGTGGAGGGAACCTCCTTTGTGCCTGTTGCCTGCTGTTCTGACACTGGGCTCCACTGAAAAGAGCCTTGCTCAGTCTTTTTATCCTAAAGAACAGTAGAGATTCCAATACGAGAGATTCATTTAATCTGACATAAAGATAGAAATTACAAAACAGGTCAAAATACCTGAGGGTGAAAAGAGTTTGATTCAAGCCCCTTAAGAGAGGGATGAAAGCCCGTTCAGTATCAATGTGTTGGAACGTTCTTTCGATTTTCCAGCCTGCTAGCTGTAATTTCATGTTGCAGACACCCAGCTTGCATTTTAGCAGCTTTGCTGGTTAATCTAGAGAAGCAGCTGTTGCTATAGAAGGTGCAAATAAATGGAGAATGTGTGTTAGCACACTACTGATTCATTTCCAAGAGTATAGTGAGAAGTGAATGAAATTGCTTTGGGATGGAGTTCATTGATTTCACTGACAATGAAGTATCTCTCTTTGAAATTATTACATAGTTTGAGAACTGTTTAGTCACTGGCTTGGATACATAATTGGGAACCAAATATATATATTTTTTCCTTTGCTTTTTACCACATCATTAGCTTGATTTCAGGGGACAAACTCTTCTCACCTACTTTAACCCTCAACTGTTACCTCTTTCCTTCCCTACTCCCATCCAAGAGAAACTAGCAGAGCTTTTCATTTATTTTATTATTTTTTTCCTGTTACAACTTCAGATACTCTTTTTTCCTCTGTAAAAAAGTTTGATTTTTTTCAGCCCTGACAACTGGGTTAGTAATAGGTACTGTCTTTCTGTACAGACCTTGCCTCTGTTACATCTTTAGACTATCAAAATACAGCTCTTTCCCCAGGCAGCGTAGAACTGCTTTTTCTGTCTCTTCTTCCCAAAGAGTGTTTCCATGGCAGCTCTTTATCCTTCTGAGAAGAAGTCTACCCTGTCCCCACCCTTCTTGTTCTTGTCTGTTGTTCTAAATCATTAAAGGAACTTGAAGAATCTTCAGCCATGATGAAGAATTGCATGAAATTGCTTTCTGCTAACAATGCAATGAACGCTGTAGTTAATTTTTCTCCTACTTTTCTTTCTTTTCTGCTCCTTTCTCAAAGTCCACATATGAACCAGAAAAGTGCTTAATATTATCTTCAAGAAACTCTTCAAGTAACCTTCAAACATGTTTATCTTTTCTATACTCTGTTTCTTGTTCTGTTACATAATCATTATTCTTTTTTCTTTTTTTTTTCTTTAAACTAAACTGGTTTGGTTTTGTTTTAATATTCTATCATTTCTCACATGCTGCTCTGCAAGTACTGCACTGAAATACACCTGGATGAAACCCATAAAAATCTTTATCTAGAAAGTTATCTATCTCATCATAAAAACATAAAGGATTTGTTTTACTCAATACACTTTTTTATTAAACACTGATGTTTTCTCTCATTTGTAATTAGTTTCTTTCATGTTTGAATGGAAAATTTTTTAAAATGTTTAAATTTTTTTCTACAGTCCTGCATATTACTGCAATCAAACTAATAAGCCTGGGTTATCTTTGGTTACATAGTCTACTTCTGATTTTATATTTATATTAAAAATGCCCACTGCTAGATCTGAAATTCCTAGGAATTCTGCAATGGAAATAGTCTTAATTTTACCTAATCTTTCTCTACTAATTTTTGCCTTTCTGCCTTAGTATGCCTATGTGATTATGTTAAAGCTTTTTACCTCCCTTATCTACCTTATCTGTATATTCTTTTCCACATTTTGACCTTCCTCCCCTCAGACTGGAAGTCACACAGAGAAGACAAGAAATGTCCTAATGTTCTGTCTAATAAGAACTGACTCAGCTAAAGGACTGCATCCACAGCTCTGGATATAGGCGGTCATACTAATCACCTGTGTCAGGATGAAATGTACCCAATCATCAGTTCGTTGTTCTGTATCCTAGCTTCCAGACAAATCTGCCTGATTACAGCCCTGCCTTTGGGTCTGTGTAGGAGCAGCTAGCGTCAGGCTAGCTTTCGCAGTATGGTTACTATTAGGTTCACATTCCATACAGACCTTCACCAGTCTTTGTTTTAAGCTAAGATTCAGCACCTTGTTTTAATAATAGCTGAAAGAAAAAGTCTTGCTTACTTTACATTTCGATTTTGCTGCACATGCTTTATTTAGCATCTAATTTCTTCATTGTTTGTTTTCTTTTTGCATACATACCTGAAGAACCTGTAGGTACCTATCTTAATATCATTTGCATGGTCAGTCTGATTTTTGGCAAAGTGCATTTCTTAAGAACCAATCATGTATCATTCATTCACATTCCACATTTACATTTTTACAGCTTTTTTAAAGCATGTTAGGGATGTTTCTGAAGGAGTTGCTTCCATTAATTATGTCTAGAACAGTGCCCATGGGAAGGAAAGACTTCACATAAGTCAATTGTCATATACTGAAATTAAGTGTTCATCTTTGGGTTGCGATTCACACTTCTAAGAAGCAGCCGGCTCGCTGTTATAACATGGATCCTGTCATTATCTGAAAGTAGTTGCTCCTTGTTTATTATCTTTCAGTTATATCTGTTGGCTAATACTGCCATTGTAAATAAGCCAGGATCTTAGTATAGTTGTACAAGGACACAGTAAACCTAAAAATATATTTAAAAGAATAATTTAATGTAATAACTAAGAAAAAAATTATGCATGGCAATGCATATTCCAGAGCCTTCAGGACTCTGGGAAAAGTGCCAACAGTGACATGAATTCTTCCTTTTGCTTTATGAAGCATTTTCTTTTTCTCTGTATTCTCCTCCATGATGATGCATTCCCTGCTTTTGATTCACTGCACTAGTAACTCATAATATTTAATTCTCTACTGTATGCATTTCCCCATCAAGTTAAGCTTTCAAGCAGCAAAATTAAGGGACAGCAGAGGTTTATGAAGTAGAGAATCAGCAGCATATAAGCTTAGATTTCCTGAGAAAATTATCATAGAACTGCTGAGAAAATTTCTGCCAAATTTGCCAAAATTTTGAGTCAGAGCTGACTGACACAGTTCATGAGATCCACTTAGGTGTTGCATAGAACAAGAAGATCTAACTCTGTCACAAAAAGCTCATTGTCAGGTCTAAATTGATTGATTATTGCCTGTATATATGAAATTGATCTAAGACAACACTGATATCCTGTAGGTTATTGGGATTTTTATTTATTTTTAATTTAACAGTAGGAATATCTTACTGATGTTATCCTTTATCATTTGTTTTCCAGAAGTCTCCTAGGTTGCTCAAACCATGTTGGGGCTCTGTTTTTTCTTGGCATCTTACATCCTGTAAGAAAGGATTTCTTCTGTTCTAAACAGCTACAAAACTAAGATACAAATTGCCATTTCTGTTATGAATCATTTAGTTTAGACTTCTTCAAACCTTCTCCTGGTACATGCAGACAGGTAAATTTGCCTTAAACAGTTCTATATCACATATGGAACCCAGCCTACTAAATTTATAAATTTATAAACTTAGCAAGACTTGAGAGTCTTAGGCTGTGGGAGAAGATACTTAGTTTTCGAAACATAGCCAGGATCAAACTGAACCCTCTGGCATTTTTTATTGTCTGAAAACCTGCAGGTTTACCTTTGGTTGAGCTACAGTATATGGAAGTCTGCACAAGTGCCATTTTGTCACAAAACATGTATGACAAAATCTATTCTCAGAATAAGAAAGCAAGGTCAATTTGAGGGATGTGAGGAAAATGCACATTTAGTCTAGCCAACAGCAAAGGGTAAATGTGCTTGTCCAGGAATTGTACCATGAAGGTTACAAAATCAAAAATACGTTATTTCCTGGAAGTGTTTGAGGCTGGGTTATTAAACAGCAATTGAAATAACTAGAACAACCGTGAAATGCCATTTGGTTTTTAAATTATTATTGAAGAGTGCCTCCTAAGCCCAACCTCTGTGACTCTTCTTTTAAGCCAGCTGCAACTCATGCTGTTTCTCATGCATTATACATTAAACCCATAGGGTAGTGTGAGGTGGAGGGTGTCTGGGGAGAAGCTCCATGCTGCTCTTTTCACTCCAGGAGGCAGAAAAAGTATGGAAAACTGTGTGTGTGTGTGTGTGTTGGAATATAAGTTATATCACCATGTTATTCACTACCTTAAAGTTGCCTTAATTGCAATATTTTAGAAAGAAATAGAGCCCTCTAGGAAAATATGATATTTCTTTACCACTTATGTATTTATTTTTAAGCCAGAGATGATTTGGAACTCTGATACCATTGTATCTTGTGCCAATTATGTTGTACACCTCTGCTTCATCTGGTGCCAAGATGAGAGAAAACGTCAAAATAGCTGCTGTATGGCAATAGCTTATGGAGCAAGGGTTTCACATTTATGTGCTATTACCTTGGCATTCATTAGTTATTTATAAACTCCTCTGTGCAAAGGTACTTGGGTTTTATTTTTGCTCTGACTTTTTCATGAAAAACTAGAGGCTGCAATAGCTTGCTTACATATAACTGAGAGGAGTTAGGGTTATAAGCACAAATAGCGTGGGTGTATCCTGCATCCACGTTTGAGTAAAAGATTATAAGTTATTAATGTGGATGTAGCAAAAAAACAGCTAAAAAATATCAAAATGCTTGAAGAAAATAATTTAATACTTTTTAAATCCTAAGACAGTAGTCAAACTTCCGAATTAGACTTCTTGGCTAACCCCAGAAATATAATGCATAATATAAAGAGAGGAAGTATTTAAACTTTAGAAGGAAGCAGCACCTCACTTTATTTGAAAAACATGAATTTTAATAGTGAGGTGTTTCATATTATCATGATTAGTTTCCCTTTAACCTCTCACTGATATTTACTCTAATTTCCTATCAGAGGTTCCTCTAATAAATGTATAAACTACATGGGGAAAATACTGAACAAATACCAGAAAATACCCAAGTACCAGTCTCCCTGTTCCCTTCACAACAAGAGATAATGTTTTGCTGAAGCATGAGAAGCCAGACATTTCCATCCTTTTGATGAATGTAGCTTTGTATTGAAAATAAAAATAAAATAATAAAAAATAAAAAATAAATAATAATAAAAATAAAAATAAAAATAAATCCCAGTTCGAGGGTGAAGATCCTGTCCTCCAGGCTTGTTCATTTCCTCCAGAAGAGAAGGCTTCCGGGGAGCTAATAATGGATCCTTATCCACACTCAGCACAGTAACGAGTAGGAGGTTACTGAGAAGAAAGAATGAACATATTCACTGCAATTCATAGAGGGAGGATAAGAAAGAAAGGGCATAAATTGAAACACAAGAGGTTTTGACTGGATATAAGGTAAAATATTTTCTTCATTAGAATCATAGAATGGTTTGGGTTGGAAGGGACCCTAAAGATCATAGGCAGGGACACCTTTCACTAGATCAGTTTTCTCCAAGCCCGATCCAACCTGGCCTTGAACACTTCCAGAGATGGGGCATCCACGACATCTCTGGCAACATGTTCCGATGCTTCATCACCCTCAGAGTAAAGGATTTCTTCCTAATGTCTAATCTAAATCTACCCTTTCTTAGTTTAAAACCATTAGTCCTTGTCCTATCACTACACTCCCTGATAAACAGTCCTTCTCCTACTTTCTTGTAGTCCCCCTTTAGGTAGTGGAAGGCTGCAGTGAGGTGTCCCCAAAGCTTTCTCTTCTCTAGGATGAACAACCCCAGCTCTCACAGCCTGTCCTCGTAAGAGAGCTGCTCCAGCACCTTGATCATATTTATGGCCTTCCTCTAGACTCACATCCATGGCCTTCTTGTGCTGGGGGCCCCAGAGCTGAATGCAGTGCTCCAGGTGGGTTGTCATGAGAGCAGAGTAGATGGGAGAATCACCTCCTTTGACCTGCTAGCCACACTTCTTTTGATGCAGCCCAGGATACAGTTGTCTTTCTGGGCTGCAAGTGCACATTGCTGGCTCATGTTGAGCTTCTCATTCACCAGCATCCCAAGGTCCTTCTCCTGCTCAGGGCTGTACTCAATCCATTCTCCGCCCAGCCTGAATTTGTCCTTGGGATTGCTCCAGCTCATGTGCAGAACCTTGCACTTGGCCTTGTTGAACCTCATGAGGTTTGCACAGGCCCACCTCTCAAGCCTGTCCAGGTCCCTCTGGATGGCATCCTTTCCTTCTGGATGGTGTTTCTTCCCTCCAGTACGTCAACCACACCACACTCCATTTTTCACTGTTCTAGTCTGTTAGTAATAAGCAAAAATGACATTAATTTCCCTTATGATGAGTCTGTTTTGCCCATGACAGTAACTGATGAGTGATCTCTCTGCCTCAAATGAGACTTTTTTCATCATATTTTCTCCCCCTGTTCCCTTGAGGATTGGGAATGAGAGTGACATAGAAGATCTGAGCTGCTACTGGTGTTAAAACTCCATACTGTCTTCACGTAAACTTGTGTAATAAGCCACAGCTCCTTGAGCAACATGAGCAACACATGGTGGCTACATGGTATTTTGCTTGTTCAAGATATTTCAGATATGCAGCATGATTGCTTTGCACAATAAAAATCTTCCTGAAAGTACTGGATTTACTGAACATATCTAAAGATAGTTAATTTTCCACAGATTTGGTGTTTCCCAGAAGCTATATGAGGTATGATAACTCTATGCAGATTCTTTTTTTTTTTTTTTTTTTTTTTCTGCACATATAGCTTATCCTAACGATTTACATGGATCAAAAACTTGACTACGCTTACATTATCTGCTGTCTCAATTACAGAGAAACTGCTTGGTCTACCCTACTCTTATACTTCTGAACAGTTTTTTGTTTGTTTGTTTGTTTTTTAAAAAAAAGCTTTTACCATATACCTATTGACATATCCTTCCACCAGCTCCTCTCTTTTCTATGTTAGTCTTTTTTACACAGATCTTCCATGACCTTCCATGCATTTAGTGTCTTCCATGCCTCATGATGAGCTTCCCATGTCCATTTAATACCATTTTCACAACAGCAATTTCATGCCTTACTACATTGCAGAGAAATTCCCTGATCATTCCCCTGTCCCACCAGAGTTGACTCTACTGCAATGCTTCTGAGGAAAAAATGAACTGAGGAGGATGAATCCACCTTAACAAGCTGCAGATTCAGTATATCCACCCACCTGCTTATTGAATGGTCACTCTTGTCACCTACGCAGTTTTCAACTATTCTAAGGGCCAAATCCATATTATCTTGCACTGTGTGATCCTGCCTGTAGTTATAATATGCAGACTGTAGGATACTACTGCTAAAAAAAATAACAGAGCTCATGCAGAAATGCTGTCTTCTAGTTCTCTTTCACTGGTGAAGTACTGTGGAAAATGTATTACTGACTAAATGCGTGCCAGTTTTCAGCAACCTGCAGGGAATATCATTTAAACAAAAACACTTAAACAGTATTTTCAGATTGGAATGAATACTATGTGAAATAATTAAAGTAAAAAGAAAATACATGTAAACTACAACGCTTAGCTGGCTTCTAATGGAAATACTTCAACAGAAAGCAGATATTTTCCTGTGGAAATATGCAGTGCTGACTTTGGTATGTATTTTGATCTAAGCCATGTAGCTGGTAAAAGTATTCAAGCCTGAACAGAGTAATTAATTAATTTAGAATAGATTATTTCTAAGCACCAGAAGGGAGGAAGAAAAGAGACATTCTGAAAACCACAATTAGTATAATATATTCTCCAAATACTGACAGTTTTACATTGATGGGGTAACTTTTGTTTCTTGGAATGAAAATGTAATTTTCAGTCACATCCTCGATGTTTCTACAATTCACATAACAAGATGCAGATACCAGAGGTGGGTCTGTGCTGCTTTCCAAGAAAAAAAAATAAAATGAAAAAATACTTCCTCTGTAATGACACCATATTAAACAGTGGGAAAGAGGGTGTAATTGCATCTTTAAAAACTGTGTCTATATTTTTCCACTCAATCCCATAGAGCCACCACGGTTTTGTCACCTACTTCTCTTTAGGAACTGGTGATATATTACTAAGTATGTTGAAAGAGATGTCCTGTGACCAAGCAAACACTATAGGTGTTGTGAAACTTCATGAAATTTGACAGAAATGTACTACTAAGATACATTAATGTTTTTATTTTATTTTATTTTATTTTATTTTATTTTATTTTATTTGTGTGCAAGGATCATTTGATTTGAAGTACAAATAGGTCTCCATTGCAACATAATATTCCCTTATAACCAGGACATGTACCCATGAGGCAGGGAACCTTTTCAAATGCTGTTTGGCAACCAGGTAATCTGATTTTTCCCCTGCTCCTCTCAGTGTTACTGAGAACTGACTCCATCCAATCTGTGTATGTATTAGCTTCCAAAAGTTATGAGAGCACAGGTCAAGTGAGAGGTCGCAACTGATAGGTCAGGTGAAAAACTACAATGTGCTAAAGGAAGAAAATGATGGAGCCAGGCTCCTTTCAGTGGTGCCCAGTGCCATATAATGGGCAACAAACTGGAACACAAGAAGTTCTCTCTGAACATCAGATAATATTTACTGTGCAGGTGACTGTGCATTGGTACAGGCTGCCCAGAGATGTTGAGTTGTCTCCCTCCTTGGAGATCTTCAAAAGCCATTTGGACATGGTTCTGGGCAAGCTGCTGAAGGTGGCTCTGCTTGGGCTGGAGGATTGGACCAGATGACCTCCAGATATCCCTGCCAACATCAATCATTCTGTGATTTTGTGAAATGAAAACCTAAATATAGCTGAAGACAGATAGACACATATCTACTTATTCAAACTAACAGAGTTCCCACACTACAATGTATGTTAACCTATAAAAACTTGTCTGTATGAGTTGAATTTTCTTTTTTCTTTTTTTTTTTCTAGGTTTTCCTTTGTTCTTCCAAGCAGCTGAAGAACTACATTTCTGTTGTCATTCTTCATGAAGTATTTTGTCTTCAACACTCAAAAGCATTACAAAGCACTGAAATTCAGACAATTTAAAGTATTCTCCTCAATATGGCATTAAAATAAATAAATAAAAGTTATTTATATATAATATATATATTTACTCATATTTAATTAAAACAATCAAACAGACAAATAAACCAGAACAAAAAGGTGTTCAATGATCTTTTAAGTCTTCTTAACACATTTCTAAACTTCAGTTTTTCCCATGGCATAGGTTTGCATGATTTTCCTTAAACTGTACCTACAAACCCCTTTTTCTGATGGCTACAGCAAGAAAGCTAAAGAAGAGAAAATACCCTAATAAAACATGTTAGTGTATTAGGCATTCAACCTTTGCACAGGAAATAAATCTACCCTAAAAATTAGCTCATACCTCACAGAAAATATTGCCTAGAGGTGAAAAAACTTTGGTGTAGTGGTTTTATTATACTTCAAAGAACAGACAATTTGTTTGCATTTCAGGTAAATAGAGGACACACAGAATTTAGAAAATACCTACACTGCTTTCTTAGCCTTATTTGATTAAAAGCATCTAAATCTTAATTCTGATGTCTTTTCATGTTTTCCCCTTCCCTTATGTAACTTTAAATCTGCTTGAAACCTGTGTCAGTTAAGACATGAAAAAAGTGCAGCTTGATTTCAGACTTGCTACTAAATACTGGCCTGCCACAGTCTATTTCCCAAGGCTGACCTCATCTTATTTAAGCACAGCTGTCTTTTCCTTCATTCGTCTCAGTCTGGACTGTTCTTCCCACTTATCTAATGGGTTACAGTATGCATACAAGGGTAGATTTTGTTTCTTCACATTTTTATCAAGTGTCTTCAATACCTCAGCATTCAATTTGGCTCTTTTCTGGTAGAACAAATCATGAATTAAAAGGGTTGTTTACTGTTGCTTAAAATGTTGGCAGACACTATTACTCCAAAACCAAGTGGCCTTCTTTTGTGAGGTGCACTTCTAGTTAGTGTATGAGATGTTTTTTGTGAAATTACAGCTAATGCAAAATTAAGATGTATCAGCTGCAGTAAGTGAAATTTCAGTAGTACAGTCTCAGTACTAGCTGAAGCAGAAGACTTAAATTGGACAGAAATGAATAAAGTATTGTAGCCAGTACCACAAGTGCAATGACTATTCAGAAAAAATCCTCTTGGAAAGACTGCGGGGTCAATGGCCACTTTTTGTCCATGATTAATTTCTGATCACATTACAGGTGTGGTTCAACTCAACCTTTCAACTTCAGTTTAAAACATGGAAGGCTCTTTTCAGCTTTCCTGATTTTCATAACTATTTGCAAGTTTTGTTTGCTCCATTGCAGTGTTATGCTCCATTACATATATTCCATTGTCTTCCTTTAAAACAGACAAAAATTCTTGCAAAGTAACAAGAAAACAAAGGACATGGCAATAAATAAATAAATCCCTAATCCCTGCACAATGAGGGGAAACACCCTGAATAAGATAACCAGCAGATGCTGTAGAGTATGGCAGACATATGGAAGTATTTAGTGGACTGGTGAACACTGAAGCAGTTCAACATCTGCCAGATGCTTAAGACAGAGACATATGAACTATTTCTTTGAACTCCAGCAACAGAGCCAGCTGAAAAAGCAGACTTTTTCCACCAATGCTCATTTGTTGAAGTTGTCATCTCTAAATCAAAGTTCTGCTTTTGGTCTAAGTTTAAATTGGTATATGTAAATGAATTTTATAATTTTATTTGAAAAATACACTTTTTCTTAGCATTCAGTGTGTATAAAGACTTTGAATATAGAAAAATAAATTGTTAATATGCTTATATTTATTCTAAGAACATGTATTCTGTATCATTCACACTGATTCTGAATTGGCCATTTCTTGTACTGCCCTGAATTTTCAAGGAACACGCAAAGTACTGACCAATGTTTTACATAATTATAGTTCATACATAGCTTAAATTCAGTCTATGAAGGCTTGCCAGAATGTTTTCTCCTGATTTGCTCACCTGTTTATTCAAAGGTGCTATACATATTCCTTTTCTTTACATCTTTTCAGCAGCTGGAAGTGGGTGTTTTTTTGGTTAAGAAAGCTTGCTGAGACTTTAAATAAATCCTTAACTATTTTTTGACATTTGGCTTTTCAAAGGAAATAAAGATTATTTAAAAAAAATAAAATAAACTAGACATCTTTATTATTTTTGTTTTCCTCAGAATTACACGGAAGTTTTGGTCTCTGTCTTAAATGGACTACAATACTGTGTGTGAGGCTTAGGCCTGACCTGTGAGTTAGAAAGCTTAAAGACACTTTTGATCTTTCTGAGATGTTCAGTTGAACACAGTTAGACGCATGTAAGGTGCTACCAGCTAGTCCCATGAAAATGGAAAAACTGAAATCATTAGTTGGACCTAGAAAAAAATTAATATTTCAAATATGGAACCAATCACAGAGGTACCTATTTTACTATTTGTTCCTGTATTAATGCATAAAACTCTCCTAACAGAACTGCTTAGACCCTGAATTTCATTTATTTCTGTGTATGATCCAGAAACTAGCTCGCACAATACCATCCCATGTCAGCGTATTGGCCTTCCAGGTAGATTTCATAGATTCATGGGACTGGCGGTTGGGAACCTATGGAGATCTCCAAACTAAACGGCTGTGGAGAGCTTCTACCATGGAGCAGTATTCAATACAAATGTAACCCGATTCAGACATGTATCTTAGGTGAGATGTGATGTACTTTCGAACTCCTGATTCTGGTACGTTGGGCAGGAAGCTCTTTTGATTTCTTTTTTCATATAGTATTTTAACAGAGCAATATAAAAAGTTTTCAGAAATAATGACATCAGCTCTGTAGAAGACAGGAACACAGACAAAATTATAAATGAATCACATGCTTTAGTCCCCATGTCCTTTGTGAGTAAGAATAAATTATTTGTTTCCTTTTAAATTAATTTTGAATGTCAGACTAACCTCAGTTTTTAACAAGCTTAATACGTTAATATGTTATGTGACTTTGGAGTGAATGACAAAAGATAATTTCAGTGTAAAAACACAAAAAAAGCAACAACTGAAATTGTTAGAAACATTTTTTATGACAAAAGTTTCTAGCTACAGTATTAATCCTGGTGCGGTATTTAAATAATTGTCTGCACTATGACCCTATTGCTAGTTCTTAACTAATCAAAAAGGTTAATAACAGTAATAAAAGATAAACAGGATCTTCCAAGTTTACAGCACTCAGTTTTTAAAGCCCTCATTATATTCTGAATTCTAGAAATCAAAACCTGCTTTCAATAGCTATTCTAAATCAAATATTTAAAAATAATCTCTTGAATAAAAGTCTATATATATATTAAAAAAAAACAACACAGTTGATGAATGTACCTTAAAGTACTAAAAACATACTAAAAACATACTAAATCTGTATTTCAGCTCTGATAGTTTTTTCAGTGCCAAAGTACTTTAAGAGGAATATTCTGATATTTCCCCTTTTTCTTTATTATAACAGAAGTCAGCAAGACTGTACTGTCTCAATGCATCTGCAATATAAAACAAGCATGCTTTAAAATAATAGCAAAGTTGAACATGTACACACACATTTTCCTTAGAGTCAATCTGTTAGCAATATACATATGTTGGAGTACAGCTAAAACTGAATTATGAAAATATACCCTATTTAAGAAGCTTTAAATATTGTATATATAACGTTCTGTTTAAAGCTGGCCTGCTTCTGTGAAGAAAGCCACTAGGAAAGGAAAAGAAGGAAGATTAAGTTCTTGCTATAGTCAAAAGACTAGCCAAACATGATGATGAGCAGAACAGGAAATCCTATAAGAATACTGGAACAGCAGAAGTACTTATAATCTACATTAGTTCCTCAAAAGTCAATGACAAGGTGATAGAGATGTGCACAAATTGCAGTTCTGCACAATCACAGACTGATAGGGAACAAATCCTATCTTAACAAAGTTGACCTATGTACCTTATGATCAAGAACCTCAGTTCTCAAAAGTGATACGATTCAGTTTTTGTCTTAAAATTTTGATTTGACTCTTTATCCCCAGTTCTGCTTCCCGTGTTTATACGGGTCTTTCATGGTTTAATAGTTTTCTTGCTTCCTAGGTTTGCCATTGTTGTGACTGTAGGAGCAGACACCCTTGGAGTTAGCTAAAGCTAGAGCCAATCTCACAGTTTGAATATCAGGAGAGAGTCTTACATATGAGAAATTGAACCATTACAGCAATCCAATTATTATGTTGCTACGAGAGGGAAGTAATCATTCACATGGACCAGGATTTTACAGGGTTCACAATGCCCCCTGACACAAGCATGGTCAGAATTGCTTTTGGGAATGATAGTAAGACTGTCAAGTGCTGACATATTTGGAGGGAGTTAGATGTTTGTTTAAACGTACTGTGTGAGCAGAAAAGAATGATGTTTACAGTTCATAGGTTTTCTGTTTGTTTGTTTGTTTTAATTTGAATTTTCAGAGTGGGAGAGAACAGGGAACTGATTAATGTAGCAGTGATGGAAACGGAAGGACATACTAACAAGGGAAGTCACATGTAGTATAGAAAATCACTATGCAAAGCACTTTATTTCATAGCATTTTCCTCATGTTTTAAAAATGAACTTCATCCATGTAGCTTCTTCCATCAAAGCACTAAACCGGTCAGTGTAGTGGAAGCACTACAGAAAAAAAAAAAAAAGAAAAAGAAAAAGAAAAAAAAATCATAGAAAATTAAAAAGAGATGTATCAGATTGTCAAATGTATAGTAATCTTGTGATCAAACATGTTACTTCAGACAAGAAAGAGTAGCCTCTGTTCTATGCCGAGGACTACAGACTGACAAGAAAAGATTACAAAAGACAGAGGAATCTGTCTTTCTTGACTTTTCTTAGAGATGACTAACTCTTCAATAACTCTCACAGAAAAGGAAAATTTGAAACTGGACAGGAACCTAAAGGATTATTTTAATATACTGACAAGAATTCTTGAGCAATGTCCTTACCTGTTTTGACTTACTTTTATTACATACTCATAAAAGAAAGGAAAATGTGTCCTAGCAACAATGGTTCCTGACATCACTTACATTCCTTGTAATGCGTCCATTATGTTAACATCCATAAATCTAGCAGATTGGACTTTCTGTGCAAAAGGTTTAAACATCTGAAGACAAAAAGAATTTGGATCTAATTTATTTATCACCAATAATGTTGGAATATGTAGCTATATATTCAAAGGAACAAAAGCATTCTGTCCAAATAGATAAATAATTTACAAAATAATGTGAACAATGTGAATATTTTTTTTTTGGTGATCTGTTGGAAGATAGTAATAGCATAAGAACACTGCAGTCTCCATTCTCCTCATAAAGCCAGACTTACAGACTTCACAGTAATTGGCATGAAATACAATCACTGGAGTTTCAAGTTGTAGGATCAGTGGTTAGGGGCTAACAAAGCTCTTGGTTGAACTGCAAAAGAAAATGTATTTATTTTAATACTAGAGAAGAGTAATCGTAGTGGTACCATGCTGAGCAGCTGAACTCCAATGCAACATCCTTAAAGAAAAAAGGGGAGAAAATACAATGGAAAGAGCACAAGTCTTAAGACAAGGACAAGGAGATTGCTCAAGAGTCTTCATCACAGGCAAAACACAAAATTAACATAGGGAGATTAATATAATTTATTGCCTATCACTAACAGGCTAGAGCAGTGAGAAACTAAAAGCAAACTAAAAATACCTACCTCCACCCAACCATCCTTTTCTCCTTCCTCCCCTCAACTGGTGCAGTGGAATAAGGAAAGGGGGCTGTGGTCAGTCCCTAATGCTTTGTCTCTGCCACTCCTTTACGGTCACTCTCTGCCCCTGCTCCATGTGGGGTCCTACCCATGGGATGCCGTCCTTCCGGATCTGATCCTGCATGGGCTTCCCATGGCAGGGGGGGGCTGGACCCGACGATCTTTTGAGGTCCCTTCCAACCCCTACAATTCTGTGTTTTTGTGATTCCCACAGGCAGCAGCTCTTCAAGAACTTTTCCCACATGGCTCCGTACCACGGGGTCCATCCATCCCCCAGGAGCAAACTGCTCCAGCACGGGTCCCCCACGGGTGGGCGGCAGCTCCCCCCAGACCCCCTGCTCCTGCGTGGGCTCTCCATGGGCCGCAGCCTCCTCCAGGCCACATCCACCTGCTCCACCAGGGGCTCCTCCATGGGCTGCAGCGTGGAGATCTGCTCCATGTGGGACCCATTGGCTGCAGGGGGACAGCCTGCTCCACCAGGGGCCTCTCCACAGGCCGCAGGGGAACTGCTGCTGTGTGCCTGGAGCACCTCCTGCCTTTCTGCTGCCCTCACCTGGGGGGCTGCAGGGCTGTTCTCACACATCTACAAACCTCTCTCCCAGATGCTGTTGCACATCATTTTATTTTATTTTATTTTATTTTATTTTATTTTATTTTATTTTATTTTATTTTATTTTATTTTATTTTATTTTATTTTATTTTATTTTATTTTATTTTATTTTATTTTATTTTATTTTATTTTATTTTATTTTATTTTATTTTATTTTATTTTATTTTATTTATTTTATTTGTTTCCCTTTCTTTAAATCTGTTCTCACAAAAGCCCAACCAACATCG
The DNA here is from genome assembly GCF_040182565.1 of Anser cygnoides. Taxonomy (NCBI): domain Eukaryota; kingdom Metazoa; phylum Chordata; class Aves; order Anseriformes; family Anatidae; genus Anser; species Anser cygnoides. The sequence goes on from NC_089912.1 coordinate 24,031,029, forward strand.
CTCTCTGGCTCAGCTCTGGCTAACACTGGGTCCCTTTTGGAGCCAGCTGGAGCTGGCTCTGTGCTGACATGGGGCAGCTGCTGGGCTCTGCTTGCAGAGATCACCCCTGAAGTCCCCCTGGTACCAAAGCCTTGCCACATAAACCCAATACTATAATGCTGCTGATTGTGGATATGTGCGGAGTGATGAAACAGTGTACCAAATGTAGGACTAAATATTCAGGATACCAAGCAATATTAAAGATATTAGTCAATATTCGTCCTCTACATCATTCTGAGTGGATAGCCCTTTTCCCAGTTTGTTGTCTTTCAGACACGTTTTTTTTCTTATGGCTAAATAGGAAAATGTTTATGCCAGAATATCTGTAAAATTGTGTGTTAGTTGTAACAAAGGAATATTAAAACAATATATTGAATGTCTTAGAAAGATAGGCTGCAGTTCAAACACTTGAAAAGGAATTTCATGTGTTAATGCGGATAAACTACTTTGTACTTTGAAGCTGGTAACTTTTAGGTTATTTTGGTTCTGTGTTGTTACAGAATGATAGTAAAAAGTAAAAAAGTAGTAGAAAACTAATACTTGCTGTAATGCATGAACTGTCTGTAGTGAAAAATGTTCTTTCACCTAACTACATTTTAAGAAATATGAATAAAATACCTATAGTTTTGAGTTACCTACAATTTGTTGTTTTTGTTGTTGGTGGTTTTGTTGTTGGTGGTTAGTTGCTTGCTTGCTTCTGTGAATATACTAAGGATTAAAATCAATATTTTTCTTGATCATCCTTGAAAACTTCTGTCAATGTAATCCATGGATTTTGACAAACGGTGCCAATATTTATTATCTTGTCTTAGCTAGGGTATATTTTCCTTTTGTCTTGTTTGTCTAATTTTTTTTTTGATTTTTTTTTTATGCTCTGCACACAGGAGGGAAAATCTAGGTTGTTTTTGTCTATAGCTTATTACAGTAAATTCAGTAAAATGTCAATTGTAGGTCTGACTTTATGTCCTGTAACATTATATTTTGTTCTTGCAGAAAATAACATCATGTTCTGTATTTAAAACTGTAAACATTTTCACACCCAGAACATGTTTGGCTCCTTTTCACTTTCATTTTTTGCATTTTGTTGAAGAAGAAAACAATTCTGTGGTTAAAAATCAAAATTGTATTTCCCTCTGAGAATACCCTTTCAACATAATGAAAAAAACAACATGGGGCCAAGCTTTTACAGCTCTTATAGCATTGGCACAGAGGTTTTCTTCTTAAAATCTTCTTTCAGAATATGTCGTCTTCCCAAAATGTTTTTCTTTCATTTCCTAATGGGTTTTACACTTCTCCTCCTATCATTCACCATGCTGGTGGAATTAGACTGATAATGCTGCAAACATATTGATGAACTGGGTGAATGTTGTATACCATGCGTAGGCTACAGGGTCTGCAGGGGGAAAGCCTGGTCCACCATAGGCCTCTCTCTCCATGGGCTTCAGGGGAACTTCTTCTCGGAAGACTAGTGAACTGATTATTTAACCCCTTTTCCATAAAACTAACACATTTTATTCTATGAAACAAATTACTTTTGTAGTACTTTCCTTTTGTTTACTAAAATAAAGACCTAACTCCTGTGATAAAAATACACTGTATAGAAATAACAGATATGGCACAGATTTGTCATCAAAAATATGTTTTTACTAATCTCTCTCAATATTCCAGGTATACAAAAGTGGCTGCACAAAATCAATAATATCTTCTATATCCTGTAAATATAAGACTCATGACTATTGTCATTAAAGTTCTGGGAACCTCTGCCAGTGAAATTAATCATTGTCCAAAACCCTATCAAGTGAATAGGGATTCCTGATTGACATAATTTTGAGTAGTAATTGGATATCTAAAATCCCATAGGCTAATTTTGACGTTACATTCCTGAGATGTAAGAAGAATGAAATAAAGATTTAATTTTGCAAAGATAATTTGCACTAGGCATAGATGAAAAATAAATTGTTATATTAACAATCTTCAGCTTTCCTATTCAAAAAATACTGTGTTGCACACCGGAAAATGGATGTATCTTCATATCTTCACAGAACTGAGCCTCGTTTTCTTAGGCACCAAAACCGTCACAGAAAGCAATTAGTTTTGCATGTACAAGGCATATAGGATGAGATCTAAAGTCTGAAACACTTTAAGCAGAAGATCAAGTGCACGAGTATTGAGCACATCATGATCTTGGGGCCTGTGGATCTCTACAACTTTTACTGGTCTTTTAGAATGTTCTTTAATATAGTTTACAAAAAGACATCGTTATAACAAACATTTCAAAGCACCTATGTTTCTATGAGATATACAAAACTGCTAAGAATGTTCCATTAACATTACGTAGACAGCTATCAACATGTTTGTGCTCTGGATCTTTTCACTAGCATTTGTTAATAAATAACTGTTAATATTCACTTTTTAATCTTATTTTGGATGTCTCAGTTAAAATTGGTTCCAGCCCATGTATTGGAATAAGGAGATTGTCTCTAAGCACTGAGCTTTATTTCTGAAGCACTCCTATAATATTTTATATTGATAATTTCCAAGAAAATTTGGAAAGGGAAAAAAAAAAAAAAAAGAATGGGTTGGAAAGACTGTGTAATTAAAGTTCAACATGTAAGGTTGTACTCTAGCAGACTATACCATTTTGGTGGCATAAAGAACAGTAACCGTTCTTGGTAATGTCTCTCATAGGAAAATGTTTGCTACCTGATTGATACCATGTTATGGTGGTGGCACTGACCATAGGACTCTCTGGCAGTGACATACAGGGTGGAGAAGAAATAATGGTTGCAGCACCCTTTTATGATAAAAAGGCAAATCAGCCCAGGGCTCTAACAGTTCTTAAAATCTCCTAAAAGTTTATGCAAGTTAGGGAAGTTCTGGCACTATGAGGACTGAAGGAGGACTTAGAGAGCTGGCACTTCATCTATTTGTTCTCAATCTGTTGGGTTCTGTTGCAGATATAGATGCGATATAAGCATGTAGTTTTCTAAATGCAAGGTCACGTGAAATGTTGCAAGTGGGCTGAAAATGATCAGCACGGACAGATTGAGGCAAATTGTATTTTGCAAGGCCCCAGTGTGCTTCAACAGCCAAGTCCCAAGGGAGCTATTAGCTCAACACCTCCTCCTCTCTCAGTCTCTCTCTCTCTCTTTCTCTTTCAAAAAAAAAGTACAAGAAGTGATAATGGCATGTTCTGCATATCTAGCTTACTGCCACTTCCTATCTCATTGCAGTCACACTGTGGGTTTGTTCCTTGTTTTTGTTTTTAGCACTTGTCACCATTGTGCTTACTGTTTTGGGAAGACAGGGAAGAAAGCTACAAGTAAGACAATGTTTTGGGCAGACTGGGAGAAAGGACTGTGGACAGAAAAGCTAAAAGACAAATATCAGACAAAATGAAGTGAGTGTCAAAAGAACGGGTTAGGAAAAGAAGTTTAGAAGAGAAAAAATAATATAAGGAAGAACAAAGAAGAACAGTTCAAGCTAAAGAATTTTGCTGGAGAAAGAGAAAACAATTTTGACAAACAGGGACAGAGGGAAGGGAAGGGAAGGGAAGGGAAGGGAAGGGAAGGGAAGGGAAGGGAAGGGAAGGGAAGGGAAGGGAAGGGAAGGGAAGGGAAGGGAAGGGAAGGGAAGGGAAGGGAAGGGAAGGGAAGGGAAGGGAAGGGAAGGGAAGGGAAGGGAAGGGAAGGGAAGGGAAGGGAAGGGAAGGGAAGGGAAGGGAAGGGAAGGGAAGGGAAGGGAAGGGAAGGGAAACCTCTTTGAAAGCAGTGTTACAGAAAGAAAAAAAAAACTTTTTTGTATTCAAAATACTATAAAGATTAATATATCTTCTCATAGTGTACAATAAGTACTGTTACAACCACACAAATTGCAGTATATCAGCGATTCGATTGAGAATTTATTCCTTTTCCTTTACTCATTCTGTAAAGCTTCAGTGCTGGTCTTTCCTATAATGATCCTATTTATGGTATAAGACCAATGACTGAAAAAGCCATAGAGCACAAGCCTCTATCAGAGGTAAACACACACACACACGGAAAAAAAAAAAAAAAGATCATTTTCAAGTCCAGTAAAAATAACTGGGGTAAGGGGAGAAACAAGAAAAACTATGCTGAGTGTGATTTGCCATTTCCAGTATGTTATTTTTCTTTGAATTAATCCCATCAGCTAGTCTTCCCCTTGCTCACAATGTATGATATCACAGTGTGATATTGCTCTCCACTGCTATTTGTATGTTAACATCATTCTTCTAGATAGAGATAAATGTGCTTCAGGCATTATAATTTGAAAGCACTCCATCCACCAAGGAAGTGCAACTGCTTCCTTGAGAAATGTTCTTTAGAGAACAGAGAAGCACAGCAAAATGCAGGAGCAAAACGATTTGCTTTAGGTGGGAAGGAATACGACATCCAACTAAAGCAGTATGTCAGGAAGTTTTTTTTTTGCCAGGGAATAAAGTCACACAGCTATTTGGTGCTGATGCCAAAGTTAGTGTTAGCATCCCTCAGAACTCGACGGCTTAGGATTATTTGTAAAGCAGCATTTCACATAAAGCTGTGTAAATGACAGCACATTAGCTCTCCCATACTTTATAATAGCACATAGGCATTTCAGGGAATGCAAACTGAAGAGCAGAGGCTGCCATTTCGCCCTTCTTGCAAACGCACCCTTGTACTTTCTGTAAAATACAGTAAAGGTTTTATGGGCTGTTCTTTACTCCACACAGAAGCCAGGACTACCTTTCTCTTTGGAAAGTGCTGTAGCAGATACAGCAAAGCCACACATGCCACAATTTGCATATTAATGTTAACTTTCAGAATTTATAGTGAGACAAGCTACAGAGAATGCATTTACCTAAAATGTATTGAGTAATCTTTTCCTGAATATTTATTAAATGATACTTTGAAAAATTCTTAGAATTTAAATAAATTCTGTCACTTTGATTATTTGAATTTCATTTGCTTTCCAGAAGAGTAGTTAACTAGTTTATTAATCACTGTTCCACATCTGTTGCAGTTTAAAATTCTCAGTTTGGAATAAAGAAATATCTGAGACACTCAAAGTCTTTTAAACAGCAGGCAAACCCTCTTTTACCAATCTGTGGAGGCTACAGTGTTTGCAACTCCTGTTCTCCCATCTCTCTTCTTCCAAGCACACCTCCTCAAAAGGTCAGCTGCACATACTTACGGCAGCATCTCAAGAGACCTTACAGAGTTATTTATTTATTTATTTATTTAGTTAATTAGTTATTTTCCACTTACTCATTACTTTTCATCATGCAAAAAATTAGAAAATTCTACTGTGACTAACTTTTCTATGACACACTATCTGTGACAGATCAAGTAATTCTGTGATTTAGGCCATGTTTGCCTTAGAAAACTAAGGAAGGAAATTCAGCTTTAAATACAATTTCCCAGAGGTAGGAATCCACTACAAATCATACAAAATTAACAGAGAATATTTAAAATTTCATTAATTGTCAAAGTGTTTCCACTTAAACTTCCCTTTGATAATTTCAGTCTTTCCACCTCTTCGCGCCTTTCAGTTTTAGCCATGCTTTTGCTCTCCTTATCAGTCTCAAATCTCTTCTGGGAACTGTTTCTACTTTTTCAAATGTCATGCACAACTTGTCATACTAACATAGTTACTCTTGACCAAATACAGAAGGCATATAATCTGCTTTCTTCTACCTGATACTCTCTAGTCTGTACACTGGGGAACAATTTTATCTATCTTGGCTGTTTTGGCTATGCAGTGTACTTGTAAGAACATTTTCTTGTTCAGCCAATTGCCCAAAATGATTTCTGAACAGAGTTTGTATTTCTGTAAGCATTGCATATGTTTATTTTCCTTTAAATCTGATTTTATGCAAAACATGTTTTCTTTTCTATGGGTGAGAAGTCCAGCTCACATGCACTATATTTTGACTATCACTTCTTCCATTTCTGTGCATTTTTATCAGTAAATTTTGCTTTCTATGTCACATAGCTTAGAATTAAGGGGTCTAAAGGGTAGCTGTTCAAGTATACTCACCTATCCAGTAAGAAATTCCTATTAATTGCTATATTATGATAACTGCCCATTAAGCATTTAAAATTGATTTGATGTGTTTTCCATGTTGATTTTATATATAACTTCTCATTCACAACCATATAACAAGCATTTTATGAGCTTCTAAAGATCAATAAAGTGGATTAAAAATGGAAAAAAAAAAAAAAAAATTAAAAAAATAAAAATGGATAAAAAATATCATTCCATCACAGAAAATTGCATCAAAACAGACTGTGATATGTAAAGAGACCTTTGATAAACGTCTAGTGTCTCTTGATTATTAGAAGGCTGCTTACATTATCCCACATCACCCCTCAGAAACAAATTAGAAAATTAACTAGTTTGGATAAAACCACCCTGATATCAGCTTACCAAGATGAATAAGGAGTGCAACAGTGATTTTCAGGCACATTTCAGCAGAGGTATTTTTACTTCAACACAATAACTGCAATGAAAACACTGGCAAAGTGATTAGTACTTGCTGAGCAAAGCTCTGGCACTGACATTTGTTAAATGTAAGTCCTGATTCTCTCTTGCCTTGAGAACTCTCTGAGCCTCTGGTCCTGAGGTCTTACTGTGATCCTAATGTGTAGTTTATAAGCAAGTCTAATGAGAGCCTTGGCATCACTCGTGTCCTTGCAGCTTCACTCATGTCTACACTGCAGTCAAAAAGCTCACTACAGCATAAAGTAGATGTAATTGCCAGACATAAAATTTAATGCTACCTCAGTCACAACGTGTGTTTCTGTAGTAGCCTGTCGGTATGTACATTATGCAAATGTTTGGTTGTTGGTCAGTTCACTGAGCTTTTAGTATACTTGTAGATGTTTCTATGTTCCCCCCCCAACCAGGCTACACTCTTAACACAAACACAAACTAACTAATGTAAACTTACCTCAAAAATCTTCCCCTACTGTGTCACTGCTGTCTCTTCAGAAGAGAAAAGCTTACTCTAGTATTTGGACTTTTTATTATTTATTTTATTTTATTTTATTTTATTTTATTTTATTTATTTTGTTTTGTTTTGTTTTGCTTTGCTTTGTTTATTATTTTACTTTATTTTATTTTTATAAAAACAATTCTTTTGCAAGCCAGGTCTGAGGAGTTGATGCCAAGAAGAAATGTGGTCATGTTAGCAGCTGAAGAATTTTGAGTCTCCTGTAAGATCATATTATCATGTGTTATCTTGAGACAACTCCCTGCTGTAGAATTATCTCAACAATTCCTTTGTCCTTCACCACATGAATATGAAGCCATTATCTTTTTTTGTTTCTTTATTTTAGCCTGGATTTTTTAAATTTAAATTTTAATTTTAATTTAATTTAATTTATTTTTTTTGCCTGAGTCTGCAGTCTTACTTCTGGAAAAAAAAATGCTAAAAATACGAGTTCCCAGATAAAAATTTCATTATCTACAAATTACTACTATAAGCTTGTAAACTAGGAGATGTTGTAGCTTTATTATTCCACACATATATTCCTGAATCTTTCTGTAATAATGGTTTCAAATGGAAAAGTAAATATATGAATTACCAGCCTGACATTGACATGAATAGCATGAGAAAATAGATTTTTCCCTGAAAGTGTTTTTTGACAAGAAGAGCTGACATGGGAATGACAGACAAAGCTTCTGATCATTTTAGATTTGTTTGAAAGTAACTTCAATATACCAATCACTCTACAAATTTTTTACAGACTCTTATTGCCACTCTGACATTTTTCTGCCAAGACTTCATTGGTTATTGTCTCAGATTTACCAAGTTGATAGAGCTATAGGAGGCATTGACAGGGAGCTTGCTCATGTGAAAAAGGGACTGGGTTTTGTTGCCAGGCCAGGACTTTCCAAATTTCTTCACTCTGCGTCCATCCTTAATGCTAGTTTGTGTTGCCAGGACAAAGATCCAAAAAGAAAAGATTGACAAGGTAGTCTGTTGATGTGCAACATTTGGGAACTGTTAAGGACAGTCAGCACTGTGATTCGTGAAGCGTTGAGTGGATCCCATCATAAAAAGACCAAAGCAAACTCATTTTGATGTTGGTATAAAATAGGTCTTCCATCAATGAATGATTCAATTTATAATGAAATTACGTGCTTCTAGCTAAATATTTTGATTATACTTTCAGAAATACTTTAGAGCCATGACATAAAGCTTCAAAAGTCCTTACTGAGGGTAAGGTAACCTTTTTCATGGCTGCAGGCAGCTAAGTCCGATTTGGGCACCTAAAGTAGTAGAATGAGCTCTACAACACAGCTATATAACATGCTGGACAGCACAGCTTGGGAAAGACCCCTTCTTACACCTCACAAATTTAAATTGTCCTTTATGCTACACAGCTGTATAATGACTGAAAACATCCAACTGTGCTCTGCTTGTAATCTGCATGCCCCAGATGCGGTCATGATGCCCTAATTAGCAGCATGCAATCCTTTGGTAAATGCCTCCGGGTGTGGTTAAATTACAAGCCTTTTTTTTTTTTTTTTTTTTTTTGACTGAAAGTTGTGTCAAGGGCAGATCTCTTATAATGTGTATCCCCAACGCAATTAAGGATTTGGCTATACAGCAGCAGCTCTTTCCAAGCTCTCCTCCTTCTCGTATTACCCTGCAAATGTGTCTAGAATTGACTTCCTCCTGCGCAAACGCCCCTCAGTGCAACACTGAACACCCACCTCCAGCTCCCTGTTGATAGCTTTCACAGCTAAGGGAGCTTAGGACCCTGCAGGATCAGCCCATCTCACTGAAGCTATAAAAGGACAGGGTTTTCATAGACAGATAATAGATATTTCAGCTAATACAACGGATATTACAGCCTTCTAAAAAAACCTACAATAAAACTCAAAAACTGCAATAAAACTCAGCAGTGCAAAAGTATAGCATTCAGCAGTTAGTAGCTTTCTCTTATCTGCAGGCTATATGTAGTGTGTGATTCAAAATCATTAGATGCAGTTAGTTTTACACAACTTAACAGTTTCTCTGCCCATGTGAAAATTGTCCAGTGGATGGCTTGGACATAGAAGAAGAACTTCAGGGACTGCTGGTCTTACTCTGTATATCCTAACCTGGCTTGATCATGACTTATGCTTGTGGCTTGACCTTGCATCTGCCTTATCACAACAGACTTGTCTGAAATCAGGGCACCTCTTGCTGAGGGTAGTGGGACAGACAGGTGAGGACCCTGCACTTTAAGCCAGGTTGTCATCCTCAGCTCCTCAGCTCTTAGAATCCAGCCCTCACTGTGTTCATAGGCTGCATGTATCCCTGTGAATGTTAACTTTTTCTTTTTCTTATTTTTTAATATAACTAATTTTCAGAATACGTATTGGGAATCAAGACTGGATTTGAGTTTGTTACATTGGTGAAACCATTATCCATAGTTTCTTATTTCTGTATTTTGAAGAAGAATAAAGGTAACTCTCAATGCAGCTCAATCCTGTTTCTCTTTCAGCTACCACAAATGCAGTTTGAAAAGAACAATTATAGTTAATCATTTGTTTCTTATTCAGGCATTTAATAATGTTGTTAAGACACTTCATGTCTCTTATTTTAAATGTTATGCCAAAAATTCACTGTTTTAGCATTCTTAGTGTGTGTACCCTTGTGTCCAGTTCTGGAGCAACTTCAGGCTTAACTCATCCTTTTTTTTCATAACTTGCTGTGAAATCACCCACTCTTACTCCACAAGTTTCTGAGTTTCAGACATGTAAACGGTAGACCCAATCTGTATTTTACACACAACAACAGAGAAGTGCTTAGCTGCCCTTCAGATGTTGAGCAACCACCGTGATTTGTGTGATGATTCAAGACCCCTCTACATCCCTTCCCCCCCCCCCCCCAAAGGGGCTGTGACAATTGAAATTATTAAAACTCTCTTTCTTGAAAATATACATGTAGTTTATTTAGTCACAATTATACAGTAAACAGACACAAAGGATAGAGCTGGTCTAATTATTCACTCACCAAAAATTAATTATTTCCTTGAATTTATTTATTTATTTATTTATTCTTGCCTGGAGGCCCTTACTTGTTTCCTGAAAAAAAGTCTTCTCTCCTGGACTGACTATTTTTCAAAAATGAGTGTGAGCTTATCTCATATAGTAGCAGTATGTTACCAAACCCTGTAAAAACATCCCAAATATAGACCCATCTTTTGCTACTGATTCCCTTCTTTATCGTCAGATAAATAAAATTATTTTGGAAATTGTGGAAAAAAAAATCTGATTGATCTGTGAGTAGTTCACTGTTGGGCATTTCCCATTAAAAGATTCCCCTTGTCATTCCCCTGAGGACTCTCAACAGATTAGCATACAGTTTACCTGTTATTTTGTTTCTTGTTTTGTTTTGTTTTCCATGCAAATCCTTTTGAATTAACCGCATGGAGTGAATACAGAGAATTCCCAGATTTTTCCTCATATATTTGTTTACATGGATTTGGAAGAAAGTGCAGTGTGGTTCTGCAATGAAACCCTTCTCCCTCCATGTTTATGTCAAGATAGAAGTGATTTAAATTACAGATAACTGAAATGATAGGAACTTATTTGTACTAAAATGCAGTCATTGCAGTACACAGGCAATTTGTCAGAATTACTAGAGGTTACTCATCATCAGTTAGTGAGTGAGAACTATGATCTTCAATTCAAGAAGCAGAAAAACACTGGTAGTGTGCATCTGACTTCTCTGAAAATGTGTTGCATCAGATACGGTATGCTGAGTAGCAGTCAAGTGCTTAGCAACAGCCTGGGCTTTTTCCTGCCAATTCAAATTGCCAAATGACACTCAGATTCTGTGTGAACTGTAACTAATTACAACTTTCCACTCTTCCCATTCACCTTATTAATTGTTATGCATCTTTCTGTTGCCCTGAGCAGCACTACATTCTGTCAGCCTTAATATAGGTTCTTAGACTCTGTGCAGGATGAGCATCTGACTAGTAGGAAGTTTCTTTTGAGGGGTTGCATGGCATATGTGCTCATCTACTCTGCTGGGAATGCAGAGCTGTCTGTCAGTGACCCAAGAGCTGTTTGGATTGAGAACGCCTCAAGAAACCTAGGACCTTCTTTTCCTTAGATAACTTTCTTGCTTCAGGCTTTCATAGGAGAACACTTCACAGAGTCACACATCCATGCCACAGGCCTGACCCTGTTGTGCAGTCAGCAAGTCTTTATTGCTATTGTTATGAGATGGTAACTCAAGTATGTCTGTCAGTCAGCTAGAAATCCCTGTGCAGAGTAGAAAGGCATTCGTGTGACTAGGATTTAATGAACCAAAAAATACAGGCTAATTGTTTGTTCACATGGTGCTTCGTTTACTTCATTTTGCTCCCTCTGTCTCCCACTTCTTCAAAGTAAAAGGATCTTTAGTATAAGGGTGTAATTACAACAGGACTTCATTTCAAAATGTGAAAATGTGTGTGAGTATGTATGGGTTCATTTATGTGCTTGGGTAAGTACTTTTTTTTTTTTCCCCTCTAAAAGTCTAAAGCTGTTTTGGATTTTATACCAACTGTAAACTTACACTGTGATAAGTTCATATAACTATTAATTGATTTCAAACGTAATATTTATTTGTAGTCTTAACTCCAAAGATTTACAAGATACATATTATTGAAATAATAACTATACTGGGTTGTGGTTGTCTCCCATAATAACTAATTTTCTCTATTAAGTTTCTTTGCACATATCCATTTTTGGGGCTATAAGAATCCCAAGAGCTTCTGGAAAATCCTCCATTTATTCATAAAATTTCTTGGGAATAGAACATGCTATAAATCATTATAATTGACAGCATGTCAAAACAAGAGGATCTCCAGCTTATGACTGTAGGACTGAAAGTATTTGAACACACAACACCAGACCTATCAGTAAATGTATTTTCTGTCACTTCAAACAAAGCAAAGACAAGACCAGTTTTTGTCTTCAGGTTCTTCTCAGTTTTTTTAAGATTATACTATGAGTTTGTCATAGAGAGAAGGTTTACAGTACTGTTTTCTTTAGAAATAACTGTTCATTCCTTTTCTCAAAGTAAAAGAATCCCTTTAAGATTTTGCTATCCGTCATAGTTGTTGGACATATTAGGGATACAACTCACCTTTCTCTTGATATTATCTAAACAACATTCAAGCAAATAGAAATACTAGGCTGTTATTCTCTCTTTTTTTCTTCAGTAATTTTAAGCACTTTTGCCTACAGACACTAAGAGTAGACTCTGCTGCAGGAAATGTCTTGGACTATAGTAGCATAACAGAAGATGTGGGACATAATAGTCAGCTCTTAATGTAATTTCAAACATATCTTTAGTCACCTTCTTATTCTTTCCTGAATTTTTGCAAGCCAAAAGCCTCATCCGTCCACACAAAACCACTAGAACCTGTCTCAGGTCCTTTTCTGCCAGAGCTGATCACTGACAGAAAACCAATACAGGACACCAACCTCAGAGATGTTGTGAGTGTCTCACCCCCTGCAGAATATTATATCAAGCAGTAACGCCTTGGGTGTGGTCTCATGTGAGACAGTAAAGATAAAGCAAAAGAAATGGCCAGTTATGCATACTCGAAGACCATAAAGATTTGCTGAAAGTACTTGTACGACGTCTTGCTGCATTTCAATCTAGTTCTAAAATAGTAAAGCAAAACTCCGGAATGTTACAATCCAACGCCTGGGTATTTCAATCAGCTGATCTCTGACTTTTACTGTAGCTAGAGTATCTTTTCATCTATATGTTCCTTAAGAAGTTCATTTCAACTCGTGTTAACCTTTCTAATTTAGCTTTTACATATTCACAATATTCTTTGGTATTCCTTTACAGAGGCATATTTCAGTTTCCATGTTTCTTTTAGATTGTCGTGTCATTTTTGAGGTCTTTGTACAGCCATTTTATTCATCTGATTAATTTTTTCTTGTCAGTCTGCACTGGGCTTGTTTATTGTTCTGTCTTAATAGCAAATTTGGCACAAAATCAGTGTAATATTAGAAATAATCATAAAGCCAATGGTATCCTAAGCCACAGAATGTACCACAGGAAATAGATTAATAAGCTTGCAGGCTATACTTGGCATTATCTTAAATTTGTCTTTGAACCAGCACAAGACTTCTGAAGACCTGAAATAGAGAGTCTATTGGATATCACACAACAACCATTCTGAAGAGTGGGCTTAATTAGAATTAGAAACCAGCAGCCCAGACTGAACATTTGCTTATTTATATGATGTCACCATAAATATTCTTGCTTCTATCTATGTTTTAGAAGTAAATTTTCCTTTGTACTTTCAATCGTTGGTCACTCTGAGACAGAATATTTTATCATTTGCATCTACCAGATGAGTTTAAAACAGAACTTGGTATTTCCTCTCTTGGCAGTGTTTTTTTTGAGATGTTAAGGACATTCTGGGATGTTGTTATAAGAGAAGAGAAAACTCTAAGCTTCCAGAAGGCTCTTTGCCATTCTCAGACATTTGGTTTTCATTTTGTGGAGTATTATAAAAGGAAAAAATGTTGTGTTGAAATATGAAATTGGTATACTCGAGCTCAACAGTGTAAAGAGAGGAGCTAATATTCTGGAGATGATCCCATATGCCAATGTGTTTCACAGATTTCTAGGACTATCAGTCACAGTAAAATCCAGAATTTCTAGTAGGACTTGTCTTTCACTGGAGGATTTTATAAAGATTGGGTAAAATAGTGGTCAATGGCAGGAAAAGATTTAGTTGCATTCTAAATATTAATCACTATAGCACAAGTACCAGTTTTCCCATAGTACTACAGAAGCAATAGTACTTTAAGTGAAAATAGAGCTTTAAAAATACAGAACATTCCCAGCTGTGTGTCTGTAATGTTCCCATAGTTCTTCATATGCAACTAATTGCAAAGGTGAAATAAACCTCTGCTAAAAACTGTCTGCTAACCTACATTTCAGTTCAGACTAAACATTCAAATCCTAATATATCTGAGCTTAGATCAAATTAAAGTAACTACACCTATTTTCTACTCTATCTCAGTTCAAATGCATCCATTCTTGTACAGTGAAATGTGTGACATAGATTGCACTCAGAGAATTGCTGGTTGTCCCAGCTGCAGCATGGTAGTCAGCTCTTTGTGTGGTTCTGAGTGAGGCACTTTGCTCCAGTACCCAAAGCTCCACTGTGGGCAGTAGTTGAGGGGGATTGCAGGGGAAGCATTTAATTTGGTGACACCCCAAATAACTGTGGGGGAAGTGTATGAAGCGGTGAGACACAGGTTTAAAGGCCAATTTGCTTCCACTGTGCAAGAGAAATTGTCAGAAAAGAAAAAAACTTTTTTTCTCAGGTTTTTTTGAAGAGATAGACTAGTCAGCTACTAAATTATCTGCTCTTGTGCTCTGTGGCAGGCTGACCTTGCCTGGCCCGGAGCCAGCCAATCTCTCATTCCCTCAGCCCCACAAGTATAGGTGAGAAAATATGATGGAAATGTCTGTGGGTCATGATAAAGACAGGGAGATCACTCACCAAGCTTCAGTTACGGGCAAAAACAGACTTGACTTGGGGAAAATTAACTTAATTTATTGTTGACTAAAAACAGAGTAGGAGGATGATAAACAAATACACAAATAATAACACCTTCCCCCCACTTCCTCCTTCTTCCCAGGCTCAACTTCACTCCTTTTCCAACCCAAGCAGTGCAGCAGGACAGGGAATGGGGGTAGCAGTTAGTCTAAGAGATTTTGTCTCTGCTGCTCCTTCACCCTCACACGTTTCTCCCATTCAGGCTTGGGGTCCCTCCCACATGCTACAGTCCTTCAGGAATTGCTCCAGTGTGGGTCCTCTTCACAGGCTGCAGTCCTTAGAGAACAGATTGCTCCAGGATGGGCATTCAGTTGGGCACAGCTTTCTTCAAGGCACATTCACCTGTTTCAGATTTGGACCCTCCTGAAATGTGGATATCTGCTCCAGTGTGGTCCTCCACTGTCTCCATGGCTTCACCATGGTCTTCTCCATGAGCTGCAGGGAAATTTCTGCTCCAGCATCTGGGAACACCTCCTGTCCCTCCTTCCACACTGATCTTGGTATCTGCAGAGCTATTTCTCTCTTCCTCCTTTCCCTTTTTCCTCTTCCTTTCCCTTTTTCCTTTCCCTTTTTCCTCCTCCTTTCCCTTTTTCTCATTCTGTTTGGATCTACATGGAACAGGCTCTGCCTGGAATAAGCACAACACTTGCTCCCTTTTCACAGAGACCACCCTTACAGCCCACCTCCACCACCAAAAACTTGACACAAAGATCCAACAACATCAACTAGATAACTGTGTTTTAATAACAAGCAGCATGCTTTCAAATGGAAATATTTGTTTAACTGTCTTGTCTCTGACAATTCTGAAGAAAATAAAAACCTTCTTGTTATAACAAGTGCTTCTGAAAACAGTTAAAATACAGTTTCAAGTAGAGTTAATTAATGTTCATTTCTATGAAGTAAATGCATAGGAAAATACAGATAAATTTAGGATTTGCATAATTTGAGAGAACTTAGATGAATGCTATACGGTGCTAATATTAAATACAGAAATACCAAATATGTGCCTTCAAGTCACAGTGATGCTTTGTTTTAGATTAAGAATGGGTCACTAGTGCAACGATCTCCTTATAACTATTTCTTCCATATTTTTTGATGAATCTCTTTTGATTGCTACATCTTTTTAAAATGCAAATTCAACTAGTTACTGTTTTGTTAAAATTGCTGCCTAGAGAAGTGGAAATCCTATGAAATACTGGAGGACTCTTATGGAAAGTAAATTTTGAATTCATAAACATGAATGCCCGTACCAGAATATACATTTTGATTTACATAGAGAAAGTGAGACACTGAATGTGATATGCTTCCAATCAAAAGTAGCTCAAATTTCAGACAAGCTTTTACTTTGTACAACAAACACATAAAATAATCTAAAGGTTATATTACATGGCAACTGTATTCAAATGATTAAGTGCACAGAGATTTCCTAGTTCTCTTCTGATTTCAAACCAAAGATAAAGGTGGCTTTTGTCAATTAACTTTAGGGAGGATCAGTAGAAAAAGAAAATAATTCATAACTGGGGGATGATGCCCAGTCAACATGGGTTCATGAAAGGCAAGTCCTTCCTGACCAACCTCATGTCCTTTTATTACTGGATGACCCACCTGGTGGATGAGGGAAAGGCTGTTGACATAGTTTACACAGACTTCAGCAAGGCCTTTGACACGGTCTCCCATAGTATTCTCCTGGAGAAACTGGCAGCCAATGGCTTGGACAGGTACACTCTTTGCTGGGTTAAAAACAGGCTGGATGGCTGGGTCCAGAGAGTAGTGGTGAACGGAGTCTGTAAAACTGGAGAAGAGGCTCAGGGGAGACCTTGTTGCTTTCTACAACTACCTGAAAGGAAGTTGTGTGGAGTTGTTGGTCAGCCTCTTCTAGCAGACAACTAGTGATAGGACTAGGGGGAATGGCCTCAAGTTGCACCAGGGGATGTTTTGTTTGGAAATGAGGAGATATTTCTTCTCAAAAAGAGAAGTCAGGCATTTGAATGGTTTTCCCAGGGAAGTGGTGGAGTTACTGTCTTTGGGAGTGTTTAAGGTTGGACATGGTCCTTAGAAACATGGTTTAGTGGGTGATATTGGTGACCAGATGATCTTGGAGGTCTTTCCAAACCTTAATGATTCTGTGAAACCCAGAAAAGATTTCTGAACAGAGGCATAATAGCATTCAATATCTGCACAGAAGTGATAGGTTCATGATTTTAGTGTTAACAAATTACCTTACTCCTGGGTTTTGAGTGAAGATTGAGATTTGATCACTTGCTCTGCTGAACTGGGGGCTCGGCAAACATCAGTACGTCCAATTGCTAAGATAAGAATGTCGTAATTTGCTTTTAAATATAATTCTTATGTCTGTAGAGAAGCCTCACTTGTTTTCAACTGTATATTTGGACAACATGGATTTTCTCTCAGTTACAGGGATAGAATTAGGTATGTAAAATGCAGCTGACCATGTTTTGAACGTGATTACACCTACAGGAGCTTTGGGCAGAACAGGACTAGTGATGCAACTGAATGCTTCCAGCAGTTCTTGCTGAGATATTTTGATAGTCATGCTTTTATGACATGAAACAAAAGTTGTTCTAGAAAAAGCTGAATTAGCTTCTCATTTGAAATCTAACCACTAAGACTCTAATTTGTAGTTTATTCAGTGGTTATTTTACAATGTGAAGGAACTGCATGGAAATTATGAGCAGAAGTTTCCTCTCTACTTAGCTACTTGGCTGGAACTTTGATATTTTAACCTGTATTTTTAAATATATATATATATATATATATGTTCTTAGCCTGTACTTCCAATTCCATCAAATAATAAAAGCTGAGAAAAAAATCCACTAGTCATTAATACTGGTGACATTAAAAAGGAATATCTATGTTCTCATCAATCTATCTACCTTAGTAATCACTCACTGCTGAACTCTTTTTCTTTTCTGCATTGGTCTTCTATTTCTGATCTTTCAAGAACTCTGTAAATCAGTTTGTGGAACCCTGCCCACTCCCGGCAAAGCATCTGCAATACCTCCAACTGTAATTCTTAGTGACACATACATCTATAATTTCCAGTAGTGTATCCACATTGAATGAAGTGATCACAAAAAGGGCATTTCAAACAAGCATGCTGTAGGAGCACCTACTTGAAAACATGTTTCTGGATACCTATGTATGACTACAGGAAGCCTGGTAGTCATACAATAGCCACTATTCTCTTCTGCTCATCACTACTACCTGCAGCTAAGGTCTCTGGCCCATCAATTTCCACTGAGTTTTGCATTTGCCTTAGAGGGCAGAAATTGCTTAAGTAGAGGCACTTATGATCCAGTGGAAACAGAAATTCAGAGATTAACTTCAGACATCATGAAACTGTGAAGACTTTTGCATACTCAGTACCTCAGTATACTTTGCGTACTAGTACCTCATGCAGCTTTTTCTTTTTTTCTGCATTAGGCACAAAAGCTGGTAGTAAAAAATTAAACTGCATTCCAAATTCCTCAAAATAATCAACAACACTAGTACAATCTCTTCCAATACTTATACTCTGTTTTTAACAAATGAACTTTAAGATTGTTCTCTCAAAAACAGATGCAGACCTTCCCAGATGGAAAAATATCACCTTTTTTTGTGCTGATATAAAAACTTCCGGAGTTTCATTTTATGGTTGAAAATAAATTATCAAATCCCCTGTAGTTTAATTTTATGGTTGAAAATATATGCTCAAATCCCCTGTCTTCGGTGGGAACACCATGGATGTTTTGAGTTACTCTTATTTGGACAATCCTGTAGTCTATAATATTCATCAAAATATGTAACTGTAACATAATGTAACTAACATAATATGTATATGAAAGTTCATTCACTTTCCCAGCCAAAATGTCAGTGGCTTTATAGTGGTGAAGCATTTTAGGATACTGAAGATTTGTGTATTTAGAGACCATAGGCTTACTATCAATTTTAGAAGCTGACCATCCATGAAGCAGGGCCATTAACACTGAGACTCTATACAGAGTCATTGATTGAGAGTCTCTTTTTGCAAGGTGTCTCTCTAAACAATAATGTGGAGGTCATAAAAACCCTGATACTTTTTGTGTTCTCTTGACTTACTCTTCTGAGCCAATATATTAAATGAACATTTTTTATCTGAAGTTCAGTGAGTCTTTCAGTATGATGAAAGAAGGTGAAAAAATATTCTTATCCAAGGCAATGGGAAAAGGAAATTTTTTTAGGAAATACTAATGATATAGATAAATACTCTGTATTCATCAAACACCCACAAAAAATATTTTACTTGGAGAAAAAAGAACAATGAATGTCCTTCCCTAGGTAGGAAAGAGTGCAGGTTAAAGGCAGAAGAAGAGATCTGCTGCACCTGAACAAGGACAGGCTTCAAAGGTGAATCTTCATTTGCAAAGGGACAGGACAAATCCACAACTCATTTTAATCAAAACCAACATTTTTGCATACGAGGCTGAACCAATCTACACCATCTAAGGAAATGGTCGGTTTTGATTCACTAACATGACACAGGATGTAAATTGGAAGCTGCAAAGGAGGACTGCTACCTTGTTTTTTCATATAAAGAGCACTCATATGTGAGAAGAATTTTTCTCTATTATACATGTAATAAATATTTTCTTTATATCCAGATTCTGGCTTCTGAATTGTTGACCCCATGCAAGTCCCAAGACCATATGCAAGCAATGTATTTTTTATTAGATAGACTTTTTTTTTTCTTACTAGATTAGCAGCAATTTTTATTAAAGTCTTTGAACACATGTAATAATCTTTCCTATGGTCCCCTGAGTGATAGGCTCAATAAAAGCAATACAGTTGGTCTGTGTGTCTTCTTTTTCCTCTTCCTGCAGCTTAATGAGTAATTTTCTGCCTTATCCATCTGTGTGTCTGACCACAATCAATGTTGATAATAGTGGGTACATGTGACATCCCATTCATCAAGTAAGTAGCTACTTGCAGCTCAGCTGTCATATTGTCATAGCCTACAAATGTCAGCTTGGCCATTTTGCACAAAAGTGCACAATCAGTCAAAAAAAAAAAAAAAAAGAGAAAGAGAGAGAAGCTATAAAACCTGAAGTTCTCAAATGTTTCTGTTAGTTTTGTGTTTCAAAATATGTTTAGCTCTACAGCAACCTCCTTCAGACTTGGAAGTAAAGAACGACAAAAATACAACAATAAATCCTTAAAAAAGCATCAGCTCACAGGATGGTTTTGCCAACACCTCAAAAAATGGTAAAGTCAAATGTTGGAGTAACATTTGCACTCACAAATTGTTTGGAAGAGGTGAAATGTTCCTTTTGAATGAACAGTTTGGAAAAGTCGCTTTAAGAGTAATATAAAGGATTTCTTTTTCAAGGTTAGTCAGATGAAACTAGAGGTTGCTTTAATAAGCTGGGCTTTCTGATATGGCCCTTTGTATTGTAAATCCACAGCCTTGTGAAGGTGTTTAATTTGATGATAACATTGTAATTTCCAAGACATTAAATTTACTGCATACAAGTTAGGCAGTAAATATTCCATAAAGTTAGAGTAGTTCAGCATGTTTTCACAGTAGCATCTTAATTAGCAACTACTGTATCATGAGACAAGCAATACAACATAGTTTAAGTATTGTATAAGCTGTATGTGAATGGCTTATCTATAACGATTTGCTGTAAGCCCATATTGTATGTACCTACTTTGTAGGTTTAAAGACATAAATTGCTCTTAAATATTAACCATTTGGTGTCAACCTTATGATAAACTCAGTCGCCAAAATTCAGATGTAGAATCAGATATCTCTGACATTTAAAAAGTAAATAAATCTTACTTGTCATAACCAGCTGTGACTCTTACCCTAGGATTTTGAAAGGAAGCACTAATGCTATAGTCATTAAAAACCTTGTCTGACTGTCAGCTCTAACAGTTTATAAGCAGTGATCTCTGGAAAGTAATCTTGGATACAAAAGTTTTAGTAGTTTATTCTAACAGATGGAATCTTTATTTATTTGTTTATTTATTTTGAGTTAACTTAAAATCCTTGGCCTCCTCATGTCAGTTTCCTATGTCTTGTCACATTTCAATATAGAATAATTCACTGTGGGTGCACATGATCCAATCTCGCAACCTCTTGCTGACGTGAATTAATGTCCATCCCATGAGAAAACCATTGATATCTATTGAACTACCCAAATGAAAAAATCTGAGTTTGAGATCAAAGGTTGGATACATGGGCTCATTAACCACCTATATGAAAGATTTCTTTGTAAGATTACTGTGAAACAGATTAAGCAATATTTAAATCAGTTCAAGTTAATTTGAAAGCTTGATCAAGAGCAGTGGTCACTCACTCCATTTACCATTATTATTATTTACTATAATTTATCCTATCACACAAAGACCATCCCAATCATCTTTGCTTCCCTTGGCTGGAGTGTATTTTCTTTCTGCCCTCCAAAAGTTCTCTAGCTCTCATGAGGTTTGAAAGCGGTATCAAAAATATGTCTTGTCTACACTCATCAC
Organism: Anser cygnoides; assembly: GCF_040182565.1. NCBI lineage: Eukaryota > Metazoa > Chordata > Aves > Anseriformes > Anatidae > Anser > Anser cygnoides. Next base: position 24,052,163 of record NC_089912.1, read on the forward strand.
TGTTTCAAAAAAAAAGATATTTCAACAGTGAAGAGATACCATACTTGTTAACACAGTTATGCATTGTGCTTTTACATTTCTTTCTCTCAGGCTGTCAAACACTCACTTTGTAATTGAGCACTAATTCAAAATTAGTGTTAATATCATAGAAATACAGCTTTCAGAGAGATGAAGAGGAAGAGGCAGCAAAAGAACAGAGTAGTGTGCTCAGATGCTCAGTTTTCAGATTAATGAGATACTGTCTCTAAAACACGATACTTAATAAAATGCATCATTAACAGGAACAGAAAGCCAAAACAAAACAAAAGAAAAACAAACAAACAAAAAACCATAATTAAGTACTAGGGGAAGGATTTAATTAGGGTTCTTTCCGTTATATTTTCAAGCCAATTATTTGTAGGTGTGAACTGACTTCCACCTTTTCCAGTTTTATCTCCATTAATGAGATAAAAACACTTTTTATTTTTTTATTTTTTTTATTTTGAGAAGATGTTGAGTAAAATGGATGATGATTTGCCACAGGTTTGATATAATTACTAACTCAGTTATGAATGGTGTTTGACTGTTAACTTAAAGTTATTTTATCAGATTTAGAAGAGGACAAGTCCAGATAAATAAGTAGTTACCAGAAGGGTTGTATTTGTCATCTGAATGCCTGTTATGCCTGCTGATTAGCTGTTTTGTAATGCGTAGACCAAAAAAATTAAATGTGTGTCATCAGGATAGGAAGTTTCAAACATTTATTTTTTATGTTATTGTCACAGAGTTAGCATTTTTCCCCTTTCTGAATTCTCTACTCATCTAGAAGACCTTTGAGTCTTTATTCTAGAAGGCAGCAGAAATAGAGAACAAACACTGTGCGTTGTGAAATACAAAGAGAAGTTCCCTATTTATGTTAATTCTGTAAGAGAATCTATTTAAGTTCTTCAATATTTATTTTTGTGACTTACAAAAGCGGCCATGGAAAGCATACATAAGAATTAAGAAGGCTTACGTTGCACAGCTACAATATTTAATTTTAAACGATATGGGTCTATACTCCTATAAACTATGGTGATAGGACATTATTTATTCAAAACAACAAATTGTTTTAATAATGCAATCATTTAAATAATTTAATAATTAGTTATAGAATACAAATATTTATGAATTTATAAATTGTACTTATAAATATAATAATGAATAACATACAAGTATATAATAATCATTATGAATAAACTGATGAAGTATAAATAAATTAATTCATTATTAAATAGTTTTTAGTGTTAACCTTATCTCTTCCTTACTTCTCTCTCTTATTAGTGATGTTATAGTGGTGTACTTGGTCTCTTTCTGCTTGTTGAAATGCTAGAATCCCTTTACTAATTGGTGGTAAATAGAAATAGGAAAAGTTCCTTTCCAAGTTTTTTGAATGATACATGAATAAATTACTACACAGAGCCCTTGTTAGCATCATTACAGTAATGATAAGGTTCCATTTAGATTGTATTTTTTTGCACATGTAGCTTCAGTATAACTTTTTGTCATACACACGATGAAGATGTTTAAGTTCTAGTTGCAGGTAGTGTTACCTTGTACTTGTCTTGTCCATGCCAGGATTCAATGGTGGCATAATTCCAACATAGAAACAAAGTCTGATTTATCCTGTTTTCTGAGGTAATTAATCAACACTGCAAGGTTCAGATATGTTTCTCAAAATTTTCACTCTCAAGCCTTGGAATTTCCAATGGGAGCTAAAGCAAATTCCCTCATGAATTACAAAGCCGATGTGAACTAAATTCAAGCAAATATTTTGGAAACACTTCATGGTATTAATCAAAATCCAGTTTAGGAAAAGCAAAGACTAGCAAGAAATTATTTTCAGAATTCAACTCTGATGCCAAATTCCCTAGCAAGATGTTTTGCTAAGGTACTTATATTCCACATTAAATTTTAAAAAACGTGTAGTGGCAATGAAAAATGTGTTCACGTATGGTAATAAATTACTTTCACAAAACAGAATATTACCTTACAAAAACTTTGGAAAACAGAAAAATATGTTGAGAATAGTATTCTTCCCCTCCTCCTCTTCCCCCCTGCCCCCCCCAAAAATAAAAAAAAGCAACCAAACAAAAAGCATACAGTTCAAAGATCGATTCAAAAATTAAAGAATGAATAGAGCTACAGATGAACATGCAACTTAAACTGTTTCTTTTGCAAATACATATGCATTTCTTAGCTATTCTGGACTGGTTTTGAGCAGTTTATATTGCTGCTAACTGTCAGTCTGAAATTGGGCTGGTTTTGAGCAGTTTATATTGCTGCTAACTGTCAGTCTGAAATGGCAGGTTTCTCTCAGCACACATAGATAAGGTTTAAAGCATTCAAGAGTAGATACAGCTGTACATTAGAAAAAGCAATAGTCCTGTTTGATTGCTGACTTTATAGAAATGTATACTGGTATTTGACTGTTTAACTATATTTGTAGTTATTTCTTGATTCTTACAGCCTAAAAAACCCAGTGACCCTTTGTCTATCATGGGTTTCCATACCAGTTTCAAGTATATAGATAGAACTTGCGGGATATACCTGCAGTTCAAGTTGCCTGAAAGGTGTGATTAAAAATAGTGTTAACTTGGTATTCTCAAAGAATAATTTTTGAATTGTCTTAACACAAATTAATCAAAGAGAGTTCCAGAACTAATGCATGAATGGAATAGTTACTATATAAAACCTTATGTATTAGCTCCCAGCAGTTCTGCAAATTGGGCTGCTCAGAATGATTTGTTTTTGAGTCTAGAACTTGTTTTCTTCCTTTATTCTTTAGAAAAAATGAGGTCTGCTATTCATTTTACAATATAACTTAAGCACCTTTAAAAAAAAAGTAAGTCTCAGGAAACATTTCACTATATTTCAGAAAGCTGTGATTTTTTTTATTTGAAATGCGAGTTGAGTGGAAGCCATTTGCAGTATGTCAATATTTTCCAATGTTACCAGATTAATATCATGCACAGTCTTTGTGTGAGTAGCATTGTTTGGCTTGCTTCTGCTACAATGTCTATATACTGTGACTCAGCATCCTTCTATAAATAACTATGCTTCCACACCTGTGATAATCAAGAATTAAAGTAAGGAACAAAGAAAGAAGAGGTTGCTACAATTCTGTGTAGTAAGTTGTTCTGTGTCAAGGAAAACCTCTCCCAAGTTAGTTCCTTATTCTCAGAACCCAATGCTTTTACCCAGTATTGGTAAAATCAATGAGTGTAGCAACATTTATGCCTGTCAGCTGGTAAGTCTCCTGGTGTCAGGAAGGCAGAGTACTTTGCAACAAGAAGGAAAATGTTTCCTGTAAAAATGCATAAACACAAATGAAAAAATGTATTTTTTTAAAGCACATTCTGTGTAGTTTTCCATTTCCTTGTTTGCTGTCATCCTACTTGGATACCTATTGGTATTTACCTAATCTTAACATTAGTGTATTCTTTTACTCCGCTGGAATACAGACCTCCAAGTCAGACAAAATTAAGTAATGTGGCCACCTGTCTCCCTGTCAAGAATCATTCAAATAAAATTTCTATCAGCTCAACTGAAGGCATTCAACTATAGCTAAAATATTTCTAAGTTGTTGTTTTGTGGATTTTTTTTTCCCTTTAATATGCATTTCACTAGTCATTCTTTTCCTTTATTTATTTATTTTTCTTAATGGAAATAGCTACCATCTTCCAGTTTGGGTGACACATTTGTCAAGTTGCAGAGGGCTTGATGTAGTTTGCATTAAGCAGCCAAGCACCCTATAAATAATTTCTTATTTTTTGAAAACATGCCCTTCTGGCAGATATCCTTCAGGATTTGCTGACCTCCTTATTAACAGTGTTCTGGAGAGGTGACAACAAAATAATAGCTGACAATCTTTCGAAGAATTGTCACCTGCTACATCAGTTACTACAATCCCAGCTGTTGTTATCATTTAACAGGCACACAGTGAAAACACCTGAAGACTCTCTAATCTGGAAGCCCTTTTTATGAAAATTTCCACAGAGGTATAGAAATGAAAATCCTACCTACTTTTCTGCTACTACCACAATGCAATATGTGGATAAAGCAAATGAAAGGCTGAAACAGAGTGAATGATGCCAGGAGCCAGCCAGTAGGCTCATTTTGAGATTGTATTTTAGTGTCTCCCCTACAAAATATCAGGGATGGTGGTGGTAGTGATGTTCATGAGATAAAAGTGTGTCTTTACACGTTCTGGTATATCTCTTTTCAGCTCAGGTTGGAAAGGTGTCACACAGCTCCGGAGAGCGCTGTCTTATCAAATCTGACAACAATGATCTGAGCAAAGATATAAATCAGTCATACAAGAAGATTTGGTGGAAAGAAAAAGTCTGGCCTGTGGTGAACTATCAGTGAGATGGAGAAAGAACTGGAAGAAAGGAACAACTCATGTTGTAGGTCAATGAACCACATTAAGGACTCAGGGTAATGAGGTTATTGTCAAGACTGCAGTCAGAGAGGAATTTCCGGCAACCCATGTACTGAATAAATGTGTTAGTTCTGAAACAGAACATTTTCAAAAATAAAAATTGATTTGGGATGACTGTTTGCTGAGTGTCCTGTTTCAGAGAGATCTGATTTTCAGAGACAGTAAACAAGTTGCCAACTGCAGTGCCCAAATCATGAATCACACATAAATTGAATCATACTTTAAGGTGATTATCCTGAGTGTTGTATGCCACCTATGCTAGAAAGAGTAGCTGAGTTTGCACATAGACTTTTCTATCATTTCAGAATGATCAGGACAAGATGAAAGACCTGAGATCTGCAGAAGTGATTGTCCCACTCTACTTTGCACTGGTGTGGCCTCACCTCAAGTAGTGTGTGCAGTTTTGGGCACCACAGTACAAAAAAGAACATGAAACTATTGGAGAGTGTCCAGAGAAGGGCTAAAAAGATGGCCTAGAGAGGAAGACATACAAGGAGTGGCTGAGGTCACTTGGTTTGTTCATCCTGGAAAAGAGGAGGCTGACAGGAGGCCCCATGGTGCCCTGCAGCTTCCTCATGAGGGAGAGTGGAGGGGCAGGTGCTGAGCTTTCTCTCTGGTGACCAGTGTTAGGACCTGAGGGAATGGAGTCAAGCTGTGACACGGGAGGTTCAGGTTGGATATCAGGAAAAGGTTCTTCACTGCAAGGTTGGTCACACGCTGGAACAGCCTCCCCAGAGACATAGTCAGGGCATCATGTCTGTCAGAGTATAAGAAGTGTTTGGTCTATGATCTCAGTCATATGGTTTGAATTCTGATTTTCGGGTAGACCTTTGTGGAGCCAGGAGCTGGACTCGATGATCCTTGTGGGCCCCTTTCAACTCGGGATATTCTATGATTCTATGAGAATGCTAAGAAGGTGCTATGGATTGTGAACTGCTGTTCACACATTTCCAAAGAAGTTCCAAGACTGATTCAGTCTAGCTCTTTTTCCCTTTCTATCCTGGAGTATTGTATACAGAAGAATTAGTATTTGTTTATCTTCTTTCAGTTTTGCTTTTTTTGGGTAAAGAAGTGGAAATCATTTTCACAAAATTTTATGCATGTGACCAGAATTTCCTCATGGAAACACTGGATGTAAGCTATCAATTGCTTGCTATTTTGAAATCAGTTATCTAAGATGACATGGGTCAGCTCTGAAATAATCAAATCTTTTTATTGTTACATAAAGACTTTCTAGGTAACTCAGAATACCACTAATGGCACCAGAACATTACCACACTAGGACCAATAGTAGGAACTACACAATGGTGGTGAATAAATGTAAATGAAAAAAACTTCCTAGTTGTACTATAGTTAATACACGAGGAGCTAAAGTGGTGGTCCACACCCCAGCTGACAAGTAGCAAAATACACCATTGGTGTTATTACCTGTTCACAGCTTTAAGAGGAAATCCTGATACTAATAAAAAGAGTACCTTTCGCTCCCACAGGTCCAAAGTCTCCAAAATGTTTACTCTACTGTTCTTCCAATGAAATCAAATGGCTTGTAAGACTGATTTCTGGCCAAATCTTCAAGGTTTCTTGTTTTGAAATTATTTGAAATTAAAAGAACATTTTCTATTTCTGTTGTGTCTTTTATGGGCCCAGGGAAGGTTGTTCTTATCAAACACCAAATGCTCTCCTGCATCAAAAGAGCACTGCAGGGATTTGTACACAAAGAACTCTGCAGGTAATATTGACTGTGGCAAAACCACCACTTTGTGTTGCTGAAGAATTATACTCTAGATTTTGTATTGGTAGAACTGCAGGGGCAACCTGCACCTGAAATACAAAAGAGAAGGGATAAGGTCTCACAGGCCAAACTGTTTCACTTAGCTAAAGCAACGTTTCAGCCGTAGCCTAATTGTGATATGTTTAAACAAGTCTTTGTATAGTTTCAGAGAAGCTAGTTTTCATGACAAGTGGGATACAACATGCAATGTCATAGAACTCCCTGGAGCAGCAGGTTGCTTCCTGCACTGTTCTTTTGCCTTTAAATCTACAAAGCATTTAATGTTTTGAGGGAGTACCTCCTTCAGGCTTCCTCTCTTTTTATTTCCATAAAAGCAGTCTGAGGTTTCTCTTGTATTGGAGTTGGCCAAAAGCGCAGAAACTGAGAGGAATAGGAAAAGCTGTGTCAGGCCCTGACAACTCCAGTCACTCTAGAGTTGAATGACAATACTGAAAAAGAAGAAGCACTCAGGTATTAAAAGAAAGTACTTTTTAATCTAATTGCTGACACAGTATTTTTTTACTATTTTTGTTTTTGTTTTGTATGTTATGTATCATATCTTATACGGATTACATCTTTCTTAAATGTCTAAAACAGTTTCATAAGGTTACTAAGTAATACAATTTGTAGGGTCCTGGATACAGCAGAATGGAATTAAAGTCTTTGTTAAACCCCAGAACATCGCTCTCAGTGCTTCCCTTTGATTTTAGGGTTACAGAGAAGAAGTGACTCTGTGTTCTGTCTTGCTACTTATACTCTCAAGGGACATTTAAAAATAGCTCAAATGTTTGTGCCTCCTGGATTTACAAGATTATTATAACATTTAAACATTTTCTTTGCTTAAATTCTTTTTTTTTTTCCTTTTTTTTTTTTAATAAAATACTGACAGATTTTGGATTCAACTAATGGATTTGTTAGTGTTTCCTAGCAATAATTTGGTTATAATTTTAGCAATATTACTAAGTAATACAGCCCTTTGTTAATACAGAGTCTGGAGTACTTTGCCACAAATTTCAGTGCAAAAATCCACAGACACTAAAAACATCTTATCTTCTTTCCTTAACTCATTCTGCTTCTTGCAGAAAGATTTGTTTTGGCAGTCCTAAAGAGGGGAAGTCAAAGTTGTGTTTAAATACCAAACAATTTTGTGATATTAGCTGGTAGAAGCTTTACACAGAAACAATCATAATATTATTAGGAGTAACAATTTGAATTGCATATTTTCTGAGCAGTTAAAACTGGTTATGGAAGAAGAGGTGTTATAAGTCATCACAGTTCTTTCAAATATTTGGTTTTAGTGATAAAACGGTAAATAAATTCAATAAATTTTCTTCCAATATCTTTTCCCATGTGAAGTTCAATACTCACATTGTAGGTACCTTGTAAATAGTTTTGACTTCTTCATTATTCTAACTACTGCTTCACATCTACCAAACTCAGCCAACTGACAGAAAGACATAATAGCATCTCCCACTGCAAGTTGTAGGTTTCATTTGCTTATCTTTTACCAAACTTTAACAATGAGGTGAAATTTCATATAGTAGCTCTCTGTTGAGAGATACACTGTAATTTTGGGAGGAAGCAAAATTCCAGCTGGAATTCCAAATTCAGGATTTTGTCAGATTGAGGTCTAGAACAGTGATGTTTTGTCCCTGCTGGATATTCTGACATTTTCTTTTAGTCATTTGAACAGATCTAGGATATGGGTGACATTTTGGGGCAGGTGTTTCAAGTTAAAAGAAGGGAAGAAGGCATTTTATTAATTTACAAGTTTTTTGTTAGCCCTCAGAAAATTCATCTGAACTCATGCTGTTATAAACCTTTCTGTTTAATTACCTTTTTTCTCGTGACTTGTGTTTCAATTCTGCAAGCAACCTAATCATTAAGTACCTGAACTCAATGAACATCTTTACACCAAGTTTGAACTAATCTCTATGGAATTACATGATTTTTAGCATTTGGGATGGAGAAAAAACTGACCCAACATAACCCGTATACTATGAATAGAAATTTTTTGTTGAAGATAAGACGTATGGATTTGAAAATGTTGATTTGAAATCTGAATTGAGGCTTCCAAAAAGCTAATCCCAGCTTTTCTGCTTTCTTGGAAAGCTTGGAAATGCTAACTTACTGAAAGATATCTGTGTTTGTCCAACACTTTCAGCCTGGTTTTAAAAGAAAATAATACATCTCCTGCAGCATCAGTAGAAAGAGCTGGGCAAGTTGTCTAACCATGGAATCAGGACTAAGACATTGTCTTTACACTGTGATGAGAGATTTTATTTCCATTTCAGATAGACATTATCTTGAAGGTACATGCAACATTGGTGAAGGACTTCCACTGATCAGCCCATGGAGTACTCAGAAGGATATGAATGATTTAGTTTTCACTGCAAATCCCAGAGAGCAGGCAATGGCTGAGTTCTTAACCATACATTCGATAATGAGGATGAACCAAAATACTAAACTCTTGTTCATTGTGAGGTGAAGAACCAGTTTAATAATTCATATACAAACGGGGTTCCAAAAAATTGTACATACAAACGTTTATTGTAGTAATTCTTATTTTGTAACATCGTAACTCTGCAGATTTTAAATAATTTAATATGTTTGTAACTAATTGTTTTAAATGTAAAACTTCTCTATAATTTGAAGAGGCATCATCAAATGGTGCTTTTACTGAGCTGGAGAAAGTGAGAGGCAGAGGAGTGTTAATTTTTTTTCTCTGATGAAGAGAAGTGATTTTTCTAGAGCCTGAAATGTCTACCTTTCTTAATACTCTCATCTCTTCACTATTTATCCTTGTATCTCTGAGCCATAACTTTTATGGATCCCTCTCATAACTCTGATCCACAATTTCTTTTATTTTATTCCTGTGTGAATCACACAGGTGTTAAAATTGATTTCTGAAACTACTAAGTGTTGGATAAAGTCAAAGCCAACAAATATTAACTTAATCCCAGAGCTGTCATATTTCTTCAAAATGAAGTTTTGAGCTGCTGCAGGGTGTGAAACCTGAGTTAGGATTGATATGGATTAGTTTCACTAGGAAAGAATAGTTATCACTTGCTTTCACTGGATGGTCTGTTCTCCCTTACCATGTCAACACTAAGGGATAATGCCTGCTTTTCTGATTTATTACTACTAAAGAAGCCCAAGTCAACAAGGAAATAAAGAGTTCACCACAAAAAGAAATATTCTAAGTCATGCACATACATAAAGAACATACAACCCAACAGTTTGCTGTAGTTGCCTATGATATTAAAAGAGGGGTTTGAAGGAAAGAAACAATAACAAAAACATTTTGTAAGTAACATATAAAATAACTAATGAAAGCCAAAGAATGTCAGGCATCACTGAAGAGAGGTTATGTAACCCACAATGTGAAGTAACTAGCTAAAAGCTTATTGTAATAAATACGTCTTCTATATCCCAAATAACAATGACTTGTAATGCTTCAGTGTCAGACTTTTTGCCAAATTTGCTTCTCACATATAAAAAGAAGTAAGCATCACAGAAAGGGTGCAAAGCATGAACTGCCAGAGTTGGTGAAGGAAACCATGATCTACTGTCAACATACTAGAGATTCAAACAATATTTGGCAGCCCACTTTACTTCAAGTATTTACAATGTATGTTACAGTGGAAGCTTTGTCTGAGAACAGGGATTGGAGGCTTACTGAAATTACTATAAAAAAAAAATTGTAAAAATATCTGAGCACCTCCAAAACTATAGTATCTTCTTAAGCACCTAAAGAAAAATCACCCCTTGGAAGAATAGTGCTCAGTGTGAAAAGGAGTGAAGTATAATATTTTAAGATAGTCACTTCTCAGCTGCAACCATTGAGGTGGGGCAGCAATACATACTGAAAGTGGAGGAATGAACTGTACAAGAAGCCACCAATGTTGACAAGGGAAACCGAAAGGCAAGAAGAAGCATATTTAGTTAATCCTTTCCAGGGAGCTAAGGAAGTAAAAAGGGTTTTTACAAAGCCATTTTATATATAAAGAACAAGCAAAAGCAGGGAATAAATTAGGTGCACACTAAGAAATGAGATGTGAAATGTAATAAGTGAAAAATAAAATATTGAAGCTCTGCTGCCTCTCTCTCTCTCTCTATATATATATATATTTCAATTCCATCTTTAAGACAGGTTAAACAGAAGAACACACTAAAACGTCAGTCCTATCATAGCCTATGACTAGACTCCCATTACCTTTGATACTTTTGTCCACCAACAATTAGGAAGAAATTTCCAACAAGCATTTGATAAAAAATGAAGTAAATAAAACTTTAGACAAGCTAAAATCAAGCAAATCAGCAGGTCTGTTCAAACCGTCACCCAAGGAATTCAGGAGTGCTTAACAAGCTTGAAGCCACTTGTAATTTGAATCTTTAAGCTCTTTACAACTGGAGATCTAAAGCTGTGCAAAAAAAAAATGTTCAAAAAAGAAAAGAGACAACTCATAACACCAAGTATACATAAATGAAGCCTATAATTGAGTAATCAATAGTTAAATATAAGATCTGGACTTCTGCTTCTACAGGAGCTTCAAAAGAGACTAGAAGATAAACTGATCTTTAAAACCAGCTCACCACGTATTTGCTAATAATATGTTAGTTCAGACTAGAGTGAGAATATATTTTAGTGAACAGAATTGAGTTGCAATTCCATGTTCTGTGGTCGCTCAAGTGTATACCATTTCCCAAGGGTATTGATAGTATAGAAACAACTTTTATAGTTTTCAGTTTATAAAATTTTCTACAGAAAAAAAATCATTTGTGTGATGTAGTGTAGAATATAAATACATTTTGAACTTTGCACAATAAAGACAACTTTATTTAAGATTTCTCCCAAATAGTTTTAAGTCACTTTTGTCTATTTCTGTCTGTAAGAACAACTATTATGATGATGTATTTTGTTATACAGTACTTGGATTGTTGACATGCACCTTAATGAATAAAACTACTTTGTAATTCTGTAACATCAGTTATGACATTAAATGCCTTGGACGTGTAAGACTGTCCTGTGGAAACTAGAATTTCTGTAGCATCTACAGGCAAATAAAGCTGCTTCAAGAAGGCCATATGGATATGGAAATTAAATTAATATCTGTTCTTATGCTTAACTCTACTGGAAACTCAATTATACAAAAGAAAATTGCAATTTCATCTGCAAACTTTCTTACTGTCTGAGGTCCCTTTAAACTTACTATTCTTTCTCAAAACCTAATTACCATCACCCAGGGTGGTTCCAGTTTTTTTTTTGTTTGTTTGTTTTTATGTGGGTTTTTTTTTTTTTTAGTCCACAATAAACTATCAAGATTAATTCATTCAACCTCAGTTGTCTTCAGTGGTACACTTTGCAGAACTTTAAAACCCAACTTTGATTTTGGTAAACAAAATAGTTCTGCCAACTTACATTACATTATTGAGTCCACAACAGGACTCTGTATTCTAGGATACTATAAATGACTCAGCTACCCTGAACACAAAAAGATTAAGAAATACATTTCAGCATTTCAGAAGCCTAAAGAATTATAAGATAATTATCAAAGAATTTATAATCCATTTCTATTATATCCTCTTTTTTTTTTTTTTTAATTCCTGTAAACTTAGCTTGGATGCTTTCTCTTGGAGGAAGCTTTATGAGTTTGACTAACTGATTTCAACTTAAATAAACAAGTTAGATAACATAATGCAAACAGGGATATTACCTTTTCTTGTAGCTGAAATATGATTAACTCTCTTGAGCTATGAAGACTACACACAACATAAAGAAATTTACATTTAAAATATAGGTATATTGAGTATTAATTCACATATATACACTCATTCTGTAGGACTATATATATATATATGTTTGTCTAAAATAAATCCTTTGTGACAATGAAACTTCACCTGAAGGCTGACCTGAAAAAATTTGGTTTGTTGAATAGCTTAAGAACACATCAAGTCAATTCAGAACAGCATGTATTTCCTTCTGTAACTCAAAGGCAGCTGAGAATGCCTGATATCCTCTTTATCTATTACAAACTCGGTTGCCTGTCTTAATTATATTGCCTGTGATGGAATGGGGATATTTCCCTCTAAATGGAAAGGCCACAACATTTAGAAAATTTCAGAAAGGATCTACTCTGGCCAAAAAGCCACTTCAGGGAAAGAAGTCAGTATCTTACTCAGTGGCCCCAATAAATTTTTTGCTACTAGAGAATTCCCTGCTGCATTGGTTCAATGCTCAGTATTTCTGTTTTATTTACACAGTCGCATTGCAGGATTTATTATAAAATATTACAGAATTGCAGAATGGTTGAGGCAGACGAGGACCTCTGGAGGTCATCTGGTAAAACACACTGCTTAAGCAGGGTCACCTACAGCAGGTTGCCTGGGGCCATGTCCAGAAGGGGTTTTGACTCACTCCACAACCTCTACAACCTCTTTGGGCAGCCTTTGCCAGTGCTCAGTCATCTGCACCAAAAAAAAAAAAAAAAAAAAGTGTTTCATGGTGTCAAGGGGGAACCTCCTTTGTTTCAGTTTCACTTCTCTCAACCTGTCAGTCATGCTTTGCCCAGTTGCAGCACACCATTAGCTTCAAGCTGTGCATCTCAGAGAATAACCTGTCCATCTCCCTTTTGTCTTCCCTGACATGGCCTGCTCACTTCCTCTCCAAAAATCTTCAACTTGGGGGCACAGCTCTTCTGGAACAGCACATCTCCTGCAGGACAGGGGGCCTTCTCTCCTGACATTAGAGGCCCCAGGCTCTCCCTGAAGCCTGGAACTAGGAGGGCTGCACCTGCCATCTGTAGCTCTGTGTCAAAGCCTCCACCCTAGCAGGGTTACGTGCTCCAAAACCTGCTGGCAAAAAGCGTGGCATTGCCATATCTAAGACAGTAACAGTGATTGTCATAATTCAGCTAGGGCTCCCTTTTTCACCTCCTTCTTTGCACCCTTCTGCTCCAATTGCTGGGCAAACTTCTGTGTGTTAATAAAAGTGCTTAAAAAGAATGTATTTCATAATAGTCAAGTATTTTCTGTCTCCACGTACCATTCAATGGTAAAAACATACCATTTCAATCTTTCATTTGGCTTCATGTTGAGAAATACAACCAAAGTGTAAATTTCTGATAAAATGATTTTTTTTTCTTTTCTTAGTTCTGTTCTTTAGCGAACTGTATGACAGTCTCACAGTTCCTTTAACGTCAAAAAGTTGCAATAATTGAGTAACCCACATTTTATTATTTTCCAAAAGTGAATGCTGATATGACTGGGATTCAAAAAAATTGGCTCATTGGCTGAATTACCACTTTCTCCAACAGCAATTGATATGGTGGAAACTGATCTCTATCTTCACACCCCTATAGTATTAGAACAAATTTCTGCACTATTTTCTTCACTCATAATATTATTATTGATTTCACTAGCTGCACAAATCCACATCTGAAATTTATCTTTTATTAATTGACGCTAAAAAAAAAATCAGAAAAATTTAATGTGTTTGAGCTAACTATAAAATAATTTTAATAATAAATTAAAAAAAAAAAACCTTAATTCCCAGGAACCTTACTATTTTCTGTGTTCTAATACATTAAAGGTATATGTTCAGTTACCTTTCTGAATACCTAGGTTGTTTTCATTTGTTGTTCTCTCCAGCATATCACATCACTGAGTCAACTCAGAAATGTTATGTCCTCTTGTTGAAACAGAAATACATAGTTCTTCTAGTCTGGCTAATCTTCATTGTAACATAACTTGCCTTCTTGTCCCTTGGTATTTGACATAAAAAGAAATTAACAACAATAAATGTGACTGAAGAAATACTCTGCCTTTCCATGTACCTGGAAGGCCTCTGGATACTAGCTCTATGCCAAGCATCTTAAGTTAGTTTTACTAGCACATCTATAGCACTTGGGAAATAAATTAGAAAGGGGTAAATGGCAACATCTGGAGCTCATTAATCTCGGGGCATGACATCAAGAATAAAAGGAAAAATACTTAGAAGACAGGAACGTATGTGAAGATAAACTTCGCCTTTGCTTAGAAAAGGGAGGAATTTACTTTTCTTACCCATTTCTCAATTTTTCCTAAAGGAAAGAGAGATCCTTACATTTTTTCTTTTTACCACTTTTCAGATTTAGTGATAAGAAAAGAGTTTGCATTTTCATACTATTTGCATATCCTATGTATTTCCTAAATAGAAACTGTCTTATCAGTGTTGGTATGAACGTTGCAATGATGCAACTGAAAAAAAGTCTAGTGAAAACCAGTATCTTATACAAGTAATTACTGCAAGACTGTTTGGGGACTATATTACCAGAATAACAGTCATAACAGTCTTTAACTGCAGCAGGAACTCCAAGCTGTTCAACACTATCCCACAATTAAAGCAGAGCCCTCAGCTGGAGAACAGATCTTGAAAAAAGTAGATATAATAAAAGTCTAGATTAGAAGAACCTGTGTAATGCCATCTACAAAAAGTAACATATTTCTTTAATCATTTTTTTCTCTTCTGATCAGCATTTCAAGAGTTGTTGTAGTATTATTCTAAGATTTTTTTTTTATATATGTTCAGTTCTCTCTGCTAAATCAGTATGACACAAGCTGTTAATTGACTTTAAGTTACCCTATTATGTGTAGATGATGTAGACTTACATACTGTTTGAGACTATCTGTCTGGTTGTTGGTTTTTTTTTCAGTTTTGAGACTCCCGAACATATCCAGCCACAATAATTCAATGTCTGAGATTCACATCACTCAGATTTTCCTAGTTGATAGCTATTTATCTAATGTAGTCACCTAACTCTCTTTATAGAGAAGGCAGAGGCAATTCCTTAAAACAAACCATCTCATATAAGATGAAGTATAAGATGAAGTGGGATAAATCACCTAAGATCGGTAGAACAAATCAACTTCCTGAGTTGGCAGACAACCACTCTTGTGTTCCAAAAGCCTCACTAACCTTCTTCAAATATCTTATCAGTTACTGGAACAGCTGACACTTTTTTGGAAACAATGCTGATGAATGGGTCTTTCAATGTTAATTACAATTCTTAGGAGGAGCTGTGGTTCAGGAAGTCTGTAGATGAGGTGGCATAAGGCAACTTTGCATAGCCGTGATGAGAAAATTAACCAACAAACTAATCTTGGATGTTGATAGCATTAAAAATTAATTTTAAAAAGTCAAGCCTTTTCAATCCTTTATATGCTCCATATTTGACAATGAAACATTTCTAGTGTGTACTTTCCTTCTAAAAATGAAGAAAATCTGAATAAGTTCTCAGGCACCTCGATAACCTCAGGGAAAAAAAAAAAAAAAACAACAGACTGTGTGTGCCATAGAAATAGAATGGAGACTAAAGAAAGTGAAAAGCCATTGCTAAAAAATATCAGCTGATAGCTGTATTATGTTGGATGAACTGCTGAACTTGAGCTCCACTGAAATGCTGCAGCCAAAAAGGCTTATTAAACCTTTGAATAAAGAATGGGAGGAAAAAAATCAGATTAGAAAAGTGGATGTTGTTTTGCATCTATATGAGTTTATAGTCATGAAAACTTCTGTTCCATGTGCCAGTTTGATTTCAAGGACTTAACGTGTATATTGGTCAATTGTATTAGACTCTGGGAATAAACACACTTTTCTTTAATATAAGGAGTAAGGATAAGGTTATCTAACAGTCTGTTAATGTCAGTAAACTCACCACATCAGTGCACATCCAGGAAGCTGTAAAAGCAATGGTTTCAGCTCAGCTACACTCTCTTCCTCTAGGACAATAGCAGTATACCATTAGTTTCAGACTTGAGGGGACAGTAAGTACATGATCAGGGTCTTTTCAGATACCCACTTAATACCTGCTATCAGAAGGACCATGTAACTAAGGAGTAAAGATTTTACAATATCCAAGATTTTCTAGAAAAATGCAAAGTAGAAAGTTACAGGTAACATCCTTACCTGTAATTAATCATGTGAATATCTTAAGGATTATGATTGCCTTCTCACTAGAAAATCTTTAATCCAGGTTGGTTGCTTTTCTAAACAAGTCATGCTCTTTCTCATCTGCTG
This sequence comes from Anser cygnoides, assembly GCF_040182565.1. Classification (NCBI taxonomy): domain Eukaryota; kingdom Metazoa; phylum Chordata; class Aves; order Anseriformes; family Anatidae; genus Anser; species Anser cygnoides. The sequence continues at coordinate 24,068,453 of NC_089912.1, forward strand.
CTGTTGAATTTCAATCTGTAGTTAATGCTGAAAAGATCTGCACATTATTATCATTAAGCAAGAAGTATGTCTGTACATCTGACCTTACAATCCATGAAACTGAAGAAGAGAGCAAATAGTTTCTACACAGAGGACAAAGACTGGGACAGTGAGAAATTTGTTTCTCACATTCAGGTCTCAAAAATTAAAACATTCTGTTCATTAATCACTATATATAGTCATTACATTTCTTTAAAAGTATTTCCTGTATACTTCTAAGCATTGTTTTGCACTGAAACTATGTAAAACATTTTAAAAATATATGAATTCAAGGTGGAATAAATGCTCGAAGAATCAATGTTTTAATGAAAAGTTAAAAAAAAAAGAGACATTAATAATACCTTCAACAAGCAGCAGGCATTCATCCAACCTATACAAGGTTGTGTGTATAATCATAGTTTTGTACAGCAAAGTGGACAAAGCATATAAAGAGAAGATAAATAAAAATAACACTTTCTTATATAAATGTTCATAATAGTTCCAATACTTAGACATCTGTCCAAGCAGCCTGATGGTTTATAAAGCTGCTAAAGGCTATCAGTATCTGCAGACTGAATTTCTGTAACGCTCAATTTTTACAGGAAATCAACAGACTTGTAACTCACTTTCCACTGTTTTATTATTGCTTTCTTATATCAGCTACTCTAAAAGATAATAGTCAAGTTTATGTTGATTTCAGGGGGAACAGAACAGAGCTCTTTTAAGCTCTCTGGGAGTTAAACCCATTTGTACACAGCTGCAGATGCAGCTTGCTGTCAGTTTGATTTGTGTCTGTGTGTCCCTGAGAGCCTGCTTAGTAACTAGGGTAATTAGCCCTCTTTCAGTGCAGCCATAAACTCATAATCTTGTACAGATGTCCTTCCCATGCTTTTGCAGACCCTTAGTACAGTTTATCTGGATTGGCCAACCCTTCACTGTTCTCTGTGACGATGGGTTTTTCAGAGCACAAGGATTTTTCCAGTTACACTAGGGTGAGGTGAGCTCTTGGCACACGCTCCCCTTAGCTTTAGCAGCAAAGCAGAGCTAGCAGTACTTTCTCTGAGATAACTGATAAAACCTGCATTAAGCAGGATAATATATGTCACTGGGTAGTGTGATTTCAGTGACAGAGAAAATACTGTCACGCAACTGGTGTATTGATATACAACTTGAACCACGTATCTATAGCTCACTTATAGTGAGTACATGGCCACTTACACCAGAGATTGTGATGAAATGAAAGAGAAATGGAAAGGTCTCAATAGTTTCACTTGAGAAGTTTTAAAAGTATTTTCTCAAAAAGTGATTTTCCAATGAATTCTTTCATTATAAATTCAACATTTGGTGAATTTTAAGAACTGTTAGTGCTATATAAACATCAGGGATAAGAGCCCGTATTTTCTGAACCCAGAGAGTGATTAGATCCTGTACAGTAGTGATGTAAGCTTTCCCACTGTTTTGCCCAATGCATTTTGAGCCCAAGTAAGAAAATGCCATTAGACTTGAGAAAGTAGTTTGGACTCTGGCCTTTGTGGGTTTCTTTCTGAGGTACAAAACCGTCAATGCCACGAGGGGCTTGGCAATGCAGACTGAAGCCCAGGGAGCTGTGACAAGAAACCACTCCTTCTATTTCCGAGACCCGAGATGATCAACAGACGGTAATGAGTTATTACTACAGATTCATTAAGATGCACTTTGCATACTTATTTCCTTCATCTTTTTTCTGACTCTGTAGTGAGTGTGCAGCTGTTGATGTGAAATAAATGATCTGCTAGGCTGTCTACCTTTTGTGCTTTGGACTGTATTTAGGAACAATAAAAAAAGGAACCTCAGTCTTGCGGATCTTCCCTTGAGTGACAAATGGAAGAATGAGACAAGAAAAACCTTTTGTCCAAAAGAAAGGGGCATAATTTCCTCTACTAATGTGACACCACATGTGCACACACACACAGAGGGAGGAATTATTTTTAAAAAGCGTGCCCTGAGTAGTTTTTCTTCCAGGACAGTTTCTGTAATGAGTGACACCCAGATGATGAATGAATAATTAAACTGTGATGAGGTACAACAAAGAATGTGTGGCTGGCATGTAATAAACCCTTCTCCAGGGCTTTTAAGGCATCAGCTGCAGATGAGTTCCCCAGTCAATCAGATGTGATTGCATCAGGTAAACAACACCCCCCAGACCTGACTTATTTGCTCTTAGGAAATTCCTGTCAGTTTTTGTCCATAAATTATTCAGGTAAATGTCTTTGGTCCCTACAACTACAAGCTGCCAATTATTCCAATGCTGCTAATCCCCGTCATTAGCTGACATTGCTTCAGCTGCTCCATTACAAATAAATAAATAAAATAAATTTAATAAACAATAAGAGCAACAACAAAATATTCCAGATGATAAAATCATTAGCCAGATTCTTTTGGTGATTTTTTTTTTTCACTCCAGAGTACTTATTTTCCAAAGTCTTTTGTATGAAAGAATGAATTTCATTCAGATTGAAAGATACCTTTCTCTGACTGTTAAATTTATTCAGACTTTAAAATATGTAGGAGTTAGTCCTAGAAGTTTCTCTGAATGTATTAAATCAGCAACACTTGACTGATGTTGGTGCCATAGCAGTTTCTATCAAACAAATATCTCATTCTAATTTTATTCTTCAAGTTCTGAAGGTGACTTGTTTAGTCACTGACATTGACTGATTCAGTTATCATAGTCATCACCGTATCATTGTAAAATTTTCTAAAAGACAAAATCAGAGCAAAACTGGGCTAGTCACTCTATAACCACCTCAAAAAGATCCCTCCAAAAGCAAATCATGATATGAAACCATTTGTGTTCAAAGGTGTGATCATTATTTAACCAAGGGGGTTGGAACTAGATGATCTATAAGGTTCCTTCCAATCCAAACCATTCTATTAGACTTTTTAGTGACCTGAAAAGTGAGCCTACTGTAAGCAGGTTTCATTCATTACAGAGTAATGAAAATGGAGGGGAGAGCTATATTTTGCTGTGTATTTTAATGTGGTAACTGGAAAGTGTTAGAATTGTTTCTGGAGGTGACTGTTTAGGAACTTGCAAAATGAAGAGAGGAACATTCTTACTTTCTGTTTACATGGTCAATTACAATGGACCAGTCTAAATTATTAAGGAATGAAACATGCCTGACTGTTTTACATTTTAGTCCAAATCTTTTTAAAAAAATCCACATTCTAGATTAATCATCAGTAATATTTGTCTAATGACAATGAATTCAGCATTTCCACTTTGAAAACATTAATGAAAGGAAAAGGGTATAGATGAATGAATAGAGACATCAGGCAGAAGAGTGTTATTTTGGGAGTGAACACTGTGGTTTTGTGTGAAGACTGAAATGAGCCTGAATTCAGCTAGGTGCACGACATGTTGCTAAGCACATTGGCCATGTTGAGTTAGTCCCTATGTCAGCAGTGGTGTCTGCAAGCAGTGAAATGAGTGTAGCTTTTCCAGTTTACTGCACTGTCTATTTTCCAATGGATTATTTCTCACTTGCTTAGACATTGAGACAAGCTGTGAAAGTCACAGACAAAGAACATCTTTCATAAGACTCCGTGCCTAATACATTGCGCTGGCAACTTTTTTTCGATCTGCATGAAAAAAAAAAAAAAAGTATTGTAAACCTTATATGAACTATACAAATTTCTTTTGTGAAAAACCACAGTGTGGTCATCCCAGTACTTTGCTATGGTTTGTGACCTTTTATGAGAAGAAATCTCTCTGTTCTCCGATCAGCAGATAACCTTTACTCTGGGTAGTCTGAATTGCTGTTCTTTGCTGGTGATTAAATGATGCTTCACAAGGTGCTTGTGAAGAGCTAGTCAATAAACAATTAGTGCCATCACCATCATCTGATGTCACAGCTCAGACCTGAACAGCATTATTAGTTTCATTATCAGAGCCTTAGCATCCTGTGACAAAACCACATTCAATGTTTTTTGAAAGATATTCATAGCATCCAAAGGAATCATGGAACACCCAGAAATGTATGGAACTTAAGATATCTCAATGCTTGAAATGCCAGATTTCTGCTTTTCCATATAAAGAGTGAGGAAATGAGAGAGGGGGAGTCAGAAAGGAGGGAGGAATACATGTCATTAATGGTCTAGGAAGACTTTTTTTGCATTGCAAAGTAATATTCTAGAGTCACTAACCTCAGGACAAGGTAAGCAAAGAGGTTTCTGCCATGCTGATTTGCAACATGTTGGGAAGCGTGGTTTTTAGTAGTAGGCTACTTCTGTGAGATGGTCCCTTCTATTAATGCTTTGCTCAAAAATTGATGCTGCAGGAGATGTAGATGAATAACATGAAAAGACACTCAGGTATTGCTATTTCCTTGGATTTTTGTTTTCATTTTACTTTAATGTATCTAGCTTTAGCTTGATTGTTATTGTAGCAATATAATATCATTGCAGATAGACATTACAAAGCTGAAAAGAAACAACAAAAAGTCATGAGGTTTGAGTCATCTTCACAGAGAAAAAATTGGCAAGGTTTCTATAAGTTACCACATATTTTATCAGAATATTGTAGAGGCAAAATAAATAATAATAAATAAAAGTACCGCTCCAGTAAGATCTGCAAGAGTCTCTTAATCCATAAACTAAACTACATTGGTTATGGCACAGAAAGAAGTTCTAGAAGATGCTTGAGGGGGGGAAATATCTCCCTATAGTTTCTGTTACTTTATGCAGGCAAAGTACCATAACACATCAAGGATAAGCTGTTGAGTTTTAGTAGAGGGAAGGAGAACAGCAGCTGGATCTTGATATGTTGCTATTCCTGTTATTTTTGATGTGGTTTTTTTTTTTTTGATTGTTTGTTTGTTTCAGTTTGTACTGATTTTGATAAGAAGGTGTCACAGCTTGCCAGGGCAATCAGCAAAAAATTGTGAAGAAAGTGCATTTGCCTTAAGCACACATTTTTTGGTATGGGCAATAAAGCCCACCTGTCATATGACCTGAGATTCTCTTTGAATTCAGTTTTCTGGAAACGTAGTCTGATGCCATGACTGTAGTGTGTGCATGCCCATGCACATACTTTCTTTTGCTCTGGGTCTTAAGAGAACATCATCAGTACAGCCATGTAATCACCTAAAGGCCCAGATTTCACCATCAAAACTGCTGACACAAGAATGGTCAGTGAATCCCATTCTCTAAGAGACACTGATTAAACTTTTAAAGCTTGTTTCTGTGTTTCATATTTTTAATCTATAGTGTCGCAAATATAAGAGCTAATTTATCAATTTAAATGTATCATCTGCAGTCAGGAAGGTTTGTCACTGTCAAAGCTGTTATGATTTTAAGGAGATGAATACAAATATGCAAGACTATTCCAGGTCATTTAGAGAATTCAGGGGAATTTTGGAGTAGAGAAGAGAGAATAAATTTTATTATAAATTTTGGATAATCCATTTATAACAGAAAAATACAATTAAACAAGTTATTTTGTCCCAGTGATTCCCCTTGACATCATTATTTTTATATACTTCTCTATCTTCAGTATTGATTGGACTAGATGATCTTTCAAGGTCCCTTCCAATCCCTAACATTCTGTGATTCATCAATAATTTCTTGTTCATTATTACTGAAACTTTTCAGAGATTGGTAAAGGAACTGAACACAGTAAAGAAAATGAAACAACTGACAGGCCAAAGGATCAATTTACCTCACAGGCAAATATATATATATAATTTTTTTTTCCTGTGAGGTAAATTTTATATATATATATACATATATATATATATATAATTAAAATGACTCAGTGGCAATGCAAAGGATGTTACAGGGTGCCATTATTGGTTTCCAGTCACACTCATTTCATATTAGTCTTCACCATTCAATAGATAAAGCTCCTATGAAAGCTCACAGCACTCTCAGCTGAGTAGCTGGCTAATATTGAACTGCCTGTTGTGGTAAGGCAGCTCACTCACATAATTCTGAAATGACTTTATGGAAGAAACTATACCAGTATCAGTAGTAAAAGTGAAGTGTAACATCTCCAGCTCCCAGCCATGTGATATCAGCCCAATATTTGAAAATTCAGCTCTGTAAAACTGAACATAGCATCTTTAGAATTCAATACTTTTTGCCTCTATATGAATCATTTTGGTTAAGAATAATAAGACCCTATGCCTCTGTGACACCATATACTCTTAAAACATCACACAGACCTGAACTACAGCAGTCACACAACTCAAAAGTGAAAATGATCTGAATGAAGAAAGTCTCCTTGAAAACAGTGTGAGTACATTTCCCCAGAAAAACATTTCCCACATTTTGTGTTTATAAGTTGGTTGGTTGGCTTTGTTTTGGTTTTGGTTGGTTGGTTGGATTTTAGATCTTACCACCACATGAGTAATTCCACACAAACAGGACGACTTTGTTTTCACTGGAGATAATCAAAGGCCTCAGTTCCACATGTCAGATCTGGCAGAACAGCAACCTGCACAGTGCTGTTGGTAACCTACTTAACAACTGTTAAGATGCAGTAAAAGACCTCATCAGCCATACAGGTTCTCACACCCATCCCTCTGAGCCAGGATTGACATGCGTCCTTTATGCCTGTGTCTATTCCTTTACCTAGTTCTTAGAACCAGGTGGTGGACACCTGGTCTGTTTCCAGCTGAATAGCTGGAGGAACTAAGAACAGAGCTTTCCTCTGATCTCTTGTTTGAAGGTACAAAAGAGGGGAAATTATTTGGAGGGAAATCCGTTTAGAAGATTGGTCTAATTAGAAGGTGACAAAACACAGAGACATACTACTACTTGGAAAGCTATTGGTATAAGATACTGAAAGAAACACAGCTCACAGTCACAACTCCTGTGTTAGCTGAGCTCCTTGTTAATCTGTACAAACTCAGGGAAGAAAATATTTGCCTTTCTGTACAAAAGATGTCTTTGAGAAGGAAATAGAAGGATAGCTATGGCCATTGTACAGCCTTACCCAACTGCTCTGTTTTGGTTCAGGTCAGTACACCATTATATAGAGCAAAACACACAGAGATCTGTTATTACCATACCTGAACAAAATAATAATGACAATTTGTAAATAAGTCAGGTCACCTGAAGATTTTTTGCACTTTAATGGAAATATTGATAGGCATACTCAAATATAGAAGAAACAAAGAATTGATATAATATTTTACATTTCCAATGTAAACAAGAAATGGCAATTTAATAATAAAACCTTTGTATAAGCATATGTCATACATAAATGCATCAAAGCCACAAAGTTATACAGGAGAAAGCATCTGCTTTTCCAGTTCTTTATACTGAAGATGAACACAGACACATTAACTGATGAGGCAAGAAATGTCACCTCTCCTCAGACATCTTTGTGCCTACTGCCCTTTCCAAAGCCTCACACAGGCTGCAAATGGTGCCAAGCTGTCCCACAGCAAAACAGACACATATATGCTTAACTCCTTTAGAAACATATATATTGCTAATGTGTTATGTTAAATCCACGCATGAAAGCAGAAAACACTCAGCACCCTCAGAAGAGGATGTTTTGCAGTGCTGAGTGGCTTTCCTTCCTACATACCCTGGGCAGTGCTGCTTAGTTTAGAGTAGCTCCTGCCTTCCATACTTGGATGGAAATTTTTCTTGTGATGTGGAATTTTTATTTCTAGACAGAAAATAAAAGCAAATGAGTAAAGTTAGGAAATTTCTGACTCATGAAAGCAAAACATACATAAAAATGCATAAAGTTTATGACACCAAATATCTAACTTATTTCTAATCATCAAATAATTTCTCATCGAGAATTATAGTTTCTGTGTACTTTCTTCATTTAAGAGAATTTACTTATTTCTAGCAGAGATCTGAAGGTTTTCTTTTTAAAAGTCAATCATTCAGGTAGTGGAGGATTTTAAAAAGATACTTTTTCTAAGTCCTAAATAGAACAAAACTGCATACGAGCACTAACAACAAAGATCAGGACTGCTTAAGTGCATTTTCATTAAGAACAAAATAAAGTAACTTTTTTTTTTTTTTTTTTTTAATGAAAGAACTTGAAAGGTCATTAAAATAAAACTCCCTACACTGAAGTTTTATCTACCAAGAAAAACAGGTGCTCAGGTATGGCTCGCTGCTTTCTGCTTACAACAAAATTTAAAGATGTTTCCTTTTTTTTATGCTAAGCCAGAAGGAGGGATAACTGCGTGTATATATGTATAGATATATACACACACATATATATTGTTTCATTCTGGCTGTGAAATAGTAAATATTGATACTAACATTTTAAAATTACATTTTACATGAACATATCATTTAAAAACACATGATTCTACAATATTTTTGTAAATAATTACACTATTGCATATATGAATACAACTAATAGTGACTGTTAAAGTATTTCTTTACTGGAAAGAAAGTTATTAGCCACTGCTGCTCACCACATACAGATATGAGACAGCTGTATTACATAGAAGATAATTTGTATGATAGAGAACTCTTGAAATTAAACTTAAAATAAAATCCCTAAACCCCATAGCTTTATTTGAGGCAGGTCCTGGTTGTGAAGTATTTTGAGAAGTGCCCTTATGAATGAACAGCACTATTACAGTAAAGCCCTTTAGGATTACAAAGCCAAATAATCCCTTGTGGGTTAAGGAAGAACCTCGTCAGACTTGAAGCCATGTAGGATATAGCTGGGCAGCAGAATGTAGCGCATGCTGACAGGAAAATGGAAAGCAGGACAAAATCATTATTAGATATTTTTAGCAGAGTGGAAGTCATGACTTGCTGTTACTAGTGACAAATTTGGGAAAGTTTGCTGTGTTCTGGCTAGCAATGGTGCTGCAGATACCTCAGTTTTTTCTGCTGTATCTTGGCATCCTCCAGTCAGACAGGAGGGACTGAGAGCCGAGACAAGTATCTGAAACAACTTATTCTCACCTTTTTATCCTTGCAGCTCCAACTAACAGCTGGAACTTGTGTTGCATTTGTTACTGTTTTGTTTTTCTTTAACAAAACCTCTCTCAGCTCAATATGTGGCTATAATTATTTTATTATATGGGGGTTAATTATTGCCTTGGCTAAGTGTGGTCTAGCAGGTGACTCGATTAAAATGCAGGAGAACCAGACTCAGTTCCTATTTTTGTTCCTTTTGCTGGGTGACCTGAAACAACCTTGAACTTCTGAATGTTCAGAAGTATCACTGGGAAATATAGAATACTGTCAAAAACTAAACCTTCATACATCAAGAATTGCATTTTCATAGCATTGTGCTCTGGAAGACCAGGCAATATTAAAAAGCAAACAAACAAACAAACAAACAAATAAAAAACAAACAAAAAGTAGCACCACACACCAAATAGATAGGTGTGAATGTATCCGTGTGTACATTTGTACAGACAGTAAGTAAATACAGAAATATTTCATGAGAACATATCAGTGTAATCTACATTTCATATGTATTATAACCTCAGAATATTATACGTCCTCTGATCTCTTGGAAATTATATGAAGAATACTTACCCTGACTGCTCAGCATCCCACGCTCACATATCACCCTCACAGGATCCAAATATCATAATCATACTATATTGATTGATTTAGGTAAGGCTCAGGCAAAATCCTGCAGGTAGAAAAAGGACTTTTGAGTCTTAATTTGTGTTTCCTTGAACTTAGAGTATAAATAAAGCAGGCAGAGGGAGAAAACAGTATTAAACTACATTGTGCTCCCCACATTTTGGGAACGTAGAAAGTGCCTGTCTGACCATGATGAATTTCTTTGCATCAATGTCCTATTTCCCACCTCACTCACATATCCAGTTCAGCTATACTGATGCTATCCAGCTATCCAGTTCAGCTATATGACCCCACCTAGAGTACTGTATACAGATCTGGCTTTCCCAGTACAAGAAAAATATTAACTTGTTAGAACTGCTCTAAAAGAGGGGCATAAAAATTATCAGACTATTTCTTATTTCTAAACATCACATCAATTTATGTGACAGGTGTCACAGAATCTATCTTCTACATGATTATTTGGAGGTGTCACACTGAACAAAGAACCCTGACTGTATTTGACCACAGGTACGTGAAGATGTGAAAATGGTTAACTAATAGTATGTCTTACAGAACATGGTTAAAACCTTTTTTTTTCATTAGGCTTGTCTTTGAAAATATATATTTTTTTCAACATAGAACCATAGAATCATAGAGTGCTTTGCATTGCATACCTAAAAGATAATCTAACTCCACCCCACTGCCATGGCCAGGGACACCTACCACCAGACCAGGTTGCCCAAAGCCCCATCCAACCTGGCCTTGAACACTTCCAGGGATGGGGCATCCACAGCTTCCCTTAGCAACCAGTTCCAGTGCCTCGCCACCCTCAGAGTGAAGAATTTCTTCCCCATGTCCAGCCTAAAGCTACCCCTTTTTAGTTTAAAACTGTTAGTCCTTGTCCTATCACTACACTGCCTGACAAAATATCCCTCTCCTGCTTTCTTGTAGGCCCCTTTTAGGTACTGGAAGGCTACCCTGAGGTGTCCCCAGACACTTCTCTTCTCCAGGATGAAAAACCCCAATGCCTTTAGCCTGTCCTCGTAGGAGAGGTGCTCCAGCCCTCTGATCATCTTCGTGGCCCTCCTCTGGATTTTTTCTAATACATCCATGTTGTCATTGTGCTGGGGTCCCAGAGCTGAATACAGGACTCCAGATGGGGTCTCATGAGAGCAGAGCCAGCTCATTTTGAGCTTCTCATCAACCAACACCCCCAGGTCCTTCTCAGGGCTGCTCTCAATCCTTTCTCCACCCAGACTCTATTTGTGCTTAGGATTGCCATTGCCCCATTGCAGGACCTTGCACTTGGCCTTGTTGAAACTAATGAAGTTCACACAGACCCACCTCTCAAGCCCATCATGGTCCTTCTGGATGGCATCCCTTTCCTCCAACATGTCAACTGCACCACACAGTTTGACATCATCTGAAAACTTGCTGAGGGTGCACTTGATCCCACTGTCCATGCCACTGACAAAGGTGTTAAGTAGGGCTGATCCCAATACTGACCCCTAATGAAAGCCACCAACATCCTGTGAGAAGAAATGAAAAAGAATGAAGGCTTTTCTGTTGTTTTGAAAGTGAGAGATATTTCTCAGACATTGACCTTCATACATCTTTAGGGCGATTAACAGGAATGTCACAGGTAACCAGACGTTTCTAGTTTCAGCTCCTTTTCTGGATGCTTCAGTATCATTTTTGTAAAGCTCACAGAAAGACTTCTTGACATACTTTTTAATGCAGAAATTATTGCATAATGATTAATTATTAATGATTTTCATTTCAAGTGTTATCTATTCATAAATAGAATGACAGTAAATAACAGATTTTCAATATCAATATTTTCAATATTTGGTCATCCCTCTAACAAAGAGATAAGTTCATTATTATTTATGAATAAAAGATATAAATTTTATTTATATAAAATAAAACTTTTTATTTGTTTGTTTAAGTCATAAATAACTTGTCATTTTGACAAACGGCTCCACAAAATTATTTGTTTGCTTTAAGTGATATCAGGTTTTGTTAGAGTGAGTGTTTTGATTTGCTTGGAAAGGTGTGGGTTTTTTTTCTGTTCCACAGAACAGACGCAGCATGAAGAATGTGGTGAGTTTGTCTTGTATTCTTTAATCATTATCTTGAGTGATTTTTTTTGAGTTGACAGCTGCTGTGCTTATGCTGACTACTGTGCTGTTGTTCCTTGGCAAATCTATGTTTACCTCTCACCTTTCATTATAAGTATGGTGAGGAAGGAACCATCCTTTGGTTCTGTCTGAAAACACCTGGTCTGCAATTAAACCATTTAGTTGTTATTTGAATATAAAGTGTGGATAGAGGCTACCACCTCCAGGAAACGCAGGAGAAGGAAAAAAAATAATTTCAGTTCTTACTGCTTTTCAGTTTAAAAAGAGGACCAGTATGACTATTGGGGCAGTTATGTGTGCAAGCAAATAATGCATGTGCATTTAACACTGAAAAATTATACACATGCAAATTAGGGTCAATGTTTCATTGCATGAAGAATTAATTCCACCTAAGAAACAAATTATTGTTTCCAGTCTTTCTTACTGTGAGGATGTGGTACTCAGTCCCTGACTGATGGTCTTGTTTCTAACATTGTAAAGTTGAAAGAACAGAAATGTAATACAACTGCTTCAATGGGGCACTGTAGTAATAAAGCACAGCCATTAAAAATAAACCTCTAAATGAATCTCATATGGTCTTACACTTTATTTCTGGTACTACAAAAAGAATCAAAAGGATATACCCATGCAGAAATATCACTGATACTAGCTGCTCCCACAGTTTGTGTGTATTTGAAAAAGCATTCTTACCAGATTGTTTTATAAATGGCCTGCAGATTTCCTTTCTCTTTGATCCAGACAAATATATTTCTATCAAAACCTGATGGTTTCCTTCAAACAGTGAAGCTGGCTGACCTGTGTGGCCTTCAGAGTTGGTACTGCAGGTTGCAAAATTCAGTTTCACAGCTTAAGGACTAGTCTCTTCTTCCAACACTCATTTTCAGATCAAAAATACTTGATGTTGCCAACCCATTCCTAAACTAAATCTAATCTTTAGGCTAAGTTTTCCCAGCCAGACTCTTACAAAACTCATTAACTCCTAAATTCAAGTTAGGATATGATTACACATGATCCTCCCAGCAAACAATAACTAACTCTCTCCTTGCTTGGAGCTGGAAAAAAGCCATATGACCACATTTATCACGGTACTGAACTCAAGTTAATGTACCCTATCTCACAGCTACCTCTGAACAGAGTTTATTAGCATGATGTAAATGTCATCACATGGTCATTTTTCAGTTAGGAGAACAGGAAGAACGAGTCCACATCTGCTTAGAACATGTTGCGTGGGTGTATCCAGTTACTTTATATTCACATCCATACTTTTTTTTCCTTTTCTAAATGTAATATGTCCTTTCCATTAGAAGTTTGATCATTGGCATTTCTTTCTGAGTCCCCCCTCCCCTCCTAATTTCCCTCGCTTTGCCTAGGTCTTCTCATTACCCTTCTTAATCCCTTGTCTATCAGTCGGTCTTCACATTACTATACTTGTTTCACAGCTGAAAGATATCCACAGAGGCATAAAAATACTCTCTGAGTTTAACATCTTCAGCTATATCCTTTTCCGCCTCTACCAAGTTACTCCATATTTATCTGACTTTTCTTCCTTGTCCTTAAAATTTATTCATCAGAGGAACCAACTAACTCTCAGCAGGGAGATTCTCTAGTAATTTTGAAGATAACAAAGTAAAAAAGTCAGTGGAAATGCGAGCTTTGCACAGATGCATGAAATTGTTTTGGTTTCTGTCAGCTTTTCCACCCACTGCTTTGCAAACTGCTTCAGCAATGGCTTTTGATTACAAGTCCCATATCTAGAATCCCAAACATAAAGACCTCGTGGCAAGTTGCAAATGACACTGGACACATGTTGACTTGCGTAAATGATTTTAGTATCATGATATGCCTGTGCTCCTTGGGACAACTTTGCTGAACTGCTCTTTTCTTCAAATAGCCTTAGAAATTCTCCCTAAGTACCTTCCTTCCCAAATACTAACAAAATATCTATATATCTGTATCCTTTCACAGTTTGGACTGAACAAATTGGTCCACCAGTCCTGGGTAAAACGCACGGTTGGCAGCTATCATTGTGCCAGCCTCAAGGAGTCAAGGAAATAGGAAAAAAGCAGTGGCAGATTTGTCATCTGTGTATGTGTGGGGGTGAGCATTTCTCTTACTAATCAAAGAACTTCAAGAATTTCACTCTGAGGTTTCTACATCTTCTGATGACTAATAAGGCTTTGTACAGTTTAATTTCTCAGGCTGTGGCTTAAGGAGCTCTTCCAAGAAGTCTGCACAGCTGCTGCTGTCAGAGGGCCAGGGAGCATCTGCTGTTTCAAAAAGATCTCTCCGGTTACAGATTAATCTGAACTTTTGTTATATTTATGAACTTTTTGTTTATATTTATCAGAGCTTTTTCACAGTACTGTTTTCTGTACACAATGCCCCTCTAAGGGGCAGTTATCAAAGATGAGTGACAAACTGCTAAATGGCTGGAAAAATCAGAAGCCATGAGGAGGATGAAACACAGTAAGAACAAATTTCTCACAGGAAATACTACATCCTATTTACATACTGGGAAAAATGCAGTGCAATGCAGAGGCCTCCTGTTTGTGTTGTGAATACCTGGCAAGTTACTCTCAATTATATTACCTCGGGGGAACAAAAAAAAAAAAAAAAAAAAAGACGTCATCGCAACAAACAGTTTTTGAAACAAGTTGAAGTTTGCATTCACTGTGGTAACTCAAGACATAACAGAAAAGTCATACTAAGAGGACTTATTTTTAACTTCAATTTCTCTTCTACACCTTGGGAAAATCAACTTAGTAAGACTAAAATGCAATACAATAAACAGAACGTACAGGTCTCCCTACAAGTTCTATTTTTTAAAAGGTCATTTTTAAAAAGGACAAATAGCATTTGTGCTTTTATGTTTTCTAGACACTAAAATCCTAATTCAAAATACCAAAAAGTCAGTTGGACTCCTTCCATTGACTTTAATCAATCTGGGACCAAGCTTTAATTTGCATAAAATTAGGTACTTTCTTATGCCTCAAAGCATTACAGAACTGAGAAACACCTTCAGGAGAAGGGTGCACTCACCTTCCTCAACTTTCAAGTGTTAACTGTTGCCAGTATCAGATTTTGTGACTCAGTCTCATAATGCTTTGTTGGAAAAAAGTGATATCAGGGACGTATTAGAGGACACAAGGAAAGTATACTGCTGTAGCTGTAACTGCTTGTTTTTAGCCTTGATTTGCATCAGCCACTGTGAGAAAGAATGACATAATCTGGTTCTAGAAATCAATGACCACCCATTTAGAATGAATTATTACTCAGCAGTAGGGAGGGGAACACAATTTCCTAAATCATGCTGTTCAGATATCTTGTCTTCTTTATGTCTTTTATTTCAGTTGGAAAAGTCCAGATCAAAATGGTAATATTATACCCAAATAAAAAGGAAAGATGCTGTGTAACATCTAGTGAAATGCCTTATCAGGTAAGCTATTTATTGAGTTCACTGGTGAAAATAGCTTCACTGACACCTGAGACCACATAGCTTCCCAGAACTATGCTGTTAAGTATGAGAAAATTCTGCTTCTGCTCAGATCTGTGAAGAGATTAGCCAGAACAGCCCCCACCTCCACATCCAACCCTCCCCCCCCCAAAAAAGTGTGTCCATCTATTTTTATATTGCCATAGCCTGGATCTTGTAAGCATAAATCCCTCTTGTGTATGAGATAGACAATAGCTCAGCTAAGTTCCACCACTTAGACAGCTACATAGCTTTTGACACACAGGGGTAACAGAGAGATTGATCCCATATCAGCCTACAAAAGAAATATGTAGACAAATCCTTTCTGTGACACCATCTGAAGTCAAGCCCTAGGTAAAAGATGACTACAGGGAAGGCAAGAAGCTGCACCAATGTATTGTTATCAAATGTTATTATTCTGCTAGAGCAGTAAAAAGGAGTAAAGAGGCAGGAGTTGCCTCCTAATAGAGGAAAAAGCATGAATCTTTCCAAGAGTGCACTGAAGCAAGAGCAAATCATAGGCAGCATATATTCTTAGAGCTACCTAATGAATAGCAATTGTTTTGCAGTAAAAAATAACAAAGTTTTCATCATAGTTTGTAGCAGTTTGCATTTGTTTTAGCTGTTACTGAAGCTCAGATTTTTGTTTCTGTTTTCTTAGTTTGTGCAGGTTGATATATTGAACAGGGGCTTTTTGGATTATTATTTTTCTGTGGCTTTCCTAAAAAAGGGAGTCCAAGGGAATCCACTAGTTTCACTGTTTTGAATACTAACTATGCTTTTCCTGTGGATCCATATATATTTTCACAGATGTCTCTAGATGTTGTGGGAGGTAGATGAAGAACAGTCCTTATTGGGCCTGCTTTGCTTCCATGATGCCTCCTGTATTTAAATCTGATGTAGAAGTACTATTTAGTATAAATAACGTGCAGAATTCCCTACGGTAAATTAATTTTTATCTATAACATGAAATATTCAAAGTATTGTCTTGTAGTGCATACCATACATTGTAAAAGTAAAGTAAAATTGGTTAATTTTTGTGACTTCAACGAAACATGTAAACATAAAAAGGTCTCACATACTTGCAGTTTTTTCTTCCAGTGATCTTATTTATTTATTTATTTATTTATTTATTTAATTATTCACTACTTTATTTGTAGGACTTTAATCATTAAACAGGAATATATTTTTACAGGAATATATAAGTTTTAGTCAATTTCATATAATTCATTAAAAATTGTCTAACATTGACTGACAGTGAGACACGTAGATATGTCTGTAATGCCTGGAAGTTCATTGTGATGAGCAAAGAAGGCTGGGCAAACTTCCAAACACACATATATATAAAGATGAGGTCAGAAAATTGCTAAGTTGATAAAACAGAAGGCAGTGAAGATAACACTCATGAATCTGCACTGTCTGACATAATCCTGTCAGATCCCAGTAACATAAAGTATGTTTGCTGGTGCTTTTTCTCCCGGAAAGGCAGCAAAGCATACCATGCCTATATTAAAGATATTTTTACCCTTCATTAAGGCTTGCTGGAGCAGCTGTCAATGTCCCCTCCATCAAAACCACTTTTGTACATACAACCACTCAGTCAAAGACAATTCTGCCTTTGCGAAAGGTTGATAATTGATAATAAAGAACACTTTAGTCCTAAAGTCTGGCACGCTGTGCCGGAATACAAGGCAGGCACAATAATACACTTTCATGTCATGAAATTGTCTCACCATATTAATTCCTTCTGCAATTCCCATGTCAAGGGACAACCACCTTCACACATATACACATACACCCTCTTCCCAAACATTTGGTAATGAACATGATGTTGACCAGGTCTTGGAGATGAAATTACCAGTGAAGAATGAAATTCATCAGGACCATCATCAGAACAAAAATAATGTGTGCTAAGATTTTGATATCTTTGAAAATCAGTTTAATTTATAAAGAGGGCACCTGAAACACTAATAAAATGTTTTTTCACAAGGACAGGAATGTACCACAATTTTTCATGGTGTTTGATAAGATCAGGTCTGATGAAACATACTTTTTAGAAAGGGGTAATAGATTGGGAAAAGAAATATTGCCAAAAAGTAGTATTTTAACTTTTGGCTGAGGTCATCTGTGTATTCCTTCTGTTGTCTTCTTAATCAAAAGCAAATACAAAGAGAATTTTACTTGTGGAGGCTAAGCCATTCCCTGACATGACATAACTGATTTTCTCTTGCAGATATTCTTCCTAATTTTTCTCTTTCAGGGATAATCTAAACTTAATCATTGTTACAAAGGATTCTTTTTTTTTTTTTTTTTCCAGGTCATACAATATCCATCACAAAATGGATGTTTTAAACCCCCATTACACTATTCAAAATAGAAGATTTTCAAAGAATCAGGTGTTCTTGTTAAAGAGAATTTGGGAAGTGTAAGAGAAGAGGGAATAAAAGTGGATATGTTTCTGCAAGCACATTGCAAAAAGTTACAACACATGTTCAAATGTATAAACAACTTATTCAAAGAGAAACATTTCAAATTTCGAGATAACCTTCACCACACTACTACACTAAGTGGCACAGTTAATTGATTGGATTAGACCATTTCAAAATTAAAGAAGCATGAATTACTGGTTTCATTCTACAAACAAAGAGATAGGACCTCAACATGTTCCATCTAAGAGGCCTGCCTGTAAAGATTCACATATAAATGTACTATACAATTCTAATGACCTGTTTTTAAAATGCAAATTATTTTTCCTTGGATGCATAATGTATTTTCTTGTTGTGTAACTCAAATAAGTTTCAACATCCAGAAATAAGTCTTTTAAAATATCATAAAACCTGAAAGACATTCTAGATCCCTTTCATAATGGAAACAGGTCTTATCTGGTGCTATAGATACAGTCATGACAGGCTAACCTTAAATCACCGAAGCATTTCTGAAACCTGAAAAATTGCAAAAGAAAAATAATATATATATATATTTTAACTTAGACCATAAAATGCTAGAAATATTCATAACTGGTTACCTGAAGCTGGACATACATGCAGGTACCAATAATGCCT
The DNA here is from genome assembly GCF_040182565.1 of Anser cygnoides. Taxonomy (NCBI): domain Eukaryota; kingdom Metazoa; phylum Chordata; class Aves; order Anseriformes; family Anatidae; genus Anser; species Anser cygnoides. The sequence goes on from NC_089912.1 coordinate 24,086,695, forward strand.
TCTAACTTCACTGACACTACAATCTAGACAGGCGTGAGCCACCTCTGACCAGGTGATTGTAGCCATGTTGGAGCTGTGCTGTGCCCTGCAGACACTCATTCTGGGAGCTAGGTTATATTAGCTTGGCTCAGCATTGCAATGCCACAAGAAGCTAGAACCACTTTGTTTCCAGTGAGCAAGGATTATAGAAGGGTTCAAGGCTACAAAATCTAAGCAGAGTTAAGTACACCCAAGCTCCATATCAAAATCATGTGTTTAACATATTTTGAGTGTGATTGTTTATGCTGTGTGTGAAACCCTCAGTGGCTGTTTTGTGAAACCCATTTTCAGATGCCCCATTTTCTCCTTTACATAGAGAACTCTATTAATTCCAGTAAATGTCAGGTATTGATGTCCTTAGTATTTCAACTCATCAGTCTGTTCTCAGCCTAGTTCAGTGTTTTTGGGTGCATTCATCTCACTTAAATTTATGCATCAAAAAGATAGGTGTTTAATCCAAGTATACTTTTCAGCTCCAGTGGAGAGAGATTGTCCTCTCCACAGGGTGGCATGAATCTTCTGAAACAGATATCTAACACAGAAAGAAAAAATGATCCTGTAATATCTGCTGTTTGACTTGGCTATAGAAAGAGTTTCAGAGATCAGTTTTTATTAGACATACTACTTTAGGTGCCAAAAGTCAGCCAAGGTGAATCCTACCTTCTCTGTCTGCTGTCTTCTGCTGTCACTAAAAGTAGGTTATTATTAACCTTTGCATGCAGGTATTACAAAGCCACATATACAGCCAAACAATGAATGCTTGTCGTACAGTGATGGGACTGGGAAAGAATAAAATGGTAAAAGAAATAACTGAACATGAACAATGTTTTTTCTATCAAAATGTAATCAAGAGATATACAGTGGGCCTGGACTAGGATCATTTTGGTTATATCAAGGATGATGCTACAAATTGTCAGATATTACCATCTGGCAGTCTTCTACTCTCATTCCTTGGGATTTGTGTTCTATTGGTCAGCAAGATTCAGTCTCAGTTGTTTATAATACTGATTTATTTATTATGGGTGGTGGGCTAATAGCTGATGTGGGTGGTGATTTTTTGAATACTGAATGCCACATTTTATGAGACATTTAAAGTGTTCCAAATTTAGATTTAGATTGCTATTTAGCTTGATATTTGACTGATTTTCAATCTGGTGGTGAGATTTAAAACCATAGAATACCAGCAATTCCAAATCTTTCTATGCTGTGTTTAATGATTACTGGAGTTTGTCAGATGCTTAGTACTTGAATCTAAAAGAAATAGAGGTTCTGACGGCATGTTGTGGATTGATTTAAACGCACTGAAATACTGCTTCAACCTTTTAATTTTCTTTAATTTTCTTTTCTTCAACCTTAATTTTCTTTAGCTAGGAAGTGGTGAGATTCCTCTGAGCTTGCCCATGGCAGTGTAATCAAAACTATATGGATAGATTAGCTGATTTAAAATGAGAAGAGCGTCCCACTCTCCATAATGTTGTTACATTACAGAAACACAGTAATTGAGGTGGTTGTGTGTGACTGGAATTTTGAGATAGAAATTGGTTTTATACCTAGGTCCATGCTATTGGTAATTAAATTGCTTTTGCTGGATGCTATTTACTTGGTAGATATGGAAAGAAGATAACATCAAAATCCAGAGATATAATTTGTTAAACTATTAAACCAATGTGAGGTTGGCAACTGAAGTTGCAGGAAAATGGGAATGTAAAGGACTGATTTAATGACAGCTGTATATTATCACAAAGGAAATGCTTTGAATATCAGTGTCATTTATAATGACATAAACAGAGCAGTGAGTGAGGACAATAACCCATTATGGCATATATTTGTACCTCTAGTAACAAAACTTATCATGCTTTGTTCTCTTTTATTTTGTCATTCACTGCCTGTGATACCAATACTAAATGGAAAGAAAACATTGGAAGACAAGGTTATTTGATCATGCACAAAGTCACTGTGGTTGCAACAATACTACTAGGGTTAAAGGAGTCTGTGGTGGTAGTCTATCATGTAACTCAGAAGCTGCTCTCTTCTTTTGTACTATACAATCATTTCATACAAATGACCATAACACCAATATCTTCACATGAGATCAGATAAACAGTGAATAGAAACTCAAGCAAAATGCTCTCACAAATGAAATGAATAAAAAGAAGGTTCTCTTTAGTCCAGATCCTCAACCTGCAAAAATATAGATAACCATGGGACATTTCCTGAAGTAAATGTCAGAGACAATCACTAGGTTGTTGTGATCTATCTAATTCTCTTAGGAGCTAGCTCATTTTCCAATGGAATCAGATGTTTTGATACCTAATTAATCAGCTTGTCATAGTCGTTTAGAGTTTTGTGAGCTGCAGAAGGTGATTTCACTTTCTTTAATGCCTAAGCAAGCACAAGGACAAAAGTCAGTTTCCCAGCTGAAGAAAGCCGTGAAGCAGCATTTCCAACACCACAATCCTATTCCTGTATGCTCATTTTCCTGTGGCAGGTATCCATGATGATTATGTCCAAGGGAATCACAATAACAAAACCACGTGGCTTGCACATGAATTATGTAAATCTTGCATGGGTTTATACTAAGTTGTAAGTGCAGGGAATGCACAACAATGATGAAGGACACCTTTTCCATGCCTAGTTTGTTTGCTTCCCATCCCTCAGCTTTTCTTTCCACTCTTTGCCTGTCTTGGCTGCATCTGCTTTGGGCTTCTGTATATAAAGCCCTTTAGTATTACAACTAGCTCTGTAACGACAAGATGAATCCTTGAATCCTTTCCTACCACCTTTCTATGCCATTGAACACCCTAAATTGTGAATTAACTTTGTTCATATGTGAAGAAATGCAAGGGACAGTCCACACTTAGAACCAGAAGCTATACAAGCAGTAAAATGATCACAAGATGGTTTCCAACAGATTTGAGTTTCCTGCTGACATCTTTAAATTGATCTTGTCTAATAAATGAAGATTTTCCCAATGTTGATGCCACGTCTCCCTCTCTTCTTCTCCTCTCCCCTCCGTAAATATTCTCCTGCACCTAACAATAGTAAAACTAATCGCCCAGTGATTTCTTACTTACTTTCTTCCTTTCTAAACATCTGCTTTGTTCATTGCAGTTATAGGAATTTGTATCTTTGTGACCTGTTCCCTTCTGTTAAGTAGATTGAAACTGTCCAGGAAGGTTAGAAATTAAGTGGGAGGAGGGGCAGATAAAACTATGCATACAGGGGTAATCATGTGAACATTTTCCTTAGGAAACATGAAATGTTAAAATATTTTAGAACAGCCAGCAATTCTGAAGCCTAACACAGAACTGGTGGTTTCTAGCACTCTAGATTGCAGAGTACGGGAAAACCTTATTCCTCTGCACCAAGACAGTAACTTAATGCTCCTGGGTAATATTAGGATGCCTGACAGCAAGCTAAATAGGATGCAGTGTGACAGCTGTGCATACTTCACATGCTGCACCTGGCACTCCCCACCCCCAATCACCCCCAGGTCCCCCCCAGAGCACCACTTCCATAACAATTTGAAATGGATATGCCTCCAATAAACCAGTGCTGCTCTGAGATCACACCACCAAGCCTCTGAAGTCTGTAGCCAGTTCAGATGCTGCACTGTGATTGCGTCCATCTGGGTTTCATACAGGATAGCACAACTGGGAATGTGAAAACAAATGCACCCAAGAGCAAGTCTGAAAAAAAGCCACAAGACAAGAATGGCAGGAAGGGATTGGGACTTTAACTGAGAAAGCAGTGGAGACTGCAAAACAAGGAACCAGAAAAAAAATAAAGCCTGCAAATAGCAGAAAATAAGTGATGCAAAATGGAAATGAGAGGAACGAGAGGGAGTTAAGGGTACAGTGGCAAAACTAAGAAAGAAATGTGAGTTTAAATGTAGATGGAAAGGGGAATCCTTGCAGGTGAAAGAGGATTTGAAAGGAAAATAATAATACACAATTAAAAGGAACCTTGAAACAATTTGTAGAAGTATTTGGTTAAAAATCACTCTTTCGATATTCTTTGCTATAAAGAGAACAAAAAAATTTCCTCAAGAGGTTTATTTTTTCTACCAAAAGGGGGGTGGGGGGCGGGGAAATGAGGTGGTCCTTACAGCCTTATTATGTATGAGAACTATACTATCCCCATACTTTCCCTGACAAGCCACATCAAAAGAAGTATAGAAATATAGGAACAATGAGAAAATAAGACAGTTACAGACAGGGGCTCCAAATGTACCAACAAAGAGGTGACCTCCAAAGATTCAGAAAACTTTTTGCAGGATGGTTCTTGGCTCCAGTGCAAACAAAAGCCTGAATGTCAGGCACAAGGAAGCTTCGGCCCTTCCGCAGTTCCAGGATTGCACCAGTAACCGCAATGGGAAGCTACAACTTGACCCTTCAGGCTGAAAACTGCACAGTAGACAGAAGGAAAACTGCACAAATTACACTTGTTGCCATTTCAGATTCATCAGCCTAGCCTTAATGCCCTCGTACTTCACAAGAACACAGGGACCTTCAATTTATTGATACCTTTCCAGGTCCAAATACTGCAACATATGTAAAAATTGTGACAAGTGTAGCCTAATTTTCAAAATGATCTATCCTTTCCCAGATGGTTGCAGAATAAACTAATTTGCAGTGGGGAAAAATATTCTTTCCAGATCCTCAGACTGACAAGCCTTTATGACACCAAAGATGCAGCAATTCATGAAGGTTGTGGATAAAATAAGAATCATAGAATCATAGAATCATAGAATATCCCAAGTTGGAAGGGACCCATACGGGTCATCAAGTCCAGCTCCTGGCAATGCACAGGTCTACCCAAAAGTTTGGACCCTGTGACTTAGTGCACAGTCCAATCGCTTCTTAAATTCAGACAGGCTTGGTGCAGTGACTACTTCACTGGGGAGTCTGTTCCAGTGTGCAACCACCCTCTCGGTGAAGAACCTCTTCTTGATGTCCAGCCTAAACTTCCCCTGCCTCAGCTTAACACCACTGCCACGGGTCCTATCACTGGTGTTTACAGAGAATAGGTCACCTGCCTCACCAGTCCCCATCACGAGGAAGTCGTAGACTGCAATGAGGTCCCCCCTCAGCCTCCTCTTCTCCAGGCTGAACAGGCCAAGTGAACTCAGCCACTCCTCATACGTCTTCCCCTCTAGGCCCTTCATCATCTTCGTCTCCCTTCTCTGGACACTATCCAGCAGTTTAACGTCCTTTTTGTACTGTGGTGCCCAGAACCGCACACAGTAGTCGAGGTGAGGCTGCACCAGCGCAGAGTAGAGCGGGACAATCACTTCCCTCGACTGACTAGCAATGCCATGCTTGATGCACCCTCCTGGCTGCCAGGGCACACTGCTGGCTCATATTCAACTTGCTGTCAACCACAACCCCCAGATCCCTCTCTGCAGGGCTGCTCTCCAGCGTCTCGTCGCCCAGTCTGTACGTATAGCCAGGGTTGCCCCGTCCCAGGTGCAGCACCCGGCACTTGCTTTTGTTAAACTTCATGCGGTTGGTGATCGCCCACCTCTCCAGTCTGTCCAGATCTCTCTGCAAGGCCTTTCCACTCTCATCCGAGCCCACAACTCCTCCAAATTTGGTGTCATCGGCAAATTTGCTCAAAACAACTTCTAGTCCTACATCCAAATCACTTATAAAAACAATGAAGAGGACTGGCCCTAAAATGGAGCCTTGGGGGACCCCACTAGTGACCATCTGCCAGCCAGATGTGGCCCCATTTACCACAACCCTTTGAGCCCTGCCTGTCAGCCAATTGCTCACCCATCCTATGATGTTTTTGTTTAGCTGTATGCTGGACATTTTGTCCAGCAGGATCCTATGGGAATCTGTAGGATCCTATGGGAAACCATGTGAAAAGCTTTGCTGAAGTCCAAAAAGATCACATCAGCAAATCAGCAGACCACATCAAAAGATCATGGTGCAGTCTCCAGTCACATCAACACGTGCAATAGGAGCCCATAATGTGACTTTACCATGGTTTCAGTGTTCACTGGATCTGAATCCCCAACACGTTACACTCTCCCACTGACTTGTACTGCAGGCAGAGAGTACAGAGGAGCACCAGAAAGGGAGTGAATTTTTATAATAATGCAATATAAATATAAATATAATAAAGCAGTGTCCTAGGCAAGTCCCATGACACCGGTGGAGCTAAAGGGAAAACCAGGTTGCATACTTCCCATATGTGTAAAATAGATTTCAACTTTCTCTCTTTATACAATCTAGAGAAGTTTGCATATCCACTTCTGGATTTTGTGCTCAGAACTTACAGGTCCATAAGGCTGGTAGATATGCTAGTGAGGTGAGGAAAAAAAAAAGCCCCTCAATAATGGGGGATACATCATGCCTCCTTGTGTTGCTCCCTTTAAAGTGCACACATGAAAGTAAACCTGGAAGAAAAGAAATAGAAAGGCCAGCATCTTTTATTAAACAATTTTGTTGCTGTTACCCAATCCTGAAAGCAACGCCAGAGGTGAGAATTCCGGTTTCGTTTCTCCATCCAAAGACAGCTAAATTCCCTGAGCACTGCAAAGCACTGCTGAAAAGGCAAGTAAAGCCTGGGCTGTTCATCACAGTATCTTAACAGTTGTGCAGGCATTACAGGGGTGTTGTGGGCAGGCCTGGAGCTCCACTTGTTTCATATCATCTGCTGCACAGAGCAGGGTCTGTGAGCGTAATGTACCTGCTCAGTCGATATCCACGGCATCTTTCCTTGAGTGATTGCTAATAAAAGTACAGATGGTGAGAGTGATTAAAAAGATCTCTTGGCACAAACTCAACAAGATTGGGCTGTGCACCCTGTTAGTAAGGTGAAAGGAAGCCAGCAACATTATGCTTGGAAGAAACCATTCAAACTTACTGTAAATGTAAGGCCTGCTTTAAAAAGCATTCAAAAGAGAAACTATGAGAGTGAAAAGGATTCTACAGAGACTACACAGCAAACACTAACAGAAGCTTTCACAATGGCTGGGTATTCAAACTGTGCCCTCTACTCCTCCCCAAACAGATCTTCTGCCCTATAGGGATTCTCTGATGTCTAATAAGAGTTGGTCCAGGCCTGCATCCGTCTCTCTGCAGCTGCACAGACAGTGGCTCCTTGTCTATCTGGGTCTGTTTCCATGAAACTTGCAAGTTCACATTTTTGCACTATTTCTTCTCTGTCAAATTGGCTTGGAAATACCAAGCGAGTTCCCAAGTTGGTTTGGAAGAGGGGCAGACACACACATATTCCTCACACCAGCTATGGTTGTGTAAGCCTTTCTTCCTCAGAAAACTAGGCTAGATGAGACCATCTGACACTTTTGTTTCCTCATACAAAGAGAGCTCAATTAGCCATTTCCAAGACAGTGACAGAGAGCTGCTCTTCCTGTAATCTGGTGGGAGTTGAATACCTCTCCTCTACATATGCCCTTAGAAATCTTTTCCTTGCTCAAATAAATAAACCAAAAACAAACAAACAAACAAAAAGCACAATTTTCTTAGTTTCTGGCACTGAGTTTATGATATAAATCACTTAACATACTCAGGTAACAAGCACAGAATGAAAACATGAAACATACAAGGGATGTTTTTTTATACATATATATGGAAGTACGGCTTTTCACAGATCCAGCTTCTTACTAGGAAGGAGCAGGGTCTTGAGGAAGTTAAATGGCAAATTTTTATCACATTCAGTAGCAGACTATCAGACTGTTACATTTCTTCATTTTCTTCAGAAGTATCACTATTTTTTTAAGATGTCCGTAAACTGATCAAAGTCAAAAAGCAAATATTTTTGTAAGCATAAATTCAGCAGGAAATCCAGAGACCTTAGCACTGTAATTTTGACATAAAAGGCAGTGGTTTCTATCCTGTGCAGCTGAGTCATTTCATTCCTAGCAGGAAAAAAATAATTTTTCCTGTGGGTTTAAGAGTGTGTCTTGAGTCAGGAGTGGTTTGCTGGCAGGGCAAAGTAGGCCTTCCATATGAATGCTTACAAAATGAGAAATTAATTGATCTCTTTCCATCTTCTCTGGCATTCCCAGCATGGACTTTGGGTCTTGCACTGCCCTCTGACGATGCCCTTTCTATCTCATGGATCAGAAAATGATCCGACTCCTAAATTAACTACTCAGAAACCTAATGTCAGGCAGGAGCAAGTATTACAGATTCATACTGCACTAACAGGAAAAGTGAATTAGATCATGTTTGTCAGTTTTGTGTGTGAATTAGTGTATAGTCAATTAGCTAGTGTGCCTACAGAAATACAGCACTACTGGACTGTGGTGTATGCTGGGAGCAGGAAGCACTGACCAGCTCAAATACACAGGCACTGCCCTGCCAGTTCCTGCTAGAACGAGATCCAGGAAGTACCAGCTGCAGCCTTCTATACTTATAGGTGGCTTATAAAAAAACAGATGGAGAGCAACTTTTTACATCGGCAGATAGTAATAGTACAAGGCAAAAAATTTTAAGCAAAGAGAGGGGAGATTTAGATTAGATATTAGGAGGAAATTCTTTAATCCAAAGGTGGTGAGGCACTGTCCCAGGTTGCCCAGAGAAGCTGTGTATGCTCCATCCCTGGAGGTGTTCAAGGCCAGGTTGGATGGGGCTTTGAGCAACCTGGTCTAGTGGGAGGTGTCCCTGTCCATGGCAGGGGGTTGGAAACAGTGGATCTTTAATATCCCTTCAAACCCAGCCATCCTATGATCCTATGAAGTGTTGTTTTGCCCCAACACTCCTCTTTTCTGGTGGAAAATAAGCCCAAGCACCATTTTCTGGTTCCAGTGCAGTCATTTATGGCTGGTTAAAAGGCTTTGTGGAAAGCCTGAACATCCATGTCCCTTGAGGAAGGAAGCAGGGTCCATCCATGCTAGCGGACCTGCAGTGATAACACCAGTGATGTGTGAAGCACATGTTCCCTATTAGCTGGACCTCTGAAACTCACCTTTGCCGGCATGATCCATTTTCTCAGAAATGTAAGTCTGAAAACAGGAGTGTGCCAGCACAGAGCTGAAACTGAGGGTTCCCAGCCTGAAATCCACCCAATATCACCTCCCCCTAAAAAATCAATACTCCAGCATCTGCAAGATGTTGGCTTTTATGTAGTTTGCATATACTCTACAGATCAGCCTCAACAGCATGTAAAAAAAAATCCTTTATTAATGTTAGGAAAAAGATCAAGATTAGAAGCTGCATGTGGGACAGGGCACCAGTGCCCTTACCTCTGTGTCCAACAGAAGAAGATCCAGGCCTGCCAGCAACTATGAACAAACTAAGTGAGATGCAGCCACTGGAGCCAAAGAGGAAGGGTAAAAGAGATATATTTTGAAGTGCAAAGCAGTCCTTTTTTTGCTATGTGTCACTATGTCACACCTGCTCAACAGGACCTTATTCTTCCTATTAACGATGTGATCTTCAGGGACGGTAGCTGCTTTCAAATATCATAACAGATGAAAAAGTATTTTGCAAGCTGTGCCAATTTGGAATTCAGATTTAAAGTTTAACCTCACAGTTTTTGCAGTATGAAATCTTCAGGTAAGTCAGTATTTACTGATCAACGATTTGTCAGTAGGCGGGACAGCAGGAGGAATTACGATGTTTAGATTTCCATCTGAGCCTGAGTGCAGACTAGGAATTGCAGCTTGGTTAAATTACTGTTTCTGATGCAGTGATCTGTCCATGCAAGCTCTTGAGCCTAAGCAAAACCTCGCTGAAACGCAGACAGATACACTCACATGGAAGCAGTTGCCAGGGTACAGGCTGAAGGGAAACGCAAGCAGCAGTAGTAGATCTACAGTTCTCTAATAACTGTATAAAAATTAGTATAGCAGAACCTATAGTTCTACTTGAAACTACCTTGTAACAGGTCCTTAGATTTTTCAATAAATTTGCAATAAAAAGAGAGAGGAAGACAGAGAGGAAGTTATGATGAAGTAAAAACAAATTATTCCATTCAACCAGAAGTTGAATGGCAGCACAGTCCAATACAGAACTTCCTGGCCCAGATGCTGATCACCTGAGCTCAAAGCAAGACAAGAGGCTTCCATGATCAATTTTCCAAATGGAAATTTCTACCACATACCAGACCTTAGTCAATTAATCTCACCTATCAAGGATATCCTTTCTTCCTAGAGAGTCATATTCTTTGTGCTCTCTCTATCTCTCTTTCTATTTTTTTTCTACTTTATTTCTCCAGTCCAGTCTACTCTCTCTTTCTCCTTTCTTCATGCTTTAATAACCTTTACAGTAAAATGGGGCTATGCTTATAACTGGAACTTTTAGAGACAAAGCAGTGCAGGCAGAAAAAAATTGTAACAGCATAATTGTTTCAATAGTTCCACTGAACAGCAATGATAAACACATCCAGATTTTGCTTCCCTCCTCAAACTGGTATAGCTCCAGGAAAGCTGGTTCAACAGCTTCAGTATAGGACTGGCATAACTGCAAGGAGAATCTCAGCCATAATGCCTGACCTGTCTCAAACCTGTTTGTGAAGCCTATTTTGTATTTAATCAAAAGCTATTCTTTATTTGTGCTACCGTTACTGCTTTCTGCTTAAATATGACCCAGTGCTTGTCCTGGCTACATTTTTAATAGTAAAAGCATATAGTATGAGAACCTGGGTTTTGGCATTTCATTATTCCTGCAAAATAAAGAGAAGTCCAAGTCCCAGTGGTCACTGAGAATTTAACCTTGAGTTCGAGTTCTAGGGCTGAATCCAGAACCGTCATCTGCAATCACCCAAAGCATCCAGAGAGAAACAGATAAAACAAGCAAGCTGGCTGTGCTGAGTGGAAGAAAGAACTGAATACTGGGATCACGTGACTTTGAGTCAACATTGTAAATGGTCAGAAGAGAAAGAAACAAAGTGCAATACTATATTTGACAAGTGGTTTGTGTGTCTCTTTGATAGTGCCTTCTGTTCAGACAATATCTGATTGATTTATTTTTTATAGCTTTCTTTTAAATTCAACAGCGAACTGGAGACATTTTAGAGAATAAGAAAAGGATTGAAGGTTTGGACAATTATAAAGAGAAGTTATTCTAGGCAACAGAAAACAGGTAATCTAAAACCAAGAAGGTGGAGTGGAAATAACATTAATCTCTTTTATAGCCATATAAAGATGCTAGCATGTGTTTGGGATTGGGATACCTTCTCTCAATGACAATACAAGTAATGAGATTTAGGCTACACCAGTTAAGACTATGAAAATCAGAGTTATGCAATGGAGCAACTTACCAATGGAGGCTGCAAAATTTTTGTCTGTGCACATATTCAAGGTTATGCATGACACTTATCAAAGTTTTAAGAACACAGTAATGAAACACACTACTGTACAGAGGGGAGGACTGGATGACCACTCCAGGTCTGCTTCCTATAAAGACTTTAGGTATTGCTTCCACTTAATGAATACCGTGTTTGCTTTGTTGCATAGAAAATACTAGTATTCATTGCTTATCTGACATTCACAAAGTACTGTTTTCTGAAGTTTATCAATCTGTCCAAGTGCCTGGAGTAAAAAGAGTGGTTGCAACGTAGTTCGGAGAAGAAACTAAAAATGACAAATTCTAAATGGAGGTTAAAGAGTATGTCATCTGTCTTTTTAGGTCACCTGTCATCACATAGCTTTCAAGACAAGACTGATCTTGTCACCTACAATGGAAAATTATTTCAAGCTTCACTGAAAATATCTCCTTTAAACAAACAGGTACAGAGAAAAACAAGAAGCAGCAGCAACACTCAGGGGTGTTTTGAATGTAACTATTTCTGTCTCCTTCTAGACCATTTTATACTTTCCTGCCCCTTTTTTGCTCATTTTTGCCTGCCAGGTTAGCCAAAATCTGGTTCTTCACAGGTTGTTTTTCTGAAAAGGAGGTGGGGTCAGTTAATTCTTTGATGTAGTCTCCTTTATTTACAAGGAAAGTACACAATACCTGTTTCTCCAACCATGATAGGCTCAAACAGTAGGAGAATCTGGAGGCTCTCATTCCAATTCAGAGGCCTCCAGACAGTTCACTTTCTTTTGGCTTTCTGTCAGGGCCACACTAGTTGTTGTTGTCTTTCTCTCTTCTGGTTTTCTTGTTGCTCTCTGGTTTGTTCTCCCACCCACAGTCAGAGAGATGCAGCTAATGCTACCTCAGCCTTTGGGAACAGTTTCCACATAATTAATTACTGCTAAACAAAGGGTCATTTTGTTGTTCCCCCATTTAATCTCAATGGCAGTTGCCCAGCATTTCTGTCAGGATCAGCACGCTGAGGGATCAAGTGTATGCTTTCCATCCAATTGCAAGCATAGCATTAGGGCAAGGTAACTTCAACAGCACGAAAAGCAAGTTTCCCTCAGGAAAACAGAAATCACACAGCCTCTGCCATATCTTGAAATGTAACTCTTGGAGGTCCAACAGTGTTTCTACCTATGTATAGTAAGGTGCAGAAAAAGCCTCCTAACATAACCCCTGGTTCATAATCTCAGGTCAACAGGCTCCCCCTTAATATTTAGTTTGAAAGACTATCCTTCCACTTAAGCATAAGGACAGGAAGGATTCATAACACAATTGCTCAAAAGGAGTGTACGATGTTTGCTGTTTACCTATCATTAAGGAAGGTTTACCTACCATTTATTTCACCACACAGCATTGCTTAAGAGATACTTTTAACAAACTAAGGGAATGAAGATCTTGCATTGTCATAATCCAAAGCAAATTGAGGTGTAACTTTCAATCACCTTCTTATTATATTACACTTTTGCTGGAAGTTCTTTGAAAAACAGATGCACTTCAGAAGTGTATAAGTGTAGCTACATACCAAAATGCATTAATAATGTGCAATAAATAAGTATGTAGTGTACGTTTGACCCCAAAAGTGCTTTCTAGGATTAACAGCTGAGAAAGAAGTGACCTGAAGTTTGAAATAGCTTCCTACACTGCTTTGCCAACAACAGATTATCTCCTCCATCCTTTTGTCACACTTCTCCTATTTACAGTCACAATTTTTATATGAGAAATTTTTTAATGTTCTCTTGGCTCCCTTTACTATGCTGACAACAAGCTCTTATATGATGTTTATAAAGTAAAAATAAGCAAAACTAAGAAGTTTGACATTTGTATAAGATTAGACTTCTCACACATAGATATTCAGCTCTCACGTTGCCACAGGAGTTGTTCAAAATGATGTCCAAACTTATCATTCTACTCCAAGCATACATTGCTTGACTGCTACAAACAAGTACCATAGGATTTGTTTAAGTTTACTCAGACATATGGCCTTCAGCACTTCCATCACACATCATATACATCATTCACTAGACTATATTTACATAGCATGCAGGACTGGCCTGTAGACACAATATTGACATGACCGCTGATTCCTCTACTCGTGAAAAGACATTAGTCAACCGTGGCAAGGAGAACTCTCCTAATGCCCTCCCATTCTGAGTCTCTGCACCTAGAACAAACAGAGCACCAAAATTGTGGAGTTTCCAGATGTGCCTGCAGAAGCTCTGTTGGTTCATCACACCCCTACCATTGCCTCAAGAACTTTCTCTTTGCTTTATGAACATCAAAATTATTACATTGAATAGTGGAAAATGATTATCTTTCCATCCACAGAGGAAATTCTGGCCACAGAATTTATCCTTTCAGCACATCTCTTATAATAATTCATCATCAAGCTCTGAGAATACTCTAGGTGACAATCTGAGAAGTCATCTGTCAGGTCTCAAAGATGACTCTTAAGAACTGTGACCCACAAAACACTGCAAGGTCACAATTGCACGTGTCCTATAGTGCCTCTGTGAGCTGACAACATCGATACTGGCATTGAAGCTCTCAGACTTTCATATTCCAGGATCTGCTTCTTTGACAACAGACTCAGTATCCTAAGAAAAAAATATTATTTTATAACTTTAATCTAGCTTCCTTCATACTTGTTATGGCATCCCTACAGAAATAATGTTTCTCTGCAGTCCAGATCATTGTATTCCATGTTGGAAGGAAATCTACTAGAAAAATGAAGTATTTACATACTGCCAATAGAAAACAATTTAGGAGTTTGGACACTAGTTCTATCTTGAGATCTCAGATATCTATCATCTTGGCTTTCTAAACCCTTAAAAATCCCTTAGCTGTGTACTTTTTTTTTTCCTGCCAATCTCTATCTGATTATCCTTCTCTGCACCTAGTCCTTCTACTGGAAGTCATTCAGTATTTTGCCATTGACAGTCACTTAATTGCAAAAAGGCTTTCCTCATGTTTCTTCCTTCACTGCAAGAACAAACCTTGCAAAATATGACTGGATATATTACTGGGTCCCCATTTGAACCCCATGCAATATATAAAACCTTTTCTGCTTTTGGAAAGAAAGAAAGGAAAAATAAAAAAAAAAAAGTCAGCTAATCAGCAAACAAGATAAATACCCAAAATGGGATATATCCACAAAGATAGCCACAAATGCCAGTGGCAGCACAGTCATGTGTCATGTCCCAGAATATTAAAACACCTTTTAGGTCACAACCTAAGGTCTGCATAGGTCATCCCTATCTGAAGTATCTGCAAGCTTACATCTATATTAAACACCTATCCAACATGTTTATCATGCCCATATTTCTATGGATGAATACTACAAGCCTTGGATGTTGCAGGACCCTAACATTTAACACCAACAAACCAAAACCCTTCTCACTACAATCTCCTGAAGGAGTGAATTTACCATATTCCTTACAAATGAGGGGTGGTATTTTAGAATTTGTTCTGAGCTCACTGGAGGTTGGCGTTATGCCTTTAACTGTCTAGCTTTGACTTGCAGGTGTCAGTCCTCTGCCAGCCATAGCAGATTTCTCTCCAAGAGCCACCAAGGCCTTTGTACTAGCTGCTGGGAGGCCATTATTTGGTACTTCTTTTGGCAGGATTGTGCTTGTGTTTGACTCCAATCACACATCTTCTCACACCAAAACATTGTCTGAAATTCTCAAAAAATAAACCATGGAAGTAGATGCACTCAAAGAAGTAACGTTTTATTATCTGATGGTAACTGATGTTCAGAAATGCCTTGCCCATCTCCATTTAGTCTGTGTTCAGGTGTCAGTGTCAGCCCTGAATTCTCTGGTGGCAACAGGACCTTGATCAGCATTATGTATGTCTGTCATGTCCGCTAGGAGAGGGATGCTCAGGATTAGCCTCTGCAGATGCCAGCCCTGTACGGACTGTCACTTCAGTGACAATAATTAACCACCCTCATCTGGATCAGTTTTCTTGGGCTTGTCCTCCACAGGAGGTGGCTATATTGCTTCTGGCTATCAAGCTGGCCCAGCTGCCACTAGCTCTCACCCTCCAGGTTCGTGCGTCAGAAGACTCTGACAAACTGCCTTGCTTCAAATGCATTGGCTGCCAGGCACAGAGCTAGACCATTTCCGAGACCTCCATCTAATGTAAAGAAACTCCTTAGTTTTAAGTCTTCCTTTAACCTTTCTCCTTTCATTTATTACCCGTGGGGACTGGGCGTAACTCTAACAAAAGTATATCAATGTAACTGAGGAGGAAATCAAGCTGTTCAAGGAAAAATGTGCTTTGCATAGGTCTATGTCAAATAATAATGTCCATAATTTGAAAATCACTGCACCCTTAGCAGCTGCCACTACAGTCATGGAGCAGTGGGATTTCTGCAGAGAACAGCATGGATTAAACAGTGACGTTATTCAGGACAGTGACTACATTAGCAATGTGGCAATGAAGGATGCCCACCTTCCACCTTTGCCTACAAGAACACCACATTTTCTTTTGCATTTCTTGTCATTTCTTCCTTATTTTAGTGGCATTTAGGAATGCGTTAAAATTACACTCTACTAAAATCTTTTCTATAAACAATGATATTTTGAGGTATGCTCTGCTTCCCTTTCATACATTCTTTGCTGACAGCATGAATGTCATGGTATGCTAAGGTTCTGCTCTTGCTGTCCCAACAATTGATGCTTGTTTAGAGACAGCAGCTTGAGAGGAAGGAGGCTGTGTGAAACTGATGGCACATATGTTATCGGAAAAGATCCTTCCTCTTAAATGCTCTTCTGCATAACATAAAAGGAGTTTGCAGGATTACAGTAATATTCTAAGTTTCAAAAAAATTGAGGGGAAAAAAAGTTGTTTTTTTTTTATTATCATTTGATGTTTTCCTCCACAGAATCTTCAGACTATTTTGTGTTCTCCCATCTACAGTGTTTCTGTCACAGCAAAGAAATGCAGTTCAGAGCAGAAGCTAGATGGGATATTTCACTTGAAATTTTAAGTGGCCTTAAAAAAAAAAAAAAGTGTTTTTTTTTTTTAATATGGTCTTTTTACATCAAAATACAAAGTTTCATCAGAAAATTTGAACCTCTCTCTTTGTTTTATTTCCCTCCTCCAGCTTTGCCTCTTAAAAAAGAGGACAGTTATCACTTTCTTTGTGTTGCGACAGTGTTGGCACAACAGTGTTTCTCTACAGATAAAATGTGCAGGGGACATGTCTCAGAGAGATATTCCAGAAGTCTGTTCCTCCTTGGGAAACACTTTAAATATGTGTGATATGGAGTTGAAGTATCACTTCCACTGTCACCCGAGTCATGGTCCAAGGCACTTCTCAACCTGCTAATAATGAGCCTCACATTGAAACTACAGAGATGCTGGACTGCTAGGTAAATGATACAATACAGTCACCTCTGAAATGTAATGAAACCAAACAGCTGTCTACTCTTGCTATTTATTTTCCCTTGTTCTCTAGCACCTGAAAAAACCTGCCCCGGAGATAATAATGCTTCTTGGTGTCAAACAGCTTGGGAATCTGACAAATGTCAGAGGTGAAGAGATGTTTCCCCTGCCAGGCCCCTTGCCTTGATAACAGAGCAAAGGTCTGTTTCAGCTCCTATTCAAAGTGTTTATTTAACTACTGCATTTCTTTAACATTGGACAAGCTGGCCTCTACAACACATTGACTAACATTTTTGGAAAGAAAAGAGCCTTGTCTCGCTAAATTATGTTTGTTGTGTTGGAACTTACTCAACAAAGAAGAATGGTAAAGGGCTGCAATTGCATTAGAGAACAAATCTAAGGCCAGCTTTCTGGGATCGCTTTGAACTCTCACTCGTCATTATTTTATGCATCTGATCTCCTTTGTGCTTATAGAAGGAAGGGAAGAAATGCACATGAATCTTGCCTTTAGGGCTTTTAATCAAAGCTGCAACTTTCCTGATTGCGACAGTGGATTTTCAAGCTCCAAAGCACTTTGGTAAATTCAAATCCCATGATCCTGTGGGCTGTGAACAGAGCTGTCTGAAGCTCTCTTTAACAAGAAGAGCCTGCTCCCACTGTCAGGAAAGGGAAGTAAGTTTCAGGGCTTCTGGGCTCTCACGGCGCTGCACAGTGCACGGTGACAAGGCACCGCAGGCTGTGGGTACAGACTTGTGCATTGACCGAGGCCTCCCTCCTCAACCAAAGTGCCCGTAACAATCACAAACTTCTCAGCAGGCTTTCTTCAGATCCATCTACTGCTGAACCGAGTAACAGAGCAATTTGTGACAGATGCAGCAAAAGAGGCAAAGGGCTGGTCATCTCAGTATGTCCCTACATACAGCATGGCTGCAGCCTCCCAAAACATCAGAGGCACACCTGCTCTGAAATTGTGGGTAGCAAACTCAGGCTGAAATTGTGATGAAGCACAGAAAGAGTAAAAGGTTGGATTTGTAGCTCTAGCAGTAACTCAGCCAAGACTTCACTGACTACAAGGCCAAGTTTGGAATATTTTCCCCCTCTCTGCTACCCTTTCTGCCTCGATGCTCCACACTGCCTCCACATTCATGAGTTTAGATCTCCAGCCAAATGTTGCATACTGATTTGTCACTGTTACTGCTACAGGGACAGCCTCTGCGCTGGCTGCCAAACATAAACATAAGACCCCCAGCAAGCACAGAAAGAATCATAGAATCACTCAGGTTGGAAAAGACCTCCAAGATCATCTGGTCCAACCATCCCCCTACCACCACTGTCACCCACTAAACCATGTCCCTAAGCACCACGTCCAACCTTTTCTTCAACACCCCCTGGGACAGTGACTCCACCACTTCCCTGGGCAACCCGTCCCAATGCCTGACTGCTCTTTCTGAGAAGAAATGTCTCCTCATTTCCAACCCAAACCTCCCCTGGCGCAGCTTGAGGCCATTCCCTCTAGTCCTATCACTGGTTACCTGCGAGAAGAGGCCGACCCCCAGGTCCCCACACCTTCCTTTCAGGTAGTTGCAGAGAGCAATAAGGTCTCCCCTGAGCTTCCTCTTCTCCAGACTAAACAACCCCAGTGCCCTCAGCCGCTTCTCACAGGACTTGTGTTCCAGGCCCTCCACCAGCTTTGTAGCCCTCCTCTGAACACTTTCCAGGGCCTTGATTTCCTTCTTGTAGTGAGGGACCCAAAGCTGAACACAGCACTTGAAGTGCGGCCTCACCAGAGCAGAGTGCAGGGTGACGATGTCGGGCAACCTGTCACGGGGAAAACCCAAAATGGAGCCTGCACCCTATCCAGCGGTCGCCGGGGTGCACTTGGGGCGATGTGTCTGCTCGTGTGCCGGGCTGAGCGTCTCCCCCCTGCCCTCCAGCAGCACCAGCCGGCGCTCACGGACACAATACCGCACCCGCTCGCAGGCTTTCCGCCCGCGCATCCCGCAGCCGTTACGGCCGTCGGGCGGCAGGGCGTGTAGCCGCGCCCCGGCGGAGCGGGCAGGGCCCGCACGCGACCCCTGACGGCGGCGCGTGGCAGCACGGCCGCGCGCGTCACGTTCGAAACGGGGACGGAGCGCGGGCACCAACGGGAGCGCGGCGCGCGGGGAGGGCGGGGCGGGGCGGGGCTTCCCTGCAGGGGCGGTGCCACACGGAGCCGTTGTTCTTTGAGGGACAGCGCGGGCAGCCAATGGGGAGGCGAGAATGCAGGCGGCGCGGGGGGGCGGGCGCGGGTCGTTATGGCGACGGGTGTGGGGGGGCTCCTCCCTTTGTGCGGGGCCCGGCGCGCCGCCATGCCGTGCTGCGTCGACACCGGCACCGCCACGGCTCCGCCGGAGGAGGAATAGGGGAAGCAGCAGCAGCAGCAGCAGCAGGAGGAGGAGGAGAGGCCGCCGCCGCCGCCCGATGCCGCCGCCCCGTCCCGCGGAGCTGCATGGACGGGCATGGAGAGCGCTGCGCCCTCCCGCGCCGCCGGGGCTGAGCCGCCGCGCCGCCCGCTGCCCGCCGCCCCGGGGCTGCCGCCGCCGCCGCCGCTGCTGCTGCTGGCCGCGCTGCTGCTGGCCGTGCTGGCGCCGCGAGCAGGTACCACCGGACAGCGCCGTGCTCGGGGGCGGTCTGCGGGGGTGCGGCGGCGGCTGCCCGCCCGGTGCGGGCCCGTCCCGTGACGTGAGCGGGCGGGGGGAACGGGGCGAGCCGGGGAGCGGTGTGCGGCTGGGGGGTGCGGAGGGTGCATGCCCCTAACGCCAACCCCTGTGCTGTCACCCCGGCCTCCCTCCGCTGCTCCCGGCCCAGGGGTTCGGGAGCGTTTCAGTGAGGCTGCTGAATCAGCCCGGGGTTATGTCGCTTCGACGACCCCCGCAAAAAGTGGGAAGTGGTGTGAAGACAGCGGTCTGAGGGGAGGGAAGGGAGTATCCGCTACATATATCGCGTTTTCCCTCTTGGGAGAATACGGTACTGGCTTTTTCTCCCCTTTGTCTTATTACTGAATTACACCATAAGAGGTATTGCTATTGCGGTGTATGGATCCCTTAGCCAGCAACTTGAAATTCAAACTCTGGGTTTTCCCACTCTTTAATCCCAGAAAGCAAGCAGTGAAGCTATGGTAGTGCCAGAGAAATAAAGCAAATCGAGCCGATGGCTTGCCCGCTCCCCCAGGTGTGTTATGTGTGTGGGGGGTGCTTCGTTCAGTCCGTTTCTGTCTAAACCCGGATCTCTTGCCACCTTTACCACATCCTTCTCAGGCGCAGGATTCTGTTTAAAAGGTTCAGTAACCATGTAAATGACTGAAAAATTAAACGGAGACTTGCATATTGACTAAGTGATTAACTTAAGCACAGAATTGCATCATCACCTTGATATCATCTGGAAAGAAATGCTGGGCTCGTACTTTGCTGGAGTTAATGCTTTCAATTTGTTGTTTGCTATTGTGTAGATGGAAATGAAGTCATGCTTGGGTCATCTCAGCCTTTCAAACCTCTTTATTGCTGTCTTTCTGCCTCATAGCCTTTTTTTTCTCTAATACAGTGTCTTCTCAGCAAGCAAGCACTGTAATCTGTCTTCAAGATGTTTTCTTCAGCATATGTGTGTGTAGAACAGGATTTTGCTATGCCAGAGGTTTGCTTGATTTTTTTCTACTTTCTGTTTTGTGCTTAGGTGACTGCCAGCTGCAAACACCTTGTCAAATTCAGAAGTGCACCACTGATTTTGTATCCTTAACTTCACATCTAAACTCAGCTCTCGATGGCTTTGATTTGGAGTTCTGCAAGGCCCTGCGAGCATACTCTGCCTGTACTTATCGCAATTCCAAAGTATGCCGTGGAAACCTGGTCTACCATTCTGCAGTGCTTGGGATCAGCGACCTCATGAGCCAGAGAAACTGTTCCAAGGATGGACCCACGTCTTCCACCAACCCTGAAGTAACCCACGATCCCTGCAATTACAGTGGCCACACAGGAGCCAGTGAACATCCTGGAGGGGAGAAAACTACCCCTACGTACCTATTTTGTGGCTTGTTTGGTGATCCTCATCTGAGGACTTTTAAGGATCACTTCCAGACATGCAAAGTAGAAGGTGCTTGGCCTCTCATAGACAATAACTACTTATCAGTGCAAGTGACAAATGTGCCTGTGGTCCCAGGATCCAGTGCTACTGCTACAAATAAGGTATGGATTGTTCTTAAACACTGTGTATGCATGCAGAAGTAGAAGGCCAGGACAATAGAGTAAGTCACTCAGCCTGTAACAGTTAAAGGAGTGTTGCAGCTCGAGAATCTTCAATTAGGTAGTCTGAGAAATTAAAACTGCTAGGCTTCTCTTCTGGAAAAATTGCTTCTTTTCTCAGAAATAAAACAGCTCCTTTTTTTCCCTAGGCTCCACCCTCCTTCCCCCCCCCCCCCCCCCCCCCCCCCCCCCCCCCCGATTCACCGTACATATCACAATATAAACATTTAAGAATAATAAATTTGATCTTCAAAACGGTATCAAATTGCAGCATCTGTTTCCCTGCACTAGATAGACATTCTAGGCAAGGAAAAGGGAAAGACAGTCTTTGCTTTTCTTAAACTCTGTAAGTTGTATAGCCATAACGATAGAGAACAAAAAAACATTGACAAAGTGGCAAACATATGATTACCAAGATGTTGAGGATTCAGAGCAGGGAGAAGGAGGGGATCTGCAGAGAACTGAGAGGAGGTAGCAGAAAAATTACATTAACGCCAAATGGTTGTTAAAAGGTTTTAGTGCCCTGGCTCTAGAAAGAAGCAGCAGCCTGAAAATCCTGCCAAGAGTATATATACCTTTTCAGACAGGCGAGGCTTAAAATGGCTATCAGCTGAACCACTTCAATTGGCTAGAGAAGGAAAATGTGTATTGATAGCATATGTCATTTCCTTCTTTTAAGAAGAATACTTAACTAAAATACTTAGCTCTTTCTGCCAAAGGCAGATAACAGGTATACCTACAGAAGGAAGATGAGATACAGAGCATGAGCCTTGCTGGGATGTCCTTAGATTTACCTTGAGTCTGGAGTAAAAAAAATGCTCTGAACTTTTGAAGGTAGCTTTTCATTAGTAAATGGAATGACTTGAATGTATGTTTGAAGCTGATGCTGCCACCTGCCTTGTTTGCTTTTTGGAGTGAAATAGCCTTTGTTTCCACTGTGGTAGTGTAGCTCTTAGAGCCTAATATACCTTGATCCTGCAAGTACAAGATTATTTCAAGATTATCTGTACTGGAGAGTTTTCACTGTATTGTTAAGTTCAGAGGTAGGTGGGAGGGAGCACATTTTCCAAGGAGATGACTGTGCAGTATTATTAATCCGTGAAAATCAGTCATGTCACTGCATTTCTGTTGGGTTCTGAGATACTGACGTATGTAATGCTTATATCAGTGAAGCAAATTTTGGCATTTGAGGGAGGGCAAAGGTTGGACCAATACACTACTGAAATTCAAAATCACCTTTTCCTAACTTGTTATTGTTCTGCAAACAGTCTGTATTGTAAGTGAGTTCCTAAGGACTGTAAAATGAAGGAACGAGACGACACTGAATATGC
Organism: Anser cygnoides; assembly: GCF_040182565.1. Classification (NCBI taxonomy): domain Eukaryota; kingdom Metazoa; phylum Chordata; class Aves; order Anseriformes; family Anatidae; genus Anser; species Anser cygnoides. Next base: position 24,109,012 of record NC_089912.1, read on the forward strand.
TTTGCAAAAGAGACTTAGACTTAAGTCTTTCTGAAATCTGCTCTGTGGCTTTTTTTGCAAGATGCTGAAGTACAAGGAAGTTCTGTTTCATATCTGCAGTAAGCTTCTTCCCTCAGTTTTGATAACTTTTGCAGGAAGTTATTTCCTTACTCATAGTGGTAAAACTTGAGAGCCTTTCTGTGCACAAATAGTGTGGCTGGCCCAGAATGGGATGGTAGTATATAGATGATGATATCTTAACATTTTACTGGCCACATTCTAGATGTGATTGACTACAGCAGCATGCTATGCTGATAAATGTATTCTCATGCAGATAACTAAGAGGAGAACTTAAGGAGATAAATACCTGTACATACTGAGAAGTACATGTATCAAAGAATCTGCCTTCTGTCTTTGCTTCTACTCTCAATGTTTTTTGTTTTATTTTTGATCTGCCGTTCTGGAAAAGGTGATAATATTTTTTTTTCTTATAATCATGGTTCAGTATTCCTGCAGGTGTACAGATACAGCTGACTACAGAAACAATTAAATGAAATAAGATGTATGACATAGGATATCAGAAATGTGTTTGATAGTAGCCTCTGTTACCTGGTATACAGTCCTTGAGTATTTCCTTTCTTTGGCAGGTAATCAAAATTTTATCAGTTCACCTGTTTGTAGAAAATGAAGGTTTTTGAGTGCACAAGTAATTTAGCAAGATAAATTTCAATACCTCCAATGCATTGTTGTCTTAACTCCTTGATTTCTTTATGAAGCAGACTATTATAACATATACAGGAAAGGCTTGTTAAAATTGCACTACCACTATTGCACTGATGCCTGTAACATTTTCACTGCAAGTGCTCCACTTGGTGATGGTGGAATGTCTGCTGCTGGAAGTATTTTCCTTATTTTGGCTGTGGGTACATAGCTTAAGGTATCTTTAAAGAGCTACCAAAAGAATTTCAGTGAACTTTATTTACAAAGTATTTCCTCCTAGCTTAAAGCATACAGATCCATTGTTTGCCTTCTCCATAAGAAAAGCTTCCAGAATGCTATGCATCATTAGTCTTGTTTTCGTCATTGCCATTATTTGGATTTGTCTTTATTGGGAAATAATAACAAAGGTTTATGCTGATCTTAAATTATGCAGAAGCCAAAGCAAATACTAAACTGCTAACTAGCCTACTTCAACCACCCTAGAGCAGACTTAATGAAAACAAAGACAAAAAGAATAGAGGTTTTAGTTTATCCTGAATGCTCATTTATTAGGGAAAGTAATTTTCCATAAATAGTAATTTTCCATAAATAGTAAATTTTCCATAAATTTTCCATATGGAAAGCCATAGGAATGAAATGTTGTATCCTCATCCTATATACAGTATGCTTGTGAAAATGGCTTACTATCATTTAGACTTACAGGTGGTTATTGCATTCAGATTTATCGTAGCTTTCTGGTGTACCAAGTTTTAAGGAATCGGCAATGAAGTGATTATTATTTGTAAAGTTGTTCTCTCACTCCAAAAACTACGAGACTTGAGTGACCCCAGAAGTCTGAGGGCTATCCAGTGAGTTCATAAAGGAGAAGAGAATGCCAGGAGGACACTTTAAACAAAGAATGCAGAATAAAAATCTGTTCCCCCCTACTTACTCTGTGCATCTGGCCGGGAAGTGTGGAAAGCTGTAAGACTCCTCCTTTAATTTCTTAATTGGAAAGGTATGTCCTCCAGTGGGAGATGTGTAAATATACACAAAATACTTTTGGCAATTTTTTGGTAGGTGTTTTGCATATTTCTGTTGCCCATAGGAAGGACATCTGTTTATCCAGAGTGAACAAAGCTATTGTATATTCTGTGGTTCAGCTGAAACTTGCAACTTTTTTGGGTTTTGTTTGTTTGTTTTGTTGTTGTGTTTTGTTGTTGTTGTTGTGTTTTTTTTTTAGCTGGTCTGTTCTGTTTATGCCTCTTGGCATAGGATTGCAAGGCCTTTCAGATCGATAATAAGGGATTGTCACCAAGTAACTGTACTTAGGACAATTTCTTTCTGGCAGACTTCTGTATGAGTTTTGTGTAGGTTGTTGGCATCTTTATATCTGACTTCTTCCAGCTGTAGACACAGAGCTCTGCAGACTTTGAGGGGCTTTCTGAGAATGGATGTAGGGGGCTGTAGAGGGAGCAGGTAGGAAGTATGTTGGAGAATGTGTTAAATAAAACACTTTATTGTGTGCTTTATATAAGGGTTACAAGGCTTCCATCAATATGACAGCTGTTGTCTGTATCACTAGTGCAGTTGTCCCAAATAGCAAATGAAGCAGGGATACTTGGACTTCCCTACCAAAAACTTTCCTTGCTTGCAGTAATTGGAAATTAACTAGTTTTTCTTAGCTAGGCGCTTTGTAGCGGATAGCTTGAGAGTGAGAGAGTGAATGGCAGGACAGAGAAACTAAAACAAATTGGCTGTGGAAAACAAAGAGCTCTTACCACAGTGGATTTACTGAGCATACAGATTTTAACCTGAGTATCGGCTGTGTTAGCTGGGAAGTGTTCCTTTTCTCAGAGTCAAAACTTTTAAATAGTTCTTTTGCACCATGGTTTCTGTTGTTTTTCAGGAGATCAGTGCAGACTGAATACTTTGTACTTACTCTTCAAGTAATATTAAAATGCCTGTCTTCCAGTTACGCTTCAGTTGTTCTTAAGTGGGAACATCAGATAACCAACCATGTGTGATTAATTTTTTCATCTTTATAGACATTCTTCCTATTGGTAAGGTAAAGTTGAATTTGGCTTTATTTCTCAGAAGTACGTGCTTCAGTTTTGTTGGAGGACATCAGTTAAAAGCTGCTTTATCCATGAGGTGAAGCTGATTCCACTTCCTATTATCTTACAGTGTTTCATTTCAGCGATTGAAGAGTGGAGAGGACTGCGAGCAGAAGGGGAGAGGGAAGGGCCTGGGGTTTTGCAATCCATGCACGGTAGAGCTGTTCTTGGGCATGTAGTTGGGCATAAGCCAATCAAATGATTCAGCAGGTAGCTGTGCACAGCTTGAAAATGCAGGTGCAGAAGCACCTGCAGTGGATTTGGGATATTTCTGAAAGGCAAAGGCCTGACAGTGCCTTTAAGACAAGCCCTCTGTTCTCATGGCAAGAGCCTCTTGCCTGTGCCTCGACTAGCTGTTGAATGTCCCCTGAGCTGTGTCTGCACTGCAGTTAGGGCAGATTGAAACCTCCTCTCAGGTTTAAACAGTGTGACAGGTTCTAATTTAGAATCCTTTTCAAGCATTACAACTATAAATCTACACCTGTTGGTGTGCTTTATTTTTCTGTACCTGTTTTTTTTTTTTCCATGAATAGTCATCTTCATAGAAGACAAGGTAGAAGAAATAATAAACTTCTACTGTGCAACTGTGGTTAGGGCAAATTGGTGCTTTGGTTCCTAGTAATCTTTTGACCATAACCAAATGATGGTTAGTTCACAGCATGTGAAAAGAAGTAGGGTTTTTTGTTATGAATAACAATGGATGATAGAGAAGCTCATGAGAAAGGGATGTTGGCACCATCCTGGTAGCAAGACAGGCAGTGAATGTAGTTTTGAGGTTAGCTTCTTAGGCAGAGGCTGCAGAAGAAGATACTGTCTGCTGGGTGCTGTGTTTTTTGGTTTGAGGGATTTCCTCCATGCTGTACAGAAGATGCATATGAGCTCTTTGGTCTTGTGTTTTCTCTTGGAACTCAGACTTGTCAGGGAAATGCAAAGCTTCATTTCTGACACAATTTCTTGCATCTATCTCAAGCCCTAGCTCTGTGCTTGTGTATCCAGCACATTCCTTGTGATCCTGTCCATCAGGAAAACTCATTTAAATCTGTCATGGACACATTCCCTATGTGCAAAGCTTTCCTAGGGTTACTTTGATGTGCAGCACTGTTTGGGACAGTCTCAGAAGAACAACACAGAAAAACAGCCACAGCTTTCCTGGGCTTGTTACTCTCTCACTGCAGTGGAGGGAGAGGTCCACTTGAAAAAAACAGGTAGAATATTTTAGCTACTGTTCACATTGCTGTAGGAAGTAAAGTTGTGGATAATTCTGAAATCGATTAACACTAGGTGTGAAATGGTTCTTGAGTGATTTATGAACAGTAACTTTGAGAAACGCTTTCCTAAGTGATCTTGTCTTTCTTCTTGGAAATCCAGTGGTGGACTACATCTTGTATTCAGATCGACTTCCTTTTTATTTCCGTTGTGCATGGAATCCATGCACCTTCTCCTCTGAAGTAATTAACATGTGATGATAAAATGTTACATGGTGCTGCTGTAGGTGACCAGCAGTCTGAAGAGGGATTGCAGTATTTTGTTTGTAATATCCCCAGCCCTCATTGCTTCCAAGAATTTGACCCCAGCAGCATTCCTGAAGCAGTCCTTAAATCTTTCCTGCCCTGTCCCAAGACCTCTTGCCTTCATGTCCCTGCACCCCAGTATGCATGAGAGAAGCAAAATGTCTTTTGGACTTGCTGATGTCCTTGAGCTACAGCTACTTCAGCTAATGGTGCACCACAGAACATGAGTATATGGAGAGAGAGCTTCTGCTGCCTAGTGCTGTCTGATGGGCTGAGCAGTTGTTAACATTTGGGAAGCACCTTTTGGTTTTGTTTCATCCAGAAAGGCATGCCATGCATCTTAAAATGCAGTAGCATGTGATGTAACCTGTAGTTAGGATGTTGAATCCAAATTTTACAATGAATCCTTTTGGTTTTACTTTATTAAATCTCTCTAGTTCTACCTTTTGGCATGGGCCATTATTCAGGTGGTTTTCTTTGGGTGATAGTTGGTTTCTGAGATCAGTGCACATGATTCACACCTGTTGCGGGCCTCAGGAAAGAGAAACTGTGAAAATTTCAGTTGCAGATTGGAAGGTTATTTAATGCACTGGGTTTTAAAAAGTATATCATTTTAATTATATATGAACTCTGAAAGCTCTTGGATGTCATTGCAAGAGCGTTTTGGAAATGTCTGGTACACTAGGGAGTTGTCTGCATATGAACTCGTAAAAGCTACCTTACGCGTATCACATAAAGTCCTTCACTGGCTTCCCAGGGATATTTGAAGACCGCTGATCTAATATCATAAAACTTTCTGCTGAAACATCTTCTACCTATTCTCCAGTGCTTGATGAAATTATTACTAGAGCTATCGGGGCTGTATTTTTCTTGAGTTTCCTTCAGATATTTCCAGAGTCACTGCTTGCTCAGTAGGTCGTGTCACCTTCTTGCATGTGATACTTCATGTGTGTTTTCTAATATCTGGATGAACTCTCTTTTTTTTGTCAGCCTCTTTCCTGAGGAATTTTGCCTGCAGTAGGCATACAAGTAAGCACATGCTAAACTTGTTTGAGAAAGGAAAAAATATGACATAGTCAAAAATGTCACATTGAAAACTTAAACGGGAAAAGCTTTGCAATCAAACTTGCCTCATCTCCTTTTGCAACAAGCTCTTCAATATCCCTCAGTACCAAGTTATAAGATTGAGGTAGGAACTGGTGAGATAAGGGAAGGACCTTAGCCTGGGCAGAGAGAGAATGGGTTCAGAACAGCCTTGATGAGAAGCAGCTGGGGCTGTTTTTTTTATGAGAAGCTCAACATGAGCTGTCAATGTGCATCTGCAGCCCAGAAAGCCAACTGTGTCCTGGGCTGCATCCAAAGAAATGTGGCCAGCAGGGTGATGGAGGTGATTCTCCCTGCTCTCGTGGGACCCCACCTGGAGCATTGCATTCAGCTCTGGGGTCCCCAGCACAGGAAGGTCATGGACCTGTTAGAACAAGTCCAGAGAAGGGCCATGAGGATGATCAGAGGCCCGGAGCACCTCTCCTATGAAGACAGGCTGAGGGACTTGGGGTTCAGCCTGGAGAAGAGAAGGCTCCGGGCAGACCTTACAGCAGCCTCCCAGTACCTATGAGAAAGCTGGAGAGGGACTTTTTGTCAGAGATATAGTGATAGGACAAGGAGTAATGGTTTTAAACTGAGAAGGTAGGTTTGGATTAGATATAAGGAAAAAATTCTACACTCTGAGGGTGGTGAGGCACTGGCACAGGTTGCCCAGAGACGCTGTGGATGCCCCATCTCTGGAAGTGTCCAAGGCCGTGTTGGATGGGGCTTTGAGCAACCTGGTCTGGTGGGAGATATCCCTGCCTGTGATGAAATTAGATGATCTTTAAGGTCTCTTCCAACCCAAACCATTCTGTGATTCAATGACCTTACAGATCTCTGGTTGTATTGATCTGGCTGATGGATTAGATCAATATGATAGGACAGAAAATGCAATATCCAAACTTAATGTCTTGAGTCACAATGTTTAAATATGGTTGTCCGTGGCAAGTCTTAATGGTCTCTTTGTTGATTCTCTTTAGGAGGCATCCGGCATCCTTGCAAAGTATGTGGGGGCCTTTGTTCACTTAGGTGTTCATCCCTCATTCAGCATGAAGCGTTATGGCTGATTTTTGCCTTAGGGTGAAAGCTTGTGTTCTCCCTCTCTGAAGTCTCAAGTCGTTTGCATTTTGTTCTTTCAGAGGTAGGAGTTTTGGAGAGAAGACTTAGATGCTTCCTGGTAGATTTCGCTAGGTCCCTTGTTTAACTGTTCTATGAAGTAGCCAGTTCTGTCTGTCATTAAAACCATTACCTCTTGTTAACTCCAGATTTGCTCTGTTGCTAAGCAGACGTGGAGCTTTACTTCTGTTGAAATGTAAATCATTCTTTCTTTGCAAAGCAACACAAAAGTGTCCCGGGAAGTAGCTTCTTCATCTGAGCAGGCTGAGATAGAAATCTGTTTAATTGAAACTGTTATATAAAATACAACACCTGATTTACTTCATGAGGCCCTGGATTGTGTGCAGAAGTACTAATTGCTTTTCACATCTCAAGTATCTCTTCTCTAGGTTGGTGAGTTTACTTCAAAAAGCATAAAGATGTGAGGTGGTCTTTAGAACAAGAAATGTGCTTGAACATTTTCTGAGTCTTGATGATAGGCATTGAAGCTTCGCTTAGCTGCGGCTCACAGATTTGTTTACCAGATCACTTGGCTGATGACGGTCTCGAACTAGCTGTATAACTGATTAAAGCAAAGGAAAACTGTTTGAAAATTCCAGGCAGCACCAGCAAGAACATATGGAATGAAAATAGCTAGTGCTGTCAGTGTGGGTGAGAGACAGACACAGACTGAGTGTGTCAACTAACCGGGACGTGCCAAATACTGAAGAACAATGCAGTACTGTTTAAAGTACGTCTGCATACTCCAAAGGAGGAATTATTGCAGTGGAAGGAGGGAAAAGGGTAGACTTTTGTCTTTTACAACTGGCATGGAGAGGTGAGGCTAAAGAGATTAGAGGTGTTATTCAAATTGTCTGTAGTGCAGCTGTTTATTTAACCTCTAGCTCTGACTTCAAAGCAGAGTGGTAGGAAACAAAAGCTGTTGCGCAGAAGTGTGCAGGCTAAGTGAAATTATAATGTGAGGTTGCTATAAAGTAGATTTTAAGGAAAATTGTAACGTTAATTTGAAATACCTTCTAATGTGTTCTGGAATACTCTGAATCTTGTGGCACAGTGCTTAAATGAGAGACTAAGTAATTTTGATGTAATCAATCAGTCAAGGATGAAAATAATGAAAAATATTTATTTTTGGTACAAAATATCCTTTGACCTTTTCAAGAAATCACTATCTCCTCTGCTTCAAAACTGTAAAGGAAGAAGCATCTCTGTTTGTAACATTTCTATGATTGCTCATTGTACTTTTATTTTTGAAAAAGCCACTAGGCACTCTGAATTTGGTCTGCCACATAGCCTGTTTATTCCCTTCAAGTAAGACTGGAGGACCTACTCTTTCCTTTATGGCATATTCAAATAAGTGCTAAGGTTTAAAAGGCCAGTCATAATCTTAAAAGACTGAGTAATTGCTTTGTACTTGTGGTTTTTATGTTGGAACTCACCCTTCAAAGGCATGGCTTGGAGCGTCTCTCAGTGTTGCTTTGGTTCTCCATCAGCACATTACCTAGCAGCAGCAGACTGAAGTGTCAAATCTCCCAGCTCTTGGGAGTGATGAATCCAGGAGCCATAAACACTTACGTGACTAGTTGTTCTTCCTGCTCGTGCATCTCATCTCAGTGCATGTAGTGTTGGTGGCTGATACAGCACCAAATACATCCATGCCTTTACAGCAGTCTCACCCTGCTAATCCTGGCAACACCTCCAGGAAGTGACAAGTCCCCGTCAAAGGTCACACAGTCACTGTGAAAGAAATGGTGAGAATATTGTGAGTGAGGGAGGCTGAATTCTTGTGGTCCTTTCTGTGCTTTCACACAGTTCAGTCCAGTTCTGCTCCGGTGGCTAGTAGTGCAGGAATTATTTGGCACATACACTCCACTGCGATTGCAGGATGCATTCCAAAGTGTTAAGAAACCATCAGGCAAGAGGGAGTTGTGATGCTTAATTAAATATACGCTTTTCCTTTCCTGACCTTGTTGCAATTACCACATGCTAATAGTGTTGCTTCCAGGCCAACTTAAGAACAAATTTAACAATTGCCACCTGGGAAAATATTGCTTTAAGCATGTGTGCAGACTGTTTTCTGCTTAGGCATGAGTGCGGATAAGTGTCAAGGTCTGGACTAGTAAGCAGTCCCAGAAAATCTCAACTGCAAAATGGAAAAGTGATTCAAATGACTTTTTTTTTTTTCTCATGATCACTAACCTTTGTTTTTTTTTTTTTTTCTTCTCTCTCCCCTCCAGATAACTATTATCTTTAAATCATACCAAGACTGTACGGATCAGAAAGTATACCAAGCAGTGACTGATGACTTGCCTGCAGCTTTTGTTGATGGTACAACAGGTGGAGGCGATGGGAACACCAAGAGCTTGCAAATTGTGGATAAAGTCAGTGGCAAATACATCGAAATGCATGCCAGATATATTGGGACCATGGTGTATATACGTCAGCTTGGGCGCTACTTAACGCTGGCCATTCGCATGCCTCAAGAGTTGGCCATGGCCTACGAGGAGAGTCAGGATCTGCAGCTGTGTGTGAATGGTTGCCCTTCAAGTGAACGTATAGATGATAGTGGCCACTTGCCTTTACCCGTGAGGGGCCAGTCGCTCCCTCAGGTAGGCAGTGCTCATCCCCGGTCCATGTACACACTGGAAACTGCCACCACCAAATGCAACGAGAAGATGCTGGTGAAGGACATCTATTTTTACTCATGCGTGTTTGACCTGCTTACCACTGGTGATGCTAACTTCACGGCTGCCGCTCACAGTGCCTTGCAGGATGTGGAGGCATTGCACCCCAGAAAAGAGCGCTGGCATATCTTTCCCAGCAGCAGAGGGGGTGCTGTGGGCAAGGGTAGCAAATTCTTTGTCAGTCTTGGACTTGTGTGCTTGATCCTTGTTGTGTTTTTGTAGGTGTTGTTGTTTTTTCTTTGTCTATAACAAAGTTTTGAAATATATATTGTCATAATATATTGAGTAAAGATGAGTATATATGTATATACAATGTATATGAAGGGATGTTTTGTCTTGGGACACCCACCAGATTGTACATATTGTGTTAACTGTTCTCTTGTATGTTGGATGTAGTATTCTTTGTATCTATTTGTTTTGCAGTTGGTGAAATGTTTTATAATGTCCCTGCATTGGGACCTGATAGAAAGCACTTTATTTTTTATATATTAAATATTTATGTGTGTATCTGAGTAACTATATTATACATATACAAATGTACATACAGTACTCAGTGCTCTGCCTAGCTACTGCTTGGTTTAACAGATTTTTTTACTGTATTAATTCATGGGGATATTTTCTACGCTTTCTCTTACTGTAGAGACAGCACCTCTCTTGTCCTGTAATGATGTCCATATTTTACTGGGTTCTCTAGTTAAAATAATTTAGAAAGGAATCATATTCTGTCCTAATGGTCCTCCCTTCTTTGGAGGGAGAGAGTGAAGTGCTTCCCATTACCTCAGAAGACCATCTTGTACAACATGATTTACAGAACCTTCTATGTAATTCTGACATTCCCTACTTCCATGGCATGAGTTTCAAAATAAGCTAAGTGAATGTGTTCAAGTGAGACTTACGTAGCTTTGTAGAGCCATTGGAGAGATGATTTTGAAAGATACTAACGGTGTACTTGTGTAAGCGTGTAACATTTCCTCTTCAAAGTAGCTGCTGCAGATGGTTCTGCCATGGAAGGTTAAGTCATTCTGCACTTAGGTGTTAATTATATCAGTATATTAAAAAGGGGGGAGGGAAATGAGGCACCTGACTACTGCTGTTACTGAGGAACTAGGAGAAGAATGATTTGGTGGCTTAAAGGCTGGTTTTACATAGTGCCTTAATCTGCTGCAAGAAACTGCGGTGTTAGTGCATGCTACAGTAACTCCAGCTGCAAGACAGGCTTGTTTCCCTCTTGAAGCTATTCATCTGAGGTTCATTGGACTGATGCATTAGCCCTGCTCTGGGAATAAGACCCAAGTAGCATTTGCCTTTGCTAAAAAAAAAATTGAGCTCGTGTTTGCTTTGGTGGAGGGAGATGGACTTCATTCATGCAGCGAAAGCTCATGTTTTTTATGAAGACTGTTCTGGCAGGGTTGGGGTTATTGACTGGTATGGACAGCAGTTGTCTTCTCAAATGAACTAATTAATTCCTTTCTTGTATGTGTAACCACATGCAGGTGTTATTCTGGGAATACTTGAGATGAAAATAGTCAGAACTGAGTTAAGACAATGTGAAAATTTGTTCTAGGCTAGATCCATTGGCAGCTTGTTCTGTCTAACTGTCTGATGGTGCTGTTTGAGCTGAGCTAGACTTGGGGATTTATGTTGTCTGATTATGTGGTTCCCAGAGTTGCATCTAATGGTGACAGGCTTCTCCCTGTTTTGTGTGGCTGAGCTTCCTCATCACTGCTCTGAATTTAAAGGTCACGTGGCTGACAGCTGATGGACAAGCCCAGCATTGCTGCGGTGATGCATGTACTTCTGGGGCAGACACTATAAACTGAATAATTCCTCTCCCTAGGTCCTGTGTGTATATACATATATAGTATATATGTATATGGGCAATGAGTTGTGAGCCTCTCAGGTAAATAGTATTTCAGAAATAGTATTTCAGTATTTCAAAAAAATTCAGAAATGTAGTACTTCCCCTAAAGAGTTTTCAATTTTCTTCTTCCCGCTGTGGGGATTTCTTGAGAAAATGTTATTTGCACATATTCGTTCTTGACGTCTGCCATCGCCAAGAGAACTTTAGTTAATGCCAAATGTGGATATTTTGAAACTAGTGAATGTTCTCTGGAGAGGACTTAAACTTATAGCGAACATTGTGGTTTGTTTGTTTGTTTTTTTTTTCACATATGCTCCAAATGGTTGTCTTTTAGAAGGCTGCAGATTTTATTTTCATGCTTGGAAACCCCAAATTGTGTCAGTCTTTATAAAGTCTTTTAGATACGGTTCATAAATATACCAGTAAATATATGTTAGTGTGAAAGAGTGACTGTGCAGTGTGTAAATACTTTAAATTATTATGATAGAAGAATAAAGTTGCCTGCCCTGCTGAGGAATGCCTGTGATGTGGTGTTAGTGACCCCTGGTGGGGTGCAGGGAAACTGTGAATATGGGTTAACCCACTGGGCAGGCAATCTATAAGCAAAGCCCTGATTTGTTTCCTAGCCATCCTTTGTTGCACAGGAATGTGGTGAGTGCCATTGCCATACTGCGTGGCAGATGCCTGTTCCTCCTCTGCTAGATAAGCTGCATAGTGAAATCTATGACTAGCCACTGCAGTCCACGCCAGTTTATTGAAGGCACTGTGTGGGAAGCCAACAGCAGGAACCATCTCTTCAGGATTCTGCTTGCACACTTTGCAGTGTTTGCAGAGGTACTTAGAAGAGCTTTTAACATGGTGATCCTGATACTGAGTTCATCTTGATGGGTCTTTAAAAAATCCTTTTTAAAAGTTACTGGAGAGCTCTCAGATCAGAATAATCTTGGAAGAGAAAATTATCTGCTGTGAAACTGAAGAGGAAACAGGCATCAAAAGCATGAAAGGTACAAAAGAGTCCATAAGACTAGATAACTTTGTATAACAAGATGATTTGGTACATGGGTGCTGTAATATTTCAGCTGTGAGGCTAATCACAGTTTGAAGGAAAACTGAAAGCACCAAAGCTTACAAAGTTGTATCAGACACTAAGAATAAACACAATGAATATTGTTTTGCTAGGCTTCTGTTACAGTTAGAATTTGAGGGGTAGGAGGTAGATAGGTCTTTGAAATGCTTTGTGGAAAAAATGGCTGTAGGAAGCAAAGGGAGCTTAAAGTATGTTTATGTTCAGTGTACATGAGAGAAGACCTTCATATCTGTAAGAGCTTATTTTCAAATGTGTCATTTACCACAACAGGCTCTGCAGAAGGCAATATAGCTTTATCATCAGTAATTTAATAACAACTAGTAAGCTATTGCTGAAGCTTTCTTTGTCTTTAAAAAGGTAGCTGATGATTTGGATGTCAGTGGCTTACTTAAAAGATTATTTTGAGTCTCTTCTAGAACATTTTTAACCAGAGTATTTCCTAATCCTGTGCTAGCAGAGCTCTTAACAGCAGCTGAGGGTAGTTCTCTGTAGTTGGGACTGATGACTTCCCTAGGAAGCACGTCACAGAACTGAGCAGAGTACTGGGTGCTTAATCTTTCATTTTTGTATATACATGTGGTTTCTGAAGGAAGCCTCACCTTACAAAAGGAAATGGCACACTCAACTGACTGTCAAACCAAAAATTGCCTTTTTCTCTCCCACTTTTCATGTCCTGGAAAACCTGGTTGGAAGAATAGGCTGCATAGAGCACCTATAAAGTGGGACACAGCCTCATGAAATGCACTGTCTGAGAACAATCTGCCTTTCAGCTGAGTTAGGCCCTCCAATATGTAAGCACATTAGTGCATTTCCTTTGAAATTGATGCTGTTCTGCCAGAAAATAAGTCCCCAACTATTTACAGTCGCTTACCTTAGTGTTATGGATACCATGTGTTTGTTGGATTTTGAGGATGTGGAGTGGCTATTTGCTTACATATACCCTCACTGAAGCAAGCAATGTTGCAAGCTTTGCCCCATCTCATGAGTGTTTTATTAGGGGACATACTTAAGAAAACAAACAAATGGCTTGTGGCTTTCCTCTCTTGTGAGACTCATAGCACAGTTTGAAATCTTGCATTCATTTTCTTCTTCATGTAAGTATAGCTGAAGTTTTACAGTGAAGCTTTCATGCTTTGGGTTCTTTTAATTCCTATATGTGTCTTGACTGATACAAAAGTGTATTCCTTCCTGTCTTTCCCTATTCTGTCTATTCCCTATTCTACAGCTATTAAAGACTGCTACATATAAAAAGCCTAGACGTGACTAGTAATGACTCCTTTTTTTTGAAAGGTGTTCTATGTTGTTGTTTACAAGCTAAACTTTCTTCTGTGTCATGCTGTTAGTTCTCTTCATCCATATTCCAAACATCTGAAAATTATGTGGGCCAGTGTTGTTTATTAGATTTTATCATTCTTACTAATTAGCTTGTTTTAGGGAGCAGCATAGCCACAGATCAAGTACAGGTATGCAGGTAAATTTGTGATGTTGCTGGAAAACAATTGTAGCTGATCTGGTTCAGAATTCTTTTAATCTGGCTATGTTTATAAACCAGACTTCATTGAATTAAAAGCTGCTGATTAGTAAGTCAACTACGACCAATAAGACTGATTAGAGACTTTGGGTACATCATGCCGGGGTAATATTCAGAGATGATATCTAGCTATAAAAAAAGACTTCTACCACATGTGGATTGTCAGTAGTTTTATTTATAAGAATTATTTTCATGATTATTGCAGTTTTAAAGTTTAATTTCCACTTTTTTTTTTCTCCTACACCATAACAGTAGAAGAACTACCCTTTATATATAGGCAATGTGTAGTTTTTATTGATTACAACCATGTGATGAAGGCTGGATCTACAAAAGATTCTATACACCTAGTTGGTGTGTGAAGTATTTAAATCCAAAACAGATTCACAGTCTTCTCAGCTTGAATCCAGAGGTTTCTCTAGGTTCTGTACCTCTCTGTTTTATTAATCCGGTAAAGTCCCTCAGGGTGGCTGTATTTTTGCCACCAAGCAGAGTAAAATAACATGGTCTTGAGGGTTGTGCCTGCACCCTACCCAGATTCACGTGGTTCATCTGCCTAGTTCACTTAACAGGGCTTTTTTGGCAGGTAATTGACCTGCTCACTCCTCATGCTTGGCAGATGATTGTAGGAGTTGCTGGCAAGCTGAAATTCCTCCTCTGCCTGAGCAGATATGATCTTTCACATTTTATGGTAGTGATCATGCCCTAAAAGGCAGGAGCTATTCTCAAATAAATGCTATTCTGCTTTGCTTCAAAGTGACACCTCTGTCAAAACAAGGCCTTAGGTGCCTTGAAAGAGGCTTGATGCGTACAACACTAGGTAGTTATTTCACCTCAGTTCAACAAACTTAACGTACTCAGTGGAGTCAGAGGCACTATTACAGGCTGGCTTAAATTGTCTTCTGGAGGTGCTCATGGGTGTCCTTCCATAGAGGTGGAACCTGGACATGCAGTTTTTGAACAGCTGATGTCAGTCAAAGTGAATCCAGGCCTGGTATGTAATGTTCAGATTCCCACATAGGTCTCTACTCAGGAACCTATTTTTGCTAGAGACAAGCTAGATGACCCAGCACTTCCCGCCTGGCACCACACTGATGTCCCATAAGTAAGCGATAAATCTTGGCCTCTGCAATCTTCACAGCTGTCAGGGCATGAAAAACCTGAGGTTTCAAAACACACCTGAGGAAGGCAACAACGGCACCACAAATAAATAAGCAAACAAACAGATAAATAGAAGAAGCAGCAGCAGAAGTCAGGGGACAAAGAGGAAAGTAGAGATTGTGAGCAGGATCATGGTGGGTAAGGCTTCTAATCTTGATTTTGGCCTTCAGTTCCCTGACTGTATTTTCCAATGAACAACACAAATGCTGTGACATAGGTGTCTGCATAGGAGAAAGGGCTCTGTTTTCAAATTAGTGTGTTCTGTCTTTTAGGCTGTCCTTCGGTTTTTCCCATGCTGGCTCTGCTTTCTGCAGTTCAGTACTATATAATTGTTTTGCAGAAATAAGAACATTTTCAGTAAGTGAGATAGCCAAAATCCTTAAAAGCCCTGTAGCCAAATTGATAGAGGATTTGCCTAAGGGATCCGTGCTGGGATTCCCAGTCTAAATTATGTAAAGAAAACATCTAAATAAAGCTTTTCTTCCTGTAGTGATCGTTATGCTATTGCTTCTGAGAGCAATAAATGGAGGCCCAAACTCACTTAGCTGTGAGCTCTGGTGGAAGAGGGCACTACTTCAGAGCTGGAGTTGCCCAGTCCCATGAGGAGTCACCCTGGCATTTCCTACCGGACAGCTTAAAGCTGCAAAGCCCTGCTGTGGATCCTGATAATCAAAGTATCTCAGTTAAATGTCTGCTGGATAGCAGCACAAACCAAATCTTTGCATGCTATGCTTAAATGACTGCAGTGCCTCATTTAAGTGATTTTATAAATGTATGATGCAAGTGATTTTAAAAGCCAGCACAACCCTGAAATCATCGGAGACGGCTGAAATACACTCAGTGTAAAAAGCTTGGTACCTGGGTTACACCTCTGCTGTGGGCTAACACCAGTGGGTGGCTGAGCCCCATGCAGCCACTTGCTCACTCCCCCCAGTGGGAAAGGAAGGAAAACTGGAAGGACAAAAGTGAGAAAATTCATGGGTTGAGATAAAGACAGTTCAATAGGTACAAAAAATAATAATACCAAAAAAAATTTGTGCACAATGCAACTGCTTACCACCGGCTGACCAATGTCCAGCCAATCTCCGAGCAGCAGCAGTCTTGGCCAACTTTGCTACAAGTTTATATTGCTGATAATGACACCACATGGTATGGGACATCCCTCTGGCCAGCCTGGGCCAGCTGTCCTGGACGTGTCCTGTCCCAACTCCTGGTGCACCCCCACCTTCCTTGCTGGCAGGGCAGCACCAGGAGCTGAATAGTCCTGGGCTCTGTGTGACACTGCTCTGAAACAACTGAAACAATCTGCAACAACTGAAACATCAGTGTGTTATCAGCACTGTTGTGGGCACAAATCCAAAGCACAGCACCATGACAGCTACAATGAAGAAAATAAATTCCTACTCTGACAAAACAAGCACAATCTGTATTTGATAAAAGTCCTTTAACTTGGCTCCCTTTTATAAGTCTCCCAGATGGCTGATCCAGCACCTGCCCTTTACCAGAATTACCACCCAAATTTTCCATACCAGTCCACTTGGAAATACTTAAGACCTACATTCAAAGACCAGTTTAGTGTTAAGGTATCTCTCTCCAACTTTCTGTAGGTGGGATAGCATCTCATGTTGGAGGAATAATTCTCTCTCTAACCCTTAATCTTTGGGTACTACTGTATCAGGAACAGCTGTGTGCAGGCTCTGAGGACTGCAGTATTGAGTCTAGGTGTCTAAAATCTTCAGTGATTAAAGGATGTAATCTCCATAAATCAACAAGCTCAACTTTGCAGATGGGTCTAGGTTTTTCTCCTTGGTGTTCAATGCTGGTGGTCAGTTGGCTGGTAAAATCAGTTGCTGTACTTTTTCACTATGTAAGTTTAGATGAGTAATATACTGATGGCAGGATTTAATTAGAAGATGATAAATGGAAATGAAAACAATATGGGTTCAGTGGATGATTTCCCCAATCTGAAAAGTTTTCACAAAACTTTAGCATTATTAAAGGAACAAATCAAATATTTATTTTGGTAAAGACATATGATTGCATGTAGCTTAAATAACATTAAGCAATGACACCACAGGCTAAATATGATCTTGATAGAAATGTATTTTTCCTGTTTTCACACATTAATTTCTCAAATTCTGAGTTGGCCTTATCCAACATAACTTCTTTTCTTGTCCTAAGATTAGAGGATTGTGTTTAAACCATGTTTGCCAGCCACTTAGCTGGTATTTTTTTTATTTTTATTTTTTTGCATTACTTTATTTACCATACCAGCATCTCTTTCACTCATTTATTAAAGCTAACTTCTGACAATAGAAGCCAGACAACCACAGTGCAGCAACGATGCTCAAGACTGTAGTTCTGAGAGTATTGTTCTCGCTGTATTCTTAATAGCTCTGTAGAGCATGCATAATGAGAAACTTTGAATAACTGTGTGAAACAGAGTTAGTTAAAGACAGGTTGGCAGCCATCCACCTGAACTTCCTTGCTTTTGACCACTTAGTAGAATATTAGAGCGTGTCCTTGGCAGTCTTCTAAAGCAACACCCAGGCTAGTAATCAAAATCAATATATCTATTGCCATTTTGAAGCTGGGATTTCAAGCATGAAGGAAAACTTCCAGAGAAGGCTGACAAATTCTTCTGAGGGATGGTGGCAAATGAGCTGTAAAAGATGACTCCTCCTCTTGGGACAAGCTTTATTCTGTTAGGTTATTATCATGTTGGGCTTGTTAATTTAATTTCTCTAGGGAATTTGCAAAATTTGCAACCGTTTACAAAAATGTTTAAACAAGAGCTAGGAAGATCCAGAGATTGTGGCCTCATCCAAGGAATCACCTGAGATCCACACCACCCATCTTCTGCCCTTATGCATGGGTAGTTCAAAGTCTGAACTAACCATTAAGTAATTTTTGCAGCATCACTTCCACCACAGGGGTGACTCAGCTGGCCTTCTTGACACCTTGTCCTCTAGAGAAAAGGGTTTGGTGTGATATTCAGGTGGCTGGTGGATTCAAAAAGCTTCAGAAAGATGAGGCTGTTGCACAAACCAAATTCTGTCTCAGATGGGGCTGGCCCTGGTCATGCCATTACATTAATGAAGTTAAGCTTTATAACCAAACTAATTTAAGGTGACTTTGTTAAAAGTAGTTGAGAAGAAAAAAATAAAATAAAATAAAAACATACTGGAACAAAACCAAAACAAACAAACAAAAATTAAAGAAAAAAAACTTTGCAGTTTATTAATTGATTTAACAATTTCATTGATATGAGAAAAAGTGACAGTATGAAAGGGGGCATTGCTTTGTAGAAAGCCCTGGAAAACAGGGTGTGTCAAAATAGACTTTTTCTGAAGTGCCTAGTGACACAGTGGGTAATTCTAATGAAATTAACTAAATAATTATGAGGTAATAGTAAATCTTCAAGCTCAGGGAGTTATCATGAGTGCACGCCTCTGCCCTTCCAGAGGGTATCGGAGAGGCTCAAGTCCTCCATGGGGACCAGAGCTTATGGCTGTGAAGCTCATTTCTGTTGTCTGAATAAGGATTAATCTACTGCTTACTCCTGCTCAGATGGGCCATTACAGATATACACCACAATATCACCAAGGTTGACCTGCCTACTAGCCTTGGCCCATAAAATCATCTGGCTCATCATCCATCCCTTGGAAGAACTCCATGCATCCCCACAGTTCCCTTATGTAAAGGACAAATCCCCATCTTTACCTTCTCAGCCTGTGCTTTCCAAAGAGCCATTATCCATCCAGTGCAGCATCAGTCATACAAGCTATCTCACCACATCTCTGTGTTCCCAGTCAGAACACACACCAGCAATCAAACACAGATTCCTCTTAATTCCTCCTGGTTTTTCCACATGCTGCATGGATTAGTGTACAGAATGATGTCATGATGATTTTCCAGATGGTGTAATGATGATTTTCCAGAAAGCCTGTGAGACCTGTCCCCATAGTTCTGGCCTCTTGGCACTTCCTTGTTTGTGTGCATATGTTCGGGATGAGCACCTTTCTTCTGTTTTGTTGGTATAAAGGTTTCCCCTGTCCACATCATCCTGCACCTTTTCTTCACCAACCCAGGCCACAACTTCCTCACTTGATTGTGTCTTCATCTCCCTCCTTTGCTGTTCCTAATCTAAAGCTCTCCTCACCAGTTTGGCCAGCCTTGACAGACCTGACAAGCTTTTGCTACGTTAAGTTTTGCTACATAAAGTCAGGAGGGTCTTTGATCCTCAGAGATGGTCCTGCAGTCATGAAAGATGAAACCCTGCTGTTGACACCAGCTGCAAAACAGCTGTTGACCTGCAGGGTCCATCCACTTCTCCTCAAGCTCTTCCCTGTCACTGGCATGACAGAGGAGACACCACTGGGCCATGGTGCCCTTACCTTTAGAGCCATGGAGTCACTGGTGCCGTGCTTCAGGTCTCCCCGATTGCATCACTGGTGCTCATGTGGACAGGCAGCAGGGGAGAGCAGTCCAAGGGCCAGACAAGCTTTGGTAGCCTCCCCGGAATGTACCAGTCCCAGACTTCGGCAAAGAGCAAACCTCCCTTGACCTTGGCCTAGGCCAGGTCAGCAGCCAGGGACCTCTGCCGCTAGAGCAGGGGGTTTCCCACTGCAGCCACCTCCTGCTGGTGCTGCTCTGGGGGTTCAGGCACAGCCAGCTGTGGCTCTTTGCTGGTCACAACTCCCAGCCCCTCATCTGCTACCAATGAACCCCTTCTGTCAGTGCAGACCTGCAGGTGGGGCAGAAGACCTCTCCTGAGACCTAAAAGACACCAGTTTCTAGACTTTGCCCTCCTGGGAGTCTCTATTTCCCACACCAATCTGCACAGACTCTGCTTGCCCCCTCTGCATCTCAGAGAAGCTGTCACATCCCTTATGGCTACTTGGACGTGTGATTATGTGAAGTCAGGCAGAGGCTAACATGAATGAGAGGTACTGCCCTAGGCCCTAAGATTTGTAGATAGCTGGAAAGACTCTCCTTTTCTCTTTCTGTCTTTTGTTCATTTTCAGATACCTTAAGAATAGCATGGTGCTATCATGATGTCATCCAGATCGATGACAAAAGCTCCATCCACTTCCTTTAACCATGAGCTGAAACATTCACTTCAAAGGTCTTCTCCTAGACTCTATTATTCTTTGCTCTCTCTTTTCTTCCTTTTTCCTGATGCTGTAAGCTTTCCTAGAAATATGCATCTTAAGCAATGCAGTCAGAAACAGCCATGATGACTTCCCCGTATTTGTTTCATAAAGATCATTTTAGAATCTGATTATTTTTTCATAGGGAAAATAAAACACGTCTCACGTCATAGACTAGAAGGATCCAAAATTAATTGTGCCAACTGTCTCATTCTCAAATTTTCAATGCTGGAATTAATTTTGGGAAGATTAGTTCCTTCTGAAACTCAAAATTGAGCTAATATATGTAATTTACATATAACTTAGATTTGAGAGAAATGAACAGACCACAGGAAATATCAAAATATCACCTGTTAAACTGAACTACTCACAAAGGTGAAAATAAATACAAAGAACCTTATGGCTAATCATCAAAAATGTTTAATATCTAATAAACAATCAAGCATCTCCAATGCTTCAGAAAAAAAAAATCATCCTCATTAAAAGTACTCATGGTAGTGTATTCTTCAAAATTACTTATCATTGACAGTAAGTTTAGAAAAAATCACTATTTAACATTTATGTATGATTGTTCATGCAAAAGTCTGTAGCAAATTTCTTTTAACCATTAAGTTTTCCCACCTATGCCATCTTAAAACCTGGAACCTTGATGCAAATTTTCTGCAGAGAGCATTTCAGCCCATCAGCTGCCTAATCCAGCTGGCTGTGCACCTCCCTCTAGTGGCTCAGGCTGCTTCCCTGAACGTCTGGCAAGAGATGGAACATCCTCTTCCCCCTCCATCTTCTACACAGGATGAAAAATGAAGCCCTGATTATAAAAACATATCTCTAATTTATGAGAAGATTGAATGTCAGAATAAGGGAGAAAAGAAAGTATGCACTGTTACATAGACTATATGATTCAAAATTAATTTATAAAATAAAATGAAATGAAGCTTAATAAATAAAACAGTTTGCACTTCAAGCAGCACTTTCTGATTAGCAAATAGTGCAATATTCTCTGTTCACTCACATAAACTCTCCATATTTTCATTTTCTAAAATCATGTTAAAAGACAAAAGTAAGAGCAGCTAGTATCTAAAGAATGATTGCAAAAGCAATAAAGTATTTGAGAGACCTGAAACTACAAGCAAACATTTACAGTAGCCTCCACAGGGCTGTTTCATGGTCACTTCTGTCAGGGGAAAAATGACTGAAGAAATGAGAATCCCTGAGAACCTGAATTTTTAGACATGTTCCAGTTAATCAAGCTGACATGCTTTATACACCATGTGCATAGTACAGTAACTTGTACAGTAACTTGTACTTATTTTGTCTGAATTGACTGTCAAAGCAATTTCTTTTAATATAAGACAGAATATTTGGTGTAAATGGAGAGCACCTCACTATCTCATTAAAATTCTTACTCAATAAGCTAAAAGCTCCTAACATGGCAGGTACCATGGCATACCTTTTTGTACCCCTGTGTGGGAGACACGGATTGACTCTGAAAGCACTGGAATTGGCACAGAGAGGAGAGATGTGATGTCCCTGCACCTGTGGGAGGCAACGACACCACAAGACATACGCAGGCTTGGGGGTGAAAACTTTCCAGTGCAGCTCTGCACTCTGTCACTGCTTTCCCTAGGGGAGAGAAAAGCTATGTCTACGTTGGCAAGTCATGCAGCATGGTAGGATTGCAGAGCAAAACATCTGGAATTGAGGACCCAGCATCCACACCTCACACCTTGAGGGAGAAGGAGGTCATATCTGCCAGGTTTTGATCTGGTCTGGTGGCTTGTCTGCTCAGAAGGTGTCTTCCCCTTTGGCTGCATCTGCAATGAACCTGTCCTATGCAGAGGGAAACTGCTTTACAGTGTAAATCAAAGTGCATAAAAAGAAAGGGATCAGGAAATCCTCTTCAAAAACCCATGCCTTGCCAAGTTAAAATCTGTTGTAGATGCATGGGATGCGTACTAAGTGTTCTCCATTTTCTGGAATCTTCTGTACACCCACAGCAGAAACATCAGGCACCTGGCTCAAAAGAGTCTGAGAATGGTGACCAAGTTTATGTGGTTAAATGTGTATTATGTCAGTATAATTACTAACTTGTGGGTGTTGTGGATATTTATCTACCTGAGTGCTAGACTTTCCATTGATGACTATAGAGCAACTTCTTCCACGGATAGCTGAAATTCAGGTTTTACACAGTGTCTCTGGAACTATTATTTTAGTGCTAGTTTCCCAGACTTTGTGTCTGCCTTACAAGCAGGTTCAGTATTTGGAAAAGGTGGAAAGATTTGAGGCTCTACAGGTTTACCATGTCATCACACTCCCAAAGCAGATGGAAGATGCACTAGAATAGTCAGCCACAATGTTTAATGAGACCACAACTAACTAAGAAAATGTTTTCCACAGATGATAGACTACATAGCCTCGAAGTTACTTACTCTATCACTCTGTGTAGTTGTGTCATCTGGGAATACCAGGGTGTATTCACACTATGTGGGACACTGACAAGGCCAGTACCTGGGTGCTCCTGTGTTTAGTTTTGAGATTACATTCCATTGTGTTCCTTCTTCACAACAGACAGGAAGAGAGAACCAAGGGATGTTTGTGGCTGTTTCACATTTGCTCTCTCACAGACACTTGTGCAAGAGCCTGAGTTGTCCTCATGACTGTGACAGGTGCTTGTGTTCAAAAAAATTTGCAAAGAAGAGATTTTGTCTGAACAACATTGGTGCATTGGCATTCTGAAGCTGAATTCTAAACTTTTTGTTTAATTTAGTGCTCAAATTTTGGTATGTGAAAAAGAGAGGAAGACAATTACACACAGGTCCCTGCCATGGAGAAATATGACCACATCTGTCTCAAGTTGTTCATTTCCAGAATTTGCAAACTTATGCATAACCCAAACAGTTCTCCCTTAATATGCCTGCTTTTAGCTTTCTCATTTTGCATCTCACTTCTGCTGAAAAAAATATTTTTAAGCGAAGAACCAGTGAAAAGATTTGGGTTAATAATCGGAATTCCCACAAACTAGCAATTTTTCAGTCAATTGAATGAGCATGTTCCACCTCCCTGCCTACCAAGCAGGATCCCCTGGCATCAGCTGTGTTTGTCTTCCTGCTGGAACCTGAGGCCCTGCTTTGAGAACGCTTGAATGAGCTCAGATATTAAGTGAGAAGGGCCAAAGTAAACAATAAGATACGCACATTAAAGTATTTTGGTGCTCAAAAACAATGGTTGTTAATGACATTTCTACTATCTAATATGTGTCTCGTGACCCCTGCTGTTATCTTGGAATAATACCAGCTAATCTCACAAAAAATACATTTTTAAGTGTTTGCAATTAGTAAACTGAATGCATCATAGTGTACCTGAGAAAAAAAATGATTAGACTTGAATTCAGTGATCATATACTGAATGATGATAAAATAAAATAAATAGAAATAAAATAAAATAATAAAATAAAATAAAATAAAATAAAATAAAATAAAATAAAATAAAATAAAATTAAAATAAAATAAAATAAAATAAAATAATAAATATATACGACATGGTATTTTTCATGTTCTCTCCATCATGAATGAAGTGGACTTCCCTACAAAAAAATAGTTTGGTACTATTTGGTCATTAAATTTGCATCATCAGGATTGTCTAGAAGACTCTGAATTAAGACTCTACAAGCACACTTAGTTCTGGAATGTCCAAACATTTGAATTTGGACATTTGCAGTTATGCAAATGTCAAGTTACTCTTACATACCTGTAAAAGAAATTGAAAATATTCTTATCAAAAATATTCTTACTTCAGTTTTGAGTCCTTACTATGTAAAAGAAATTATTACTTTTTTTTTTTTAAGTGCTAAGTTCTCAGTCCACAATTTTTTATTCTATATGTTTTATTACGCTACAAACCTCTATATAAAATCTTTGGATTACAAATGGAAAAAGAACTTACTTATAGTTAATGTAAGCAAATTTCAAATAAGTAATTTCAATGTATTGTTGAAATTATGGAAATATCATTTTTGCTTTTAATAATATGGTATGTTTTGAATTTTATACTTAAATAACATTGTGTTCTCCCTAGTAGAATAACTTTCTACCTAACTGCAAGAGTGATCCTTACATACAAATGGAATATTCAAAAATTTAAAACCAAACTGTCTGATAAATTTAAATGCAATCTTTAAGATGTATCATACTTTTTCTTTTTTTTTTTCTTTTTTTTTTTTCCAGTACTGTAATTTGAAAGAACATAAATAAACAAAAATCTAGTTGCTCTGTCATAGTTTAGGACACACAATGGCAGAATATATGGAAAGAGTTTATTTTCACTTGCATTCAAGATTAGGGAGTTTCTCTAGAATTTTAAAACTGCAGAAAGACAGTCATCTTTGTGATTTTCTGCAGCTACATCATTGGACTTCACAAAGGTAACTATTTCAAAAGATGATAGACATACCTGCAGACTGATAATTTGGCATAATGTCCTTTTTATTTAATTTTATATTTTTTCTAATAATTTTGTTATACTCTTGTTGGAGTGTAAATATTATCTCTCTTTTTATGAATTCACTTAGTCAAAATAGTATGTGGAAGTCTGCATTATCAAAAATATCACACCAGATAAAATTGCTCTATATACATTAAAATCTTGCCTTGAACATGCAGGACCTGCAGGGCAAACTATCTGTTAGCTAAAGGATGTACACTCTGAACATCTCTATCTCTCTCTCCAATTACTGGCTAGAGATTGTCCCAGTGGAATATATTTGAAGGGAAAACACAGTTTTAAAACACTAAACTGAAGGAAGCAGTGATTCATTTACATTTTATTTTATTATTTTATTTTTATTTTATTTTATTTTATTTTATTTTATTTTATTTTATTTTATTTTATTTTATTTTATTTTATTTTATTTTATTTTATTTTATTTTTAATTAAAACTCATAATGAGGTATCTCTTTCCTGAGCATGTTTCCTTGCATCAAGGTTAATGAATGACTGGTTCCTAACTTGTCAGATATAATTGTCTGGAATTTGACATGACTTAGTGAACCCTCAAGATCTTGGGAGGTAAGGTTAATTTTCTAGCCCTGATTACTTTCATGAGAAAAAAAAAAAAAAAAGAGACTGGATTAGAACTCACCTTTCTAGGTTTTATGGTCTTGATTAACTTCAGTGAGATAAAAATACAGTTTTCTGTTGGCAATCTTTTAAAACTGATATCCTCCCTATTCCATTCTCCAAAGAGAATGTATCTGCAGATTTCATTACATGAAGAACAAGATCAAATCCCCAAAACCTATTTTTTATATTAAAAACAAAACAAAACAAAACAAACAAACAAAAAACCCAAAACTATATTTTGTATCAACAGCTTCTTTGTAAACAGTGCCAAAAAGGGAAGGAGCAGACAGTTCCAGAAAAATGAACTGAAAGGCCTTGGACTTCTGACAGTTTTATTATGGATGCTCAGCGCCCTGGTAGCTGTGTGTATTGCTCAATCATTAACTACATTTTGTGGTCCCAAAATTCACAGGACCTAGCTCTTAATTTTGATACTGATAAACATAGTTTCACAGAATATAATCTTAAGCATTTCAGAACTTCTAAAGTAACATTAAATTGAGCTTCACTTAAGAGAACAATGATTTGATAAGCTCACAAATACCAAAGCTTCAAAGTTCTTTTTTCCTTCTCTGTGGTGTGCAAGCAATGTTAAAGAAACATTTGATAGTGTTAATTGGGCTGTGCACTACAGGTACAGTCACCTATCAGCACCAGGGTTAATACCAACCAAAGACAGTAGACAGTTTTAAATGATGAGCAAGAAGATTCTTTTCCAAATGTTCCAATTACTTCAGCAAGTACTAAATTTATTGCAATTAAATCTCAGTGGAGGTCTTTGAGTGCAGGAGTACAAAAACCTCTTTAATTCATTTATTGCATGTGATCAGATCTGTTTTTCTGACACAGGTTGTTTATTTTCAGGGAAGACAGACTTAAAAACTGAGCTTGCTGAAAAACCTGTGACAAAATATTCACCTTTTGCAAATTAATAATTCCAAGTATGTTCCTTGGGCTTCACCCTGAGTATATGAACTCAAAATGGATGTATATACTTTTTTCTAACAGGACCTAAAGTTTATGTTTTAAAATCTCTTGAATTCTTTCATCAGAGGTTTCCGTAAGGCTTTAATAATTATTCTTTTTTTCAGATCACTTTCAGTGAAGCTCAGGAAACATACTTTCACAGTAGCTCCTCTTACAATGACGACATTTTAATTTTAGTATTTCACCCATAATCAAGCTACTCTGATAGTCTGCCAAACTGTCAAAAACAGGGCTATTGCAACATCCTTATTAAACCTCTGTGCCCTGGAGCACTCTGGTTTAACCAGTTCTAGCAGTTTTGCCAGTTCCTTGTTAACAGCTTGTGACTTGCAGCACACCACATTTTTAGCCTGACAGTTATTATGGCAAGCCCCCATCTTAGCAGTATGAACTTAGATCCAAGCTCTTCCTTAAGCATTTCCCAGGAACACAGCACACAATCCAGAATACATGTTCCCTTGGGATGTCCTCTTGTTCTCTTTGAAAACTTCCTCAGTGGCTTTTGGGAAAGAGTGATAAGGGTTTACAAAATCCTCAGGGAAATGAGAACTTGAACTTGGGCTTTCATTTTACAGGGATGCACAGGTTTTGCCAGCTGCAGCAGCCAGCCTGGAGTGAAGGTAGGAGCTGGCTAGTGATAGAAACAGCAGCATGTTCCAAAAATGAAACTGCAGGCTATGAACACGAGGGCACTGGGTTGGAGGCTTTGGGGAAAACCAATTGGAGTGTGCAGTTGGCTTCTGTAGAAAAATGAAATAGAGCTGGGGGCAGATTGCCATGAGGATGGCTTTCATTCTTTGTCCCTGGTGTGGACTGACAAAAATATATGGTGAGGAACTCTGAGGGTGAAGCAGTGAGCTGAGAATTTGGGCTGAGAAAATCAAGGCCATCAGTACCAGACTGGGCTGGGATACTTCAGGTTGGGACAGCAGGGTCAGAGGGGCTGGCAGTGTTTCAGGGCACCATCTCTGGGCTGGTACCCTAGAAATACATGCTCACCAGACTCCTCTCCCCCACAGAGTATTGCCAGGCCCCCCAACTTGGCATGGGATCATCATTCGTCCAGCAATGCCCTCCTTTCTGTTGTTACGAACATGGTACCTCTAGCTATGAGAGAACAATTGTTCCCAGCTTCCACAATTAGAAACACCAATTTGCTCAAATTTACAATTAATATTTTTGGCAGAAAATACTAAACAGGAAAAGATTTCATATGGCCTTAGTCACTAAAGGGTATTTTCACTGGCTTTCATTTGCAAAATTCACACAAAAAGGCACTATGTGGTATTAAAGGTTTGCAAATCAATTCCAGAATAGAAGTGGTACTGCTAGGCTGATTTTCTCGGCAAGAATGTGACATTCTGTGGTTTGCCAGCCAGATCTGGCCTATGGCCCATTCGTTGTAGAATTCTTTACCAGATGCCCTTTAAATGTGGCCCAAGATTCATCTGTACATAGTATGAATTTTTTTTTTGTGGCAGTCTGTGTCCTGCTGTCGTTTTCCCAAAGTGCTGCGGAATCTTCTGCAGCCAAGTGGTGGGCAAATCTATCCATTTCTTCTTTATATCATATTCTACAATCATTGCAGAAGATAACATAAGCTCCCAGAAATGCTTTAAGAGGACTGGGTAAAATAGACATCCATTGACTGTCTACTGATACATCTTTTGTATGTACAATGTACATCTGTGGTAGTCCTGTGATGGAAAAAACCCAGGTGTATAGAAACTTCCACATGATGCCACATCACTGACTGTGACTGAAGGTTGTGGAACACTTGTTCCGGAAACGTTAAGCAGCTAACCAAGGTTCAGCTACTTCACATACAATTTAAAGATATTAATGTAGACCATTACATAGCTAGCTATACTACTACTACTACTACTACTACTACTACTACTACTAAAGTAGTGTAACAGATCAAGATTGGACTAAGTAGGTTGGGGTTACAGTTGGGTATCAGGTGTTGACTAAATACAGAATTATTATTAATCACCATCCTGGTTTTGTCTAGGATAGCGTCAATTTTCTTCTCAGTGGCATGTGATACTTTGCTTTGGATTATTTTGAAAACAGTGTTGGTAACACACCGATGTTTTGGTTGTTGCAGAGCAGTGCTCGCACAGAGCCCAGGACTTTTCAGCTCCTGTTGCTGCCCTGCCAGCGAGGAGGCTGGGGGTGCACCAGGAGCTGGGAGGGGACAGAACCAGGACAGCTGGCCCAGGCTGGCCAGAGGGATGTCCCATGCCATGTGGTGTCATGGTCAGCAATAAAATGGGGGTAAAGAAGGAGGAAGGAGGGGTGTTTGGAGTGAACACGTTTGTCTTCCCAGGTAACAGTCACACGTGATGAGCCCTGCTTTGCTGGAAATGGTGAACACCTGCGTGCCAATGGGAAGCAGTGAATTAATTCCTTGTTTTGCTTTGCTTCTGGTTGTGGCTTTGGCTTTACCCAGTGAACTGTCTTTATGTCAACCTGAGTTTGCTCACTTTTATTTTTCTGATAATCTCTCCCATCCCAGTGGTTGAGGAGTGTGAGCAAGTGGCTGTGTGGGGCTTGCTGCCTGTGAGCTTAAACTGCAGCAGTACTTTTTGTTGCTCAATGTGAGGCTCGAAGATGGGCTTAAGGGGCTTGAGATGATGACAGCTTTGATTGCAGTGTGGAGTGTGCTAGACAAAATTTATATATGTTGTATGTGCTAGTTGGCAGGCTCCTGCGCTTGCCTTACTGTATATTAGAGTCTAGTGCTTGTTAGTGGCTGCTTTTGCTTCTGTTGTTTGCTATACTCCTTATAACCCACCCTGTTGCATCTGGGAACCTTTTGATAACAGCCAATGCTTTGCACTTGGACTGGCAGATTTCTTCCTGCTGCGGGACAGTGAGTGAGAAGCTGTGTGGGACTGAGCTGCCTGCCATGGTCAAGCCAGACCAAACCCAACACCCTGAAAGTTTCTTCATAAAATCCAGATAAAGTATATCTCAAAGGACTGTTGCTTGTTTTACTTTCCATGAATGATTAAGATTCATGAAGATAAGACATACTATAGAACAGAAGAAAATAAGTTAGAAACACAGTCTTGATAAACTGCAATATATGCATGCAGATTTCGTTATCAGTGTAGGTATATAATGAAGTTCTGGAGTAAAGTGAAAGGCAGATACTTATCCAAGACTTACTACTTTTCAAATACAAAAAAATACACCCTACTGCTGCATTTTTTTTTCCTACAATATGTCATACAGAATATGAACAAACGTCTAAGATCTTTTACAAATTTATTCTCCTTCTATATTTTTGTATCAGTGCAATTCCCACTTAAAATATACATTAAAGGCCTAATGCTTTCTCAACTTTTAAAACAAAGTAAGCAGCTTTCACATTAGGTTTATAAAAATGCTACAGATAACATCACATAAATTAAAAAAGCAGAATTACCCTTTTTGCATATTAGCTATTCCTGGTCCTACCATTTTCTTTTGAAAACAACAATGGAGTTTCTTTCTTTTTTAATGAAAATCAACAATTATCACTAAATGTCTGTATTCACCCAAAAGTAATTTCCCGTTTGTTTATAGCTTTCAAAATTATTTAAAAAGATAGTTAGAAATAAGTTTGTAGGGTTAGCAGGCTGCAAAGACACACCAGAAATAGCCATTTGCTTTAGTATTAGCCATGTACACAGGGAAATCTTTCACTGACCCCAATCAGTGTGCTAGCACAGGGATGAAGGGACCAGAACATGCTCCTCATGACTCTGTTATTCTCGACTTAATATCTTAAGATGAATGACTGGACTACAGAGGAAAATGAAAAGGATAAGAAACATTTCATGAATTCCAGGAGTCTCTTTTTCTTTCTGCTGCTAGCATTGCCTCATATAATCAAACTTCTTCACTACCTCTTCTGGAGCATTTCACATATAAAAGCTTGACCAGAAACTTTTAAGAACACAGCTTAAATTGCAGGTGTAACCATGCTGGTCTTCTGCTTGTTGAAAGAATGAGCAGAGATACAAGTGACAGCATTGTACATTTATCATAACAAACTTCAACCAGTACAAGTGGCTGATTCATACCAGTTACCCGTTACCGATTAGAATAATAATATTATTTAATAGAGATAATATTATTATAGAGATAATATTATTAAATAGAATATTAATATTATTTAATAGCAAGAGTCTTATTTCTATGAAGGTTAAAAAAAATAAATAAATAAACCAGATGATCTCATTTCAGCCTTGGTACCCAAGAGGGACTAAGATTCAGTTAAATTTTCTGTTCAAATAAAACATGATCACAGAGATACTAGTAAGAAAATGTCTCATCAGAAACAAGAAAACCAGCATCATGATGTAGTATCTTTAGTGTCTTTGTCTACATTCCTAAGAGGGAGGTCATTACCTGCCAAAAAATCTCTTGTCATTGACCACTGAGCCACTAACACATAATACTGAGATTTATATTGAGAACATAATATTGAGACTGAAAAAGTGCCCCTTAAAATACATTGCTACAAGAATACTTCATTGAGATTTTACACTTTAGATGGGAAAACTACAGCTAAATGGTAACACCAGTGAAGTAACAAATACCACTAAGACTCCTTTATTGATGACAGAGGATAGTGCAGGGACAAAACCAAGCTCTAAAAATAAGGAATGCAAATGTCATCAAATTTACCCAACCTAGGGAGGCAGCCCTCTCTGTTACTGTGCTGTCCTGGTCTCAGACAGCAGTAAGGACACACTCCTTTTTGTGGGAGTGCCAGGTTTCTGCAGAAACTGCCATCTGGTGTTTGAAAACTGCCAGGCTGGTGTTTGACTCTGCAAGTCCTCTATCTGACAGTAGTGAAAGTCTCTCTCAGAAACCACAGGCTCTTTGAGTGTTGCTCAGATGATGGGGCACCTGCAATTAAGATCAAAATGGGGAAAACACAGTGACTGGTAAATGGTGACGCCATCACAACAGCAGATAAACTAACGTTAACCAGTCATATAATGCATTGCTGCTATTAAAACTAACAGCAGCAATGCATTTCTAACATGCATTTTTTTTTTCCCTGGCTGACCAGCAATCTCATTTTCTTAGGCAGTATCGGGAAAGGTATATTAGATATATGTACATGATTAAGATGGAAATCTTAAGCCTCCATGCACGGTGGATGAAACAACTGAATCTTTATCAACAGCCATACCAGGAGTTCTCTTCCAGCCAAGAGAATTCTTGCTTTCCTAAACATCTTACAGATAAGCAACACCAAGATCTGAAGCAAAAGGCTAATGTAAAATGGATGCTTCAGAACTGGTCACATTCCTCAAAGATCTTTCATTACAAATGAACAAAGGCCTTTCATTACAAAATAAAGGTCAAATCTGAGTGCATAGAAAATGAATCCTAAATGGCTTATCTGAGGAGGATATGGGATTCTACTAAACAGGAAAGTATACACCATTAACAGTCAGCCTCGTAAGTAATGGAGGTTATCTCCATCACTAAAATTCACACTTAAGACTTAATGGGAATAAGCATGGGAAAATTTAAACCACTGTAAATGTGATTTGTAAATCTCTAAATACATTCGTATAAAACCAGGCTAAACAGACAAATTACCAAAGATCCTGACCATCAAAGCCACCAGTTAAGTGTGTTCTGTCTTGCTTATTTCAGACAGACCTGAGATACCTTAAACAAAAGCAGACATACAATAATCATATCACATGAAACATGATGAGTCACAATGCCATAAGGTAGCTACACTGACAGCAAACCAGATTTGGTGGGACTGCTCTCAATGCTCTATTAATAGGTTCCTGATTCCTTTTCACTACCCAAGCAGTAAGAATCAGGCAGTGGTTTGAGATGCTCCATGTTTTTCATTTTTGCCATTGGATGTGGAAAATGCATGACAGAAATCCATAATCTTACTAGGCATCACTGGTTGAACACTGTTTCAGCAATTAAGCTTAAAAGCAGAAAAACGCAAATCCTCCCAGACCTGGGAAGGTAAAAAGCTAAGATATGAAGAAGCATTAATTGAGTCCCAGCCTACCTTAAATTAGTTTAAATGTTATCAACCTAGTGGGCAGCAACTGTACCTATAATATGACCCCAAGATACTGGGTGGACAGATTTTGGTTCTTTATTAATGTGTTCATATAGATCCGGTTAATTGGAAACAATGCTCAACATTGCAAGAGAAATTGGAGGAACAGATATGGATTCAACCACATGATGTCAGACTACTAGATATCTTCCCAAGTCATCAAGTTATGTATTAAAATTTAGTATTTAAGAGATTAATATTTTTATGGTTAAAACAGAAAAGGGTACGCTGTACAGCAAAACACAGCAGAAAACTACAAGAGCCCACATATCCTTTTAGTTTAAATTTAATTTTTCAGATAGAAGTTATCTATGTACAATCAGTGTGCATTGTAACAATTCTGTTAATAAAGTCATTCAAATCTTCTAAAATATTAACTGGCTGCATAGCACATTTGACATTATTGCCCATGTTAAAGAGGGAAAACAAATGGATTTACAACAAATTTTGGCTGATTTGGGTTCTGAAGTGTTCAGATATTGAACACTCCTTCTTTAAAACCAATGCACCTGAAAAGCTTTCCAGAGCACAGTTTAGCTGGATATTTCTCACGATTTCATTACAACAATCACAACACTGACAGTTTAATAGAAAAAAAAAAAAGTATCTAAAGTATCCAATAAAAAAAGGAGCACTAAATGGAATAAAATATTCCCTTTCCCCATTTTTACATTCTGATTCCATCAAGATATTTTATTAAAACATTTAAGTACACTGACTTTCTTTCATACTTGTGACAAGAAGGCCTGAGTTGGTGGGGAAAGGAACAGTCAAAAAAAGCCTGAGTGGGGAAAAAGCTCATTTAATTAATTTACAATAATTTACAGCCATTTGTTGGTGTTGTTGTTTTTTAATTTTTTTTGTTTGTTTGTTTCATAAAAAGGCATTATAGCTGATCACAAACAGGAGAAATCCTGGCTATTTTACAGTTATAGGTACAGAATTTAAATATTCAAGCTTGTGATGAAAAGTGGCAAGGTGGTCGCAGTGTACAATGTAAACAAGTAGCTTTGGAAAGTGAACAAAGTCCTTGAGAGTTCTTTACTAAGAAACAAAAAAAAATAAACTCCTCATTCCTTCCTGAAACATGAGCACAGGTCAGTGTTTAAAAGTTCATTTACAAACATAATTTAAACTGTGTTCAGCCTAAAATCACTTTGACATGAAGAGTTTTATAGTAAGATCCAGTCTGAAAGGGGCAGTGTTGAGGTCCCTGTAAAAGTAAACATCTTCCATTTCTTAAAAAAAAGTGCCACAACATTTGCAGCACAGTGCAGCATAAACTTTAAATACAAAAATATTTTTCTTCTGTTGGGATAATAGACCTTGCATCCTGGAAAGAAGTAACAATACTGCTACTGATAGAATATCCAGTCCATATCTTTCAAGTCATGTAAGGCAATTACTGTGTTAGTTTACTGTATATGGCTAAAAGAAGGTCCAGAAAATGTCAGTCTTTGTTATGTCTTCCGGCTACTCCATGTATGTTCAGGTGTACTTTTGTGATCTGATGAGTGTTCAAATGGAGACCTGTGTCCCAGGGGAGATCTTGAACCATAAGGAGACCTCTGATCTAGTGGTGACCTTGGGCCACTACCAGAAGCTCTGTGGTCCATTTGCCAGTCTGAGTGGTACCTATAATCTCTGGAAGATTTATGATGGCTGTACTCTGAAGCAGAACGGTGATCTGAATGTATCCTGTGGTCTGAATGGGAACGGTGATCTGAATGAGGCCGGCTGTCTTTTAAATTTCCTTCCAGGTTTGACCTGTGGTCTCTGCTCCTGTGGTCATCTAACTTTCTATGTTTACTATCACTGTAGTATCTAAAAAATACAAGTTTTTATATTAGATTAATGTTAACTGAACACACAGTAGTAACTACAGTTATGTCAATTCAACAGAACTGCATTAGAGATATATCCTCTTTGTAATTTTGCATTACTCAAAAAATATACTTTGGTGATTCCTATGAGCACACTACAAAAACAGGAAGGGAATTCTGGAGAAACTCACCTGCTGTCTTGTTTGTAGTGATCCCAGTCTCTGTGATCTTTTCCATTGCTGAAGGCTGAATATGGCCTTTTCCTAGAGTCACTTTTCTTGTAAGCATCTCCCTGATGCCGGTCTTTGTGATGATCATGGTATTGTGACAGATGTCTATCAGAAGAGTAACTGTCTCTGCTACTGTCATCATGATTTGTAGTCTCTTTCAGTCTTTCTACATCTGTTTAATAAATCAGAGGTTATGAGGAAGTCTCATATACTATAAATTCTCTTCTTCACCTAATTCAAACAGTACTTCTACTTATCAGACTTAAAAGAATATGACAACATTATAATTTGGCAGAAATATGATCTAAGTAGCTGAAAGACAAACACACTACTGCGGATGATGTAAGAGGGAAGCAATCTAGAAATGTAACATGTAGGGGTCAGAAACCGAGCTTCTCACCCTTACAAACTGAATGGACGGGCTAAATGCGGTCCAAATAAGGAGTGAGTAGAAATGCCTTTGGTAGAGCAATTCTAGACAGAATGGCAGCAACTTCCTCTCTAAATAGGAAAGGCCCCCAACAACAAGATGACATTTTAAATGTACAAACTAGTAGCATTACTATAGCATTTCACTATTAGCAATTTACTACAGCATTTACTATTACTAGAGCATTACAAGCATTACTAGCATTCCTATACTGTTCTAAAAATATGTTGATTTTAAATACATGATAATATAACTAAAATATTACATAAAAATATTACAAGAATGCAGGTGTGGGAACATAGAAAACTGTATCTTGAAGTCACAATTGAAGTCACAGTTTGCAATTAGTTATATGGGATGTATTTTATTTTTGACAATACTGCTGTTTGATTTTTTTTTTCTCTGAGGCTTTTTTTTTTTGACACTACAATGGCTTACAAATGGGCAAAGAATTTCTATGAAGTTTAAAGGTTTGAGTAGACTTCTCTACCTCGCCAAAATAAAATACAAAATGTAGGTTTCCATTTATTTTTTTTTAAAGGATGTTCAACTAACTTGCTGCTCAACCCAGTAAGTACCAGGCTCAGTCTGTGCTCTGCTGAATTTCTTCAAACTAGTTTATTTATACTAGTGTGCCTATCTCTACCAAATTTTGCAGTATAGGACACAGATCTAGGTGATAGATAAGGGTATGTGAAATGAAATATACTAAAAAAATAAGATATCTAGCACAAGATCATATTTAAGATTTCTTACCTGGATTTCTGATTACATGGGTATTCACATTGCTGCTAATATTCTGGTCATTGTGTTGCTAAAAGAGACGAGTACATGAACTTACTGATAAATCTCAGTTTATCTGAATACTTTAGAAAAAAATCATAGAATCATTAGGGTTGGAAAAAACCTCCAAGATCATCTAGTCTAACCACCCCCCTACCACCAATATCGCCCACTAAACTGTGTACATAAGCACCATGTCCAACCTTTCCTTAAACACCCCCAGAGACAGTGACTCCACCACTTCTATGGGCAACCCGTTCCAGTGCCTGACTGCTCTTTCTGAGAAGAAATGTCTCCTAATTTCCAACCTAAACCTCCACTGGCGCAACTTGAGGCCATTCCCTCTAGTCCTGTCACTAGTTATCTGCAAGAAGCAGCTGACCCCCAGCTCCCCACACCTTCCTTCCAGGTAGTTGTACAGAGCAATAATGTCTCCCCTGAGCCTCCTCTTCTCCAGACTAAACAACCCCAGCTCCCTCAGCCGCTCCTCACAGGACTTGTGTTCCAGGCCCTTCACCAGCTTTGTAGTCCTTCTCTGGACACGCTCCAGGGCCTTGATGTCCTTGTACTGAGGGGCCCAAAGCTGAACACAGTACTTGAGGTGCAGCCTCACCAGAGCTGAGTACAGGGGGACGATCACCTCCCTGGTCCTGCTGGCTACACTATTCCTGATACAAGCCAGGATGCCATTGGCCTTCTTGGCCAACTGGGCACACTGCCGGCTCATGCTCAGGCGAGTGTCAACCAACACCCTTTTGTAAGGGTGTTTGTATACTTTTCCTCTGCACAGCTTTCCAGCCACTCTGCCCCAACCCTGTAGCATTGCATGGGGTTGTTGTGACCAAAGTGCAGGACCTGGCACTCAATGAGGTTCAACATGGGTAAGTGCCTATCAAAGGAGACTACCACAAACACAAAGCAAGTACTTATTTAAAGTGTATATGCCTTGCTGTGTTTCTGATAATCCTTTAAATCTAAACGAGTTATAACACTTGAACATTTTTATATTTAGAGAGGGTCTTAAAATATTACCTGAGACTCTTGGCGCTTTTTGATTGCATGCTTATACAGTTTGTGCAACTTTCTGGCATCAAATTCTGTAAACTTAGAGACAAAAATCCACAAATTTCTGAGGAAGAAGAAAAGAGATGTTGTAGTTCTTACATATATTCTTTTTTTTTTTGTATGACACAAAACAGCATAGATTTAATTGAAATTAATTCAACAACCTCAGTAAAAAGAAACACTGTAAAACCTGTTACAGACTAGTGCCTAGCTGCACAGCAAACATTTAGCTGTACATCAAATGTCTGACAAATTAATTACTGTAACAATTTGACACTTTGCATTATTTATCATCATTACTTTAGAGTTCGTAGTGCATGAACAGTAGTATTATTATCAATTTCATTAATGCGATGATTTGTGGAAATGCTTAGAAATGTTGCTTTCAGTTTATGCATGCCTTTTGAAAGATTGTTAGAAATCTAACAGAAATTTTCAATATTTGCTACCCAGTAACTAAAAATACAAGTAAAGTACAGTAAGTAAAACTTCTTCCAAAATTGAAGTTTCCTGCAGGGGAAGACATTTGACCTACAAGACTTATTTCCTGGAAATATCAGAGAATTCATCCACAATTCCAAATCCTGGTCAAAGATTTGAAAACAAATCAATCTGAAGAAATGACAGAAGTGGCATGGCTGTAACTTCAAGCCTAATCTGTCCTATGCAGGAACAAAGAAGAACAAACACTAGGTCAAGTATAGATGCCAAAACCCTAAAGAAAATGTTTGTTTCTATGATTACAGATAACTAAACTGAAGTCTAAAATTCTATCAGACTACCAAATGCTACAATCCAGTAACATCTGAATTTTTCAGGCTCCGGAAGCATCACTCTGATCCTTCACTCTGACTACTTAAGTCTTATTTTAACAATCGCCAAATGGTACTGTAGTATTATTATGAATACTAGCCCTATTATGTATTTCCACTTAAAGAAAAATAACATTTACTGAGGTGTTAGACGGGTCTTGTTTTTATATTTCAGACCACCTTTAAAAATTTTGAAGTACAGCTGTTTTTACTTGCTTAAGCATTCTACACTAACAACAGTCTGTAAGGAAATTATAATGCTTAACTGACTTGCATATGGAAGTGTAGTATATATTTTCAGCCCAAGTTGTAGGATGTATTTTCAAGACTTAAGTGCACATTACGATAGATTCTTAATGCAATTTCAGTTACTTTTAAGTGTAATATAATGATGGATAAAGACATTTAAGAACTCTGTTTTGAAACACGTCTGAGTATGTTATTATAAATAATTTTGTCATATATTATTAGAGTATATTTTAAAAAGAATTAAATATTCTACAAATAAAAATCAAAGTTCAGCAGACACATCTGAATTGCCTATTTTTAGCATAAATTAAAAAAAAATCCTCAAAGCTGAAAAAACAGATCCTTAAAGATAAGAACTCTTTCCCATTAAATATTTAACACTAAGTAGAAGTTATCTAGTGTTTACTTTGGGTTGTAAGAAGTGAGATTACTCCACCTACTGGATAAAATGCATTGCTATACAGTATGAAGAAGTCAATCTATTAAAAGCCAGAACCATTTATAATCAACTTGTATAACCCTTACTTAAGACAGCAGAAAAATACAAGAAAAAGAGGGTAAGAAACAAGAGAAATAATCAAAAACTATTATCCTTAATACAAGTAATTAAAGATTTTCCTTTTACAAAACAAAAATTCATGCAGAAAAACTTACTTCCTCCACTGTTTAATTTGTTCTGGATTTGTGTACTCCTTTAGGCATTCAGTAATGTGATCCCCAATTTTGATTAGACACTGTCTAGTATGTTCCAGCTGCTCCCTTTCAGAAAGGCCCTTCTCTGGTCTATCCAGCTGTTTCAATGCTGCTTTGACAGGCCTCATTCTTTCTTTGCACTGTAAAATGCAGAATATATATATGTGTATATATATATGTATATATATAAATTAAAAAAAAATTAGAACACGACCCCACCCATTACTGTGATATTTATACAGGC
Organism: Anser cygnoides; assembly: GCF_040182565.1. Lineage (NCBI taxonomy): Eukaryota > Metazoa > Chordata > Aves > Anseriformes > Anatidae > Anser > Anser cygnoides. The sequence goes on from NC_089912.1 coordinate 24,147,531, forward strand.
AAGACAGCATTGTTACAAGCAAAACAAAACACAAGACCTTGCTCATAGGGTGAGGGGAACACATTGAAGAATACCACAAACAATGTGTCAACATCTATGGAGAAAAATCAAAGAGGCTGTTCCTTGAGAACAGAGAAGTTATGATGCCCCATCCCCAAAGAGTTCAAGGAAGAGAGTTCCATTGCTAGTTCATGACACTAAGCAATTAATCAGCTGCAATACATATTGACTTAGCCACAGCTTAAATTAGATAGCTTGCAGAGCTCACTGCTTAAACCTAGAAGTGATCAGAAAAATGTAAGTGTACAGAGAAATCAAATGACTTCCAGTCACAAAGCTATCCACACATCCACCTGAGTCACTGGAGGCCCATCCTGGGGATCACAGATAAGTCACTTGGAATGTTTAGTTTAAAAATATACAAAGATGAGTCAAGGACATACTCATGAGAATCTAATTTGCGTGTCACAGCCAGCACCACAATAAATCCACTAAACCTGACCAGCAGAAACAGACAACCGTGGAAATCTGTATGATAAAACACACAGAAGAAAAGCTCACGACTGCTCAGAAGAACTCATTGGTACCTTTCAGGCTTACCAAAGGCTGCAGTTGACCTATACAACTCTACATATATTGTGTGTACATACCTCTTTTTTTTCTCTAATATTGATTCTGTTTTTAGACAGAAGTAGTAATTTATCCGAAATTCTTTTGGTGTCAAAGAGATTACTCCAGCCAGGTATTTCTAAAGGCTTTAGAATTTGTTCCTTCCTGTGTCTAATAATTTATGTCTGTGATACCGCAGGAGGGAAGTACTGAAACTTAATTTCTCTTTTTATCTTACTAAGAGGAAAAGCATTTATGATAAGGTGAAGCCAGAGACTCCAGCAATTGCATTATGTATTCTGCTCTTGAAGCAGTATACATAAGTTTTTGTTGAGGATAGATCTTTACAGAGTATATTTAAAATCTATTTAGCATACAGACTGCTAGGTAAGTTTTCTTACTATACTGCATACCTGCAACAAACAACAGAATAAAACTGCTGGCTTGAAGACAAAAATAACTTCAGAATAGTATCAATATCATCCATTGATCTAAGACTTTACTAGCAAGAGATTGTCTGGTACTGTGTGTAATAATGAATAAAGAATCAGAAACTTCCATTTTTTAAAATATCAAGTGTAAACTTGTAAATCAAGTTATCAAAAAGGGACTTACCACACTAAACGTTTTCTGATCTAGTTCTTCAGATTCTTCTGATATAGGAACTGGTTCACTCGTGGCAGTAATGTGAACTGGAGTATCCAACAATGGAATTTTTTTATTTTTTTCTTTATTTTCTGATTTGATTTCATTTACCTAAGAACAAAATATGAAAATATTTGAGTATATTTTGGGTCTGAAATTATCTTGTAATGTATGACAATAACCATAACTCTTGCATACTCTTCAATAATAGGAAGGAAAACTATGATGGTACATTTTACTTTCTCTGTGGGATGGAAAAGGAGAATGGAAAAGGAGTAAGTTTCTTTTCTTGTACCCATGCATACTCACAATCCAATGAAGATACATATAATTAAGGAAGTAATTCCCCATTTCATATGCCTGTCTTCATGGTTGCAAGTGGTAAAAATGTAACTTCAAATGATGTAAAAGATTTCAATGAAATGACAACTGATTAGATCCAAAATACCTTTTCAATTCAAAATCATTCACAAAAACCTAGTGGCCTTTTCTGATGCTGTATAAGATAAATAAACCTAGTTACCTTCTCTTCCTTTACTTCTTTTTCTTTCTGTGTGGATTCTTTTACTTTGTTTTCTCTCTTTTCTTTAATATCTTTTTCTTTTAATTCTTTCTTATCCTCTTTTTCTTTTTTCTCCCTTTTCAAATCCCTCTTATTTTCCTTTTCTTTTGTCTCTCTTTTTTCTTCAGCTTCCTTCTTTATACCAATATCTGGCTCAGGCTTTTCTTCATTTTCTTTTTCTGCTTTTATTTTTTTATGTAGATGTTTCACTGAAACAATCTCATCCTGCAATATGCAAGCATATATGTCACATCAAACTGAGTTTCTAGCTATACAAGTTTCGCAACCATAAGATTAAAACATACTTTTTATCTGTGCATTTCTTTTTTTTTTTTTTTTTACATGGATTTAACATCTATCAAATAGAAATGGATATAGTTGTAAAGAAAAATGAGGGCTATTTACTCATTTTCTTGATGTGACACAAAACAAGTACTGATTTGGCAGTGATAAGAAGGGAGTGAGAAATTAAGTCACTTTAATTTCTATATGCCAAAAGAAGTCTGTCCCTGTAAAAAGCTCTAAAGCACTAAAGTCACTAAGGAAGTATGTCTTGAAAACTGAGCTGATTGTTCAGGACACTCAAGTGATACAGATGTCAGAAGACCTCTGCTCTAGTTAGCTTTGTCTCAGTAACTTTTTACTGATCCCACATTAAACGTTCACAGGAGAAGGCAAGAGAGTCCCAACTTCCATTCTTTTGGAGCTGTTCTTTTTACTATGCTCAAATAAAAAGCCTTACTTACAGACTGTCTAATAGAAGCCCATTTAATTATTTGATGACGAAAAATACATCAAGCGTTTGTAATATTTGTTAATGAGGTCAGAGTTGGAAACTGATATCCTTTCAGACAGAAAAATACTATTAAGTAACAAAAGTAATATCACACAAGCAAAAGAATCATCATCATCTTTTAATCAATTTAAAAGATATCTTGGACAAGTTGCAAAAAAGCAGATGTAAAGACATCTAGTACATGAATTACAATAAATTACTTAGATTAGGTATCAAGTTATTAGCACTCTGGCAGTTAAGTAGTTAGAGCCAATCACTTGGGTGTCTAAAGCCTATTTTGGGATCTAGTCTTTTTTTTTTTTTTTTCCCTTCAGAGGTGAAATTATTTGTCTCTGCCCAAAAGTATTCAAGTAATGCATAACCATTATTAAATACACAAAAGCATTCTAGGCACTCTCCCAAACAGAACAATCAATCAACAGACTGGCAGTGTCTTCTGTTTTGAACGAAGACGAAGTCTGACACTTTTTTTTTCTTTTTTTTTTTTAAGTAGTCTGAAGACTTAATTTATGTTGTTTTATCATTCAGTTGCGAATTATCAATTCACTGGGAACTATGAAAACACTTCTCAGTCTTACATTCCAAACAAATCATTCAAGTTATCGTATCTACAAAATAAGCCAGTCTACAAAGAAAGGTTAGTTTTTTGTTATTTATTTGTTTTTTTATTGGTACGACTTTATATTTATGCTTATAACTTATTATGTTATATACTTATAACATATAGGAAGGCTTCAGTTAAAACTTACTATTTTTTTTTCTTAACTTTTCTGTAAACTGCATCATAGTTCTCAGACTTAATCTATTTCAACTATGTATTTCAATTAGTGTATTTCAATTAGTGTTTTATCTTTACAGAAAAAGTTGACAATTACAATGGCCTGAAATAGTTTTAAATGATTATGAAAGACACATATTTTGGTTTATATTAAACCAAGTAGGAATGATTTTAATGATACTTACAGATTTGCACTTACTTATTTAAACTATTTCAAAATTATAAAATTAGGTATTTAACCCTAAATGTTATGTTGTTCTCTCTAGTGGTTTCTGCTGTGTAATAGATATAAGAAACAGATCCAACAAAAACAGAGGCCTAACAGAATACTTCAGAAGTAACACAACATAATGAGGTTAAGTAGTCTTTTTGCATAATTAAAGTCATGACATGCAGAAATTTTCACTTGCACATCTTGAAACATCATTTATTCATGCTGCTCCTTCTAATTGGGTTTGACTTTTTTTTTTTTCTGCTGGTCCTGAACTAAAACATACCTGAAGAACCAGTTGCTACTACTGTAGCAACACGCTAGCCAGAAACATTCCATATTTGTATGTTGTATTAGGTTTACATTTCTAACAGATACAATGCTGAAGTCTTTAAATAACATTGAAATTGATCAATGATACTTTTAATTACACTACAACATTATTTAATAATAAAATTTGGAAAACTACTCATAATTCCTCAGCTACTGGGTTATCACCAAATTACAACAGATAGTCCATGCAATTGTGCTGATGGAATATTAACAGTAACAACCACATGAAGAAGATGCCATTCAGGTGCGTCAATTTTACTAGGTCAAACAGAAAATAAAATAGAAATTTCTAGCAGTCATCCTCACTATATGAAAGATATTTACCTTATTATCCTCCTCATCATCATCTTCATCAGATTTTTCTGAGGGCTGTGGCGATGAATCACTTTTTATTTCTTCTTTTATTTTTGAAGCCTTTATCAACTTATTCTTCTTAGTTCTTGTTTTCCTCCTCTTTGAATTGCCCTGAACGCAAATTAGTACCTTTAATACAGCAATTGGCAAGCATCTCCTCACCAGAGTTGCAGAAAAAGATTTGTTTTTATATCAAATAGATTTCATTTTATTTATTGACAGTAATGACCACCACTGTTCTCAGGACTGGAGCAAGCACAGTGCAACAGTAGAGAATACTAATAAGAGAGAATGCTAAATAAGAGAGATTAATACAATGTGATATTTGCAATTCATTTCTTAAGTTCATCTCATGTAGTATGATTACCAGTACTGCACAATGTGAAAAAGGAGAACAAAAAAAGGAAAAGGATCTAACACCAAAAGAATTTTATTTTATCTTGCTACTGAATGCCAAATTTTACTTACTGCACCAGCAAGCCTTTGTGCTTCCTTTCTTGCAAGGTCTTTATTCAGTAATTTTATGAGGTAGTCTGCACGAGTCTGTAACTGCTTTGCCTGGGGTTTCTTATCTGGATCATCAGGTAAAATCTGAGGAGAATGTTGGTAGTAGGAACTATGAGTACGCATTATCAGATTTCAAAAATCAGATTTCATTTATTAGCCTAGAGCACTCAGAACAGAAAAAGTTTCATAAAAGAAGGTGGATTTCCACTTCAACTGTATCTAGCAAATATACCAGCATGCTTGAAAGCAATGGAGAATTTCTTATGTTTTCATTTTTCTAAAAATAGCAAATGCTACATCTTGGAAATTGCCTCACAAAATTTAGAACAAACTAGACTCAGATTTCTGTTTCCACTCTGATAGTTCATTCTGGGCTCCTCTACCAGTCATCCACAGAACTCCCAGTTCTGCCTCATGCATCCTCTAAATGAAGAACTCATTATTACAGTATATTGCAGATGCCAGAAGTACAAATGGGTGGTTTAATAAAACAGAAAATGAATTGAAGGCAGAAGTATAAATCATTACTAAACAAATTTGGACAAAACCCTGCCTCCTTAAATCTCAAAGCTACAGGTTGTTCACACTGTCACGAAGTTTGCCTCATCCTAGCTTTTTCCTAAATGTGTTGCTCACTATTGCTAATCAGCTATTGCAGTACTTCAGTCTGATCAGTACAGCTATTTTCATGTCATGATTGTCCATCAACTGAAGAACCTTGGGATTAAGTGGTGGTGGAGAAACTAAGACAAATCCCTAGAAAAAACTCCCTTCAAAAAACTCAAGAACAAAAAAACCTCATCTCAAACATCTAAAATAGGGAAGCAAAAGACAGAAAAGAAAGAATTCAAACGACAGAGGCTCACAGAAATAGGGAAGCATAACTGACCATAAGAAGGCAGACTTCAGCTGAAGACTCCAAATCTAATGGCACACCACACAAAGGATAGATATGTGGAAGTACTACAGTTATGTAAAATCTCTGCAATTTCACTTATCATAAAATATGCTCTTTCAGTAACTGTCACTAGCATTATTATCTAAACAAAAAAAGTCCTTGATAAAACATTGTAGATGACATACCTTCTGTGTCAAACTGAGATCAGGATCCATTTTTATCATTTCCCAGCTGCCATAGCCATATTCATAGATGCCTACTAACAGATTGGAATCATCTTCTTTACCCCAGTCTATATCAAAATGAGCAGCCTTGGTGTGGCATGGGATTACATATCTAACAGAAATAAATCACAACGACAAATAGGAGATTTTTATTTCTGAAGCTTAGGAAAGAGGATGCTGACTTACTAAGAACAGAAAACGCACATCTAGTTACATCACTACGATGCTATTATATTTAGGAAAGTAATCCAAGTACCTACCACTATACTTTCTTAACATTTCCAGAAAATATTTGTTGAAATCAACACTGAAATATGTTTTAAAGCTGATCAAGATTATATTGATCATGATAGACAAAAGACATCTGTCTGTGGTCCTGGGTGGTGTCACAGAGTTGGCTAATTGTGAAGTTCTCTTGTTTTATACTTCTGTATAAAACATCATCCAAATGAAACTGCTAACTGAATATGCAGATAGTGTAAAGATTGTGGTACACAAGGAAAAGAAGTTCAGAGGGTGGTAACTACCACCAACAGTTACCATCTACTGCAGTTCAACATATACTGCTTTCCCTCAAGCAGATATGACACATGGAACAGCTCATCAGCAAGCCTGACTTTTAGTCTGGATGTAGTACTATGAGTAACTGAACGCAGTGAGTACAGTTCAGAAGCCAAAGCTGATACTGACCTCTTCCTTCCCTGAAGGAGGAAGAAATAATGAAAAACAAATTTGGAGCAGTTTGCTGCTGCCAGTCCTTACAGAGAATGGAGGGACAATGCTGTGACAGTTTCCTCTGAGTCCGGGTTTTCTGAATAAAGCAAATAAAGCCTGAACCATTTTCTAAATTATAACTTCCTTCAGGAAAAAAAATACCTTTTCCTTTCTTCTGGATCCGAAGGAATGGATTTGTGCAATGGTGCCAACTCTTCTTCATGAGAGATGACTAGCTTTGCATTCACCTGCACTCCTGAGATTCGAAATGTTGGGCCTTTAACTTTCCCAAGTCTACCTCCTTAAAATAAATGATCAAAGTATTAAAATGTTAGCTGTTACATGTATCTTATAAAAAACAAAGAAAACAAGCAAGTTCACTGCTATAGCTATACTATGAGACTTTTCCTTAACATAATGGTCTAATTAAGCTCCATAATCTCAAGGTCTTTCAGATAGTAACAGATAATTTTTAAATTTCACAGTAATGCAAAAACAAACTGCACTCTGCAGTGACAATTAAAAAAAAAAAAAAGGAAAAGAAGTTGTTGTCTTAGTATAACCCTTTTTCAAAATCACCCAGAATGATAACATTTGTTTTTTCCCCTAAGAATTGTTTCCTATTATGATCAGAGTGCAAAAATAATTCAGACTTCTTAACACTTTTTATTCCCCCTCACACACACAAACACCTCCAAACACACTGTACCTGCTCTTTCTTGTCCACATGAATTGTCCTTTAAAGCCTTAATGCATCCATTATGCACAAGCTCTCCCAAACGTCTAAGGTCTGTTTCAGATTTATCAACTAGCTCAGCATCCCTAGCTACAGCATCTAACCTGTAATACAAAAAAAACCCATACATTTCTATAGGTCTGCAAGTTTAGCAATTGCAAATGACTCCTTCAGATTTTGAAACTAGAAAAATGATCATCTAAGTTATCAGTCACCTGCACTTGTTACCCAGGTGGTTAAAAAACAGTTAAGTAAAAGAATATAGTAATTACAAAAAGGAAAAAATAAAAGAAATTCAGATATCAGAGGACAATATAACAATTACTATAAAGGGCCCTAACTCTACAGTTTTGAGATAGATTGCAGTACTTTTTTTTTTAAAAAAAAGAAAGAAAAGAAAAGGAACCATTACATACGACATGATCATATAGAATATACATATTTTCAAGGAAAATAAGGATGTTAAGTTTTTCTTAAGCTTTTTGCCTTATTCCATATCTTAAAAATGAAATGGCAAAAGTAACTTGAACAGTTAGCAGATAGCAGTCACAGTGGATAAACTGATGGTCTTTCAACAGGCTATCAAACAAGACAACAGCATGCCTATCACCAATGCAGATTAAACAAGACAATAGGTAAAATATAAAGAAAATAACAAGCAGTCCAGCAAAACTGAAAGGTTTCTTGATGCTAACCCAGAGCCACGTTACAGTCAAGTTAAAAGACCAAGCATATTATTTTCTCTCTAGTCTAAGGTTTCTTGTTATATTGTTCTAATTTTTATGAAAACAAGGTTTAAAGTTGCTACACAATTATAAGTTTACCTTTCAAGAGGGCCACCGAATTTCTTGTAACTCTTGATAAACCTAATAACAGAAAATAATTTTGCAGTTTAAATGTATGCTTAACTAACTACATTAGTTTTTAATTACTTGAATTGTCCATAAAGAATTGTACTGAAATCCTATCAATATTTTAAAACCCATAGCTTGATATATATCAAGATAACCTGCACATAGTCATAGCTCTATTTGGTTTAAGAACAAATATAAATAAAACTATAGAAGGTACAATTTATTTTTTATTAAAAACAAAACCAAAACATTTCCTTTACTTTCACATGACAAAATTCAGCAACTAGATGTGTTTAATCAGAAATAAAATGGAAATTTGTAAATAGAGAATTCAGACATTATGTTATATCTGAGCATAACATAAGGAGCAATCTGAAACAATACAGGTGATTTTAAGATTTCAGAAAATACAACATGGAAGATAAAGGAATGTTACTGCTTTTGGGATAAATAACTGATGGAAAGAAATGAGAAATAGCAGGATAAAGAGGGAATTAAATAAAAATAAAGGGAAAAAAAGAAATTTCCATAACAATCAAAGATTCAAGTTGCTAGTGCAAGCATGTGAATACACTTGAAAGAATAAGCAATCCACTTTGTTAGATGAAACAGAAAGGCAACAAGAATCTTTAAAGGATTATTAAGGATTATTATTATAATAAAAAGTATTTTGAAAGATTTAAAATATTTTAGAGAAATGTGAACACCTAAATTTCAGAAGCAGAGTAACATTTCACAGAGACACAAAGGCAAAGCAAAGGCAGTTCTTCTTCCTGCCAAAAAATACTTTAGCACCAGATTTATTAAACCAACTGTTCAAGATACACTTCTCAAATGGGATTTTGTATTTTTTAGCTTAAAAAGACACCTTATGAAATTAATTCAACTACAGTTTCAAGAAGCTTAAAACAAAACAAAACCCACTCGACTTTTTTTGTAGTTATCACCAAAAAGCTGTACATGTTCTTTCTGCAACGTTCACACAGAATCATGGGAAGTAAACTATTTTTCATATGTTAAAAAAAAAGTTCACCCACTGTTATCAAATCTTTTTTGAAATCACTGTCCTCAGGGGATGCAGGAATTTAGAGTAATAATAATAAAGTAAAAAACAATCAAGAATCATTTTCCAAGCTAATTTTATCCCTTACCAAAATGGATTCAAATTCTGGCCATAACAGTTCAACTATGTCAACACCAGAAAGTACAAAAACTGCTTTTGTACCTTTTCAAGGTAAAACATTAAATAGAAAGAAAAAAATCAAATAATTTCACAAAAATAGACTGTCTTTAGTATTTTTGAACTCTATAATGATTTAAAAAAACCAACTGTTTTGCCCCTTTAAACATGCACATCACCCCATATCTTACCGCCTGATCTCTGCATCACTAAATCCTTTAATATTTTCTCGAGGAATAGTTCGTGGTCTTCCACGCTTTTTTGGACGTTTTCTTTCCGTGATGGAGTCACTATCAGATCCAGAATATCTTCTGCTCCTACTGCGTCTTCCTTCACTTCCATTAAAGCTGATCTGGAATTTCAGAATAAACAGTTCAGAACTACATATTAACACAAACAAAATAAACTTTTACCTAGCCTGTCAAAAATATGAATTCAGAGAAGGAAAAAAAAATGCAAAAATAAAAATAAAAAGACAAAACAAATATACAAGTCAGTTAAAACCCAGAGGTACCTGTTTTGCACAGTTTCTCATCCTTGGGAGCATATATATTTCTTCAAGTTCTTTTTGTCTTTCCTCCTCTTCTATTCTTCGCCTCTGGACTTCTGGGATGATTTCTTCCCAGTTTCTTGAGTTTCTTTCTGGTTCCAACTCAATATCATCTTCATCCATATTGGAAAAGTTGGCCACCTTATACATCAGAACGTATGTATTTTCATCACTTAAATAAATGACTTTACTTGAGCAAAACTTAGCAAAAGATATTTTATGAATCCTAAGTTCTTGATGGCATATTTTATGCATCTATATATTTCATGCATTTGTATTTATTACTGCTTTATAATACACATAAAATCTATACGTACATGTTTCAAGAAACACTGTCTCTAATGAAAATATTTTCGCTCATTTATGATACAGTTGTACTCCATGCAATATAGGCTCAGAAAAGATGAAAATTCTTCTTCTTTTTAAAGCTAATGTAGATCACAACAAAACACATCCCCAGTAGCTATATTATAGTTAGCTTCCTTCAGAATAAGTCTAATGACATTTGAATGCCTCAGTTCATTTGAGACTGTAGTAATGCAAAACTATCCAAACAGTACACCGTAGGAATTAAAAAAGATTGTACATGAACCATCGGCAGAATAGTAATTTAATAGCCTACTGATCTAAACACTTATCATACTATATATTTCAAATTAAAAAAAAAAATCACCCACATTACAATATGTCTAGCCGGTGACACTTAAAAGATCTGTCATTCAAGTTTACTTCTGTGCTGAAAGCAATTTCTAAAAGTCATCAATTAAGAAATCCAGACATTATGTTTTGTGTTCAGAAGTACCACAGCTGCTTAACATTAAAGGCATTAATGCAACAGTACCCAAACCTCTCCTCATTAACACGTTCATAAATATCTCTTATTTTATTAGTAAAATACATTATAAATATTATTAAATGTTTGTACTGAGGGTATAATGAAAATTATTAGAAAGAGAGAGTTAACTTATTGTGGCATCTCTTTTATAAGAATGAAGGAGATAGGTACATAAAAGAAAAATAGAAGTTTTTAATAAGGGAAAGTAATTATGACAGGAGGGAGATGACAAAGCAATACCTTGAACTGTGAAAGCAACTCATCTCCTACAGTTAATGGACCTGGCTCATTTTCCCGAGTTTCAGCCCTCTTCAAGATTTCATCTATATCCATTTCCTGAAAAAGATTGAATTTAGCTTTATAATGAAATAATTCATACATACTTTGGGTTGTTTTATTTTTCAAGTCTAGAAGCATTACTTACCTGGGGCTCCTGTTCTTCCCCTTCAGGTTCTTTAAAAAGTTCCTCTGCACCAAACTTTAAAATTGCTGATAATTCTTCTTTATTAAAAGGTGTTGAGCTGAAATACAGGATGTTTCAGGAAAAACATTTTATTTTACTAGACTGAAACAATTCTCTGTAACCAGGAGCCAGTTAAGCTTTCTTTTTACTGTCAATTAAAATTTGATATAGAAACAAAAATCTACAAAGACAAAACACTTTGCAGTTTTTATTTATTTAACCTTGGTTTGCCTTTCATTAACAAAGTGAACTTACTGACAATTTTACTTACCTGTCAAATATAATTAAATACAAATTGACGTGTAAGATAATAAAAATATACCTTGAAGGAGTAGAACCTGTATGTAGTACAGTTTTTCCTGTAGTGTCCATTCTCTGAATTACTAGATGATCTAACACCATCTTCTTCTTGGCTCTTTCAAGAATATCTTCTTCTACTGATCCTTTTGTGACTAGACGATAAATATTAACCTGTATTTTAAATGTAAATTTTTGATGTATTTAAATAAGTGAGCAACAAGAAGGAGAATTGTCAGTCTTGTCTACACATCATCTGAATTTTACTTATTTTATGAAATACTAGTTCAAACTTCTTACTATGGTCTTACATAAGCAGTTTAAAAATAGAGAAATAAATTCTTAATACTTGTCTTTTTTAAGCTTCAGTGATTAGCCACAAGCATTGCCACAAGCAAAACTCTTGTATTTCTGATTATTACCACAAGTAAAAAAGAAACCCAAAGAGAACTACGAAATACTTAAGTAATGGGAATGTAGCTGATGGAGTTATTTTCCAGAATGACATGATGCCAGTGAAGGTGGGACAGACAAGCCCACAACTCTTCTCCCTCCCCATACATATACCACAGCTGCCATATTATGTCTCCATTTAAGGAGATTTAAAAATTAAAAAAAAAAAAAAAAAGAGCATTATTAACATTTTTAGCACACCCAGCCAAGTACTAATTATTCTCAAAATACACGAATACTGGAATGGCCCAGACAGTTGACAGCTACTGTAGGGAACTGTCCCTCAGGTTTGGAGCTTACAGCTGAATGTACCTGTTTCTTCTGTCCAATCCTATGAGCTCTAGCTTGTGCTTGCAGATCATTCTGTGGATTCCAGTCAGAATCAAATATAACTACAGTGTCAGCAGATGCCAAGTTTATACCTAATCCTCCAGCTCTGGTAGACAGTAAAAAGCAAAAGTCCTGAAATCATAAAATGAAATCGTTTTGTATTTAGTAGTTCTGATATTCTTAAATGAACAACTGTGACATTTATGCATTCTGTGGCACACATTAGAGTCATACACTGTCAATTCTGTAATCGTTCTATAGGGAAAGTTTCTTTGTGTATAAAGCTAACATTGATAACTATTTGCAATAGACATTGATGCTCATTCCTTTGTGGTTTAAAGGCTGTAGCATCCTAGATGTCAACCAAAAAACCCAGTCGAATAGAAGACTGGACAAAAGTATGTAACTCTGCTGTTAAAGCCTTGTATGTAACAAAAATACAGTTTCCCTTCACCTACCCACTTAAGAAAACTAATCAGCCATGGCATACTAGGGGAGACATTGAGACTACATAAGACCAGTTAAATTAAGAAACAGGAGGCAGAATTCTTCCTGAAGGGTCACTGCTGTTCAATATATTTATAAACAAGCTTGAGACATGCAATAAAACAACATATGAAATTCGAGAGAAAGTAAAATAGGAAAAAGAAATTAGTATAGTGACAGAAAACAGCAAACCATGACTCTCAGGAATGAGTCCTGGGAATTATGTAAAATATTTCCATGAAGATCTTTGCTCATTAATGGCCAAAAATATATGAAACGTTACAAACTTTTAGGAAAGAAATAGAAGATAAAGCAGAGAACATAATTTGGTTGCTGCACAAATGTGAAGTTTGCCTTCACTGTTAAATACCGTGTGAAGTTTAGGTTCCTCAAAAACTGTACGGTATAACTGCAAAGCTTTCAGAAAAAGGCAATGATATCTATACTAGGGATTTAAAACAGAATTAACTTCTGTATTTAAGATATATCTGAAGTTTATTTCAAGGAGTTAAGTCCTCCTCTTCAATTGTAGCAGAAACAGAAGCTCAGCAGCAACTGAGAAATGCAATCTTATTACCAAGAAAAAACAATCACTCCCTGTGCCCCAAAAAAGGAGAAAGATTTAACTTGATCAGATGGAACAGCTTGTATATTAGGAATTTTATATAAGCTATAAATCCTCTAAGCTTAAAAAAAAAAAAAAAAAAAGCTGTAACAGAGACACTTATAAATTCACAAGTCACACAAAGAATCGCCAGAAATCAGGTTTTCATTGTTCATGAAATAAAGACACACAACGTAGTTCTGTGCTTTGCATTAAATCTAAAATCTAAAAAAGTAGACGTAAACCCTACACTCTAGCCAAGAACAATGGATTTTCAAACTTATTGATGCATTTCTCATTTTTCTCAACATTCATTTTTACAGAACGCTTCTGATATTTCTTGGGAAAATATAAAATAGGAAAAAAAATACCATACCTCTGATCCTTCTGCGTTAAAATGATCCAGTGCTTGTTTCCTCAATTCCCCTTTTATTGATCCATCAAGTCTCTAAAGAGATTGAATACTACAGTTTAAAAGTAATTCTTATGCTATATTCTCATCAGAGCAACTTGAATTCTCAACAGCCAAAACACTAATGTGAAGGAAAAAAACGAATGTTAATGCTTCACATCATCTTTTTAATTCAAGGACACTCTTTTATTAAGTAAAGTGGTAAAGATCAGATAATCGCAGAGAGGCTGAGGTTGGCAAGGACCACTGGAGGTCATCTTGTCTAACACCTCTGCTCAGACAGGGTCCACTAGAGCAGGTTGCCCAGGATCATGTCCACTTGGCTTTTAATTATCATGGCAAATGGAGATTTCACAACCTCTGGACAACTTGCTCCACTGCTCTGTCACCCTCAGAGTAAAGAAAAGATTTTTCTTAAATTCAGGATCAAGACTACTAGGCTTGTTACCTGGAAGGGAAACTGACGATACTTTAGGTACTCTGCTAGGATGTCCAGCATCCTCACCATCTGAGAGAAAATCAGAACTCTGTTGCCACGTTCTCTCAGACGAATCAGTAGCTTGTCAAGAAGGATTAGTTTCCCGCTGCTACGTATTAAATGCTATCAAAAGAAGAAATATGTATTACAAAAACAGTTCACCTCGATACTAGTAAGTGCTGCAGGTGGTCAGACATTCTTTTAAGGTTTGTCTTCCTGTCTACTGATGTGGGAGAAAAACAAAAACATTCGTCATTCCTTATAACATACATACTTTAAAATATGCATGATAGGACTGTTGTTTGTGGTGCCTAACAGACTTTAGGTGGGTTAAAATATCAAGACTTCTTGGTTCTTTTCGGAATAACTAGAACAGAAAGCAAATGCAGAATTTAACGTTTCAAACATTAGGCCTCTTTAGGTTGAGAAAGAATTTTGGAGAATGTGTTCATTCATAATTAAGAGCTAAAAAAACTTCTTAAAGTGGACCAAAGAAGTAATTGTTAAAAGTCTGCAATTAATAGAAATAATGTTTGAGCAGTTATAAGGGATTTAATTTTGTATGAGGTAGCTGTAGAGTGTGCCAAGTTATAAATGACACTTCCTTTAGCTTTAAAAAAGGTTTCATATTACAAAATAGCTTGCAATCACAATTGTCACTGCACAAACTAGTATTTTTGGGGGAAATGTTTAAGTTATCAACTTCAAGGCTTACAGGAAAAAAATCTTTAGAAAAAGTTATGTTGATATAAATCGCATCATTGATAATTTTTTTTTTAATCTGTTGTGCTTCTGAGCAGTTTTGGTACAAATATTAGTTAACATTTACTAAAAACAAAAATTACAGCCCATCTCTGGTAGTAATGATAATTGTTTTCATCTGGAACAACAACACCAAAAAAATCAGACAGATTTCAATGATCATTACTTTTATTTCCTTTCAGTTTGGTTGTTTGCAGGCATATCTGGTTATACAAAAAGCTTAAAAACATTCTGCAGATTGCTTTATGCTGTCATACAGATTGCTGGTGTACCACTGCCAGTCACCTGCATTTCCATTTACCTTACATTCCTCTGTTTAGCTGCTTTATTTTATCTGGGTTTAAAATAGGTCTGAAATTCATTTTGTGTGAAGATGCATAGCCTGTTTCAAACTATTTCTTTTTTGTTTTGATTGCAATTAAAAATCATTGATATTTTATTTAGTAGAGATCTGTCTAGTGTTCAGTTCCAATAAAGAAACAAAAATCAATTCACTTACCTGTAAAGTCCAGGATAAATGTTTTCAGAGATCTTGCTCTTTCCTAATACTTTAATAACTAAAAAATTGCTAGAACACTATAAAATTACAGTGTGCACATTACAAACATGAATTCCCCAAATTAAAAACAAAATGACATTACCTGTAAGGCCTCCTGTTTATTATAGAATTCATTATCATCTGGTGGCTTAATGAGGTAGCAATGGTTACAACATTTTTTGAGTTCCATCATAATGTTCAGAAAGCCAGAGGTACTGCCTTTTGAACCTTTACTGAGGGCTTTATAATTCCTTGTTAAAATCCACCTATGATGTGAGACATACAGTGTAAATAACCAGATGTGGAGGCAAGACAAGCTCTCAAAATATAAACTAAAAAAAAAAAAAGCAGCTCCTAGTAAAAATGTACAAATGTGCCAAACAACAGAAGCAAAATAAACAGAGATTAGACCAATAAACCTCTGCTTCAGAGAACTTCCTTGTTGTGAAATCCTAAAAAGGTGCTTGATTTTTACTCTTTTGCCCCAAATTCAAACTGCACTATGAAAAATATTAAACCAGTAATTTACATGTAGACATATCATTAAAACATTGAAATTTAAAAAAATTTGTTACTTGTAATATTGTTTCTGCAGTGCACTCATTTCCATCCTCAGAATTTGCTCAACTTTTGCAGGTAAGGACTTTTCTACATCTTTTTTAACTCTTCTCAGCAAAAACGGTTCAAGCTCTTTGTGAAGACTTGCATAACCATACTCTCTTCCTTTGCCATGCTCCTCTTCAAAATCTTCCCAGGAGGAAAATCTACAATATAAAAGAAAATAAGTGTAAAATAGTGACAGAGTGAATGACTGAAAGAAGTAGTATTTAAGAACAATGCTAACACAATTACAAAAAAAAAAAAAAGTATAAACATTCCAAATGGATTTCTTCCCCCTCCTCTGTTTAATTTAACCAATTTCTGAATTTTGATCTTTCAAGAAATTCCAAATACTTTGTCTGTAAATAGAAGAATGGAACTTCCCAAACACTTTTACAGAATTAAATTTAAAAATAAACTACTAAATAAAAGACCACAGTGGCCTTGATTGCCAGACAATTGAACATTGGTTGGCATTTACAAGATGTCTGATAGGAATGTGAGTTCTAACACTAGCTCTCATTTAACCTAGGTACAAACAGAGGTCAATAAAAAATCAGATCAATACAGGAAGCTCACTGTATTTAAAACAAATGGGAAAAATAGCCACCTGACTGAAATACAGGGTATCAGGCAGCTTGGTACAAACTTGCTTTCATTAACAGTACTAACACAGACAAGAAGATACCCCTAAACTGATCCTATTTCCCCATAGTAAAGCTATACAATTTTCCTCTTACGTTAAGAGTAAGCCTTTTTTTTTTTCTGGGCTCTTACCAGTACACCTCAATCCATCATTCTTGTGGACTACTATAATGGTAAAGTAACTACTACTGGGGTTATTCAGCAACAGGACCAGCAACAGGACCATACATCTACATTGCACAGAATATTTAAACTATCTTACAGTATTATTGTCTACCTTTATTGATTCTCAAATCGCTACACTATTTCATATTAATAAACTGAACAAAAATATTTACAAGAACAATGCAAAACTCTTCCTTACTTTTCTGGCATGATGAAGTGCAACAAAGACCAAAGTTCTTTGAGGGAGTTTTGCAGAGGAGTTCCAGTAATAAGAAGTCGATGGTTAGACTTGAAGTCTATTAAAGTCTTGTACAGAAGAGAGTCATCATTTTTTAAACGATGAGCTTCGTCAACCCCTATGAACGCCCAATTCAGACCGCCAAGGAATGACTTAAAGAAATGGACAAACAGGTGAACATTACACAGATAAACATAGTACGTAATTTCTCGCATCTTATAACCAGGATATAAATACCATCATTTTCTTTTTTTTATTATTTTAATAAAATACGGACAGGTATATGTCTTTAGTACTAACCATTGCTTTTATATTAGCCAGGTTCAAAGAAAGCATGTGCAAACATCCCAAGAAAGTATAAATCAAGTTAAAAGATGAAAAAAGGGAGCACAGTCTGATCCACATTAATTTTCATAACAGAAAAAAACAAACAAACAAATAAACAAACAAAAAACTACCAACCACAGAAGCTATTGACCTGTTCTTCCCAAACAAATCAAGTCAAAATGTTCTTCTCATTGTCCTATAAAAATTTCCATATACTCTTAGAAGGACTAACAATAACTCTGTGTACTACTGTCCTGGACACAGTAGTAATACACTACTGTATGCATAATAATGAAGAAAAGTCTTGGATTTCAAAATTTTGTTTCAAAGATGTTTGGGTAATGGGCTGGGTTCTTTTTCAGCTCTTTGATGATACAAGGAAAGTACAGCTCCTGATGGAAGGAGATCATTACAGTAATGAGAAGCTCAAGCAAACTAGAAGCGTTACCTGCTTGATGAAATGGAAAAAGGCTCATCACACATACAGAAAGGCAAGAAGTGCTTGAAAAATATACACTGTCCAAAAGTAAAATCCATCACACTCCACATCCATTTAATGACTGAGAACCCAAACATGTGCAAGTCTAGCAAGAGTTCTACACTGGACAAATGGTTTCATCTCCCTGAAAAAGCTAGTGGAATTACCTTATCCTTCAGCAGAATTTCATATGTTGTCAGAAGTATGTTAAACTTTAGTCGTTTGGTCTGTGGATGCATCCATTCATGAGTTCTTATCTACAAAAACAATTAAGTAAACGTAAGCTAGAGAAAAAAAATCATATCAATCAATGAGACATAAGCACTACAGCAATATAAATGTTTAAAGATGTTCAATAATCTGATCACAAAACAGAAGCACAACACACAAACAGAACTTCCACAAGACTGAACTTCAAAGCTAAGCACTCCAAACCACTTTGTTAGCCTCTGAATAAACAGCAGAGAATTTGTACAAAGCAGTTTTTGCTTTAATAAATAAGATTACTAACATTGAGAAGACAGATTAAGAAAAAAAAAACAAAAAACAAGAACCTTTCAGAAAATAAATTAAGATTGTGGTTGGCTTGCATACATATTAGTTTTTATTTTATCCGCATAAATATATGGAAGAAGACAATTTGTTTTCAATGACTACATTTTTAATCCTGTTTATTATTAAGAAGGATGGAAATCTTTCATGAACATTTATATAGGATCATAACCTGACCTTTCAATTGCATCTTAAGTGTTTCAGCAACTATTCACTCACTTCCAACCAAAATATTGGAAATTAGTGGAGGACAGGAATATGAAATGAATGTGGTTTACAAATAACCTTTTCTAATGATGAAGGGAAATACTCACCATATTTCTGCTGGTTATATCTCCTAAGTAAACTACAGCATTCATCTGAGGAGCCCAAGTTTGAATCTCTCTTTGCCAAGATGTCAAAGTAGAAAGTGGCACAACCAGCAGGAAAGGCCCATACAGTTGATGTTCATGAAACAGGTAGTTCAGAAAAGAAATTGTTTGTATTGTTTTACCCAGACCCATTTCATCTGCAAGAATACAACTATTGCCTCTAAAAAAAACAACAAAAAACACACAAACAAAAAAGAATGAGGAAGAGGGGGATGAAGAGAGAGGAAGGGAATGGACAAGAAGACATTATTATCTTGAATACAGAAACTACTTGTACAAGTTTTCAAGATTTTGCAACTATACATCTTGAGAAGTTTATGCAGATACTATTTCCTTAAATTTACAAAATTAACAAAAAGCCTGGAAGTATTCTTAAGGGGCCTATCTTATAAGTGTAACACTAACGTTGGCATTTCAGAAGATTTTGCTTTGATTCTTTCAGTTTTGTAGTCTTAGTTATTTTTTCCGATTGATTTTTAAAAATATGACTTTCTCCCACACAGAAAGTAAAAGCAAAACAACAGCAGAGCTTAACTGTTTTTTGAAACCAACCATGTAATTAGCTTTAGTAGCTTTAGTATTTCTTTGAGCAAAAACAGTCCTTTCGGGACTCTACTTTCAGCTTACTGTAGTAAGACATCTAGCCTCAATAAATATAGAAAAAAAATAACGAAGTTTTTATGAATCTTTAGAATTTACAAACAAACTATACTTACTTGCACCACGAATGAGCAAGCCAATTCAATCCATTTAACTGATAATCTCTTAACTCCAAACTTTCCTGTCCTCCAATGTAAGATGGCTGCTTCTTTAGTGCAACAAATCTTGGTCTCTGTTTTAGAACCTGTCGAAAGCAAACTGAGCATCAGTTTTACTACTGACTGCAGTTACCAGAATGGCTTTCTATAGAAAATGTAGCAGTAGGCATCCGTGGGGTCACCAAGTCGTCTTCATCCACCACCAAACACTAGGCCATGTGAAAATGAGTAATTTGAAAAAAAAAAAAAATCAGTTTGCAAGCTAAAATCAGTTTGATTGGTCATCTGAATTCAACAATGGGAATTATGTTAACCCACTGTTCACTAAGTTTACCTTTCAAACAAACTAAAATACTAAACAAGCCATTTGAATGCCAGTAAAAAAGCAGGGGATTAATAACTATGAAAAGCCATTCTTAGTAGTAGATGTTTGACACACACATTGCTATGTATCTATCATTACTACTGTTCTCAAACAACCTTCAAGAACATTTTGTAATATGTAAAATACTCTTGATGCATAAGAGACTTTCACTTTTTTCTTTTTTTTACCACTATACAGTTGTTTGGTTTGAACAAGGATGGCAGAGAAAACTGAAATGGCAGAAGTGAGAAAAAAATTGTCGATCATGACAAAGACAGTTTACTTGGTGAAGGAAAGAAAAAACAAAATATAAAAGAAATATAAATATAAAAGAGCAACAACAACTACAACAAAAAAACAACCAATCACACATGACCTCCAACCAACAGACCCATTAAGTCTCCAAGCAATGGCCACCATGGAACTTCTGATTTTTTCCCCTCAGTTTTAATGATGAGCATGACATTACATGCCACTCTTTGACCAGTTTGGGTCACCTGTTCCATCTTGACTATGTATGTTCCCTTTCAAACACTTGCCCACCCCTAGCCTGCTTCTGGGTGGAGAAGGGGGAAAGGAGGGCACAGCGAAAAACAAAGAAGACCTGAACACTGTGCAAGCACTGTTCAGCAACAGACCAAACAATTGTACCTTTTCTACGTTAGGAAGAATTTCTTTACTGTGAGATTGGTCAAACACTGAAACAGGTTTCCCAGCAAGGCAGGACCTACATCTTTGTAGACGTCTTCCAACTAAACTATTCTATTCCAACTTTATCACAGCCAGAGCCAGTACAACTTATTATAAATCCATTGCAATTACATACTCACCTTGCAGTCCTTAAAAGGAGTGGTTTTGGATTGATTTCTGCTAAAATACTCATCAATGCGTGTCTGAAACTTTTTGGCAATGAGAGCACCATCTTCCCAGCTACATTCTGAATAAGGTAGACCCTGCCATTTGCAATAGTAGTCTGGATAACCAGCTGCTGACTTTTGATTTGAATGAGCTGTAGAAATGTATTAAGAGATACCAAATTAATATTTTACTTCTGTATTTTAAGAATACACTCATTTTAGGTGATAAGACAACATAAATTAGCTTCACAGCACAACTTCTCTTTACCCAAAATTTTGTTTTGAATTAAAAAATAAGTTAGTAACATTCCACATTTTTAACTACAAATGCAACACACGAGCAATGAGCATAAAATATTCTCAAAATATTCTCTGCTTTCTGTCTGCAGGTTTGTAACATACCAATTATTCTTTCCACTATCTGATACTGTTTATGTAGATCATCTGTAAGCTCCTGCTGGCAGTTATAATATTCCACGTCTTCTGGAGAAGCATTTTTCAGCCTGCAATAGGAATTTATTTACAGCACTTATTACATTGTGTGGTTCTAAAACTAAGAAAATCTAGCAACAATAAACCTCTGAGTGTAACCCTCACAGGAATACTGCTTGGAGCATTTCTTTGAAAGGGGCTACAGCTCAGACATTCCTACTACAGAAGTGTTGCATCTGGCTTAGGTGCCTCAACATTAATGACCGAGGATGGTTGTCGAAAGACACTATTACAATCACAATCTGATAATTCAGAATACCTGTTCTCAGCAAGTAGTATACTTTATAGGGTATTTTCAAGGAACAGTATTGAGGGTAGCTTATTCTGTAAGAATCCATCTCACTCGAGGTTGCTGAAAATCCCACCAGTGTTTGTTAAATATATTAAGCATTGTAATAAATTGAATACTAGAAAGATGACACAGAAATGTACGGACTTCTTCAATTCTTGGTTCTCAGGCTTGAACAAAGATTCAAGCCAAGAAAATTAAATTCTTAAAAACAATATGAAATGGCTAAGACACCAAGAAAACTTTAATCTATCTCTAAGGCAAGAAACATACATAACTGAAAAAAGTTCAATAACAAATTCATTATTATTATTAAATACTACCCATCTTGTTAAAACTTAATTTATAACAGATACATTAAAATCAAGTTCAGATTATCTTATGGGATCATGTTAAGGAGGCTTCAGCTTTCAAAGTTTTTGTCTTCCTGTTGTACATACACTTGAAACCTTGCCCTCATAAAGAGGTAACAAGTCTCAGAAGCATAACTGTTACAAAACAATTGTTATGAAACAGCCACGTTGTTACAAAATATACAACATAGAAGTCCTCATAAAAATATTCACCATCGTTTTGTTTCCTGATCTTTTTTCTTGTAGTTGTCCAGTTTCTTCATTCCTTTAACATTTTGTTGCTTCAGTGTTTCCTCAGTTTCCCAAGTGTTATGGATGTGTGACCAGCCTTTCCATTTAATAAGATACTGTATTTCTCCTGGCTCCTTTGACTTTTCGAACCCAGCGTTTGGGTCGCCATCTGCCTCGACTGCATAGATGGTGGTTGCGGCACCAGTGGCTGAAAAAGAAACCATACCAGAATCCTTAATTAAGCGTGCACTGTCGTAAATTAACCAGTAAGACAGCAATTACTGATACTTTTATATAAGCATGTAACTGGACTAATATCTACAGTTCTCATGTTATTACATTTATTTGAACAATTATGTAGATATGTTAATACATGCACAGTAGTCGAAGAGAATCACAAAAAGCAACCCAAACTTCTGTATCTAATCTATGACATCTAATCATTTCTCATGAGAATTTTCTTTGAATTCCTACTTAAATCAAACTGATTGCCAGGGAATGCTCCACTAACACTGCTTGTTGTCTTCTCTGTTACATTATTCTCATCACTGAGCCTATAAAAGGCAACTGAGACATCAGTAATCATAGCTTATGATGCTATGAATCTATTTCTCCCTAAATGTGTTCTACTCCATTTTCTGGCTTTGGAATCTTACCTGGGAAAATTATTAAGTACAGTCTGTATCACAACTGAACCATCCTAGCAGCCGGAAACAGGCTCATTTCTGTGAGGACAGCCAAGTAAGGAAATGAGCCCGGCAAGCTGCAGTGACCAGATAAAGCAACAGAGTGGCAACAACAATATAAAGCACAAGCAGCAATAGCATGTGGGCAGGTAGAATATAAGAAGCTTAGTCCAGAAGACTTTGAACACAGCAGCAACACTATGCACTCCTGGCATTGAGGCAGGATATTCTAGAACTCAGGACTGCATGGGAGAAGAAAGTTGAGAGGAAAGTGCAAGCTCTGAGACGGGTCAGAAATTTAGTGACTGGGTATAACCAATGGAGAAAAGAAGCTCTGAAGTGCAAGGGGACCATTTTATATATTTTTATTTATTTATTTACTTATATAGATAATTAGAAATCTGTTTTGCAGCCTCAAACTCAAAGCAGAACTGCTGGACAATACATGACAGCAACTGATGGAAATACAACATGCCTACTACCCTTCATAAAAATACATCTAGAACTTCACATGCAAGTGAACCATTTAAATTCTATATCTATTTTGTAGTGATTCCATGTATTGCACTGTATTGAGACAATTTGTACAGCAATAACTGAAATCACAGTCTCACTGTTTCATCCTTCCCAACAGCCCTTCAGAGCTCAGGCTTACCGGTCAGCAGACTTGTCTATCTTGTCTGCTTTCTCCACTACAGTAAATACAATTTATACAAATCAATTACCACTGAACTGTGCAAACAGTGGTGTAAAAATATGATACATATTTATACAATATGAAGCTCTCTTCTGATTATTTATTTTTCCTTCTACTTAGACTTTCTTCTACATTTTACTTTGAAATGCTTAGAAGAGGCTTTAAAAAGGAACATCTTTATGAATATAAGAAACAAAAGATGACAACTTTCCGGTATTTTAAAATGATTGCTGTTTTTAAACATCAGAGACTTACAGCTAAGAATGCTAAAGTTGCACCACAATGCACTCCAGTATCTTAAGAACACTGTTAAAAAGTACCTCCTTTTCGGCCAATTCGACTATCCATAAACTTTTCTATAGTTTCAAATTCATCTTCTTCAGTTTGTGGGACATCTTCTCCACAAACTTCCAGCAAATCATCAGAATCTGTCTTGGTTTCTTCAGCTTCTTTGTAACTAATGTTGACTGTTGCCTGGCGACGAGATCCTCTCTTATCATAATCCTCCTCATCATCATCCTCCTCCTCCTCAGATGAATCAAGTTGCCTCTTTTTCTGTCCTGCACTCTTTTTCCCACTTTTTGGCTTAATTCTTGAAGACAGTAAGATACAACACAACAATGGCGTATCAAATTGGACAACCAAAAGTCTTCTGTGATACTTTCTGAATATGTGTTTCTTGAATGCCCAGTTACAACACTTTTAGTTACAGCAGACAGTTACAACACTTTTAGTTACAGCAGACAGGAAAAGGCATTCAGTAAAAACGTACTGGTATTAGTAATATCTTTGGTAGCTTTAAAAAATATAATTTTAAAATATATGTTAATGATTTCATTTGCGTATGTATTAGCAGTACAATACTTAACTGCTTGTTAGACATAGTACCAGAGTATAAAGGACTTCTAACCTGCTTGGAGGTTTCCGGCTTTTGACCTTGTTTTTTGGCTCATAGTCTGATTCACTTTCGTCACAACTGCTATTATCCCTGTCTTCCTCTGATTCAGAATCAGAACCAGTTCCCGATATGGATCCTGACTCTGACATTTGCCAGTCTTCGCTGTAAAATTGAAAGACAAAAGAATAATTCAGTTTGTGTTTTTTTTTAATCAGATATTCAACCATAGTTATCTATTGTAATTCAAGCATTCCTCACAGAAATAAAACAGCCATTTTAGCCGATGGACAGAAAGTTGTAAAAATTATTGTCATGAATGATAAACAAAAATGCCCAATGGCTTCGAAGGGAATTGAACTAAGTCCTCCATTATCAAGAAGTAGGGGTAAAATTCAAAACTACAAAAATCTGGATTTCTACACACATTTCAGCTTGAAGTAACGAGTTAAGAATGATATTAAGAAACCAAAGAACTTAATAAGTCTAACTAGAAAGATACATGTTTATCGGAACTTACACATGCTCAAATCATAAAACCTTGTCACGTACATTCTGGAGAGTCCTGTATTTTCTAATACCTATGTTCCCTGTGTCTCATGTGAATAATGAGCAGCTTCGGCACAAAAAAACAAAAGATAATGCAGAAAAAGATTTGAGAAACATGCCAAAATATTTGAACTGCAGCACCTGTGAGAGGCACTAGCTCCCAAAAGCTCCCGCTGAGTTCCTAAATCAGAGCTTCACAACCAGACAGCATACTATGAATAAGTCACTTGTGACTCTGAGCAGCAGAATCTCCTTGCCCCTGCTTAGCTGTGATCAACTTTGCAACAGAGAAGATAATGAACAGTACATTTTCTCAGACTCTAACTGAATATAGGCAAATTAATCTCAATATCTTCATGGAGAAGAAAAAAAAAATGGTGTGCATTGTTGAAAGGTTGCTAAATCTAATATCAGGTTTAGGTTTCTTTGACCAAGGTGTACCAAGCAGTACTGATGTTTATCAAAGTTGGAATATAACCAAAAAATTCTCATCCGTAAAATTCCAGTAAGGAAGCCTAGGAACCAGTGCTTTGACCTCTCTCTCACTTAAATATGCATTAGGTCCTGGCAGAAATTACAGTCCCATTGTTCTGGTCATCCAAGACTTACATATGTAAGCATATGGTACAGATGGTGCATGCGCAATGGCAAGAAATCATGACTTATACTTTTTCTGCAAGCATTAAGTTAAAAAAAAAAAAAAAAGAGAGAGAGAGAGAGGGAGAGAGAGAAGTCCAAAACATACATCTATTTGGAAATACAGACCACAGATATAAAGCACAATCCTCTTAGGCTTGATCATGTACCAAGTTACATATTGAGAAATCTCTGATCTGCATATCATATAGCAACTGCAGACATACTTGTTCAGGAGAATTGTAGGACAAAATTAAAGCATTGGGTATATGAGGTGATTTGGTTATTGGTTCCTAAACTTAAATATGCTTCTTGTAACGGAGGATGTTATTAGGTGCAATCAAATTTTTAAGTAGCAGAAGACTATGAATAACAACTCATCATTAGAAAAGTACTGTTTTGCATAGGTTTTTTGCCCTTTTTTTTCCAACTACCATTTCATGAAGACAATATAGCAGCAACCCTGGGAAGTGCAATGATTCATTAATTGTGAGAAGAAGAATGATAGAACAGTTCCATTTCTACACAGCATTCACAAAAAACACAGGTCACTACGCCTATTCACTTCTCATTGCTATGTGACATACTATAATGCTTCTCACAAATTTTTGATCTACCACTTAACTGATCTAACAGAACAATTTCAATGAAACTTTGTTTTCCAGTTAATAAAGCTAATTACTGTCAGAATTATAACAACTTTTGAACTTTTCAGAGGAAAAACAAATAAGAAAAAGTTGGCACTGACTAGGAGATTCCATCTTTAATTTTATGAGACAACCTAAGGAGTTTCCAATTTCTACAAAAACTTTTAAGGAGGGCCTTAAACTCAAAAATATGTTGCAACAAATTATTTTAAAAATAAAAGCACTAATGAATGTTTTTGAACAATGCTGCAGACACTTTTGCTCAGAAATATGATATAGATATTTATTTAAAAGTTTTTTTTTTTTTAATATTCCAAAATGTCAATCAAAATTGAGAAACACGAGAACAAGATGAATTAGAAAGAAAACTTAAGCATTTTCAGTGTGGAAAATAAGGTATCAGTTATGAGTATACATCACTGTGACAAACAATTATGTGATATTACTTATGAAAATATCTTACTCTTTATGTTTTTTCTTCTTGGTTTCACTGGATGAGTCATCGGCAGAATCTTCACTACTGGATGACTCCTGCAGATGAAGAAACAAATATACTATTCATTACAATGACAAGAATGAAATACTTATAGTATTCAGCTCCCACATTCAAATTGACATCATATTGTTCATGTTTTACTCTCTTCATCCCCCAAAGGGACTAATATAGAAGACTAAGACAAGGACTGCTGTTGTTTTAGTATCTAACCATCTATGAATATATTGTGCCAGCAGAGCTCTACAGAACATCACGAAGAAAAGTCTTAAAAATAACTATTATGCCTACATAAAATAAAGCGATGGCTTCAGATGCTCCAAGTTAATCAATATGATGGTTCTACCAAAAAATAATAAAACCTCCTAACCTTTCAGAGCTCTCCCACCTTCTATAATCTTTCACATTTAAACACCAGTTTAAGAAAATTTTGAGAATATTATGTTTGTTCTTCTCTCTACTCTCAGAAAAAGAAAAAAAAAGAATCTTCTCAAAACTAGATTTTCCAAAAAAACAATTCATAGGGACAAAGTTTAAATCATTTTTATCCTGAAAAACATCTTTCAGAAAGAGACACTTAGAAACAGCTGTAAATTAATGTTTTATTGATGTGAGATTATGTTAACAATGAGTAGCTAAACCAGACAAAAGCAGATCTAGCCAAGTAAGTGTGACCAGTGTAGTATTTCCAATGAAGGAGAAAAATCTGATTTGTAAGTACCATTTCACTGTCACTAGCCTCCTTAGAAGATATTCCTACTGCACAAAGTCAAGTTTAGCCAATGGCTTAGGTATTAAAATATCTAGAATTCAGGTGTGGTTCTTAGAATACAAGAATTATTTTGTAGTAACTGTACAAAAATATGTAGTTTTATATTCCATACCGACTTTTTGAAAAACATAGCAGGTACCTTTCCACAGAAAGAACAGTTGAACAATCCTCTATCATTTTTAATTATCTTTAAGAAATGCAATAGGCCAAAAACACAATGAAAGGCAGTACAGTGTGGCTTGAAAATTTTGTCCATACATCACAGAATATCTACCTGAAGATATTCATAAATCTAGGCTGCTATAATTTTGGCATAACTCATCTGAAGACAAGTAACTAGAACTATTTTTTACCTTTCCTTATAAAAAGGTCAGTTATTTGAACATTACTTTTACAGACTAAGACTATAACACGCACTTACAGAATACAGCTTGGCTCTAAAAAATTGTAATCTATCATATGAGGCAACAGAACAGTCATGTTTACATGGTAAAGTAAACTAATGTATATTATTCACCTCTTCAGAAACACTGTCTGATGATACTGCCTTTTGTTGTTGCTGTTGCTTCTTGAGCACTGCTGATCTCTGTACAGCAAGTATACTTGGACTGGACTTCCAAAACTGAGTAGGAATTGACATGTAAGTCAGTTAAACATACTGAAACTCAAGATTATGACTAATTATTATGACTAATCTCAATTTCATCAATACTATTTATATCACAACAAAATACTGCACACACTAATAATAATGAATACCATTTTAAAGCAGTGAGATTTCCTGAAAACAGAAAATTATGTAAGAATTTTTGAGACAGTTCTTTCACTAAGTTTAACAATAGTTGTGTAGGCATTGTTAATGTAAAACTTTTATAAAGAAAATTTTTAAGCTGATCCAGATAAACCTGTTCAGACTATTTACCTAATATGTTTTTGTTTCATATGGGAATAGTGAAATACATTAACAAAAGTATAAAAGACAATCCATAACAGTCTTTGAGTTTTATACAATGATTACATTATTGCCTTTCATATCTATAATACTATATATATATATAATATAATACTATAATAACATATTACTATAAAATATATTATACTATACTATAATACATAGAGAGAGAGAGAGAGAGAGAGAGAGAGAGAGAGAGAGAGAGCGCATATATATATGGGTGTTTATCACCTAAACAAATCCATACAACAGAGGAGAGTGCAGGTAATTTTGGCCCACTTGATTTAGGAGGGCAAAACATCACTTTTTCCTAAACTTAATGAACTTTCTGATACAAAAAGCAAGCTGTATGTAAGCTTGAATTTTTTGTATGACTATTTATTGATACAAGGAAACTAAGTATTACTGAAACAATGTAAAAATAGAATTTCAGAAACAGCAACATTTCATCTGACTGCCTTTGGTAAGGTTCAAGTAAGTTAGTGCTTCTGCATAACAAAATTTATGTAGGCATCTAACTCAAAATACCTACACAAGTGAGAATTTAAGAACATCAGTTCAAGTACTTGTCATGAGAAACTGAGACGAATATTTAAGACAGCTGCAGTACATGCAATTAATAACCAATTAAATTAAAATCTAAACACTTTTCATTTTAAAAGAAAATCTTTTTGAAACAAGAACAATGTTTTTTTCCCCATAAAGACTTCATTTGTATGTTTTGTTTTACCTCAGTTCCATCAACTTTTGGTGGTTTAGCTTGTACTTGTTTCTTCTCTCTAGATGTGTCGGACTCCGATTCTGATTGGCTGCCTGACTCTGAACCAGAGTCAGAGTCACTGCTCCCTGACTGGCTGCTACTTCCATCGCTACTGCTTCCAGAGCTTGAACCAGATCCAGAACCTGATGCTGACCCAGAATCATCATCTGATCGACTGCAATTAGAAGACAGTGGGATATTACAAAATGGCTAAGGTATCTAAAACAAGTTACTTTGGCTTCACCTACAAACCAACTATTACATTAGACCAGATACATGGGTAGCACACAAAAATATTGAGTTGATTAAATAAGATGAGATGAATAAAGGTCAAAATAAATAAGAAACAAGAATTCAGAGTTTAATCAGATACTTTTTCTGAAACCTAAAAAAGCAAGGATTAAAACAAGAATATTCTGATTAACATGGAGAGTCAAGCAAGAGAAATAAAGGTGATACAAATGTTTCTCACCTACTCACACTTTCCACCCCCACATCCAAAAATGCTTGTTTAGATCTACCATATTATATATATATATATACACCTTTTGACAGTAAGTATACTTCACACGTCTTTACCTGTCCAAATAAAATATAAAGAACTCTTGATTTTTTATAGATCAGCAGCCTCCCCTATTTATTTATTTATTCAAACGAGAGCACATCTCTTTAAAACAAATGCTACAATCTTATTTTGTTAAAAATAACAACAGTAAAATTCCCTATGCGGCCAAACCTGAATTTGTCACTGATTATAAGACTTGTGCTGAGGCACTTTCCTTATTTTTGAGCCTCCAAATTACTCCACCTAATTTTTCCACCTGCACTTTACACCAGATTTAACATACTTTGAAATCACAATATTTCAATGTTTATTTTATGACTATTCCAAAATATAAAAACATTTTTTAAACAACTTCATAAAGGTGCCAAGCTAAAATTTTAATCAGGTTAATACTACTGTATTTCAAAGATATCATGAGGAAAAATATTGTAATCATGCCACCACAGAGAAAATTATTTCATATTATTTACACATTGACTGCAAGCATTGGAAAAGCACAGTAATGACATTGACAAAATCCAGAAATGATAAAAGCTGGTATCAAGATCTACCCCTACCTCTGTCAGCACAATTCACCTGGCTGACAGTCAGCTGGGGATGAGTATACCTCAAAAAGCCATCTGCATCTACCTGCTTTGAAACAAAGAGAAAGAAACAAACCATGGTGAAGCTTCCTGGTTCTGAAGAGGGGGTTGGATATGGAGAAACCCAATGCTTCTGGCCTTCCTCACACTTGTGGAAGAGAAAACTGTGAAGCAACAAAGCTGCTCCCAAACGTCCCTTTTCTATCATAGAAAGTGGATTTCCAGGATGGTGCTTTAATTCTAACCTGACCTGCAAAATTAAGCAAGGCTGCCTCTACAGAAGATGAACAGAGTTTAAACTGTTTACCAGAAATTAAGGGCAGTCCACCATGATTTACTGAAGAGAGTTTAAATAGAATAGTGTTCTTGTACACAAATATTATCTTACCTTTAATGCTGGGTAAATTACATTAAATTACAGTATTACAAGCAGGTTATTTTATTAGAAACTTCTGCAGCTTTGTATTCTTGACCTGTTAGAGCAGGTCCAGAGAAGGGCCACAAGAATGATCAAAGGGCTGGAGAACCTCTCCTATGAAAAGACTCAGAGATAGTTGGGATTGTTCAGCCTGGAGAAGAGAAGGCTCTGGGGAGACCTTAGAGTGGCCTTCCAGTATCTAAAGGGTGTCCCTCAGGAATGCTGGGGAGGGACTCATTTGTCAGCAGGTGTAGTGACAGGACGAGGAGTAATGTTTTTAAACTAAAAGAGAGTAGATTTAGATTAGATATTAAGAAGAAATTCTTCACTCGGAGGGTGGTGAGGCACTGGTCCATGTTGCCCAGAGAAGCTGTGGATGCCCCTTCCTGGGAGGTGGTAAAGGCCAGGCTGCACTGGGCTTTGGGCAACCTGGTCTGATGGGAGGTGTCCCTGCCCCTGGCAGGGGGGCTGGAACTAGGTGGTCTTTAAGGTTCCTTCCAACCAAAACCATTCCATGATTCTATTACTGTAAAACAACAGCATAGTGAGGTGCTGTAAGTACACATAACGAGAACTGCAGACATTAGCACTAACTACAAATGAAGAAAATAGAGAAAAGAGAAACCTTGAGAGACAAGTAAATACCAGACAGACAAGTACATGACAAAAAGGCAACAAAAATGTGCAAATCCTACATAATCTTGGAAGAGAGAAAGGAAATCAAATATCTCAATGGAGGACAAAGCTTGCTCACAATTTTCACATGGAGGGCAATACTAAGGTACATTACCGTATTTAAGAAAGATGCAAAACATTGTGCCACAAGGATGACAATCAAGTTAGCTTTCCAAACAGTGGTAAAATATATCATACATAGTAACACAGTGCTAACCACAGGTTCGAAAGCACATAGAGCCAAAGGCAATCAAAATAATGTACCTCTATTCTAAGGTTCCATGGAGGAATTTGTTTCTAGAATAAGCCATCTAATGCCAAACAACTTGCCAACATTATGAAAAATGTCTAATTCCACTACAGGGTATAACAGTGGAGAAGTCAAAGGAAAAATGTATTTCCAGTCAATTTAGATAAGCAAGAAAAAAATATGTCAGTCAGATTCACAGTTGATGGGAAATTTTAAGTAATTTGATGTTCTTCATGATAAGCACGTGGCAAGTTCAAAAACAAAGGGACCATGAGAATAAAAAAAGTCTCACAGATACTGCTAGTTGCTCTGGAGTGAGATATTTAAAAAAAAAAAAAAGATTCCAAATTGTTTTCCTTATCAAAAGATCAACTAAATATCACTTAAGCTCTCTGTTAAGTTATAAAAACCCATCAACAGGTTCCAGAGTTGTCTAAGAATGAATTCCAACGAGGCTTAGTAGCAGGACCAGCAGAGTAAGAGTTCTCTCATAAACCCTGCTTCTCACAACAAACTGCTTTGTTATCGACAAGAGCAACCTAGTATGACTCAGCTGCAATAGTAACTACCTGATGAGTAAAAATCTTTAAGTCAATATTCAACCCATTTACTAATAATATAAGACAATAAAAGAGATTTACAGCTTAAAACAAAAGGATGGGAAGAAGAAGAAAGGAGGTTACAAGAAAGAGGAAGAACAAATAATAAGGTTCATAACAACTGATTTAGAGCTTTCCTAATGATATCATGTACAAAGGACAATGCAGGATTACCACTGACTCATTGGTACACAGAACAGAGAAAAACAGTAAGATAAGATAAAAGACTGTAGCAACCATCGCATTTTACTAAACACAGTGGAATAAAAAATAAACAAAAAATTAAGACAATACAACAAGGAGATAGGAAGAGACAAAGTGACTAGCAGCAAGTAATTTTAAATTAGGGAGAAGATTGCAATTTGCTCTTTTTAAACAATAATGACTCGGTAAAGCATTTATCAAATCTTAAAATGGTATGGTAGTATTCATACTAGTTAATCCAGAACTTTTAAAAAACATGTAAAAAGCACTATGGGAGTTCAAGAACATAAGACTACGGTATACTGAGCAGAGCTTCAGAGTTTACTTCAACTCTAGTCATCCAAATTAATGCAGATGCGTAAAAATACACTAGACCAATTCCTCGCGTGCATCATATGTTCCCAGAGGTCATGATGCAACCACCACACATAAAAAAAAAAAAAAAGTGAGATAAATAGATGCGACTTTTTTTTCTACTGATGCGCAGAGAACTTAAACTGTTAACTAGCCACAGGACAAGTATAAGTGGTAGGCTCTGAAGGCTACCGATACACACTCATTTCATCTCATACTCTCACTGCAAAAAATTATCCATTTCAAACCTGAGCTTCAGTATAATTTTGACTTGGAGGTGCAACCTCTATAAAGACAGTATGATAACCCAAACCCATCAAGTTCTCTTTTGCAAAGGAGGTAGGGAATGGCGTAATACATGAGTAAGTTCTGCATAACCAGAATTGCATATGCAATGAAGATAAACCATGCTGACACTACACTGTCAAAATATAACTAGAAGCACACTGAAGCAGTGGTCTCCAAAGCAGTGTGTGCACAACCCAGGGGGTGCTCAAGACAATCCACAGGAACGCAAAGAAAATGCTAGAACTCCTATTTATTTTTAATCTAAAGAAAGAAAAAATCATTTAAGTTTTACAAATATTTAATATATAGATTGATACTGGTGACCTCACTGAGTCTGTATGTCAGAGGGTCATACACTGGTTTGAGGTGTCCTGAGGAAGAGTACGTGCTCCACAATGCAGAGGGATGACAGAGGTGGCCTTCACTTTCATTTGCCTTCCGGGTATGCACGTAACGCAGCCTACGTGCGCCTGGTTAAGTGGGTTTATGGATTATATTACACAGTTCTAACCAAACCATGCCTTACAAAATGGAGAAATGACTTAAAAGAGTTCCTGCAAAGGAATAATGGACTGATGATAGATAATACTGTAAGGACAAGCGAACAAGAAGAAAATGACAGAGTCGACGCGTCTTTAAGTCAGTCACATTGCAAGGTAAAAAACAATGACAGTCTAATCAGATCTGACCAGAAGTTGGCCAAAAGGAAAAGCCAAAATTATCGAGAAAACTATCTCAAATATGTATTTACATCAACTATCATTAACAATGAACCTCACTACAAGTGTATAGAGTGTCTTGAGATACTAGCTAATGATATTATGAAGTCATCACAATTAGCGAGACATTTAAAAACTACCAGAGCATGAAGACAAACCTCTGTAACTTTTTCAGTCATTTTTCAAGTCATGCAATACTTGAAAAGTCATGTGACATGCTTGGTAGAGAACCATGGGACAAAACCCTTGAGGAAAGAGGGGCCAGGTTGGATGGGGCTTTGAACAGCCTAGTCTACTGAGAGGTATCCCTGCCCATGGCAGAGGTTTGGAACCAGGTGGTCTTTAAGGTCCCTTCCAACCCAAACTATTCTATGACTCTGTGATTCCATTCTCAACCCCGTACTTCACAAAATTTCACTAAATCTAATGATAAACATTCAGAAGGCCTCTTTTAAGGTTCCTTATTTAACAGTGAAATACTAAAAGCCACAGACTACTGGGTCATTTACTTCCTGCTGCTGTAAAAATTGCTGAAATAATGCACGGAAAGCAAAATGGTCACAAACTAACACACAATCCTTTGTCAGTAGATACTACCGAAAGACACATAGAAAATAATCATGAAGATTTGAAGACATAAACATTAGAATGAATTATACAGAGCGCAAGTTTGCTAGATGGTTGGATGAAAGTACAGGTGTTTCTAACATCTCCTCTCATGGATTCTGTTTCAATGATAAATACAATAACTACTTTTTTTGAGAACCACTGAAGGAAAGATGTACCAGAGAAGACGTGTTCTCAAAAGTAAATGAATTCCTTAATAAAAATAATGGAAAAACTGTGCTAATGTAACCACTGATGGAGTGGCTGCTTTGACTGGAATAAAACAAGGATTTGGGATAAGGGTTATAGAGATAGTACCACACATGAAAATCATCCCCTGTATCAATCACAGGCAAGCCATTGCAACAAAGAATTTGGAGCTAGAACTGCACAGAGTGCTGAAGGATGCCATTAATGTGGTTAATTCAATGAAAACAAGACATTACAACGCTTTGTAATGAGGTGGGAAACGACCATAAAAATCTTTTGTATCACAGAAAGCTTCACTAGCTGCCAGCCAAGTGCTTCAGAGTGATGCACTCAGGCTAGCTTGTTTGTTGTATAATGAGCGGTCACCACTACTATGCTAACTAGCAAATATCTTTGAAGAATGTAACACTTATGTATCCCTTACACGTAAAGGTGAAATTCTAACAGTAAGTCAAATAGCACCTGCATTTTGAATACAAATGTCTGGAAATGTTTCCATTACTATGTGATGATATAGAGGGGTGCATTAGGAAGGCCGTTGCCAGCAGTTTGTGAGAGGTAATCCTCCCACTCTACTCAGCCCTGGTGAGGCCACACCTGGAGTACCGTGTCGAGTTCTGGGCTCCCCAGTACAGGACAGACATAGAGCTGCTAGAGACAGTCCAGTGGAGGACTTTTAACAATGATTAGGAGACTGGAGCATCTCTCTTACAAGGAAAGGCTGAGAGAGCTGGGCCTCTTCAGCCTGGCGAAGAGAAGGCTGAGAGGGGATCTTATCAATGAATACTCATTGAAGTATTTTAAGGGAGGGTGTCAAGACGACAGGGACAGACTCTTTTTGGTGGTACCCAGCAATCGGATGAGAAACAATGGGCACAAACTGAAACACAAGAAGTTCCAGCTGAATATGAGGAAAAACCTCCTTACTGTGAGTGTGACAGAGCACTGGAACACGTTGCAGAGTCTCCTTCTCTGGAAATATTCAAAACCCACCTAGATGTGATCCTGTGCAACGTGCTACAGGGGACCCCACTTGAGCAGGGTGGGTTGAACTAGATGATATCCAGAGATCCCTTCCAACCTTAACCATTCTGTGTTTCTGTGATTTTATTGCCAAAAGTGATGCTCATCACCTACAAAAAAATACTATGTCTGTACTCTTAAACTTAGAAATAAATTTGTAACCTGTTAAAAATCTTCCAAAGAGTTTCAGTGGGTTTTGAGCCCATTCGTTGAAAGTATGCAACACCTTCTTCTTAATTTGCAAGAACATATAGATACTAGGGAAGATGAAAATTCACTAGCCAAATTTCAAGAAAAGCCTTTGTATACTTAGTGTATGCGATTAAAGGTATGTATCAAGACTTAGTAGATGTAGCCAATGATGTGTTTCTTCGATTTAGATCTACATATCTTAGTGAATTACCTTTATCATCTAAGGCAGCCATTAAAACAAAATATTAAAATAAACTGATCTTAGAATCAGGCCTTCAAAACACTATATTGCGAAGCTTTAAACCAAGATTTTAAAAAGTAATGAAGAATGTTATTTTTTTAGTGAGAGCAAAAAGGCTTTTTGTACCATTAATAAATCAAAGTATTTAAAAAATATTATCTTTATTCTTTTTAATTTCTGTATTTTGTGTTTTATAAGGTACTTGTTAGCGCAACAGCACATGTACATTCATTTATAAATTAATATACATACATTGGAGGTGTTTGCTTAAAACATCTTTATTGATAGCAGCAGTGTACTAACAAAGTATTTGGAGACAACTGCATTATAAGATTCTAAAAAAAGAAAACATAACAGAGAGAGGACTCTCCTTATCCCTAACACTGACACTTTAAGCAAACCTGGGCTATCAAGTATGAACATAAATCTGTAATCCTTTTCATGGGATTACCTATGACCCTCTACTACATGAGCAGTAATTCAGATTATAACCTAGTATGCTAGATGCTATCCCTAGAAGGATGGATGGATTTATTTAAGAAAAGGTGCACACACACAAACACATTTGTGCATAGAAGAAGAAAAGTTAGATCTATCATCTCCTCACCAGTAATCAGGGAACTCAAGAAGAGGGAATTTAGAAATTTCTCTTTAGATGTTCCTACCTTGATTCAGAATTTCTGCAGTTTTCACACAATTTGAACAATGGTACAGGCAGTAGTATAAACTACTATCATTTGAAAACACCTTCTCAGTCCTCACCAATGTATTCAGCTGTTGGTGAGGGTTCTACAAGATTAAGTTTTGCTGACATCTCTACTGCTACCCTCTCCAACCTTGCCCTAGCACAGTACCCCTCAGTGGTGTCAGTAGAGGAAACAGATTCAGGTTTCAAAACCCTATCAACCTAAAGGGCTGACAGAGCAAAAGAAGCAAGCTGGAGTGAACTGGTAAGTATTTCTTATGACTGCTATCCTGAAACCAAAATATAAAACGAAGCAAATCAGTCCAGAATTTAAAAAGTTAAATCAATTTCAAGTGAAAAGGACTTTTTGTTTGTTTGTTTTTTTGGCAGTTTTCAATTTCAATATGCATACACTCCACATCGCATCATGATAGAATGCAACTTCTTTTCCAAGTGCCTAAAATGTTGTATTGTCTAATACCTCCTCACCTTTCTCCACACAAAGCATCACTGAGTTTAGAGAGCTAGTACACCAGAGTTTTTAAAAATACAATTGTTGGAGTTTTTGAGGTTTACAGGAAAAGACAAACAGGATACAGAAGTTTCATACAGATTCTTAGTAGCTCAGATGTAATTTTCTCAATTCACTGAAATGGATGCCTTTACCAACAGTTATAAACAGGGCAAAACCCAACCATAATCAACTCGAGGGAAGTCTACATACTTCTTAGAATTTTGAGAAGACAAGCAATCTCTCACTCCAACCTGTATCAGCAGAAATGGTTTAATCCATCTTGAAGTGGAAAAGCAAGGAAGATACAATCTAAAAAGAAAATACGTTTACTTTCTGTAAATCATTGGAAGTTAACAAGTGACAAGTGAGAGGCATTTCATTCTCTTTGCTTTGAAATTTGACTTTAAAATTGATGTTCCATTAAAAAAAAAGGACGAAAAAAAAAGATCTGTATGACAGCCAGTTTAATTGCATTAAAGAAACAGGACCTAGGTTCTATAATAAGGATGTTAAAATATAAGTTCCGAGAGATAGTAGCTGTCAGGTATTCATAACACCCTTGTCATTTTCCTTTCCATATTTGTGAGCTTCTTTAATTTTCCCTGCATTTCTTGAGGCATGGTCTACAAGCAATTCCTTCTAACTAAAGAGCGTGAAATATTATCTGATGTAGTCTAGCCAGTGTCCATAATTTTTCTAATTTTTCTCACAATCAGTAATGCTCATTAGTGCAAAGTAGCACTGCTGACCTCCACAAAATTCATCACCTGAACTGGCACCATTAACTACTGAGATTATGGTATCAAATCCCTAGGAATAGGACACAAGGACCATTAACAGTGAAATATTTCCTTAACTCAGAATACTGTTATAATTACCTGTTACCTGCTGCCTAATGCTGGTATGTAAATAACATCTCAAAAACAGCAGTTCCGGTCTTCTGCCCATCAGAGTTCCCCTTGCTTAAAAAGAAACACAAGTGCCCTCTCTCTCGCCCCCTTCTCTTCCTGTACAGCCCAGGGTCATTGCCTTTGCTTAATATGCTTTTATTGGAAACAGTTCAGCAAAAGGCAAAAGAGAACACCATACTCACCATGCTGTGGACACCTTAAGTAGCATAAAAGAGAGGGCTTGGGTTCAACACAACCAGCTTTTTGCATGTGCACCTTTATCTTTTTTTTTCCCCCTCTTCCAAAAAAAAGCCTAATTGAAACTGGAAAATAGGAGGAAATCTCTGCTATCTTCAGGCACCTAGCATAAATTAGAACACTGTTGACTTTTCCTTACCCTTTCTGAATATGGTCAAGAAAGAGACTCTGCTGGACAATCCAGAGTCATGGCCTTTCTTCTTTGGACTCTTTCTGTTGAAAAATCATCCATATCTTACACATAATCCGTGAAAAGGGCAGTAATACAAGGGTTCACTCAGTTAACTTTCATCTGGGTTTGTCAGTTTACCCTATCCCACCCTTCATGTTACTTCCCTTTGCTCTGGTCTTGCACTGCTGACCTTCTAGCCAACTCTATCCTGTGGTCTAACTTGTTTTTTTTCCTACCTTCTTTACTGAGGAAGGCGCTTCCAAGATACAAACATCAACAGAAATTATAAACACTATCAAGACTAGAATATGATGTGTTCATGGAAAATAACAGGGTTAGGCAACAGAAGCTACAGAACAGAGGTTCTGTTAATATAATCTATAAAGACAATATTCATTAACTGTCAAAGAGCATTTGTGCTCCTCTAGGCACTTAGTTCCGTTACTTAAAACCGAATTCCTGCTTTTGTAAATCTCTCTTTTAAATTTAAGAGTATGTCGCATAAGCCTTCTACCCCTTGCTCCAAGCAAATTATAGGTATTACTTGGTGATAGATGAGTGGGGGCAACAGTAAAATGAAAACAGCATCATGTGATAAAAGGATTCCTTAATAAGAAATCATTCATTACATACACTGTACTTTGTTCTACTGAAAAAAAAAAAAAAAAGAGACAGCAATACACATGGCTGCACGAAACAGTTACTGGAGCATCATAGGAATATGAAATAGAAGCGAGTGTGATGGATAAAGCAATAATGATGTTCTTTTTGGTATTGCTTGAATGAGACTCCTTCTCTACCTTGCAAACAGATCACAGCAATGACGACAAAGTTAACACACAGTAAAAACCTGCAGTAGCAATTGTGTACATTAAAAATGAACAGTAAATTCCCAGGACACGATTTCTGTGTGAAAAAGTGTAGTTTCATGCATGCTGACAAAATGAGGTCACGTTTATGAAGTGTACTTTTCAAAGTATATAGTCAAGAAGCCTCTCTCACCCCTAGTCCTTGAGTCAAGTAACTGCATTTGTATAGTAGCAATGTCAAATCTGATTTGGTATGGAAGACTGACACTGTGACATTTTTGTTTGTTTCTAAAAACACTAAACAAGCAAACAACAAACAAATGAACGACAACAAAACTGTCTCTAGGTACACCCAATACATTTAAGAAAAATAACTGCATTTAGGGATGCATTTTATTTTCAAACTACTTTGCAAGAAAAAGTAACACAGCTTACTCACAGTACCAGATTGAATAATTTTCGCACGTGTTTCTACCTGCTAATTTTTCAACCTCCCCGTAAATACCTATGAAATGAAACTAGAGAATGCTTTGGAGAGATAACAGGCCTAAAAAGACAAATCGTTAACACCAAAACAGACTAAAACCAAGTATTGTGTCACAGAGTCATTAGTTCTTTTCAATACCCCTAAGTTTAGCTTTACTAGCTTACCCCTTAAAACAAGGTCCATCTGATATGAACACACAGTGAGGAACAAAGACTGCTAATTCACAAACAGCACTTGGAAGCCCTGGGATGAAAAGCAACACAAGTTATGTTGCAAAAGAACTATCTGAGCATTTAGACCTCTGTGTGAGGGCTAGGTTAACAATGGACCCAAGAGACAACAATTTATCACTGCTGATTTAGAGTGCACTCATTAGGTTAAGCTTCCGTAAGAGTCTTCTGCTTTAAAAACATCAGGAAACAGAGTATCAATTTAAGCAAAATAAAAGTTCAACACACTAAAAAAAAAAAAAAGTGAATTTCTGCAGGGTCTTCGAAAAACATGTGAGATGACGGTGGACTATTTTTTCTTTTTTTTTTTTTTTTTTTTTAATAAACCGGAAGTTGAAGGAAGACAAGTAATTAGATATAAAAAGGCCAATCAGAATGAGCAAAAGTAATGCTAAATGCCAAATTCTTAAAACTTAAAGTTCACATTTAAGTTTATTCAGGGAAATGTTATCTAAGATATCTTAAAAAATAAAACAAAACAACAACAACAAACCCACTTGTACTCAATTTGATTTAGATGCACAGAGAAGAATTACCTTATTCATCAGTACCAGTAAAAAGCAAAAGGGACAATAAGTACAAGGTTCAGGCAATCAAACATTATTTCCCATCCTCAGCCACTAGGAAGTCTGAACTCAAATGAATTTCCTGACAAATGCCAACAACTCAAAGGACAGTAAAAGATACACTGCATTTGTACATAGTCCCACAGACTCTCTGATGCCACTACTATAAACTTTACCTAAAGTAAAGGTATCAGAATTGTATTCTCCAT
Source organism: Anser cygnoides (assembly GCF_040182565.1). Taxonomy (NCBI): domain Eukaryota; kingdom Metazoa; phylum Chordata; class Aves; order Anseriformes; family Anatidae; genus Anser; species Anser cygnoides. Next base: position 24,188,695 of record NC_089912.1, read on the forward strand.
CCACCAGCTTTCACTCTCTATGAACCACATCGCAAGCCTTTCTCTAAGAGCCACAAGTCACAAATCTTAAGAGCACAAAGGAATTCTGGGAATACCTCACAGGCAGGAGGAGATACCAGTGGTTCCCCAGGGGAACCACTACACTGCTGGGCAATGGAACTATCCTTCGGTATGCAGCTGTGCTAGCTGCAGCACGTCTCTACCGGGAGCACCTTCTGAATCACCAGCAAAAAAAAAAAATAAAAAAATGTATTAAATCTAAGTCAGTCCTGTCCCCCTCCAGTAGTAAATAAATAAATAAAAAACACTGAGATGCTCTGTCTGGTGAGGTCTGGTGTATGCACTAGCTGTACCATAATAACTTAATTCTTAACGCTTCATTCTGTATTAAGGAATGTGAAAAGCTGGTATCAGCTAAAATTTTGAAACTCTCAGAATGGTGAAACAGAAGCACGTATTTGCCAGCCCAGTTAGGTTAGACAATGACTGGGACATGGAAAACTCAGCAGGTGTCCTAATGTCAGCTCTACATGACATGCACAATGAAAGCTGTACTGTGAATTTAGAATTTTTTCTTTAAACTGGAACGGTTTCCAGACAAAACAAAACAACAACAACAAAAAGAACTTTGGATTTGATACATATTCTGTCTGAACTTTTTAAGATAAGTGAAAAAACATGTTTAACTTAGACTGGGATACCTTATCATGTTTCAGTGTGTTTTATTCCACAAAAGATAATTCTTGATAGAATGGCAACTTACTAATCAAAGAGCATATTACTGGTAACAGAAGAGAAGCACTTACTTTATACCTGCTTGCCCTTCACAGTAAATTCTACAAGTAGTTTACTTTATCTTTCAAGAATTTTTATTGATCTCAGAATTTTCCTGCACTAAAGTATATATTTATATGCAGTTTAAGGTACATACTCTCTCTCGCTATATACACACATTTTTCTTAATATTACCTATTAAATTTCTACCAAAAGAGAAGAGAACAAGAGGGGAAAAAAAATCTCTCCAAATACATTTGAGAAGTATCTGTTTAACTCCAACTTATTTTTCTTGAAAATAACAATATGGAATAGTGGTTTTTAAATTTATCTGTTCAATCTTCCAGAGAAGGTATGAATTTATACAGCAATCTGAAACCTGTTGACAAAGTCTTTAGTCTTTACGTAAAGATTTTTTGTGGTCCACAAACTACTACATGCTTGAAAATATTTAAACCCACAGAAATCACTATCTCCTGTTAACATCAGCTTTCAAATGTGTAAAGAATGGTAAAATTCTTTGGTGTAAGCAGCTGCTTACTGGACTGAACCCCAGCCAGCCACTTTCCAGATAAGCTGTCCTGAGCACACCAATTTCAGCCTACAAAGAAGGAAGGTCTGCCCAAGTCCTCCATACCTTGTTCTACAGGAAACATAGGAAGAGCAAAGAGACGGGAAATCAGATTACTATTCAATTAGCACCAATGTTTCACTTTCGCAGTCCCTGTTCTACCTGGAGCTTGTCTTGCTGTTCAGGTATAACTGCCCCTCCTTGCTGATTAAGCTTTCTTATTACTGGGTAACTAGTATGCATTTACTTGTATTCAAGTTTGCAACGAGAATGCTTTCAAGAACACTACACAAAAAATGCATTGCCTAACTTTAAGAGTCAGCTTCTCAGAGAATTGCCATTAAGTTTTTACATCTAAACGCACTTGCTAACTGGATGAACAGTACCTGTAATATTTTACCTTGAGCTACTTCAAATATTCCACAGTAGTGATTTCAAGTAAAGAAGAAGCTGGAGACTAGACTCTACTGTGATTATCACACAGAAATCAAAACATCAAGCAACAAGATTAAATGATAGTGTTTATCTTAGTCTACAACCTCCATCATGCTTGGTACTAGAACTGAAACTGATTTATAGTTTCACGGGTTGCTAACGTAGGCATGGAAAATCCAAACAGTGCCCAATGTATTCAACCATGAAAACACGAGAGATGCACTTTAACACCTGTAGTAAAACAGAAATTCAGGCTCAGTACCTACAACAACAGAAAGTGTTCTGCTCATCTACCAGACAGATGAATATACACAGCAGTGGAAAGGAGAACAGCAAATCAGCTCTTTCTTTCACCAGCTTCAGAAATGCATCCTCTTTACTGCTAGTCGCAGGGAGCAGAAGACAGCTACTGTTCCTTACCACAGTGCTGGCAATGTATGAAATATAAGGCTTATGGCTGGTCCTTTCTCCAGCCCTCCTAATGCTGACAGTTCTACAGGCTTTCCACACGTTCTGCAAGTCAAGGTATTTCCTTAAAACAGTATCAAGCCAAATCCATGAGGCCTGTGTGTTTTTGTTAATAGTCTGGATCCATTGCAGTTCTTAACTTTGCAAAGCAGTGCTGGTGGCTCCCACAGATCAGGCTGTATTTCATAGTGACCAGGGCTGTCACTCCAGAATGACGGCTATGCAAGTTTACAGGAGACATCAAAGAGGGGCAAATGGACATACTACACTTGTAAAGTATCATATTTGTAAACTGACATAATTTTCAAACATTTGTTAGTTATCACCAATGCTACTGCTTGGATTATCACTGTATTCACCTCCGTATCTTCCTTTCTACCTGTTCTTGAAACTTTGATCTTCATTGCAGTTTCTTCACAGAAGCAATTCTCAATTGCTTTCTCATTTTGCTTCTCTCCCTAGTTTAGTTAAGGAAAATGCACTAAGCCCAGTACTATTTTACCACTGATCTTCCATTCTGTAGAATCCACACTTCCGGATTTAAAAGTTAAAGACAGAAACACTTCCCTGATTACAGATGGGCATTTGTTTGCAGTAAATTGCAGTTGACTTAGGCATTTCCCCTTCTATTAAAATAAATAAATAAAAATATTTAGAACTCTGGAAAGCTATAAAGATAACAAAAAGAAAAAAAAAAACACACACACACAAAAGACTAAACAACAGAGGTAAGTCAGCTTAAGATATCCCATAAGTGGCAAACTCCTTTTGCAATGATTGTTTTAATAATGGAAACAGGCAAGAAAGAAAAGGGCTCCATCACTTGAAGTGGAAAGTTTTCATCTTTCATTTACAAAAACAGAGTTTCCTGATGATACATAGCAAACATGCGATTAGGCTTTCCAATACATGCCCATGAAATAGGCTGCAGTATTAATAGTTGATACAAGTCTAGCAAAAAAAAAAAAGTTTTCACAAAAAAATTTATAATTTTTAAAGATGGATTCAGTAGCACCTTTAAGATGAAAAACCAAGTCTTGTGACTACCAGGTTTCAAGTACTAGGAACATTCCTGATATTGCAACAAAATTGCTGGGAGGTTTTTATGATGTTACTTGTTTTAGTCTTATGAATTGCTACAGCTTTTAAATAACCTTGGTATTTATAGGCAAAGTTTGATACAAAGTAGTTTTCCTACTTATCCTTGGCAAGGTGGCCTGCCTGCTTCATATAGTAAACAAATTACACAAAAATTCATCAGAGTTGTCCCCGATAAGTTAATGTTTGAGGTCTTAGAGCTCAGAAAACTAGCCTTGCTCACACCATCTTTTTTGTTCATGTTTCCCTGACAAGGCTTGTTTTATTTTATTTCTCAAAGTAACCAGCACTATTTTGCCATATACTAGAAGAAACTCCAAATTAATCCACTAACTAGAGCAGTTTCATCTTTACTGGAAGCACAAATCTTTAAGAAGTACATATGAGAGAGTACAAATTATTCACAGGATAGAAAGGTTATCATCTTTCTAGAACATTACTTCATGCAACAGAAAGCTTGAAATAAAAATACCCAGAAGGTATTGAAGTTTATTTAGTTTTACTGATCATAGGTGTCTTCTGAATGTCACCTGAACACTTCTCTCTTCCCTTGCTTTCCACTCCACCACTCACTGTGGTGTGTGCAAGCTTAACGGTCAGCCAGTGCTGACAGCAGGCAATTACCTCCTTCTTGCATTTCTTTACCTGAAGCAATAATTCAGACTTCTCTCTCCTACCCAAGTGGATGTTTCCACAATGTCCACAGAACTCAGTTTTCTTTATGACCTTTGACTTATGGAATGAACTAACAGGCTGTGATCAGAAAGACGGGCAGCATAACAAATGGGGACACTAACAGCAAGGTCACAACCATCTCTTAGAAGAGAAGTCTAAAACCACTTTTTGTTAGCAAGTTTGCCTTGTTATCTTAAAATTCTAGCATTTACCACATTTTCAGTTTTAGAATTCTGAACTTAGTGCAGAAGACTCTTGTTGAACTTCGCATTGTTCTAGTAAGAGAACTTTTAATTCCACCCCTACAAACTGTCCGCCGCCCTGCACAGTGACAGGGAAGTTCTAACGAGGGTATTCCAATCAAGTGAACATTCCACACATGCTAGAGCACTACCATTCAGAATCATTCAGTATTAGAGGTCTGGCTTTTTCGTTTGTTTGCTTTGTGATTTTTTTTTCTTTCAAATTAAAAAACAGCTGGAAAACTGGACTTCCACTTTGGAAAACAAATACATAGTCCACATTTTCAGTAGTTATACTGCTTTGACAACACCATGAAAAAGGAAGCCTCATGAAGTACTACATATCAAAAACTAGAATAACAGCCTACTACTCCTGCTTTAGAGATGGTACAGCAAAAAGTTTTTTACAACACATTATGTATATGTGCCTTGCACTTGCAGAGGCACTAGCTTTACTTTATCTTTCCAACCCTGTTTCAGCTTTTGACACTTCAAACATTTTGTTCCCTTAAAAGTGTAAGGCTGTTCTGTTGAATGCTGAAGCAACTTTTTTTCTACTTAAGTTTTATTGTATAAGTTATCAGCATAATCATTACAATTAGTAGTTGAAGCAACGTGAACGTAACATGCAGATTAAGCATGGCCAGTCCTCCTAACTATGGTCTGCTTGCTAACCAGGAAGCTTTGGCACAAAGTTCAAATGTAAATCAATTTTAGTAAACAAAATATATGAGAGTACACATCCACGAATAACTGAAATGAGTGCTTACCTTGACTCTCCACTGCTGTTTCTTACACTTTCTTCATCACTGTGCCCATTCATTGTAAATATTAAGGAGTTTAAAAGATAAATAAAAGTCCAGTCCGGTTACAAGGTGGATGTCAAGAATCCACTTCCTGGTACTGTATGTTTTCTGGGTGATATGTATGGCCTACTGTTCTCTGCAGATAGTCGAGATTTTTTCCCCAAATACCTGAAATGGTAAAGAAAAATATTAACAAAATTTGAAATGAGGTTTTCAACTGAAAAAATACCAAAAACAACTTGCTGTGCCACACTAATACTGAAAGGGGGCATCTATCACATTTGACATTACATCTTTTTAACCGAAAAATAGCTTTCTGTGTTACCCATTCCTAATTGTTTGCTTTATCACCACTTCTTATCTGAAAAGAAAATCTTTCCTGATGTCTATGAAAATTAGAAATGATTCTTCTCAACAGGTCTTTTTATCAGCTACACTTAATTATATATATATATATATATATGTATATATACAGAAAGAACCAAGATACACAAAATGCACAAAATGAAAGACCTGTCTCGTCTTTTGCCCAACTGCAGTCAGGTCCCAGCATACAGGCCCTTATGCTCCTTTATGTAACTTTTCATTGACATTACTACAAAGATGACAGCTCTGCTGAACCACCAGCTGCAGAGCATGAAATGTTATGGAAATGAACCTCTCTTCAGCATTGTAGGGCAAGAAGAATGGTTTACTGTGTGTCTGCACCACACCTTGTGGCATAACTTTTGCCATAGTTCTGACTTCAGGAAAAACTCGATGTAAATTTTTGAGGAAAGCTGCCTCCCTAAACATATAGGTAAAGAATAGGGATGTTAACGATCTGTTAAGATCTGTTCAGTAAGACCCATTTCATGCAGGCAACAATCGCAGTGGAAGCACTTCCAGACACACACACATATAATGTTTACATCCAGCTGGGGGTAGAGGCAGGAAGATAAATACTGCCCTGCTAAAAAAAAAAAACAAAACCCACGACTGAACTAAATCAAACCAGCCAGCTCCCACAGATGGAACGATCCTCGCCTCACATGCGAGATAATCTTCAGTCCGATCACTGCAGTATCAGATGCACCCGGCGAAAGTTTAGGCTCACGGTAAACCGGCTGCACACATAAACTCACGGGATAATCAGATAAAGCGCAGCACCTCTCAGGTCTGGCAGCGTGAAAGCGATCAGGGGCCCCCCTGCGGGTTCCCTGGCTCCCGGCGCCCTCCTTGGCGTGCAACAGCCCCACCTCGGGGCCCCGCTCACGGGGGCGAGGCAGGGAGGGAAGGACTGAAAAGGGGGGGGGGGGGGGAAGCCTCGCTGTGGGCCGGGAAATTCCCCAGGCTCACGCAGCACCGCCGCAGACACCCGGGTCACCGAACAAAGGCGATGACGGAGCGAGAACGGTCGGAAGGGGCCCGGGAACCCCCGAAGCGCGGCCGGGGACCCTCTGCCGGCTGCTCCCGGCCGCCCGCTCCGAGGAGGCCTCGCTCTGCGCCGCCCGGGGCGCGGACAAACGCTCCCCGCCGCCCGCGGGCCCGGCGCTGCCGGGAAACGCCGCCAGCAGCCGCGGGGCTCCGCCGCTTCCCGCTGGGCCGCCCCGCACCGAACTCCACTGGGCGCCGTCCGGGGCTGCTTCCCGGCCCCAGGGCCGGCGGCGCGGCCTGCGCGGGCGCCGCTCCCGGCCGCGGCTCCCCTGCCTGGCGGCGTCTCCAAGGCCGCCGCTGTCCTCCATGCTTCCCCCGGCGCCCCCCATGGCCGCAGGAGAGCCAGGGCCGCGCTCCGCCGCCCGGCCGGCTCGGCACGGGCTCCCCCCGCAGGAACCTGAGAGCGCCGCTCGACCCCGGCTGCCCGCCCCGGCCTGCCCGCTCCCTCCTCCGACGGAAAACAGCCCGCGGGCCCCGCGGCAAGCAGCCATCCGCACCCCCCGCCTCGCGGCCGCCCGCCCCCGGGAACCGCACGACCCCACACCGGCGACCGGGGCAAAGGAGCCATGGCGGGCCGCTGCCTACCTGCGTGCGCCCGGCCCGGCCCGGCCCGGCACGGCAGGGCACGGCCTCGCCAGGGCCGCCCCGGCCCGAGCCTGCGCTACGCCCCGCGGGGAGCTCCGTGCCGCAGCCCTGGGTCCGAGCCGCTCCCGCGGCCGCGGCGGGGCCTGCGCCGCCGCCGCTCCTCCCGCTAGCCGCCCTCGGCCGGCTCGAACAATGGGGCCCGGCAGCGGGCAGGGAGGGGCGCGGGGAGAAGCGGGGCTGGGCGCCGCTCCGGCTCCGGCTTGGCTCGGCTCCGCTCCGCCGCCGCCGCCGCCGCTCCTCAAGTCCTGCCGACCGCCGCCATCACGCCGCCGCTCCGCTCAGCCTCCCCCTCCCGCGGTCGGATGGAAACCCCGGGCGTGATGTCAGCCCTGCGCCCTGGGACCGAGCGGGAGGAGGAGAAGGAGGAGGAGGAGCGGGAGGAAGGCGGGGAGGAGGAGCCCCGGCCGGGAGGGCCTGATCGCCGCCACCGGGGCCGCCGCAGCGCCTCCCCTCCTCGGACGGGGACGGGGCCGCCCGAGGGCGCAGGGCCCGGCCCGGAGGGGCGCCATGGCTAGCCCTCTGCGCAGCGTGGCGGTTTTATTTTATTATTATTTTATATATTTTTTTTTAATTATTTTTGTGTGTGCGTTTGCGCTAGGTTTTCCCGTGAAAATCGCGGCCCGGTAGCAAACAGGCGCGCTTCTCGCTCACCCTGCGCAGTCACGTGTGGTGTCGGGGCGCCCTTGGGAAGGTTTGGCTGGAGGCAGACCTCCCTCCTGCCTGACACCCGCTGTCTCGAAGCAGCTTATAAGGGAGCAGCTTGTTTACGGTGGCTCGTGTTCCTTCAAAAAAAAAAAATAATAATAATCGTGGAAGTCCTGCTTCTGCGGGGTTCAGAACAGGGTGACAAAGGGACGCGGGGGCAGCCGGGTGGGCGCTGCGCCACAGGCAGCAGGGCTCCGAGGCTGGGCACCCGCTGGAATGAGGAAGCAGCTCACCTCCCCTCTGCTCGTCGGGTTCACGCCTTTGCATTTAACTCTGCCACACCTCTGCGAGGTTGGTGCTGTTGGAGATGTGGTGCCAGAGCTGGGCATTTCTTCAACACCCTGCAAAAGAAGCCAAGATTAACATGAAAACATAGTTGGCCCATCAAGACAGGAAAGACTAGAAAGAAGAGAGTGGCTGCCTGGTTGCAGTAGAGCAAGGTGGTTATAGTAGCTGTCGAACTAATTCAGGCATGAATAGCTGTGTTGGCCAAGGGCCAACATCTGAGCCACAGTCAGTCAGCTGGAGACCTCATGGGCCCATGGCTTACCCCATGGTTGCCCTTCAAGGGCGAGCAAAGCCAGGCGTCTCTGTGCTCACTGAAGGGTGGACAGCCAGTGCTCCTGCGGCCCCTTCAGCTGGATGGCTGCGGTTTCCTGGAGCTGCTCCTTCAGCTCACCACATGGATTGCGCCACATGCACCAACTCTGTGAAGTGGCAAAGGCTAGATGAAGCATATCCACCAGCCTGTCTTTCAATCAGCATAGGAAAGTAAACCAAAATCTCAGGGGCTGAAGGCAGAATATATATATATATATATATGTTTTTCCCCCCTAGATCTGCATCTTAAAAGATGCACCAGGAATTGCTCAGTCAAGAAAATGTCTTCCAGGTCTACGAAAAGGCTATATCAGACTCTTTTGCTCATTGAAGCATTTATGTTTCCCTAAGTCAGCTGAAGGAAGAATATTTTTGTGACAGACAAGGGTGCTGCAAGATCAATGGACTGAAGTTTCAGTTCAAGTGTCAGAATGGAAATAACTTTTAAATCAAGGTAATTAATTAAAACAACAACAGCAACAAGAATAAACCTTTACCAAGGAAGATTCCAGTCCTAATAGTTGAAGGATTTTTTTTACTTTTCTGGATTTGTTAATTTTAAGGAAAACCATGGAAAACCATGGAAAACCACTGCTTTGTTCAACCAGCAATTACAGACCTTACACAGAAATTTTGGAATAAAGCAGTTACCTGCAGCAAGCAGGTGACAGCACCAAGTTGATAAGAATTCTGAAACATGCTACGTGTTAGGTACACAACTTAGGTGGCTTACATAGATGAATAATTTGAATCATATATAGGTGATGAACAATAATCATAATAGTTTTCAGAGGGTGTCCTTAGAGCTGGTTGCAAAACTTTTGTAGGTCAATATAGATACATAAATACATAATTTACCTGTATGATATCAATATGATCCACAGAATCAGTAAAACCTCTAATAATGAAACCACACCTAAACAGACATAAAAGGAATACATGAATTTAGCATCCCTTTCTGTTTACAGAATCTCTCATACAAACTGCTACACATTGTCTAGCTGGAGATATATTAAAAGTGCTCAGGTAAGAAAGGAAGTAGGGGAACAAAACAGAAGAGAACACCAAATAAATTCCAGCAATTCTAGTTGCTTAGCTACAGAATGCACTCAATTCTTATTAACTATCTAAAAACCTAAACATCATTAAAGGGGGCAGATGTTAGTCAAATTCCTCTATCTTTACTTCCAACTTCCTCTCTTCAAGATCCTAATTACTCACAGAGATAGTCTTTCTTTTTCATCCTTCCCTTTTCTTCATTTCCCTTCCTTCTTACTAATTTGTAAGAAGTCATGTAAAGAAAATAGTTTTATTCAGCTAAAAAATATCTTTCCAGGCTGCTGTTTAGAGTTATGTGCAAAAATCCATTTTGATATATGTTGATTTTTAATCTATCAACAACAATAATGTTTCCTAGAGGAAAAGACATATGAGGGGCAGCTGAGGTCCCTTGGTTTGTTCGTCCCAGAGCAGAGGAGGCTGAGGGGAGGCCTCATGGCGGCCTGCAGCTCCCTCACGAGGGGAGCGGAGGGGCAGGCGCTGAGCTCTGCTCTCTGGGGACAGCGACAGGACCCGAGGGAATTGCATAGAGCTGGGACAGGGAGGGTCAGGCTGGGTGGTAGGAAAAGGTTCTTTACAGGGAGTGTGGTTGGGCACTGGGACAGGCTCCCCAGGGCAGTGGTCACAGCACTGAGCCTGCTGGAGTTCAAGAAGCATTTGGACAACGCTCTCAGGCATATGGTTTGATTTTGGGGTGGTTCTGTGTGGAGTTGGACTCAATAACTCTTGTGGGTCCCTTCCAACTCAGGATATGCAATGACTCTGTGATTCTAGTCAACTCCTGTTGAAAAGTGAAAGTCAAGTACTATTCCCATGAGTCCAATATGTTGCTTTAGTCATTAGTACAGAAGTTAACAAAGAAATCTCTCTTCTTTCAGGTTAAAAATCAAGGGCGAATGTCCAAGTTTGTTTATTTATTTATTTTTTATTTTGTTTGTTGTTATTTGTTTGGTTGTATTTATTTATTTTTCCGATTTCTCATGACAACTCCTAATTTGTCTTTTGAATGGTTAGAGTCCCTTTGGTGACAGGTCCTACATTTAGATATCATTGATCACACTGCACATGCACAGTTTCCCTTGAAGGTTAATATCCCGAATCAGAGAAAATTTTTAATACATGCACAATTTTCTGGCATTCTCGAGGTGCTTTGGGCCTTTGTTTCACTAAGAAGGTGGACGTACTCTTTGAGATTAACTACACAATAAGAAGATCTGACTGTACTTAAATTAATTGCATTTGCAATAGCTTATTTTAGCTATCAAAAGTAACACTGAAAATATGATAGAATGAGTATTAGTAGAAATTAATAAACTGTGTGAGTGCTAAAGAATTCTACCAACAGTACTGTCAGGATTGTAACATCCTATTTCTGGTGCCTTTTGCAGGTGCACAGCACCTCTATCAGCTTTACACTTAAATCCAGCACAGCATACCAGACGTCTTGGAGAGCTGCCCTGTGGTTGCTAAAAGGTTCTGGAGTGGACAATGCTGTTTTAGATTAATTAAGCAATAACGCACATACTTGCACCTGATATGAATACCTATTTGCCAGGAAGGCATTTACATGTAATCTTTACCATAATTAGTTACTATTGGAGAGTGTGCTATAAACTGTCCTTTTATTGCCAGGAGTTCAACACCGGCAGTTTTAGCATTCAAATTAATAAGTTTAAACCTACCTCATTTCCAATGAGGATCAATCTTTAGCTTGTTTGTACAGTTCTGTATTTTAATTAGGACTGTGAGAATTCTTTCTGCTTCCTGTCTAGCAGTCAAACTAACCCGTGCTTTCACTAATAGAAATTGTTTTCTGAACACAACACTTAAAAATACTAGTCTACACTTTGCAACCGAGGAGATAGTCTCCATTTCCTAAGTCTTTTACACATGTGCAGTTCTCTAGGAGGCGTACTTGCACATACCCTTTCATTTGTGTTTATGAAATGAAGGTGCCTCGTATTTTCTAACTTCACCTGGTACCACTGCAATACTAGGCAAGATTAAGATTCAAGTAGAACAAAGTTCTGTTTCAGCAAGACATTAATCAAACTCCTAATTACAAAACCTAGAAGTCTCCATTTTGCTTCATGTTTTTCTTAATAGTCTTCCTAGCTTCCTAGCTTCCTTCACCTAAATTATTTCAGTAGAATTTCTCAGCTTTCTGTAGCTTGCATTACAATTCATGAAATGACATACCCTGCTCACCTCCTCAACAATCTCTTGCTATAGCGAGCCTTTTTGTTCAAAGAGTACTTCTAAGGTACATGAGAAATTGACATCCTGGCCTTCCTTGGAACCAAGGTATGGTTTCACAATGGTTTAAATGAACTGGAGTTAGAGCTGCTGTGATCCCATCCTATCATCATCCTGCCACTTAACTACTACAGCTCTCTTGCCTGTTCCTTTCCTCCTTCTAGCTTTTTCATTCACCGCACCCAAAAACTCTTCTCACTTACCTCACCTCCCCCACTTAGGCCTCATCAACCAACCAACTGCACAATGCTGAGGATTAGGGAGATTAAGGTATAGTAGAAAACAAAGGTGACAAAAATATCTGTTTTTATAAAAATTGCTATGGGATCTATTAAAGCAAAATCAGTAAGAACAAAGATTAGGATTGAATTGTGTTCTCTGTTTCAAAAAGTGAGAAAAATAAAATCAGCTCTTGTTTATAGGAGGAAAATCTAGTCTAAATTTCTTAAAAGTTTAGCCTGTGGGTCACTTGTAAATTACTCCTGCTAGAAAACAGTTTAGTTTGCATCTGCTACTCACTTAGCTCTTGTCTTCACAAACAGCTGATCAGAAATATTAATTTCTAAACATTTTCATGTCTACTTACATTATAGTAAGATACAAGTTTTTGTTAGGCTTAAATGTCATTATCCTGTAAATACTTCAAATGCCTGCAGATTTGTTAATTACAGAGCAGGGAAACTGGAAATATGGAAGAAATCACAACAGAATCCTAGTGGCTAGTTAAACAAAATGGCTTAATTTGGCTAATTAAGTGTAGGTTTTTTAATAATACATTTATAAACTTCTTAAATTATTATGCTATCCCTTAAAAATAGGTGTATCAGTTTAAGGTAAATGATTATTTATAAGTTACTGAACAGCAACATTAGATCAATGTATTGGCTGAATATTTTGCTGAACAGATCAAAGTAGTAATAATAGCATTAGAATTTCAGTGACTATAAGGAAGCTTCAAAGTTAGCATCCATCGGGACATTTGAGAAAAGTTCACACTTTTCTTTTTACTGGTCTTTAGTTTGATCTGCTCCTAAATTACTGTTGGCTCCCTGGAGCTGTTAACTCTCTCTAAAAGCAGCTGAGGTATGTAGACCTTGACTGCCTCATAAGCATGGTGTTCCCGTCAGCCTAACCTTCTTGATGCTTACCTAGACAAAGTATAAACTGAGATGAAGTAACCCTCCCCATCCTCCTCACTCTTAGACACTCTTGGTATTTTCAAAATAAAGGTAAATCTATGACTACTTTCTGCAGAGACTATGGTAGGCACTTTTAAACTATATTTTAGACTAGCAGAAAGAAATGAAATCTTCAAGATTTATTCCATCACAATAAGCACTTTATTTGAGTAATAAGTCTAGCATCCAGGCCTGAAGAAAAAACTTACAATGATGATCCTTCAAGTCATAAGTAGTATTTGTATAAAAAATTAATATAATAATAATATATAATATAATAATAAATAATATAAATAATTGTCAGGTGATAGTCTTAAACATGGCTATATTCTTATATATATATATATAATATATATTAATTTTTTTTCTTTAAATTCAGACTGATCATACTAATTCTTCCAGAGGATATTCAAAATAAACAAGGAACTTTTCTACTGAGAAGAATTGGACCTTGTCATTCAGGCAGTTCTAGAGTTTTTGTTCACTTAGGTTTGGAATCTGATAAGGAAAAAGCAGACTGTTTTTCTTGATAGCATTTGATAGAGATTCTATGATGATATCATTCTGTAATGATATTGCCAGTCTTTAGTTTCATATAGTTTTTGTGTGTCTGGAAGGGAAAGGACATTTTCTGATATGAATGTGATATGTAGATATGTATGGCCTCTGGTTTGTTCCCTCCCTCCCCCTCCCTTTTTTTTTTTGGGGGGGGGGGGGGGGGGACAGGGGGACAGGACTATGCATTCAGTTCTTATCACTGTTTTCTAAGATCTCAGATTGTTCTGCTAGAAAGCAGTACCTGCTCTAACAGTAATTTCTACTGAGTTCTGGTTTATTGTTGTGTATTATGCATGTGTATATTGAATTAAAGTTAAATAAAACTTTAAAAGGACAAAATAAATACTGCAAATGCCCAGGTGAAATGAACAAGCCCCTGTAAAGATGTATGATCGAATTAGCCTTTGCTTCAATTAGTAGACTTTTTGGTGTCCTATTTGATACTGAAGCCAAATACATTGTTTCTTGATACTAGTTATCAAGATAGTAGGTAAGTAAGTAACATTAGTGAAATTTCTATAAATGGACCAATATATCTCCAGTATATTAACCCACAATTTGAGGATCTAATATTATTTGTTTTCAAATGGTATCATTTTCTAAAACAATACTATCCACAATTAACTAATTTTCTTGTGTTCTAAATTTACTTTCTCATTCTAATTTTAGTTGAAAATTAGTTCATAATTTAAAGATTAACAAGTTTGCCATTGGCATAACTGTTTTTTGGCCTAGACCAAAGGAATCAAGAGAAGCTGAAGAAGGGTGGGAAGCAACAGTCAGCTAGATAAAAATGACTTCAGACTATTGTAAGCTCCAAGCCTTACTGAGGCTACTCTAATTTGCATGTGATAATCATCACTGTAAGCAGCCTGGTAATTCCTCATCTGCAGCTGTACAAATGCTGTGATTATGTTTCCTGTTGCTGTACTCCAGAGCAATTCCAATGTGGGTGGCAAGCCATTGCTGAGCAACAGGAGCATCTTCAGAGTATGTCTCCTTTTGTCACACTATTTTTCCTTCCAGACAGGTCGTGTTTTCTTGCAATGTTTTTCTTTTGAGTGCTTCAGTTATGCAGAAAAAGTGTATGGGCTCAGTAGCAGCATCCAAAACATAATACAGCTCTAAGACATGATACAGCTTATTTTGATTCTCACCTATTGATTTGCAAATCAGTATCTTAATTCAAAAGAGCATTTTGTTTTTAAAATCATAGGGGCTTTGAATGTAAAATCAGAGCTGGTTATTTTTAGAAAAGAAAACATGATGACATGAGCAGGCCCAGCCATAACCACAACAGCTAATAGATATCCTTTTCTTGTTTACAGAGTGAGTTTAGTTAGCTTTGTTACATGTTCAGACTGTACCTGGCAGTCTCTGAATACTTCAAATAAAAGGGGATGGGGGGAAGTGTTTTGGAAACAGCTAAGAACTTTGTTTCTGCATACCTGTATCCTGTATATCACCATCACAATCTCTGTTATGTTCCCTGACCTTCCACAGTCTTCAACAACTCAGGTTTATTGTCATGTCTGCTAGCTGTCCTGAGAATGTGAGGTGAGGGAGGGGCAAAGCAAGAGGCAGCAGATTTGTCTTTGCCAAATACCAGATGAGCTCAAACTACAGCCCTTTTCCTAAGGAGAAGCATTCTTTTAGATTTCTCTTTAAAATTACAGACTATATTTTCAGAGCCCCAGCACTTTTGATAGATTTGGCTGAACTTACTAGCTGATCTCAAAAGTTATTGTAAAAGAAGGTGAGGAATGGAAAAGCAAATCGAGACAATGCACTTGTATATGTACATTAAAAAATAAAAATTAAATTAAAAAAAAATAGAAAACAGTACTAGAAGTTCCAGTAAAGCACTGAAAAGAAACTACTCAGTCTTTCAAGGATACTCTATACAGTCTGCTTACAAAGCCCACCTGAAGATTTAAGTTTGAAGTTAAAACATTCATTGAACAGTCCAAAACTGTCAACTCTTACATGTAGACTTAAGCTATTGTAAGGCTGTTTTAGAGAGCTGTCATACTATTTCTAGTTTAGATTTAATTCTTCAGGGTATGCTGCACAAACAACATACAGGTCCTTTTTTTTTTTTTTTTTTTTTTTTTACAGGCCACCCCTCCCACAGTCAGCCTGTTTGGTAGAGTATTGACAAGATGAATCAAGATGAATGCATCAGATCATGTGTGCCACAGAAAAAGCTGGGCAACTTTCAGGGAATATACACTTCTGATTGGTGAACTACTACCAGAGGATATTTTCCGAGTGACAGGCCCTTCTCTGTGACCATGTGTTACTGAGAACCTCTTCCTTATTTGATAAGTGCTATCATTACATGACCTTATGCACAAGATGTCTGTTCTTTGTAAAGTGTCACTGTAGACTTACATGTTGCAATTCAGTGGAAGTTAAGAGGTGTAAAGCCACTATGTATATGGCACTATGTATAATACTGTATTTGTACCTGGAACTTATGTAATTAGTAATTCTGAGTCCTTATCTTGGACAGTTCATTAACATATTGAAATGTAGGTTTCTGTCTTGGAGTCTCACCTATGAGTTAGGATAAATGTTCTTCTGAAATTATCAGTATCAAGTTTTAACTCTTCTGCCAAAAGATAACAGAAGTTATGACCATAGGGATGAGAATTTACATGCCTTCAGTGACTAGCTGTCATCCTCAAGTTGAATGAAAGGATGGGTTCCACTCATAAGCATAATCATGTAGTCAAGTTTTGCAAATACAGCCTGAAGTTTCCTAATTTTCCATCATGATGGCATGTAAGAAATAGCTGAGTGTGTGCCATAGCTCCTACAATACATTTGACAAAGCTGGAGTTAGGTGATGAGCATTTGCCCTTACAGTCATATTGAAGGCTATCAACATTGGAGTAAGGAACCTGAAGCATGTACTATAGGGCACAAAGATTCAGTCTACCAGTTATAAGATTCTCCACAAAGCAGAGTGAAATTTGTGTAGTTTGGCAGCATGTTCCTCAACTTACTCATTATTTTGTCATGTAGTATCAGTATAAAGTTCACATTAAAAGAAATACAAGCTTAGGCGGGTGAGTACTATTAACACTTTTCTTAATGAATCCTTTCCATAGTGGATTAACGATGAAACTACTGCCTCTCTAGCAGAAATAAACATCTTCGAGCCAAGAATCTGTTAGCTGAAGGCTAAATCAACCCAAAGAAAGGGAAGAGAAATATCATTCAGTTTCATTGACAAACAAGCTATAAGGACAAAATAATTTGCTTACTTAAAAATGTAGATTGTAGCAGAAACCAATGAAAAAATGTAAAAAGTCACCATACAAGTTCTCCTTACTTACTCCAAATTCCAAGCAAGTCTCTGAAGTTTTTTAGTTCACCTCTACAATGCAATGAATTCACAGAACTCTATTTTCTAATCCTTTTATCACATACAGCTTGATATATTCTAGCACATAATGTAAACCCTATCTTTCACTTGTTACCAGACAGAGAAGTACTAAATGATATCCAGACAGTAACCCCTCTATCAGACTGTTCTGTTTCTTCATGGTGACAAATTTAACTACGTGTGGCGGGCTGACCTTGGCTGGTTGTCAGGCCCCCACCCAGCTGCTTGGTGCGTTCCCCTTCCCCCCAACAGGATGGGGAGAAATTATGATAAGCTCATGGACAGAGAAAAAGATGGGGAGGTAACTTAATACCACCACAAGGAAAACATAATTGACCTAGGGAAATATAATACAATTTGTTGCCAATTACAATAGAGTTGGATGGTGAGAAGCAATGCCACAAACAAAACAAACAAACAAACAAAAAAGACAACACCTGAACACCTTACCCCCATCCTCCAACTCAACTTCACTCCTTAACTCTCATCTCCTCTACCTCACCCTCCCAACCCAAGTAGCACAGAGGGGATTGGGAAGGGGGGCTCAATTCATAACAGGTCCTCTCTGATGTTCCTTCCTCCTCACGTTCTTCCCTCGGTTCCAGCCTGGGATCTCCCGTGGGATATAGTCCTTCAAGGTCAGCACAGTCATTGGTCACTCATGTTCTGTAGTTCTTTCAAGATAAACCTGCTCCACTGTGTGCTCTCCACAGATGTCAGTGTGGATATCTGCTCTGCCATGGTGTCTCCACAGGCTGTAGGGGGAACTCTGCTCCACTACGGAGTGCCTCTTCTCCCTTGTTCCCCTCTGACCTTAGTGTCTACAGGGCTGTTTCTCAATTTCTCTCTCCCCTCATTCCTCAAATTAATGTGCAGCATTTTTTACCCTTTCTTAAATCTGTCTCCTTCAGGTGCCACCATCTTGGCTGCTGGGCCTAGCCATGTCCTGTGGCAGGGCCATGGGAGCCAGCTGGAACTGTCTGCATCTAGCATGGGGCAGGCCCAGCCTCACCTTCCAGAGGAGCCCTGCATGCTGCCCCAGCTGCCAACACCTTGTCATGTAGACCCCAATACACTAAGGTCTCTTTCACAGTAACCAGAACTCTGGAATTTCAGAAAGGTTTCAAGTTGTACCCCTACTTCAGCTGCTTGGGCTGCTGGAGAGCTAGTGCTCCAGCACCCTGGAAGTAAGTTTTATCCAGTGGTTGACAGTGGGTATTCACCTGGGTGATAGCTGCACTCCTGCACCTCCAAGGGAATGCATAGTCCTCATTCCAGTTCTGGATAGTCCTGCCAAGCACAGCTCAAGAGATACAACAGGGCTGATTTTTGCCCTATAGAGGGCCATGAGTTATGTGTTTTCAAGATGTAGGTTAAGCAACGGGAATTTAGCAATTACCTTTCTCTTTTCACAGCCCTAACAAAGTCATTTGCTGAGATGCGCTTCCATTTCCTGAGGAAGTCCTAGTAAATTGCTAGCTGTGTGGCAAGACTTTGAGGGATCCAATGACTGGAAATAAGAACTCTGTATTGTGCTGCAGGAAGCTGTGCTGTTATAACATTGCACTTGTGTAAAACAGAAAAACCTGCATAGAAGCAGAAAGCTGGAGGTATGGAGCTAGTTGTAAACACAAGCAGTGCTCTGCCTGTTGTTCCAAAGTAGGAGTTTGGGAACAACTGGCTCCTCAACAACTGACAGAACTTCATGTCCTTCTTTAAGGCATATAAGGTTTGGAGGAATCTGGCAAAAGGTGTTCAGTCTGTTTCAAACCTGAATAAGAATCACTGTTTGAAATTTAAATCATCCTCCCAAAAGAGAAGGTAGCAGGGAAACCTGCAAGGTTTGTGCTTGTGCTTGTTTATAGCATGATATTCAAGACAACAAGACTAAATTAATGTGTTGAGTTGCTGACAGATCAGATCCTGGGTTTTTCAAATTAGGCTTGCAAAATACTGGACATCTTATCCAAGTTTCTGCAGTATGTGTCTCCAGGTATAAAATGGAAGTAAAAGCATTGCTATACATCACAGAGACTTCATAGAATCACAGAATCATAGAATGGCTCAGGTTGAAAGGGACCTTAAAGATCAACTAGTCCCAAGCCCCCTGCCATAGGCACGGATGCCACACACTAGATCAGCTTGGCCAGGGCCTCATTCAACCTGGTCTTGAACAGCTCCATGGATGGAGCATCCACAGCCTCTCTGGGCAACATGTTCCAGTGCCTCACTGTCCTCTGAGTGAAAAAATTCCTCCTAACATCTAATCTGAATCTCCTCTCCTTTACTTTAAGACCATTCCCCCTTGTCCTATCATTATTTACCCAAGAAAAGAGTCCTTCTCCATCCGTTTTATAAGACAACTTTAAGTATTGAAAAGCTGCCATCAGGTCACCCTGGTGACTTCTCTTCTTTAGGCTAAACAGCCCCAGTTCTCAGCCTTTCTTCAAAGGAGAAGTGCTCCAGCCCACTGACCAAATTAGTGGCCCTTCTCTGGACCTGTTCTAACAGCTCTACATCCTTCTTCTGCTGAGGGCCGCAGACCTGGGTGCAGCACTCCAAATGGGCCCTCAAAAGGACAGAATAGAGGGGGACAATCACCTCCCTCGACCTGCTGGCCACCCCTCTGTTATGCAGCCCAGGATGCAGTTGGCCTTCTGGGCTGCAAGCACTGCTGGCTCGTGTCAAGCCTTTCATCCACTGGAACTCCCAAGTCTTTCTCTGCAAGGCTGCTCTCAATGAGTTTCTCTCCCAGTCTGTCTTTATGTCTGGGATTGTCCAAACTCAGGTGCAGCACCTTACATTTGAAGTTATTGAACCTCATGCAGTTCTTGTGGGCTCACTTCCTAAGCTTGTCCAGGTCCCTTTGGATGTCCTTCTGTTGTATCAACTGTACCACTCAGATAGGTGTCATCTGCAAATTTGCTGAAGGTGTATTTGATCCCAGTGTCTATGTTGCTAATAAAGATACTAAACAATACCGGTCCCAGGACAGACCCTTGAGGGACATCACTCATCACTGGCCTCCACCTGGACATAGAGCTATTGACCACCACTCTCTGGGTGTGACCTTCAAGCCTATTACTTATCTACTGAATGGTCCACCCACCAAATCTGCATCTTTCTATTCTGTAGATCAGGATGTCGTGTGGGACTTTGTCAAAGGCCTTACAGGAGTCCGGGTAGATGACTTCAGTTGGTCTTTCCCTTGTTAACTGATACGGTCACTCCATCACAGAAGGCCACCAGATTGGTCAGTTACTATTTGACCTTGGTGAAGCAATGGTGGTTGTCTAAGATCACCTCTTTGTCTTGCATATGCCTTCACTTCATTAAGTTTAATAAACAAGATTTTTTTTTTTTTTAAAGAAAAGTCGCAGAGGAAATTAATACTTTTATATTGATGGCAGGAGTGCATTTATTTTTTACATGTTTTTGAATGGAGAACTTTCAGTAATGCAGATACCAAACATTCCTGTCCATACGACGTAAAGCAGCAACATTGTGTCATTTCAATATGTGAATATGTCTGTAAGAGCTCATAATCATTTAAACTAACTGATAAATTAAAATTTAATTAAAATTAAAAAAGATTCAAGTATGTACAGATATACTAAATGTTATTTTTTAGTTGAGAAATTCATACATAAATATATATTAGAAATTCCATTGAAATATATCCACAGTTTTAGGACAATTGTTATTAAAGTAAGTTATTTTCATGTAAATATATACACATACATTTCCACTGAAGAGGTAAGGAATACAGTAATATAACTAAATTCATGAACTACTGTTTTTTTCAAAAAATCCACTCCCTGATGTTAAACCATTAGTGCCCAATTAGTTAATTACCCTGATCTTTATCTGCAGCATATGCTTGTCACCATTATTACAAATATAAAAACTTATATTAATTTTAAATGAGACAACTTGCTTTACCTGTTAACTCAATGTGCTTCTTTATTTGTTTATTGATTGATAGAAGTTACTTTTGAACATGAGGAGTTCTACCACATCCTTCTGTACATAGAAACTTTAAATACAGAGTCTGCTCTGACCCCTCTCTATATGCCAAGTTTGTTTAAAAAAAAATCTATTGAATTATACTATTGAATTTGCAGTAGGCAAAGTAGAAATGTTAAGCTTCATTGAAGAAAAGAAAAAAACTCTGAGATCAGAATAAAATGATAATTACAACAGTCCAGGAAATGTAAGTCCACTAGTGTTTTTAAATTTATTCCTTTTTGGTTGTGAATGATAATTAGGCAATATTAAGAATTATGCTGGTTTAAAATAAGAATGAATGTTATCTTCAGTTTCATTTCTTATGTCATCTTGAGCAATTTGATAAGTCATTTAAAATATATGCTGATTTTTTATATAGTATTAAGGCAGCACATGTTCAAGGGGAGAAAACTATTTACTTATTCTGCATATCGTTAAATTTTATCCTTGAGTTCCAAAATGAGATAAATGTTAAGACTTGTAGGGAAGACAGACTACTTCAAGATATAGAGAGAAGTATGTGCATGTCTCTTGCTTTGATACATTCTGTAGCTATGAGAAAATTCCTGAGTTGTATTTATGAAAGTGGCAAGATAGTGATTATGAATTGCTTGAGATCACACAGCTGTCTGAGACTGATCTGTCAATTAAGCAAGTTTTTCCTGCGTACAAGAATAGAGGTGGATTATGTTTCATTGATGGTATGAGACATCCTGTGGTTGACAGCAAAGATTTACTTTCAAAAAGATGCAATTTAGGATTTCTCATATAAATCATTTATGATTTATAAAATCACATATCTTAAAACTGTTTTTCAAGTTGGTATACCACAATCATGTGAGGTGAAGAAAGCTTCTTACAACTTATCATTCCAAAACAAGAATAATGATGTTGGAAAATGAAGATACTGTTTTATAGCAAGCAAACTGAAGAACTGAACTGCTTTGTTACAAATGCTTATGTAAATCTAAATAAATATGTCTTAAAGTCATTATGCCTCTAGGCAGTATTTCCTCTTGCAGTGTATTGTTGTTATTGTTATTATTATTATTATTATATAATTAGCACCTTAAAAAAGCTTAGGAGCCTATGCACAGCTTTTGAGTGAGAGAAATAATATGTATCTTTGTTCAAGAAGCCTAAATGGATGAATGTTTCTTCCTTCACTGCACATTAATTCTTTCATGTGTTTAAAGGATCCAGGATTTTAAATTAGTTATTTGGTGCAAACATTTGGGAACATTGCTGGAAGTCGCTTACAAAAGATTATATTAACTCTGGTTCTTTGTATTTACAAAGCCTGTCTTCTCTAAAAATGAACTAAAAGATGACATAGTTTCTTCTTTTTGGAAGAAAGAATGCTAGAGAGACAGCTAGGGGAAATAGATAGATAGATAGATAGATAGATAGATAGATAGATAGATAGATATTATTTCTTTGTATAAGAAAGGGAAAGGTAAGATTCGTCAGAAAAGATAGGAAATCTATATTTTGAATCCTCGATTGACTCTTAAAATATCGACTCAATTATTTTCTCTATCTGATTCAGAAGTGGAGCAGCCGATGCTTTTTTTTTCTTTGGTGGGGATGGGAGGGTGGGGGGTAAAAATAATCCACTGTGCAGCAGCTCCACTTTGAGAAGCTATAGTTAAATTAAACATAATAATCCTTCACTTAGGGATTCTTGATTATTGTGTACCTGTTTTGCAAAATTCTACTCAGTGCATTCTTGTGCTTCTGTGTGTGTGCAAGATGAAATGCAGTTGTTAGTAATAAAATAGCAAAGTGTGAATTCATTGAATTAGTAAAAAAGTTGTCATTATTAATTTTTTGAAACAAAAACTCAAACTTATCTAATGCAAACAATTTTCTTTATTAGCTAGCCTTCTTTTGAATTTCTTGAGGTAGCTGGTTGTTTAGTAGAATTTTACTTGGAAACTAATTTCAGCTAGGCAGATTTTCTGTATTTTAAAACTCTTCTTCAAATATCGAACTACCGATTTTGAGTTTACAAAGTTGTATGAAGGTTTGATTTTATCTGAATGATGTTATGAAAATGATGTTTCTGTTATGAAATACTAGTAAAAATTGTGGGAGTGGGGGGTAGGGAGGGGAACAGCATTATTTACACCTGCTTGGAAAGAAACTCTAGGAAACCATAGGTGGAACATTCAGTGTTTGTAACACCTAGTGTCTCCTGTGTCAGTACAAATTTACCAACTATAAAATTGGTATCCTCCTGTAAGCTTGGAATGGTTTACACTAGCAAAGTGTCTACACTCTTTTATTTGATAATATCTAACAGCTTATAACTATAGTACTTTGAAGGTCGTCTTCTTTGGTTTATTTTTTATTTTTTATTTTTTTATTTTTTGGAACCAGCTTCTTTCAGCTGCTTTCTTTCCTCCGAGATGGGCACTATTCTTACTGTATTAGAACAACTTAAAACAATCATGCTAAGATTATGTTTTTGACCTGCAAAAAAAAAAAAAAAAAGTATGAGGTGTTTAACAACATCTAACACAGCAAATTATCACACCAACTAAAATAAAACTAAATTGATAATACAGCTGCAACAGTTAATGATCGTCGATGAATATCATCCTTCTGAAGAGAGGAATTACAAAGTGGCATGTTAGCATCAAATCATTCCTTTCAAATAATAGTAATATTGTTTGTAGTAGTTTTTTACATCTGATATTTTCAGCACTGATAAAGTACAATGTAAGATACTACTGGTAGTTGCATTTTTACACAAACTAAATGTATTAATTGGAGAACATTATGTTCTAACATGTTCTTATATTTGTATTGGTGAAACTTGTTTTTGTCTGATTTTTCAGAGTACAGTAAATAGACCACAAGTGAGAATATTATTTAACTGAAATGTCAGTATTCTTTTAAAGTATTAGTTTTACATGTAATAAATCTTTGCATTCCTGAAGTAGTCACAATTGTCACTCAATAACAGTTACTGTTCTGTAGAAGGTACTTATTGTATTATATAACATGTAAGTCCATTCTGTTGATAACTTTTTTTTTTTTTTTACTTTGGATAACTATTATACTAACATAAAAATGGGAAGATCTTGTTCCTTTCTGGAAGGATAGGAACAGGAACTCTACAGATAGTTGAGAATTATTTTCATTAAAGCTTAGTAACTATATTAAGATCATAGAATCCGAGAATCCTAGAATCCTAGAAAGGATTGGTTTGGAAAGAACCTTAAAGATTACCCAGTTCCAGCCCCCCTGCCAAGGGCAGGGTCATCTTCCACTTGACCGCGTTGCTCAAAGCTCCATTCAGCCTGACCTTGAACACTTCCAGGGGTGGGGCATCCACAACTTCTCTGGGCAACCTGTTCCAGCAATTCATTAGGCTCATAGTAAATAATTTCTTATGTCTAGTTTACATCTATCCTCTTTTACTAAAACTAATAATAATAAGAAAAAATAAAACAACCTTTTCAAAATTTTATTTCAAAAAAAGTCAAGACCATCATCCTACATCTTTCATTGATGATCTTTTTGATACTTAAGACAGATACTAGAAAGTGTCAACAAAATAGGGAGATTAAACACTATTTTAAAAAATGAAATATTTTCACTTTCCTAATCATTGAGAACACAATGGTAGATTTGGGATGGAATAAATATTTTACTAATACTCTCTCCTTCAGAGTAGGATCATGGTTTTTGTTGAATGAAGAACTTTGAACAAGCACTGCACAAGCAACGCATATCAATGACACAAAAGTACGATATATGTTAAAATGCTGTTGGCATTAACGTTGCAAATTAATATTAAATTAAATATAAATAAAATTAAATAAATTGCAAATCAATAATTATACATGGAAAGTCTTTGTATGCTTTTTATTCTTTACAAGTTATGCAGTGTTGGGTGGAGTTTCATTATAATGTTTTGAAGCATTATTTGGAACTTAAAACTGTGCCAAAACTGAGTTAACAATTTTGTTTGAAGCAGTCACTCTTCTAGTGGAATAATGCAAGATACTTCGCTGGTACTTGCTATTATACATTTTAAAAAATGTGATAGTGAAAGACCTTGCCTACAGGTAACCTTATGACTGAATGGTCATATGCAACTCAAGTAAGAAAGTCTTAGAACAAAGGTATTCTGGCAATCTCTGAAATAAAACCTATCCCCATCAGAAATTCAGCTTTGTTCTTTCGTTGTAACTGAAGTATACAGTCTTTGTACAGTATTGCTTTAGTAATAATAAACACTGAGTACTGGTGAAGTAATAAGTAAGGGTCTGGAGGACTAAGAATCTTTGTATGTATAAACAAAGCTATCAAAATCATTGAAAGACGATGAAAATTGGAACCTCTGTATCTATCTGAGGAAACTAAAAAAAAAAAAAAAATCTTAACATTTACGATCCTGGATTAAAAGAGGTGCAGTTTTAATGAATATTGGAAATCAAAGTCAGACTGAGCGACAAGTTTCACATTTACCGGCACCCATAAAATTTCTGCTTGCCTAGCCCATGTTGGATTTTTTAGTTAGCACTTGCTTGCTAATGACTTGTTAAAAATACGCTTTTCTTAATACGTTTCCTAAAGACATTTTTCAAATCTTTTTTTTTTTCCTAATAGTGTAAAAGATTACTTACAAATTGCTTTACTGAATCATTCATTTCTTTCTTTCATGTGAAGACATGTGAAGAAGTTGCATATTCAGTTGATGTATAAGATAAATAAATACCAACCCTCTCCTCTGTACTTTAATCCATTTTTACTCCCCAAGTGTGTCATTCTTTAGCTTCTGCCACTTAAGTTGACATGGTTCTGTTCCACTGGTAAACTTTTTCCCTCCCCCCCTCCCTCCCCCTCCTCCTCCCCCCCTTTCCCCTCCCTGCCTCCCTTCCTATTTCTCTCTCTCTCTCTGCATATATATATGAGCTGGGAGGAAGGAAAACAAATTTGAAAAATGTGAATGAGAGCAAATGGTTTTCACCCTATTACAAATTTTGTATTAAATATGTTGAAACCACTATGTCAACACCACTGTGTTGAAACCACTGTCATTTTAATTGCAAATCAAAATGATGCTATAAAAATACAAAAATATAACAGCTTGCAAAGATCTCTTTGCAATTTAGTATATGAATAGTGTGACCTTCAGAACTGATTTAGTATTGAGATAATGCAGCCTTTTATTAGGCAAGAACAGGTTAATTGTCTTAAAAAATCCTTCTTTTTAGTAATCAGCAACTACCCTATGTATTGTTTTAAAAACATTTGTTAATCAAGTAGCTCAATATTCACTGGGTATAGCAGGTGCATGTGCAGGGCAGGCACAAGCCTTGATGAAAGCTTTAGAATCATTACATATACTGTTTGTACCAAAGTGGAAATTTAACTGTTTTTGGTAGGTTGCATGAATCACATTGAGCAGCTTCATGAGTTATGAATGGCCTCTTCTGCCCTATCTTGTGTAATCTTCCAGGAATTTCAAATACATAAATTTATTATTGATGAGACTTTGACAGAGTGGATGGATCTGACTTGTGAATACTTACTGCAGGTTCATGGAATTGAGATCTTCCCAGACACAAGGTAATAGACGTGAACTAGAGCTTTGGCTTTATCAGATTTATTTATGAGCTAAGTTTAATGTTGAATGAAAACACAGAGTTGCTACTGTGATAGACGAACTTTCCTTCCTTACTCTTTGTTACTTTTCATCACGGTTAAAAAGTATTAATTCTTCAACCTTGTAAGAACTGTATAAGAAATTCAAAGGAAATCAACTTTTTTTTTTTTTTTAAATTAAAACCTCATGCCAAACTTGATAGTTCTGTTTACATGAGAATACAAGCTCAGCTAGGAATTAAATTCAAAGTATGGATTTATCAAAATTGGCTTACATTGTATTCAGCTGTATAAAAAAAGAAAATGTTTAAGTAAGTTTGTAGTAGTGTACTTCAATTTTGTTTAATTTAAGTGACAACTTAGTGAGAACACTCTTTAAATAAATGATCAAAGGAAATTTTTATTTAAGGAGACACTTATGAATTGATTGAAAACCTAGAAGTGATCTACACTTTTTGACTTTTTGACAAAAAATTGTCCCAATGCAAACTTTAAGCAGGAGCTGCAACATACACCAAATTCTAACTTTCGAGGTCTGCTCTACCTGAAGTTTTAACAAAGCCTATCAGCGACAGATTTGCATGGGGTGTAGTCCCATGTCTGCAAAGGACTAGGGGATTATTTCTAAAGTATTCATATGGTGTGTCCAGGATAATAATAAATCTTACTATGTCTGACCAAATTATTTGCTCTTAGCCTTCCAAATTTCAGATGTTGGTACTTTCACTGATGTTTATAATATTGCTGTATATTATTAATTTGTTAGAACATGGAGGAGGTGGTTCAAATTTCAGGGAAATTATCTTTAGCATATGGTCATAATATATATCTTTTTAATAGGAGGGAATAGTACAAAATATATCATTAATTGGAGTTTGGGTAGGTTTTTAGCTATGATTATTTGTCTTGCAAAAAGATATTTTATTAGGTAGACATTTAATTAGGTAGCTGACAAACAAAGGGCCAAAGTCAGAAGTGTGCCAGTGATGATTAATTTCAGTGATGATTAATTATTGTCAGATGGGGACATCAGTCTTCTCATACTATAGGTGTGACTAGTGTCTTCTACAGCAGCCAGAAAGGAAAGCAGCACTCATTTCATCTTTTGTTCAGGAGACTGTTTTCTGAAGTGAACTCTGCACATATTTCAGGGTTCCTGAAACACTGACTTGATGATCCTTGTGGGTCCCTTCCAACCTGGATATTCCATGATTCTATGATTCTATGCTCTTCAGTCACATCAAGAGTACAAAGTGAGGATTTGAAATGATGTTAAAATGACTTGAAGTTTTAGAAATAATATTTAGGAATAGCCACCTATTTAGCTTCTTTGAAGTAAAAGTTAAGAAGTATTTTAATTATGGTCTAAGTATATTCAAGGAAAGGATTTCTCATAATAAAGAGAGGTTTGGATTCACTTGGAGGAAAGAATCATTTTGAGATCCATTGGCGGAGGGGCTGAAACTAGACATTCAGGCTAATAGAGTAGCTTTTACTAGTAGATTAGCTTTTCAACAGTAATTTCTACATAGTATAAGGGGATCACCCAAAAATTCCTGGTGTTGAAGTGCCTAATGTGCAAGATGACTTCCTTGCAAAAGTTCTAGACTCTGTTAAATGACAAACTTGACACAGAAACTGCTGGTTACAGTTTTGGTTTGTATAGCTTAAAATTTCAGACTGGATTCTCAAAATGTTTCCTTACTTGTCTAAAATACCTGTGTTTCAGTATCTTAGCTCCTTCACGATAGACAGATTTCTGTACAGCTTATTATGTATAGGTATCAAAGTTTGATTCTGAAGGAGTATTTAACTTGCTTCACTAACTAGAAATTGCACAGAAAGCCTCTCTGCTCTCTGTTTCTCTCTAATTAATTATCTCTCAGAATGGTTTTTCCTCCAATGGACACACATAGTTTGCCTTCCCTTGTTTTTAGATCAAGATGAGCTGATGACTGGGTCTCTGTTTTGGAGAGAGATACACATCATTAGTTTCTCTGTTTTTGTTTTTGCTTTTGTTTTTTGTTTTTGTTTTTGTTTTTGTTTTTCCCCTTCCCTTTGTTCTCCTCTTCCAGAGAAGAGGAGAACGTGTACAGAAACACTAGGGTCTGGCCCCATACTTAGGGGAGCTGTTTATAGTAATACAAATATAATGTAAATTGATTATATGATTTATCACAAAATGCTCTGGAATTGTTTTGGAGGGGAACACATCATACTTGCGTGAGTGTTTTGCTATTATGCTCTATTCATATATATATATATATTTATTTCATTATTATTTGATTGGTCTAAGAGTGAAATGGGTCTGGTTTATGACAATTAACAATATCTACAAACAAGAGAACAAACATTTTTTTTCACATATTGTAGCATTGTAGTAACTTCATGTTTTACATTTTCAGTAAAACGGAATTTCTGTTTTGGCTTTCTTAGATTGTGGTTATGGACAAGAAACTGATCAGGAGATTTTCAGAATGGATAATTTTTTGCTAAAAGGCAATCCTCTGTAATTACTGATAAACTGTTTAAGTGGCTGAAGCCTTTAGAAGTACAGGATGCTGACGGCTGCTCTTCGGTACTGCTTTACTCAAAGCAGTTTTAAACTAAAGTTTAAACCATGGTTTAAGTGAAACATACTGGACTATTTACATATGTTTGCTAAAATAATGAAAATTATGAGAAGAGTTGATTTAATGTCCACCTGTTGATCTTCTGGCAGAACAGTAAAAATAAAAAAGGGATGTATTGACTTCCGTTTTAGCAAGTGATCTGTGAATGCATAATATTTTAAAAAATAGTTTTCACATTCCTAGTGTTCGCTGCTGAACCTCTGTTTTATCTTGAATTGCACACACAAATCTAGTCATTATTCCTGATATTACTAAGTCTAAAGTATCTATGTCTCAAAACCACTAGGAAATGGACACTCTGCAAGACGTTTTCTGGATTGAATTAGCAAGATGGTTAAAAACATGTTTTTTGCTGTTTGGATTAAGCACCCAGCCGGCCACCCACTTTCCTTGTCCCTCCCTCCCAGCAGGACAAGGTACAAACTTAGAAAAGCAAAAGTAAGAAAAAATTATGGGTCCGGATAAAGACAGGATGTAAGTGAAAAACAGGGAGGAAAAAAGAGCAAGTGACATAAATGCAGTTACTCCACCATCTCCAACCAGCAGACTGATGCTCAGACAAACTCTGAGCAATGGTTACTTTGGAAAAAACACACACAGTTTTTGTTGCTTAAGTATGACATTCTATGGCATGGAATTTCCCTTTGGTCAGTTAGGATTGCGTGTCCTGGCTATGTCTCCTCCTGTGTTTTCTTCCAGACTCTTGCCCAGCCCTTACCTTCTCCATAGAGGGGCAGAGTGAGAAACAGAGCCAGCCTCGATGCTGTGCAAACACTGCTCGGTGATAGCCAAAGCACTGGTGTGTTATCAACACTGTTTTAGTCACAATCCAAAAGAAAGTTAAGTTCATCCCAGCCAGAGCCAGTACAGGTATATGCTGTATACGTTCCCTAGTGATGTTTTTGGACTATAATGTGTAACTGAATTATTATGATAAAACACTCTAGACAGTTTTAGCATCTTTACTTCTTAGTTGCTGTTTCCTATTTTCTGTACACACAGAGCTTTATTAGAACTCTAAAGTGCTTTCGAGCACAATTCAGTTATGCAAAGTAAGTTACAGTTTCTGTACACTTCACTGAGACAACTTCCTTTTAAATGATCTCCCGCTTCATTACATTTATATTGAGACTTTTGCTGTACAGAGGTGAATGATGGAGAAGAGAAAGCTTTTACTAGTGTGCCTCAGAGGTATTCTAGACAAGGAATTTGTATAAACAACCAAGAAGTTAGAGTGCTGTTAACTTCACTAACACAGTGAAAGGGCCAGAATGACTGTCACAAGTCCTTAGAGAAGAGGAACTGAAGCTGGAACTAGTATTTACTTATTGTGTAAGATGATGATAATAGATTTGCAGTCCAACATCATCCTGCTGATCTGAAAATTGAAGAGATTTTTGGTATTGAAGTCAGTATTACAAATTACTTTTTTTTTTTTTTTTTTTTTTTTTTGCTATGATTACAATTGGACTTCTTTATAAAATTTTAAACAAATGTGGCCTGGCATGTAAATGTGTAATGAGGAAGGAATTACTCTAACACTGAGTTTGTTGTGGCTTTTGCCTTCCACTTAATCAACATCCCTCCTTTGGCTTGGGTCCTCAGAGAAACTGAGTCCCAAATGTGCATATCCAGTGCCAAGTATTAGCAATGCATTGTAAAGTTAGAGTATGTTGTGATTTAAGCTGTCACCAAAAAAGGTGACAATGAGAGACAGTCCTGTTCTGAACATGAATTAGTACACCAGGTGATTAGGTATTAAGTAACTTCCTTACAAGTACTAAGATTAAAAAGCGTATCTTGTTGCTGGAAAGCAAGACTTTAAGTTTTTATACTTAAACTCCTGTAAACGTGTAGCAGTAGGACTAAAACAGTATCTTTTCATTTCCTCCTGTTTGTCCTGCAATATTTTATTTTTTATTTTTTTTCTGAATTAACGTGTTTAGCTTTATCGCAGTATCTGCTTATTTGGGACTGAACAGAAAACTTGTTTTGGGTCGTGATTACATACTTAGAGATTTTGGCTCCCTCTGGTGGAAAAATGCATTTACAGTCAATGAGCGAGTTGAATCAAAAATTCAGGGACGAGAAAGGGAAAATCGTTCAAGGATGCACTGTAGCCCCTGGATCTGCTTGTTACAAAACACGATCTGTGCAGTACTTTGCTGACGTAAGTATCAGTACTGGATGATCTCTGATAAACTATAAAGACATCTCTTTCTAAATTTTCCTTCAGGGGATATATTTATTTATTTATTTATTTATTTATTCATTTATTCATTTCTGTAAAGTGCAGAGAATCAAAGCCTGCTTTTAACCACTTGGTTAACTGGTTATTATTGTTGTTGTTGTTTTTGTTGTTATTATTATCATTATTATTACTATTGTACAGCTATTCCTTTTGTATTAAAGAGTGTTTGAACTCATTAAAACAATATAGAGAATGGGGAAAGAGAATTAGGCAGAATAAGGAAAAGAAAGAAGACAAAAAAAATAAAGAAGAAATGGACTTGGGTACACCTTTGTTTCAACTTTTTTTCTTTTTTTTTGTGGAGAATAAGAAAAATAAGTAAGAGCAAAAATCAAAAGACATAAGAACAGATTGCGTGTAAACAGGAAAATAACACTGGCAAAAGAACAAGACAATGACTACTGTTGTCAAAAGTTCAACTGAAGAACAGCTTGTCAGATCTCAAGCTCTTTGTATCATTAGAACTACTTGTTTCTCCTAGTTAGCATAGTTTTGCTTAAGGTGATTATAGAAACCTCTCAAAACCATTCAAAACACAAAACCTTTCAAAATACAACATAGTACAGTAAAACATCTTGATTTTGAACACTTGGATACTGAAAGAGGGAAGTAAAAGGAAGTAAATGTTAGAATAATATGTGTGCTACTACTCAGCATCAACTTTTCCCAAAACAAAACAAAACAAAACAAAACATAACAAAGGATGACAACAATCTCTTTTCTTTCTCAAGACAAGAAATATCAGGGAACAAGGTTTCTCAGCATTCGATGTTATTTGTCAGCTTGTTTTCA
Organism: Anser cygnoides; assembly: GCF_040182565.1. Lineage (NCBI taxonomy): Eukaryota > Metazoa > Chordata > Aves > Anseriformes > Anatidae > Anser > Anser cygnoides. The sequence goes on from NC_089912.1 coordinate 24,220,881, forward strand.
GCAGTTAGCTACTAGTAATAGAAAGGCTTAAGAGCACTTCATTCATCACTTCATTAGCATAATGAGTTTATAGGCCTCATACTGTCTTTTCAGCACAAGTGAACAAGAGCTGAAGGAACAGGAATGTAATTAACTCATTTTCTTATTAACTGTTGCACTGTGTTTAACTCTTTTCAAAAGCCAGTGGAAAGAACAATCACTTTTAAAAGACATGCTAATGGTGTGGCTGCTGTGTCAGAAAGGGAAGGGAGAGTGAGAATTTTCTAATCAAAGGGATTTATTTTTTTTAATTAAAAGGAAAAAGGAAAAAAATCTAATAAAAAACATAAATAAAAATTTCAGTGACACTTGCATAATTAAGCTGTGTGTCCCACAAATCCACAGAAATATGTGTCAAGGAGAAAAACTAAAAACATCTTAACATGACCAGCTACTGCACCTGAAGGTACACAAGTACGTGGGACCTGATGAGATACATCTACGGGGCCTCAGTGAACTAGTGGGTGTAGTTGCTTCTGCCCATCATATCTGAGAAGTTGTAGCAGTTTCGTGAAGTTCCCAATGACTGGAAGAGGAGAAACATAATGCCCAGTTTTAAACATGGAAAAAAGAAAGACCCGGGAACTACAGGCCAGCCAGTCCCACCTCTGTGCCTGGCAAGATCATCCTGGCAGATCCTCCTGGAAACTAAGGTCCATGGAAAATTAGGAGGTGATTGGTGACAGCCAACACGGCTTCACTAAGGGCAAATCATGCCTGACAAATCAGATGGACTTCTACAACAGAGGTACAGCACTGGTAGATGGGGGAAGGGCAACTGGCATCATCTGCTTGGACTTGTGAAAAACATTTGATACTGTCCTCCATGATATCCTTGTCTCTAAAATGGAGAGACATGGATTTGGTGGATGGACCACCTGATGGGTAAGGCACTGCTTGGATGGTTACACTCAAAGAATTGTGGTCAACAGGTCAATGTCCAGGTGGAGATCAGTAGGGAGTGGTGCTCCTCAGGGGTCGTTATTGGGAGCAGCACTGTTTAACATCTTTGTTAGTGACATGCACAGTTGGATTGATTGCACCCTCAGCATGTTTGCTGATGACACTAGGCTGTGTGGTGTGGTCGACACACTGGAGGGAAGGGATGCCATCCAGAGGACCTGGACAGGCTTGAGAGGTGGTCCTGTGTGAACCTCATGAGGTTAACAAGGCCAAGTGCAAGGTCATGTGCCTGGGTCAGGGCAATCCCAAGCACAAATACAGTCTGGGTGGAAAATGGACTGAAAGCAGCCCTGAGGAGAAGGACCTTGGGGGTGTTGGTTGATGAGAAGCTCAACATGAGCCAGCAATGTGCACTTGCAGCCCAGAAAGCCAACCATATCTTGGGATGCATTAAAAGAAATGTCTAATAGGTCAAGGGAGGTAGTTGTCCCCCTCTGCTGTGTTTTTGTGAGACCTCACAGAGTACTGTGTTCAGATTTGGGGCCCCCAGTATAAGAAGGACATAGACATATTAAAGAGAGTCCAGAGGGTCAGGAGAATCATCAGAGGGTTGGAGTACCTTTCCTACAAAGACAGTCTGAGGGAGTTGTAGATGTTCAGCCTGCAGAAGAAAAGGGTCCAGGGAGGCCTCATAGAGGCCTTTCAGCATCTAAAGTGAGACTACAGTAAAGCTGGAGAGGGACTCTTTGTCAGGGAGGTAGTGCTAGGACAAGGGGTAATGACTTTAAACTAAAACAGGGTAGGTTTAGCTTGGATATTTCGAAGAAATTCTTTACTCTGAGTGTGGTGAGGCACTGGCTCAGCTTTCCCAGAGAAGCTGTGGATGCCCTATCTCTGGAAGTGTTTAAGGCCATGTTGGATGGGGCTTTGAGCAACCTGGTCTAGTGGGAGGTGTCCCTGTCCATAGCAGGGAGGTTGGAACTAGGTGGTCTTTAAGGTCCTTTCCAATTCAAACTATTCTATGAGTCTATGATTCTATAATAGCCTGTCTGTATGTGCTTGACTGCACAATGCATGGACCTGCTTCCAGGAAAGTTATTGTTTCTTCTTTCACAGCAAACAGGAGTAAGAATGCACAAGAAGACATGTCTAGGTAGCATTTTTCTTTGGGTGAGACAGAAAATTTGAGCCCAGACTTATCAGCAAAATAAGTAAAAATAATAATAATAATAAATATATATATATATATATATTTTAGGACACTGCTCACAAATGAATGTGTCAGTAAAATAAGTTCATGTCTCTGTTTATCTATGGATGGAGACATATATATATATATGTGTCAGTAAAATAAGTTCATGTCTCTGTTTACCTATGGATGGATATATATATATATATATATAATTTTTAAGGAAGAAATTTGATTTGTTAGTTTTACTAGGAAACTGGGAAAGGCTTAGAAGATTGTTGATTTTTGAAATTTGAGGGTTCTGCATGTCTCAGGAGTGGACTGCACATGACAAAATGTCCCTTTTAGGCAAAGGTACAAGACCAAACTTGAGAACTTGGCTATGTTCTCTTCAGACACAGACTGACAGTGCCAGGTTTTCCTGCTGTTTTGCTAGGACCAAATGCAATACAAGGAAATGAAAGCAGTAGGAAATATTAGGTAGTTCATTCAAAAACTTTGCCTGAAAAGATTATCAGTTTATACTTGTTCCTCAGCAGCAGGCAATTGCTACTGATAGTAGTGAACAAAAGATGAAAGTTGAATAGTAAATTCAATTGTGAGTTTGAATTCATTGCAGTCAGTGATAGTAAACATGAAACAAAAGAAGCTTGTTCTGACAAGAGAAATGTTCAGAGTTAGTGGGAATCAGGGAAGGTGTTGAAATCTTTGTGTGTCATACTGAAGCTAAATTGTAAATCATTTTGTAACTACCACAGTACATTTTAAACTAAGTAAGCCTATTCTAAAATGTTTTATGTGGTACAGTATTGTGACAATTTGTAACACTTTTTAGGACTTTAATAAAACATCTTGCCTAAAAGCCCAAGATCCTTAACTGTATTCTAAACATTGTGAAAAGGATTTTTTTTTTCTCTCTCTATTGTTTCTAAACTTCATGGTGCATCTGGATTACATTTTCTCCATAACCAAGGGAATAAAACTACCCCAAGGAAACCAAAAATAGAGTTTCAGAGAAACACTAAATGCAGCCCATATCAGAATGAATGAATGAATGAATGAATGAATGAATGAATGAATGAATGAATAAAAAGCCATGTGTTAGTAATGCAGTTACCAAAACTAGGACTTTTGTGCATGAGTGTAATAATTCCAAGTCTGCAAATACCTGAAAGGTATTTGTGAGGAGCTGGGGGCCAGCTTCTTCTTGCAGATAACTAGTGATAGGACTAGAGGGAATGGCCTCAAGTTGTGCCGGGGGAGGCTTAGGTTGGAAATGAGGAGACATTTCTTCTCAGAAAAAGTAGTCAGGCATTGGAATGGGTTGCCCAGGGAAGTAGTGGAGGCATATAAGGAAAGGATGGACCTGGTGATTAGAGACATGGTTTAGTGGATGACATTGTTAGCAGGGGTTGGTTGGACCAGATGATCTTGGAGGTCTTTTCCAACCTTAATGATTCTGTGATTCTATGATTTTTTCTCTATTCAGAAAACAAACCCGAGGTTGTATTCATAATCGCTGTTTCTTAGAATTAGAGAATCACTTTGCAATCAGGGGCTGCTTTTATAACGACCCTAACTGGACAAAGTTCTGAGTAGCTATTGACTTGAGCCACATGGGTAATTTCCTTCCTATGATTTACCATAGTAAAAGAAAACACAGATTTTGTAATTATAAATTTTAGCAAATTCTGATCTTCTTTTTTTTGAGGAATGTAAAAAAATTGAATATTACTGATTTACATCCTGAATGTCAGCTCATAGAAAGGAGGATGTCAACAAGTTTGGATGTTATTTCTCAATTGAAATGGGAATTATAGGGGAATTTATTGTATCTGAGGAAAAATGAAGCAAGCAAGAAAGAAAGATGAGAGGAGACTTAAAGCTAAAAGGAAAAAAAATAAACAGTTGTCTTCCAATTTATTGTCTAAGCTTATCTCACTCCACAGCAATGTAGATTTTAGAATATCAGTGAACCTGCACTATGGTGGCATTTTTAAGGGAACGTGAACATAGAACTTTCAGAGTATACTTACTGGTATTTCTTCAATAGTGTTTTTTGTTTGTTTCTTAGGTTTTATTTTTATTTATTTATTTTTGTAAACTACCTTAGATATTGAAATGAGATTACTAGTTATCTTAATGTTCTATAATTTCTCAGCTGTGAATATAATATTCCCTTTGGAAGAAAATGTTGCTTTTTTTTTTTTTTTTAAAACAGAAAATATCTAGTTAAAAAATAGTTTACTACTGGTTTGATCAATTAGTAACAATAGTGAGATGCACAGCAGAACACAGTCAACAGGAGCTTTGTTAGAGTGAAGTGTCTACTGCTGTTTCAAAAAAAAATTGTATTTGTTGTTGCTCTGAAGTAAAGATGAAATATGGGTCCCTGTTCCTAAACTTGTTTATTGTACAATATCTACAATAATCTGTCAGTCACTGCCTAACAATCTTGAGACTGAAATTTAGACAAGCTCTACTCTATAGTCAATTGATGCTTCTGAAATTGAGGTTTTGTTTTTCCTTCCCTGCCACCAGTCTTGCCCTTGTCCTTGTCATGGCCCCTGAATCTTCACCACCTTGTCCTAAACTGCTAAAATGGCAGGATATCACCCACTGTTTTGATGAATTAATTCTCTATCATTTTGATTATTTAGACCATTTCACAGAGAACACAAACTAAGTGGTGGTACCATACAGATGGGAAGACATAAGAGAAAGAAATGAGGAAGAAGTGGGAAGTCTTCTCCACTGTTTGCCTTTTTCAGGTCATTCTACCTGAGGACTTAGTGCTTCCAAGGACTTAGAAAACAGAGAATAACATCTCTGATCCAAACAGGTACAGGCGGATTCTAGGTATGGGCAGCTGTTGGGTCTAGAGTTATGATTATAGACACAAAAACTGAAAGAATCCAGAGAATTTTTGGAAGAAAAAAGTCAAATCAGTCAGCAGCTAGCCATTTCACTATGAGCCTCCTGAATAATTTGTCCCCTAATTTTTCTGTAGTTCAATTTCCCATCATAGCTTTTCCTCATGTTTGTAATGATACACAGGTTGTCAGGCAGCAGAAAATTCTTTATCATGTTGTCCATAGCTGATAAGCATTAAAAAAATATTGCTAAGTAGTATATGGTCTTCTGAGCAATAGGAAATGTTTTATTCAACATGCATTTTTACATAAATTGTGAAAAAGATTTTATGGTGTTACCATTATTTTGCAAATAGTACCTAAAGAACCAGCTCTTAAAAGAAAGCCTGATAATGTAGTACTAAAGCTACATAAAGGCTGGGGGAGTGCTGCTGTTCTACTATCATTCAATTGAATTGATTTCTGTGTAAGACATTATCTACGTAATATCTCCAACATAACAAGATTTCTTCTTATTTATTTATTTATTTATTTATTATTTCTTTCAAGGCCATTTTCATGTCACATATTTATAAAAACTTTGAGAGGTCAGTATTATCCTATACTTTCATACAGAGCACGTGAAACGAAGCCATCAAGGAACTTCTTCAAAAGTAAAGGAGGATGCACTGTCTGAACCAGTTTTATTACAGAGTCATAGAGTCTTTAATTTGGTCCAATTAAGTAGGCCTCTAGGGTTCCTTGTTACAGTGTAAATGAGCTGCTGTTCTCTCCTTTCCCTCAGATAAGACTATGTGTGCTGCTGAATAGCACATTATTGTCCTGTGAATCAGTTTCAGGAAAAGTGAAAATCACAAGTCCATAGCAGCAATCAAGCAACTAACTAGAGTAAAGGAATACCGCAGCTCATTTGCAAGCAAATCCTGACACAGGAGCTTAGGGGAACCCAAAATTTGAATTGCAAAACACAAAAACTTGTTGAAATATGTTATCATGGAATATTTACCATCACCTCATCCTACAAGCACCTTGTTCCCCAATTGTTGTATGTTTTAGATAACATACAATGTATGAGCAATAGAAACATCATCTTCATCCTGCTTTTTCTTGCTTCAGTGCTTTTAGAGATAATCTCTTAGTAGAATAATGAATGGTTTTAGGTATTGGCATTATTATTGCTTAGGGAAAGGTAGATTATGACTTACTAAAAGGAATAGATTCAGAAGAGGATATGAACCAGAAATGAGCTTTCAGATCAAGATAAAAAGTGACTTGCATAAATGGTTATTTTGCCATGACAGAAAATGCATGAAAATTCTGACTTTGTTAAAGAGAACAGAGTTTTACTACCAACTTCATCAAACACAGGATTAGGCCTTAATTTAATGAAATAGTACTAAACTCGCCAAGTCCACCCAAAATGTCAATTGGCTTTGCCTGGTTAGTCTGGGTTCTTTTGTGTATACCTATCTCAAAAATCCTTGTTCTGGAGAGTATGTCAGAACACTGTCATCTGCGACATCTTAAAAAGAACAACATTTGGTTTTGCTTTAATTTAATTTAATTTAATTTTTTAATATTTTATTTAATTTTGTAGCCTATGCCTCAAATGAAAAAATGTTGAATTTCTGTCTGTGAAGTCAGGCTTTGCAATAACATGGATAGTAGACACAAACCTGAAAAGAAAATTACAGGTAATCCTGAATGAAGGCAGAGAAGTCCAGATCTTTCTTTGTCCTGCTCTGTCTCATAAACAGAGCAGAGTCATATGTGTTGTTTTTCGTTTAAGAGCAATCATAACGCTATTCTTAGCTTATAGATAAAAAACTTCAGCATTATTCTGACAAAAAAAAAAAAAAAGAAAAGATAGAAAAGGAAAGGAAAGCAAGTTTAAAGACCATGAGATCCCATCTTAGAGATATATTACATCTTTGATTGATTTTGAAGGAAAACTAGATTTAAGAAAAAATAATATATATTTATTTTCCAATTTTATTAAGAGACATGGATGGCTAAGACAGTTAAAGCTTCTCACCATTTCAAACCTGCTGTAATTTTGCCCATTATACATTTTTAGTGTCTCTAAGAACATTTCTACATGCAGTTAATGATAGCTTGTTAAAGGAAAAACAGAGATAGCTCTGAGATGAGAATTTCATGGATGCTGCCTTGTTAATAACATACCTCCTTCTTATCTGTGGGTGTACACAAACTGTCTCCTGTTCACTCCTGTTTAAAGCAGTCACAATCTTTGTATGTGAAATGAATATCAGCAGTAATTTAGGTCTAAAAAAACCAGTAGTGCAGGACCCTTCAGGTGTGTTTCTAACTGTTCAGAGTCTGGGTTGCATTCTTTTTTAAAGTCCTGGCCAACAAACATTAACATCGTGGATTTCTTCAGAGTTGCTAAATTTTTACCTCTGTTAATAACATCGTGGATTTCTTCAGAGTTGCTAAATTTTTACCTCTGTTAACTGATATGCGTAACATAAATGTCTCAACAAATAGGAAGAGCAAAGTTTTTTTCTTCAAGTATAGTTAGTGAAAGTAATGTATAGGTAGTGAAAGTAATTTCTCCTCTCTCAGAAATAATTTAGATTCCTTCACCTTTACTTAAACTGCGTGATAATTTGCTTTTAGTATGCTTATCTATTTATTTTTTCAGGAGTCTAAAATTTACTAGTAGGTTAAGGGTGAGAATTTAGTAGTAGCAAGATGTCAAAACGTTAAAACTTTGTGGGAACTGCTGAACTTTTTTTGGTCTGTTACAATTCTGAGTGTAACATGGCATGAATATAATTGTGTCCACAGAAATGAGAGATTACTTGGTTACAGCCAGATAATCTTCCAAATTATATAACTAGTGTTCCCCAAACTGTGTCAGTATGCGTCCATTGAAGAAGGACAGCACTGAGATGTTTTAGTAACTTTAGTTTCTGGACTGTGAATTGTGATTATGGAAGTGCTGGCAGACATTTGTGCTTTTTCTAGTACAAAAGTTTAAGGCCTAGACGAAAGGATTATGTTTTAAACCATTGCAACATTTTTTTTTTCCCACAAACCATTGTGTTAGCATACTCTAATCCTCTAAAAGGTTAGTTATGAAACTGATCAATGGGAATTATGTGAAATGCATCTGCAATCTGAGTGGAAAAGCTCAACAGCACATCTCCACAGTACTTTCATTTACAGACTTTCCAAGTTTTTTTTAGTTTCATAGTACTAAAACATGACAGCTCAGTGTACTTATTATACGTTCAAAACTGTTATTAAGACAGACAGAGGTTTGTTTCCTGTTCTCTTTCGCCTTCAAACACTCCTCACCCCTGCTGAAAGCTTATGTGTTAAAGATAGAGTTTGGTTAATGGTGAGTGAAAGGCAAATCTAGTTCTTTTCACCTCGGGGAATACTGTCTGAAGAATAAGTGAATTTTCTTCTGAGGTATTCTGTGTAATACTATGGGATGATGATGCCCTTCATCACAAACAAAAACCTTCCTCTCAGTTTGGTCACTAGGTGGCATCTGAGTTCATATGTAGAGCTCGAAGCTTCAGGAAACTACTTTCAAACATGTTCCCATTGTATTCTGTGAGCCTGTTAATATAATTTTTATAACTGTAATGATGTTGCAATGTGAGTTTATTAAGTAAATCCAACAGGAGCACAGGGAATATCAACTTACACTTTTTAAGAGTAGCTTTTATTTTTGGGCTAAATTTTCTTTTGAGAAATTATTAGATTATTTTAGAGGCTATCAGAGAGAATTAAAATGGCGATTCAAAGTTAATTCTCATCTTTGTTCAAAAAAAATTCTTTAACTGAGGTGCATGGTGCCTATTGAATTACAGGTTGAACTGATATGCTAGATACTCTATAAAATAATTCGTTAAATAACTGTCAGCATTCTACATGTTTTTTTGTCAGCCTTATTACATATTTGCTTATTTTGTATTTGAAATAACAGGTGAATCTTTATTCACCTCTGCAGGTGACATCTGAACAAACTGTGTGGTATGCTTGCTATATAGCTAGAATTAATCATAGTTCTGTCTCTGTCTGTATCCTCCTCCCCACCAATGTCTTGCTTTTGGGGCGCTGGGGGGCAGAAAAATCTTTGAGTTTTATACTAACATCATTTGACCATTCACGTTGCTTGTCAAGACGTATAGGTAAATATTAGCATTTGTGTCTCACTATCAAAGGAAAACAATAAAATGGAGAAAATGACTCTCAGAAAGAGGGGAGTCAATGATGAACAAGTTTAGAACCCTAATTTTTAAAGAATCGATCTCTTCGGGTTTTGATAATAAGGGTAAATTTTCTTAAACATAATTTAAAGTTAGGGTTAACATTATCGTCTCAATTACAACACTTTTCTTTCTTTCTACTGCTGTCTGTATACTTACATTTGTGGAGCTGAGTGCATGGATGACCCCTTTGTGATGACAATATGTTTAACTCTTGGACTACTTTACAGCATATCCAAAGCCAAACAGTTTTTGTTTTATAAACTATATAATCTCCTTATTTATGTGATTTGTGTCCTATTTGACTGTGCTAGCTATCATTGAGTTGTGCAAATGCTTAAATGTCTGCTCTGGTCAGCCTGGAGTTTTGTTTCGTTGTGTTTTCAGCTGCTGATTTACTTTGTGTTTTAACTGCACATTTATGTTGTCCTGGTGTAGTTTAGGACACCCCTGATTTTTGATAGTAGGTATTGTTCTCAGCCATGGGTAGGGGCTTATTTCGTCTCGAAGAGAAATAAAGGTGACAAAAAATATTGTTTTCCATGTCAAGCTTTTAAAGTTGTGTTGCTCTGCTGATAATAGAATGTTTTGTCACCTTTTACATGTGTGTTTGGACTGGCAGGTTTTTCCAGATACCTTCTCTGCTGATGGTGGCTGAGCCACTCTTGTTGCCAGCTCTGTACCCTTGCACACCCAGATAAATAGGATCTGAATTTTCTTTTTTTGAACTAAGACCTTTAGGAAAGAGTTCGTGTTTGTGACTTAGTGCAACTGGCATGTTTGGAACTGTAAAGCAAACAGAACTGTGGTGATTGTTTTACGTTGCAGCTATCCCACGTTCAGAAAAGCTCAATCCTTCGAGCAAAGTATCCCTTCAGACAGTATGTTTCCACTCCCTGTTTGAAACTTAATCAGCTTTTTCAAGACGAAGATAACACAAAACTAAAAAGAAGCTCCCCTCTAAGATTCGGGGAGCCCGATCCGAGGTGCCGCGCGGTAGGGGCTTGGAGCCGGCCCTTTAGGAAGCAACTGCGCTGCAGGGCGGCGCGGAGGGGCGCTCGGGGGTACCCCGTCCTCGAAGAGCAGTTCGGCCGGGCTGTCACCAGATGTCCCCAGATGCCCGCGTCGCACGGCCCCGTCCCGCAGCCTCCCGCGACCGCCGGGAGCCGAGCCCGGCCCTGGGTATCGGGGTGGGGGGGGCTTCCCCATGAGCACAGATAACGCTGAGCCCCGCCCGACGCTGTACCCGGGCTTGTCGCAAGGGCTGGCAAAACAGGGGGCTTGACAGGCAGCCCTCGAAAATGGATCTCAAGCACGCTAAGATACAACGGTCACCTTGTTTTCTCTCCTGCTTTAGTTTCAAAAAGAAAGGAAGTGAAGTCAGCGTCTGGGTGCAAAGTGGAAATTCTTAAACGAGCAAAAGGCCGACTTCCTATCACAAACAGAATCTTCTGGTACTACGTAATTTGCAGTTTGAATCTGACTATTCTGTCATGGACTGCTCAGAAATGTAGTTTAGGTGCTTCACCAATAAAAAACAACCAATCAACCAAAACCCCATGGGTTTTTTTTTTTTTTGAAAGCTATGTACAAGGATTATAGCTCATTCATATTGCCCTAGCACACATACAAATGTAAAACGTACTCCTGAAGAATGTCGTACGACTGGAGCACTTCATAGTGGCACTTACCTATGCTGTGGTAGGTTTAAAAATAGTTAACAAACTGCAGAGGTTACTTGTCAACTATACCTGGTTAACTGTTTGAAAGAAAATGTTGTATGAGGTCTGCTTTTACTAAATTTAGAAGTGTTTCAATTTTAAACATGAATATAAACCAATTGTTACCCACCTAGTAATACAAAAATAAACAAAAAAATCTTTTATTAGATCCTGAAAAAAAAAAAGAAAGAAAGAAAGAAAAAAGTTTTGGGTAGAATTTCTGTCTTACGACATGTAGGTCTTACGACAATGTCAATGTAGGTCTTACGATACACTATGATTCTAAACTCTCAAAACATGTATGTTTCTCTGTTAATTGGTGAGGTCCTTTTCTAGCTGTATGTTCTGTGAAATATGGAATGGAAGGAAGATGTCATAAAATTCATGAGGTGAGTATTTCCACATGGATCTTTCCATGCTTATATGTTTTGATATTGTTCAGAAGTGAAACTTGTCTGTAATAGACAAAGCACAATGCAAAAAAGGTAATGATTTGCATTAAGACCGACAGCTAGAGAAATATATGTTCAGTCAGTTACATTTACTAGATAATGATATAATATTATTGGCAACTTAGGTGAGGCCACTGTGCAACCTGAAATAATGTGCAGCTGCCTGTGAAATGTGAATATCAACAGGAAACTAACAAATAAACAAAATCTCTTAAGAACAAATTTCCATTTTCCTTCTCTTCAGAAAATTGTTAATTCACCCTTTATTATTTTAGTCAAAGATTTTGCTGTTGTTGCTGTCAATGAAGGCAAAGGCTTTATATATTGTGTAAATACTGAAAAATAATTGAAAACCACATTCTAGTTCTGTTCTTTCTGCATTGGGTGAGTGTTGAAATCTTTGAAAAAATCCAGATCTAAAAATAATTATCATTAAAATACAGTGGAGGGAAATTACAGGGATGAGTGATGGAAATTATAAGATATTCATATTGAATCTGGTACCATTCAAGACCCATTCAGAAATCATGGTTTTCATGAACCTGATTGCTACTAGTAGCCATTAAATAGAAGTGAATGTAGGCAATGAATAAATCTGTGGCCAGCTAAGACCTAGCTGTTAAAAAATCACTGGAACATTGGTCACAAAATTCAGGTACTTTTGATACAGAAAGACTTGCCATTGCTTTATCTGAGCTGGGGACTTGTGTTTAAGCATTATTCGTGCAGAACCTCAAATGCACTGACAAGTGGTTAAATTACAGAAGTACTTATGAACACTAAATGATTCCTTGTAGAGACATTTATAATCCAGAACTGTTCTGTTTAAAGAAAAACACAGAAATTTTGCTTAAAGAAAGATCATGGGAAGAAAAGTATTTGTTGTCCTTGACAAGAGGCAGAAGGAAGTAACATAGGTTTGTATGTTACATGAGTCACTTCTGCCTAAAGAAGAGTGTATTTGCTTAAATGTCCTTAATGTGTGTCCAAAATTATTTTTTTCCTCTAAAATATATTGCACAATGTTGACTCATGCTCAGGGAAGGATGTTTTCTGTGCAGTCCTGGAGTATACTAACTCTTGGTCCAATAGCCATCAGATTAGTTTTTAAACATAGTACTGGAAAGACCAAAAATGCTTAAGAAAATGTGGGCTTGTGTAGACACCATGTCAATTTTTTGTACATTTATATGTGCCAGTGAGCCCAAACATAATGTTTAACTTGCTTAGGAAAGCAGTTTATTCTTCATTGAGGAACTGGTTTCCTCTTGAAAATGGGATTAAGATTTTGTTGTCATGGCAGCAGATTGCAGTACTTGTTTCTAACAATTTATATTTTTTATGTTTCTACATTATCAGTGTTTATCAGTGTGTGATCCACTGATATTTCTCAAAGAAAGGCAGCTTTCCACAATATGTACTTCCAGACTTTAAAGCTTTACTTCAGATATTTGAACATATAGTTAAAAGCAGATACATATATTTGCCAAGAGTCAACTTTTATATTATAGATTAAATATTTTAATTATATATATATATATACATATATATAAAGACATATATATTCTGTGTTTTTCATTTTTTGTTGAAACCAAGTGGAGCTTAACAACAGAGTTTAGATGAAAGAATAAATAGTGTATTACTTAGGTAGAAGCTAATGTGAGGAATGGCAGGGGATCATGCAGTACACAAATACTTAAAATCTGAAAATCACGTTTCCAACTCTTAATATTTAGAAAAATAAAACAGTTTCTAAATCTTCAGAAATCAATGACATTTTAAATTCTGTCCTGGATGGGAGGAAAAGGGTAACCAAATCAATAGGTGAGATGAATCGGGATATTATTACACATTAAAGCAAAAGGAAGAAGGATTAAAAATAAGCAAAAGAAAGGAAATATTTCAAACTCTGAAGTACTAGCTACCATATATTATTCCTTTAGCCTAGAAAAAAAAAGAAATAATAATCCTGGAGTTACCCGTACGGTGCTCCCACAACTATCATAAGAAAGAGCTCTGCAATGAATTCCCAATACAATAGGGCAGGGGTGTAAGATGTATGTCTCACAGTGAATCTGCACCACATTTACGAAACACTACACGCTTTAACTCACTTACTGCTTCTCTAATTGGTAAGTTGTTATCAAAATAAATAAATAAATAATGTAGCAAAGGGCGTGTTGTATCCTGTGCTACAGACCACATCCCTGAAGTACGGAACCAATACTAGTTACAGGCAGATGCCTTGCAAGAATGCTTTCTGGTTTTGATTGGACTAGAAAGAGATGTATATTTAGTCTGGTGTTAAATTTTCTTGCCATATGGTTTCTTTCGATGAATATTGTATTTGATTGTACTTATTTTTTCTGTAACCTGAAATTAGTCTTGCCTATTGCAACACTAGTTTTGTTCTGATGCTTATGAAAATTATTACTTATGTAACATCCAGCAAATAAAAGCACATGTCACAGGCTGTCTCTTATAGGATTATTTTGTTTAGGAGAGAATTTTCTCCTTTTTTCTAGCTCTCAAACCTTTTAAATTCCATTTGTTATCAGACTTGTACAGACCAAAAAGTGACGTTTCCAAATTCTACACACTGAATGCTTCCATACTGTGCAGAGATTTTTTCTGAATTGTCCATGCATGACATGAATAAAAAAAGCTTACACTTTAAATTACAGTAGTGTAATGACTTAAATTAACTTTAGGATTAATACGTTTGTTTTTGTCTTTATTTTGTTTTGCATCCTACCATGTTTTAACTATAAAATTTTATCTATAATATTGTGCTTTTCATGCCTGATCAGATTTTTGTTGTTGTAGTATACAGAAACTTGAATATATTAGTAGAGATATGTGCCAGTGTGGTGGTAATTATGCCACATAAACGTTGAAGTGATAATTAAAAGTTTTTTCTTTCCCAAACATTTTTCAGTTTAAGAGACTCTAAAATGCCTTTATGTTTAATTACTTTGCTCTATCTATATATCTAACAAAATTATCTCTGTGCTGTTTAGCATATATGGAGACGTCTATCTCTGTCTCTCTGGTAAATCTTTCTAATAGCACTGCAGGAGTTTCAGTCATCTAGAATTTGGGCTGCTTTGTTATTTGAGAGAAGTAACACACTAAATGCAACTTCTTTTGATATGCTAATTTGGACTTTGCTCCCATTCAAATGGACTTCACAATATTCTTAATTACCATTTTTTTCTTCCCTCTTTCTAGCCTCTAGGAGAAGAATAAAATAGTGATCCAACCTCATTGATAAGGATTTTTGTGCTCCATATGGTTTAATTTGCAGGAAGAAATTAATTCTTTTGACCATGTTAGTAAGGAGATGTCTGCATTAAACTTACTCTAACTGTACATGAAAGTTTGCAGGCAGAGTAATCTTCTTTAAGGCCATTTTGTCACTGATTCCTTGCTTCTCCTCCACTCATATGTGGCCACACTTTGTGTGAGAATACAGTCAGCTGGCTGAGAATGAACTGAGCAAATAATGAAAAAGGTTTTATTTCCTGCAGATCTGTATGTAGTCTGATTTGCTCCTTGGCTTCACAGATGCAAGCTAGGGTTAGGTGGAGGGAACCATGCAGCCTGGCTAAACTTGAAAGATGGAGATGACCCTCTTGAGAGATCCTAGAGTGTCCTAACTGAGCAGGAAGTAGCAGTTAGTAATTGAGTAGGAGCTACTTTTAGTCTTGATGAGCACTACTATATGGTTAGCCACAATAACCTACATTTTAATGTATGTTGGCCATCCTGGCTATTTTTAAGTCAACTGGTGATAGTTTCATGGTAACCTGCAATGTGTCAGAATCAAAAGCTGTTTTTTGATAAGTAATCCCATTTTTAAATCAGCTAACATACTGGATATGAGAAAGGGAGAGGGAGATTTGGACAAAATTCTCAAAGTAAAACTTTAGATGACAATCCAGTGTAGTCTGGGAGAATGTAAGAATGGGTGCACTGATTCAGAACAATTCCTTTCTATCAGAATCCTTTTCCAGCAGTGGAAATCAGAAAGAATTCATGGAAACCAGAAGGAGAGAACAAGCAGGTATGATGATACTTCTGAGTAGTCTTCAGCCTCTGATCATTCCCAGCTTTATGTGCAATCTACTTAATGACCTTAACAGTTATCCAGAGTGTCTTTGAACTCAAAAAATCTTTTTGTATCCACACTATTTTTAAGTAAGAATCATAGAATCATTTAGGTTGGAAAAGACCAGTAAGTTAAATTGCCAACCTGACCTATGGAGTCCCATCACTGAACCACGTCCATTAGTGCCGCCAAGAAGTTACACTTTGCTCCATTCTAGATTCTTCTACCATTTGCTTTGAATCTGACTCTTCAAGTTTTGTGTGAAGATCATGAAAATTCATATTGCAAGAGACTGATTTTTTCTGTAGCCTTTCTACTGCCTGTTCATAGACTTCCATCACTTTGTCCCTATGTTACCCTTTCTAGACAGAAGAATCATAGTATGATTTGAATTGGAAAGGACCTTAAAGACTATCTAATTCCAGCACCCCTGCCATCAGCAGGGGCACCTCCCACTAGACCAGGTTGCTCAAAGCCCCATCCAACATGACCTTAGACACTTCCAGGGATGGGGCATCCACAGCTTCTCTGGGTAACTTATTCCAGTGCCTTACCACAATCAGAGTAAAGAATTTCTTCCAAATATCTAATCTAAATCTACCCTGTTTTAGTTTAAAGTCATTACCCCTTGTCCTAGTACTACACTTCCTCACAAAAAGTCCTTCTCCAGCTTTCCTGTAAGTTCCCTTTAAGTACTGGAAGGCCACTATAAGGTCTCCACACAGCCTTCTCTTCTCCAGGCTGAACGTCCCCAACACCCTCACGTTGTCATCATAGAATAGGTGCTCCAGCCCTCTAACCATTCTTGTGGCCCTCTGGACTCTCTTTAATAGATCCATGCCCTTCTTGTGTTGGAGGCCCCAGAGCTGAATGCAGTGCTCCATGTGGGGTCTCACAAGAGCAGAGTATGGAGGGAGAATCACCTCCTTTGCCTTGCTGGCCATGTTGCTTTTGATGCATCCCAAGATATGGCTGGCTTACTGGGCTGCAAGTGCACATTGCTGGCTCATGTTGAGCTTCTCATCAACTGACACCCCCAAGGTCTTTCTCTTCAGGGCTTCTCTCAATCCACTCTCTACCCAGTCTGTACTTGTGATTGGGATTACCCTGACCCAGGTGCAGGACCTTGCACTTGTCCTTGTTGAACCTCATGAGTTTCACACAGCCTGTCCAGGTACCTCTGGATGGCATCCCTTCCCTCCAGTATGTCAACCGCACCACACAGCTTGGTGTCATCAGTAAACTTGCTGAGGGTGCACTTGATCCCACTGTCCATGTCACCAACAGATATCCTAGCCTACTCAGCCAGATCTCGTATACAGCCAATCTCTACTTATCATTAGCCTCCTCTTAAGGATTTCTAATTTTAATATCTCCTAATATCTCCTTGTTTTTGAACTGGGGGGAGAACAGCATATAATTTTAGAAGTTTGGAAGAAACATGAATTTATAGCATGGCATTTTGGTATCCTCTGTTTTGTTCTCTAAACTTTTTCTATTATTCCCAATATTCGGCTTGCTTTTTGACTGCTACTGAACATTTCTTTGTTTGGCGGTTTAATGAAACTAAGTGTTATAATCCCAAGATTTTACCCATCAATGGCAAAGGTAATTTTAGAGCTTCAAGTTTAAATAAAAAGCCAAGATTATTTCCCATGTTCAATACTCTGTGTTTAGTTGCCTTAACTACATTAAATGTATTTAAATATGTTGAATTTCATCTGCCATTTGAATGTTGAATCACATAATCTTATGTGGTTCCTCTGCAGTTCATGTCTGCCCATAACCAAAAAAAGAAATACTTCTGTTACATATGGACTCTTACATGATATTGTCACTTAAAGGAGTTGTAGCAGGGTAAAAACAAATTTTCTTTTAGACTCCCTTGGAACTAGAAGGTAGCTTTGCTGCTACTGAATCAGGGAAATTATATTTATTTATTCATGAGTTAGAAGACATTTAAAGTTACTGAAGTGCTTAATGAAAATAAGAGTGTTAGCAAAAATTCATGAAATGTATGTGAGAAAAGTCTAAAGAGACCCTAGTGTCTTTTTTCTCTTTCTTCTAGAAAGATTTAATGCACCATGATATATATGAAACTACATCAAGACTATTCAGAAATGTTATTTAATGTGCAACATAATTCACTGCAAACTTCTTGTCTCCATTCCTACTTCACATACTACACTGAATATCTGTTCATTTTCTGGTAGAATATGGACTTTTTCAGACTAGTACTTGTGGCTTTATAATTTGGACATTTAAAATTATTTCGAACTAAATGATTCCTTTTAATTCTCTAGGTAGTAGAAGTCAGGTACCAGTTTACAAGTCTAATTTTCACTCTTGAATAAGAGGGAAAATTAACATGGACACAGAACAGGTTTAAAAAAACTCTGCAAAAGAAACACAGTAAAAATGAATACATAAAAACTTTTTGTGATGTTTTTGATCTTAAAGAGCACTCCTTCTAAAGAGGCTCCTTCTTCTTCTCTGAAATCCAACATCTTTTGCCTAAAATATAAACATTAATATAAGAATATGAAATTCGCTTTGTTCATCCCAGAACGAGAAACAGTCAACTTCAACTGCCACTTCTATCACTTTCCCTAATGTCTACTCTAGATATCTAGTTTTCTTTCACATTCTTTCAGAACGCATAGGTCTGAGAAAAATTATCTTGTAAGGAAGCCTCTGTGTTAGGGGCTGCTGAATCTAGTAGCATGATGGAGGCTAGGGTGCTGCATCTCCTTGCCCTAGGCACAACCAGTAGCATGGCTAAGCACGTATTCCCAATAGGCACACAAATACACACATACAGTCCACATACACATGCACACAAGAGGCCACACACATCAACATAGACAGAAAGAACAGCAGGCTTGCAAGTGCAGATAACATAAATGGCCTCACGCTGTTCTACTCTCTGATGGATCAGGATAAAGGTTGCTGACTGGGAAACCATAGAATCATAGAATTGTAGAATATCCCGAGTTGGAAGGGACCCATAAGGATCATCAAGTCCAACTCCTATGTATGCACAATGCAGATCCTCCAGCAGCCTACCCAGGTATTCAGTCTGCTCAGTAGTACACCCTGGGTTTCAGATCTCCTAAGCAGAGGGGACCTGGCCATGTAGCTCCCAGGCCACAGGTCCAGTTCAATATTTGATGTAAACTCTCCTTGCAGATGGCAACACACACATATGCACACACTATTGATGCCTCCAGTAACTGGCCATAAATAGCCAATCTGCCACAGGACTCTCTTGTCTCCCATTGCCTCCTGCAGAAAGGTACAAACACATATAAAAGAATATTGGTCCACCTCCAGAACCCACAGTCTCTCCAGCAGTTGTTCTGGATCTTCCAGTAGCCAACTCCTCCCATTGACTCAGTGACACATTGATGGCTGTCTAGCTAGCTTGTTAGATGTTCTCTAGTGATCATGAGCTGACATGTACTTTTACATGCTCCAGTTTCTCACAGCACAGACCTTGGGAGACATGGTCTAACTCTACTGGCTGGCACTCAGATCTCTGTATGCACACAAAGTGACTTACTCAGGAGAATAGTTAGAAATAGAGATTAATGGGAAGATAGGGAAGACCACGCTGATCAGGTGCAGGGCATGGTACAGACAAGCAAACTACTTACACATGGCACACTTAATTTTTTCCCCTTTGACATTTATTTTGCCACATTTTTTTCCTTCCCAACCACCTAGATCTCTCTCTTTCAACTGCTTTTGGTTCATCCCTAAACATCCTGTAATAAATTTAGTTCAATCCCCAAATACTCCTCCCCTGCATCCTATAATGTGTCCCAAACCAGTAGGCAGTAACACCTCCTGGTCTGTAAAGTTTGTTCCTCAGTCCTCATTTGTGGATATACAGATGAGCCTTTTCACACATTGCTTAACACTTTGGGAGTCCTGTGGTCCCAGCCTGCTCAAAGAGACCATGTTGCTCAGGGCCTTGCTCAATCAAGTGTTGAAAATGTACAGGGCTGGAGTACACAACATCTCTGTTCATGTATTCTAGTGTTTGATCACTTTCATGGGAAGGATTTCTTTATTGAGGGTAAATTGCCATTTTCCTGAAGTTCCCTGTCACTTACTAAGGATGTTCATTTGGAGAAGGAAGAAAGTCTTGCAAATAAGGTAATATGGGAAAGAAAAGAGACAAAGTTCAGTACTAGTCTCTGGTCTTTGATATGTGCATCTTTACTATCTTTACTGCTACACCAGAAATCCTCATATGTTGATTTCTAACACCTGGCAGTGGTACATTATGATGTTGCCTGCTAGAGATGCAACTTCCTTTGTGCTTATAATAACTCATGAGACTTACATGATTCAAGATTCTTTGGTAATTAGCAGAACATGGAGGAATTGCTGTTGGCAGACAACACTGAAACACATACAGTGAACTTTCTGTCCGAGTCTCAGTGAAACATTTTCCATTTAGCTTCTTGAAACTTATTGAAGATATTTACACTTAAGAATGTTATTCAGATGCTGTCATGAGGACAAATTAATGCTCTATGCGTGTGTAACAGTATGCTTTTGCTGTTAATATGATTCCTTCTAGGACAATTTGGGTCATCAAGAAATTTAAAAATTAAACATAGATGAGCATTTCTTGGGTTCCTAATGTATGATTTTGATGATTGAAAACTCTGCACAGCCAAAAGGCATATACAGGATTGCAGCAGCCCTATTGTGCCATAGTGGCAGAAGTTATAGCTTCAGTCTAATGACACTGATGCCAGTGAATTCAAACTATTGATATATAAGTTATAAAAAAGGCAAAGCTCCAGAACACTTTTCCCCTCCCCTCCCCTCCCCTCCCCTCCCCTCCCCTCCCCTCCCCTCCCCTCCCCTCCCCTCCCCTCCCCTCCCCTCCCCTCCCCTCCCCTCCCCTCCCCTCCCCTCTCCTCTCCTCTCCTCTCCTCTCCTCTCCTCTCCTCTCCTCTCCTCTCCTCTCCTCTCCTCTCCTCTCCTCTCCTCTCCTCTCCTCTCCTCTCCTCTCCTCTCCTCTCCTCTCCTCTCCTCTCCTCTCTTTTTCCTTTTCCCTGCCCTGCCCTGCCCTGCCCCTCACCCCCCTCTTCCCCTCCCCCCTCCCCCCACCCCCTTCCCCCTCCCCCCACCCCCTTCCCCCTCCCCCCTTCCCGTTCCTCCCCTCCTCTCCCCTCCCTTCCCCCCCCCCCCCCCCCCCCGTCCTGTTTCTGATTTAACATTCAAAAATAAGAACTGTGTTAGGGAGTTTATTGTTTTAGTTGTTAATGACCTCTTTTCACTAATCAGAACTTGCACTCATTCTGTGAGTAGTATGATTGAGAAGAACCACCTCCCAATGGCACCTCAATGATGTAAAATTGGTTTTGATGAGATACATTATCACATGTTTTTCACTTGTGGATTGATATATTTACTTTACTCATTTTGTTTTACTTGCTTGGAATATCTGAACTGAATGACCTTCTGAAACAGAGACTTACAGTCCCTTAGCACACCTCGTATTTGTTTCATTTTCAAAAATCTCTCTGCTGTTTTTGTTGTTGTTGTCGTTGTTTGTTTTTAATTTTAATTTTAATCAATTAATTTTATTTTTAATAAATTAATTTTAATTTCAATCAATTAATTATTAATTAATTAATTGCTTTAATATACTTATTAGTTGGGAATACCTTTTTTTTTTCTTTTTCTTTTTTTTGTCCCCCAGGGTTCACCTGTATAGTTAAATAGTAATGTAGTAAATTTAAATGTATTTCTTGTTCTGGAGGTCTATGTACCAGCTCATTTCTCAAATCCCTTGGAGGTGAAAGAAGATAAGAGGTAGAGGAGTGGAACTTCTTCTAAGGCAGAACAGAAGGGCAGGGCAGTAAAGTGGTTTATCCAAAATTACAGTGAAAATAGCTGAACAGAGAACTGAACTTTGGATTTCCAATCTCCATTTTAGTACTACAATGTACTAAAATAAAGTACCCCATCCTTTCCCCTGTTGTATGCTGTCAGATCAGCCACGTCTAATTGGTAACTTTCTCATTCAATAAGGTCCTCCAACTGTTAGCAAATAAGAGTGTGAGATAGTTTATATCTTTTGGTTATGAACCATTCATAAGACAGAGTCTTTAATTTGAAAACTTCTTTCATCACAACTGTAACATAATAATGAACTAAGTAACAAATCCAATTAAAGTGAATAAAATAGACAGTTTAAAACACAAACAGCAGTTGTTAACCTCTATGTTGTTCTCCTCTTGATTGAAGTCTGGAAAAGAAAATGTAAATGTATAAAAACAACAACAAAAATAAAAAATATATCAGATTGAATGCCAAAAAAAAACCAATATGTCACTTGCAAAAGCTTGTATTGAGGATTTTAGCTTGTTTTTGACATCAAAGGAATTCAGTATTTCAATAGAACTTTGAATAGTCATCCGAACAGATTTTTCTAAATCTTTTGAAGGTTGCACATTACTGTTATATGTCTCAGTCAGGAACACGCATTTTTTAAAAGCATCCTGTATGCCTTTTGCAAAACCCTTTGGACAGCACCTACTTTCTATCATGCACTGTTGAACTGAAAAACATAGGGACAGACCTGTATGTGGTTTGGTGGTTACCACAGAACTGGTAAGAATGAAACATTATTATAATCCTCTGTAATGTAGAGTCATAACTATACTAGAGTCCTATTATTTAGCCTTTCATTTAGCATGGACTGCTCGGTCTTGTCTGCACAGGCATACCTCACTAAAGTTTTGATTTTGCACTTAAAATGTTGTAAAAACAAAGACGTATTCTCATGGTATAAGTAAACCCCTTGTAGGAACATTATGAATTAAAGGCTGTAGAATATTATCTAACCAGAACTTTTATTTTATAGAAACTTATTAAATGCACTCTTTTAGCATTGAACAGATAAAACTTCATGCATTTTATGACTTTTTGTCCCTTGAATATACTTTGCTTGTTAAAATTATACCATAATTCTTTTATTGTTAAATATATTAATTGCTTTTAATTGACTGTGTAGTGTTAAAGTACAAAAAACCTTCTCAGTATTAAATATGTAATTGCTAATTTTGCTGTAATCCCTCTGAACACTTTAGAATTTACATTTTGCACTCAACAATGATTTTAAATGACATTCTGTCTTTAATTTTTACTACACAGATAAGATATGACACCAATCTTCAACAGAGTGTGCTTTTGAGTAGATCACTTTCCTGCAGAGGTTTCCACCAATGTTCTGCCTCTGTGTCTGTGTGGAAAATGCTGAAAGGCTGTTGTCTAAAAGTTTAAAGCTACAGGGCAAAAACTAATCCTCTCAAATCACTTGAGAATGATATCAGGCTTTAAAAATGCTATGCAAGCAAGATGAACAAAATGGAAAAAAAATAACCAAAGCTAAAAAAGCCAACTATTCATGCGTAAATGCAAGTATATTTTCGGTCTTTAAGACTGCGAAGTTCTTTACTGACTTCTTAAGGGAATGCAAATACGCTTCTACTCACACTGCCTTTTATTTGCATTCTAACATTTCAGCTCTAAAGACAATGCTAGAAATGCCCCATGTATTTGAAAAGAAAAATAAATAAATCAATAACTTAACCTCTAGTCTCTATTCTATGTAACAAGAAGATAAAATGGCTCACCAGCCTTACAACTGCTGTGTAGAAAAGGCTAAAAACGTCTCACATATGACAAACCTGTTGTTCTGGGGCAACATAGAATATAGGTCACAGTCCTTATTAGTTAGAGGTTTTTTTCCGGGGGAAGACTGTCCTAGAAATTGAAGGTATTTTCCACTTAAACCTGAAAAGTTTACATAATGACAATTTCCAATGGCATACGCTTATGAATTTTGAATTTGCTCTGTGATGTATTCAATTCTCAGGAAACACCAGTGTTCCACATGGTTGGATTTACTTTGTGTCATGTTAGTGGTTTGAAAAGACACCTTCCTTCAACGTCAGTCTGTTCAGAAGATGAATATGATTTACATACTGGGATTGAGTGCACCCTCACCAAGTTTGCAGATGACACCAAGCTGATTGGTGTGGTTGATACAGTAGAAGGAAGGTATGCCACCCAAAAGGTGGCATACCTGGGCAAGCTTGAGAAGTGGGCTCATGTGAACCTAATGAAGTTCAACAAGTTAAAGTGTAAGGTGCTGCACCTGGGTTGGGGCAGTCCTAGACAGGAGTACAGACTGGGAGAAGAACTCATTAAGAGCAGCCTTGGTGTGGTGATTTTACTGGGGTGGGTGGCCGAGCTCCACCACAACCGCTCTCTCACTCCCCCTCATCAAAGAAGAACGGGCAGAATATACAATGAAAAGGGCTCAAGGGTTGAGATAAGGATGAGGAGATCACACAGTAATTATCGTGATGGGCAAAACAGACTCAGCATAGGGAGATAGTAAGATCTGTTGCATATTACTAACAAGCTAGAGAAGTGAGAAACAAAGGAAAGAAACCAAAAGCACCTTCCCCCCCATCCACCCTCTTCCACCTCCTCCCCCCTGATTGGCACAGGGGAAGGGGGGAATGGGGGGTTATGGTCAGTCTATAGCGCTTCTTCTCCGCTGCTCCTTCTCAGTCACTCTTGTCCCCTGTACTGTGGGGTCCCTCCCACGGGATGCAGTCCTTGCGGAACTGATCTGGCGTGGGCTGCCCACAGGCAGCAGCTCTTCAAGAACTGCCCCAGATATGGGTCTGTACCACGGGGTCCATCCCTCCGAGCAATCTGCTCCAACCTGGATCCCCCACAGGCAGCAGCTCCTGCCAGGTCACCTGCTCCTGTGTGGTCTCCTCTCCATGGGCTACAGGTCCAGCCTGGAATCTGCTCTGGCAGGGGTCTTCCACAGGCTGCAGCCTCCATCGGTACAGGTAAACCTGCTCCCACCATGGTCTCCTCCACGGGCTGCAGCGTGGAACCCTGCTCCACTGTGGTACTCCATGGGCTGCAGGGGGACAACCTGTTTCACCATGGTCCTCACCACAGACCGCAGGGGACTTCTGCTCTGGTGCCTGGAGCACCTCTCCCCCTCCTTCTTCACTGACCTTGGCGCCTGCAAGGCTGTTCCTCACTCCTCTCACTCTCCCAGCTGCTGTGTGATGCAGCGTTTTTTTTTTTTTTTTCCCCTGTCTTAAATATGCTCTCACAGAGGCACAAAAAAACATCACTTATTGGCTCAGCTCTGGTCAGCAGTGGGGCTGTTACCAAACATGGGGCAGCTTCTAGATCCTTCTCACGGAAGCCACCCCTATGGCCCCCTGCTACCAAATCCTTGCCACATAAACCCACTACACGGAGAAGGACTTGGGGGTACTGGTGGATGAAAACATGAGCTGGCAGTGAGCGCTTGTGAGGCCACCTGCATCCTAGACTGCATCAAAAGAGGAGTGGCCAGCAGATCAAGGGAGGTGATTGTCCCCCTCTGCTCTGTCCTTGTGTGGCCCCACTTGGAGTACTGTGTCCAGATCTGGAGCCCCCAACACAAGAAGCATGTTGATCTGTTAGAGTGGGTCCAGAAAAAGGCCATGAAGTTGATCAGAGGGCTGGAGCACTTCTGCTGTGAAGAGAGGCTGAGCGAACTGGGGCTGTTCAGCCTACAGAAGAGAAGGCTCCAAGGTGACATCATTGCAGCCTTTCAGTACTTACAAAGAGATGGAGAGTTATTTTTACTCAATCAGATAAACACAGGACAAGAGGGGAGATTTAGATTTGAGGTTAGGTGGAAATTCTTCACTCAGAGGGTGTTGAGGCACTGAAACAGGTTGTCCAGGGAGTTTGTGGATGCCCATACCTGGAGGTGTTCAAGATCAGGTTAGATGAGGCCCTGAACAACCTGATCTGGTGGGTGGCATCCCTGCCTATGGCAGGGGGGTTGAAACTAGATGGTCTTTAAGGTCCCTTCCAACCCAAGCCATTCTATGATATTCTATGATTGTATGATTCTAAGATCTGCACTACAGCCACTTTATTTGGTTTCAAAAATTTGAAATTTTGTAGTGTAAATGGCTGCATAGAGAGATTTATTGCATAATGCAGATAAGTAAATACAATCTGAGGTTCTCTTTTATATTGAATACAGAGTTCTTATGTGGCTTAGGGGGCAATATACTTGCACCCTATCTGTCACAACTGACAGTAACTGCATTCCTCCTTTGCCTCATTGAGGTACCAACTTTTCTCTTGTCTAATGTTGAATTTTCAGATGCTACCGAGGTCAATAGGACATATACTGTGATTAAGAAGCCGCAAAGTGACTTGCAATGTTCAGTATTCTGACGTAGAAACTCCCAATGATTTTAAATCTCAAATTTCTTATTAAACACTTTGGTCTTCATTTTTTATTTGCTTTCCTGTTTATTGTCATAAAATCTAGAAAGTAAAACACATTTTAATATCCTGAAGGGTAGAAGGGTATTCAAGTTTCATTTAGATTACATTTGGGTATAGGAACAACATTTCTGTGTTTTTTCTTGAAGGCCTTTCTTCCTTGCAAGCTTCTGTAAAAACATAGGCTGGAACATACCTGGTGAAATAGCCCATATGATATAAATACATAAATGAAAACTCTTAGGAAAAAAATAAAGCTGGATACCCAAGAGATCTGAGGCTGCCTCAGATCTGTGCCCACAAATCCAACCAGCAGTGAGTCTGAAAATGTATTCCCAGTATGAAAATGTACATACAATGCACACAGATACACCAAGTATTTACATAGCCAGCCACATAGATAAGACACACAGAGCATACACACAGAAGACATAAACGCTCACTAGTGATAATATAAATATGTATATATAAATAAATATACATAAATGCATAATATGTACTACTCCATTGTACCCTTCTACTGCAGTTCTCCTGTAATCTTTGGAATATTAAAACAAAATTTTCTTAAATCATTAAGGCCCCTCATGTATAATAGAAAATAAAATAAAATAAATATTAAAATAAAAATGAAAATAAATAAAATAAAATAAAGGTGCCACAAAATCCTTGATGTCTGGCCTTTAAAGAAAACTGATTTTTTGAAAAGATCTCTTTCTGTATTACCTATATTACATTATTTTTGTTTTGTGATAAATGAAAATGAGATTTTGGTAGAATAATATAAAAAAGTACTTTGCCCTTTTCAGGAAAAAAAATGAAGAACATGTTAGAACTATTGCAGATGAAATGGTGAATGAGGATGGTCAGCTTTATGGGAAACAAACAAACAAACAAATAAATAAATAAATATTTCCCATTTATAAATGGGAATTCTCAAGCTATTTTTTCTTAGAATAATGGGATTATTGTAGGAGCTCAGAATAATTCAGGCTAGAAGGAGGTCTCTAGTTTAAACTCATGCTCACAACAAGGTCAGCTGTACGCTCAAACTAGGATGCTTTTTGCTTTTTCCAATCAGATCTTGAGAACCTCCAAGAATGGAGAAAGACTGCACCATCTCCTTGTATAACCACTGTCGGACTGTCCTCAAGGGATTAAAAAAAAAATATATATATATCTTTTGTTTATTTGTAATGTCATTAGATTCAATTTATACTGATTGTCCCTTATCTTTCTGCTATGCATTGCTATGAAAACTCTGTCTGTGTCTCTTCAACAATCAGCTCATGGGCACTGGTATTCCCAAAACTGTCTCTTTTCCAGATTGGACAAAGCTAACTCTCTATGTCAATCTACAGACAAGTGCGTCAGCCCCAAACCACCTCAATGATTCTCACAGAACTTGCTCTAGTTTAACATGTACCCCAAACTTTATTCAGTACTTTCTTTAGATGTGGACTCAGGAGTGTTTTGTTGTCTTGGGTGTATGTGGCAAGGGTTAGGTGGGAGATAATACTGCAGGGATGGACTCTGTGGGAAATGGCCAGTGGCTGCCCCATGCTGGACACAGCTGTTTGCAGCCTGGTCAGCAATGGACCCAGCACAGGTTACAGATATGCCGCTTAGTGAAGTTTATGGTACTTTTGTCTAAATATATTCAAGAAAAGGCAGAAAACTCTAGATAGAGAGAGTGGTAGGAGACAAAAAGAGTGAGAAACAACAGAGAAAACACCAACGTCAGAGAAGGGTATTCTCCAGGTGCCAGGGCAGATATTCCCCTGGAGCCTGTGGAGACCCACACTGGAGGAGCCATAGCTCATGGAGAACCCACAGCAGAATAGAAGGAAAATGGGATAAGGAAGGAGCAGCAGAGAGAAACTGTTGTATACTGACTGTAAAGCCCTCCACCTCTTTTACTTCTCATTGTTTCACTGAAGGGACTGAGAGAAAGTGTGGTGACAACAAGGTGGGAGAAGAGGAGTCTGGAGAGCAATTGAGTTGTGACTGGGAAAAAGGAGGGAAAAGATGTTTTACCTGTGTATCTTAATGATTTCCTTTGTGGTTCCTCATACCTGAAACCATAATTACATATATGTACTTGTAGAAACATTCATTACCCAAATCAAAACTGCCTTGCCTAAGTAGTAAGCAATATTCCCGTATCTAACTCAATCCATAAGCTTTCTTGACCCTGTTCTTCCTATTCTTTCCCCATTGTACTGGGTTAAGAGGGAAGTGAAATAGCAGCTGAGTGTGTGTTTGTCTGTTAGCTTGGGCCAACCCACCACATGAGTGAAAGGAATATTATCATTTCCCTTGACTTACTGTCTATGCTCTTGTTAATACAGCCCAGGATGCTGTTAGCCTTCTGTGTTGCCAGGGTAAATTTCTGGCTCTTGTTCACCTTGCCACGAGCATACTCAGTAAGAGCTTTTCATCAGAAATGCCCTTGAGCAAGTCAGTCCCCAGCCAGTCAGTCAGTCAGTCAGTCCTCATCCTGTATTCTTGCAAGACTTTCTTCCTGCCTAGGTTCAGGACATTGCATTTGTCCTTGTTGAATTTCATTACATTGCTCTTGATCTACTCCTCCAGACTTATCTAGCCACATAATGGTAGCCCTGCTCTTAAACATGGTAGCTAATATGCTCTTGTCTTCCCCACCATGTGGCATCAGGCATAAACTTGATAAGCCTGAACTGCATCACCTTCTCCAGATCACTGATAAAGACTTAAACAGAATAGATTAGAGGATACACCCCTCCCACTCTCTGCTTGCTATAGTGAATACAACCCATTAACCTCAACATTCTGAATAATTAACTACTTAGTTGTCCGCCTATCCAAATCATAACACCCTAATTTGGCTACAGCAATGCTCTGTGGGATGGCATTGAAAACCTTGCTGAAGTTGAGACAAATTGTTTGTGGGTGAGGAAAAAAGCAATTAAGTTGGGCGATTTGCTCTAAACAGACATGTGTTAATTGCTCCCAATCACCTTCTCCTTCATGTGCCTGGTATTGCTCTTCTTAAACTCTTGAATGCTGCACCTATGTAGAATTCAACAAGAATGTTAGTCTTTGTTTATTTGTTTATATTTTTAAATAGAAAATTTAATAAGGTTAAGTTTTGGGGGAAAATAAAAGCATTACACTAGTTTCATTCAGGACTGAAAAGATCTTTTGGAAAAAAAATATTTATTTACTGTTGACTTAAAAGAAGACTGTTTCTTTCTTGTACTCTGACTCATGACTAATTTTCATTTAATATTGGGAATAGTTTGAAATGTCTATGTATATTAAGAATATGTGTTTCCTTATAATATGAAGAAAGGTAATCTTTCTCCTATTGTCTTGCCTTATATCACTATCATCATCATCATCCTTGATCTAATAAAATAATTAAATGATTGGCATACCATTGGCATATCTACTACGGGGATTTGAATGGGTCTGTCTAGTTCTGAAGTCACAAGGCAGTGATTATCTTGCAGTTGTCTTTTAAAACAGGCATAATGTTCTATATTTAAAGAGTATCAAAAGTGTAGCTAAATAAGAAATTTAAAAGTATGGAGTTTTCTCTATGCTTTGCTGTCCGAAGAATGTATCTAGTAACTAGTATGATCCTGAATGATTTTTTTTTTTTTTCCAGTTAGATTTTTAATCTTCTGAAAGATTGGATTTTAATAGTAGAGCAAATATTTATTTTTCTCTTGGTCATCTTAACACCATGCCCAGTGAAAACCATAATCTCTTCATGATTTTTATGTACACGTATTGGTTATTTAACAGAAATATTCATGCTTTAGAGGAAAGGTTGTATAAAACTTATATATCAATGAGATTTATAAAGTCTCCTAGATAGACTTAGTCTGAGTCTCTTGTCTTTGCTTAAGACCTTCATTTTTTTTCTTCACCTGGTGTTCATTTTATAAGTGGCATACACACAAAATATTCTATGGCAAAACATAACATCGAGAACTTGTTCTCCAGTGTCATACATATACATTTTTTCTCTGAGTGTGCTTTGTGAATTTTGGCCAGAAAGTTGAAGATGAATGCTCACAGGGATATTACTCTGAATCATCTTGAATATATGCTTCATGTGACACAGACAATGTGGCAAGGGATGGCATTAAGGTACATATTTTTATTCTTTGTCATTTGGGTTTATGTCTGTTCTTGCAAAATTTGGAAAAGTATCTGATTGTTTTGCTGCAGTTTCATATCACTGTATTTATTCTTGTAATGAGTCATTATGAGCATCCATTTTGCTGTGTAGCTGTTGCACTGCAGGCTGGGAGAAGGGCTGTGTAGTGCTACTATAAACAACATGTGGGAATAAAAATGTTTTTGCGGAGTTACATTGTTTAAAGGTAAGGGATGGGGTATTGAGATATGCTTGCAGTGATAAGAAAACTTAGCAGGCAACCTTGTAAAATGCAGACAACCAGACTCCTTAGAACAGATAGGTGAAAATCACTATGTTAAGTCAAGTCAGATAAGTGAAGAAACATTACCACTTCAAACAGTAAAAAAAGTCAAAAGAAATTTGAAATTTAACAGGCCGGAAAATGAAGGCCAGGCATTGTCTGTGAAGCATCAGATAGATTGTGAACCTGGATTACCCACTCCAGTGGGGAAACAGGGGAGGGTCCTGTCATCAAAGAGTATATAAACTGTGTTTTGGAACCAGTAGGTGTGCTCCTGCTTGTGGGACACCCACCATTGCAATCGCGAATAAATTACTACTTCACTGAGATCCTCGCCTGAGCCTAAGTTATTGGCTACGGAGTTTCTCACAGTCTGGGGGCTCATCCGGGATCCAGTCACCTACTGGGGAGCCCCACTGCCGCAGCAGCAGGAAGGCATGCCCTGCTGATTTCAGCGGTCCTGTGCATTGATGGTGGCAGTTCTGCGGAGAGCTGACTGAGGGCCCGAGACTGATTAAAGAGGCAGGATTCATGAAGTAGTGGGGAAGGGAAGAAGGTAGGCACTCCGGGTTTAAGAATTGATCCGGTAACTGTGCACAGACCAAGGTAAGAAATGTTAAGTATTGCCTTGGGGGTCGGGTGAGACTCTGTGTGACGTGTGATTGAGACGTACTTTTGTACGAAGCGAGTGTGGGGTCCTGATCCGCGGTTCCGCAGCTCCGCGAGGGGTGCGGCCGGAGACGGACGAAGTGTGAGATAAGGGAGAGAAAGGAAGAGTCTCGGGAAATTTGGTGTATGGTAAGCCCTTGCACAGGGAAGTGCATGGCAGTACACCAGGGAAATTTGGTGTGCAGTAGTCCTTGCATGGGGAAGTGTTTGGCAGTACACCAGGGAAATTTGGTGTACAGTAATCCTTGCATGGGGAAGTGCTCGGAAGTACACCAGGGAATCTGGTAAACTCACAGGTGTGCGGTAGCCCTTGCACGGGGAAGTGCTTGGGAGTACACCCCCTTTTCCAGAATTGGAACGTTAGTGTGTGGTACCCTGCAGGAGGGAAATTTCTGTAGCAGCACACTGACAAGGGCTAGGAAAAATGGGAAATATGAGTTCCAGGGGACAGGGAAATATCCCTGGGGGAGTGCCCACCGAAAGTTCTTCCTGAAGAATTATAAGAAATTGGAAAAATAATCTCAAAATTAGAGGAGATGATAAAAGAAAAAAAAAAGTTAAATATTGTGTATCAGTCTGGACAAAAGAACCAATTAAGGAAACAGCAGTATTTTGGCCAAAATACGGGCCTGATGAAAATTCAGGCTTTAAATTTATGTGTAAACAATAAGATTCTTTTTTTTTTTTTTTTTTTTCGGAGGAGGAGCCAAGTTATGCTCCCTATAATCCTAATATTGCACCGGCGGCAGCAGCAGTCGCTCCAGGAAGGGAGACAGGGACTGCAATTAACACTGTCCCTAGAGAAGAGCGTACTCTAGGCTCTGGCAAGAATTAGAACAAGGTAGAAGAAGTACTGAGAATTTTGCCTTCCCTGATACTAACAGTACTAACACTAACTGTGTATACTCTTAGGTGAACTTCCCCCCCTCCTTACCAGCAGAGAGGCAAGGAGTTTTAAGGAGATGAAGTCTTTAACTGAGGACCCCAACAGGCTAGCTGAACAATTAGACCAGTTCCTAGGACTTAACTTATACTCTTGGTGGGGGGGGGGGGGGGGGGGGGAACTATGTATATAAATACGTTGTTTACAGGGAAAGAAATGGGAATGATCAGGAGGAGAGCTGCTATACAAAAATGGGAAAGAACTCATCCTCCAGGACCAGGGGTAATACCGGCAGGGCAGAAATAACCACTTGCTGATCCTGGCTGGAATAATAATAGTGTGCAACACAGAAATCGTATGAGAGACTTGGGGTCAGAATGAGAAAGTACTTGGGGATGAATCCTGAGGAGCCGGTATCCCAAGGGCTCTTGAAAGTTCATATTGTGATTAAAGCCTGGCAAGATACCCAGAAAATGCTCCAGAAGGTGGGGGGATGTAGTGAACAGTCACTGGGGGGCCCTCCTGTGGGAGGCCCTGAACGTGTGTGTCAAGAGGGGAGATGAGAAGGAAAAGCAGAGAGTGAAACTAATGGTATTGACAGTGTAGCAGGTAGTCAGGCAGCGGGTTGAAGAAAGAGGAAGAAAGGGAGTAGGGACCAGGATGGAAAGGAGAGGAAGAGAGATGAAGGAATGGCAGGCAAGGAAAGCTATCTGTGTTGCGGCCTGAGTCTTAGCAGGGACAGGCTTTGATGGGATGTTTTAAGTGTGGGCAGGCTGGCCACTTCAGGTAGGAATATCCGGAGTGGAAGAAGGAGGAGAGAAGGAAAATGGGATGAAATATGTTATACTGATATGTTGTTTCAGCATCCTGGAGGGAGAAAGGTGTGGAATTAAGTTGGCCAATGACTGAGACTTTGGTGAAAGTACAGGCTGGAGAAAGATATAAAGAAGTGTTAAAAAGGGTTATTGAAGGTGCTAAAGGTGTGGTATGTAATGTTTGACAGAGCTGTTTTTTCAATGAGTTGGGAAAGTTGAATGAGCAGGGAAAGAGGATGTAGGCGTTATCTAAGTAACAGTCTAGAAGTTTTGGTGTATTTGCTGTGGTGTTTGGTCAGTTTCCCAAGTATCGAGAAGTGGGGGGGGCTGGGGGGGCAGCCTGCTCCACCAGGGGCCTCTCCACAGGCCGCAGGGGGCTTCGGCTCCGGTGCCTGCAGCGCCTCCACCCCCTCCTTCTGTGCTGACTTTGGTGTCTGCGGGGAGGTTTCTCACTCCTCGCTCTCCCAGCTGCTGTTGAGCAGCAGGTTTTTGTTTGTTTGCTTGTTTGTTTTCGTGGATGTGCTCTCACAGAGGCACGGACTCTGTTGCTCATGGCTTGGCTCTGGGCAGCGGTGGGCCCCTTTTGGGGCCGGATGAAATTGTCCCTTATCTGCCACGGGGCGGCTTCCGGATTTTCATTCCGAACCTTGCCATCAAACCCAATACACTGGGGCAGCTAGGTCATTACTGGCCTATAAAGCATCAGGGACTAAATTAACTAATGAAACCCTAAAAAGTGATGGGGGTAGAAGGGGCTGGGATAACAGTGCCACCTTTGGGGGATACCAAGCTGAGACTAGGGGATAAAATGATCTCTGGGCAATTATTGTATGTACCCAAGGCAGGGACTAACTTGTTGGGAAGGGATTTGATGATGAAATTGGGCATTCAAACAGTAAATTGTTCGACTGGAATAACAGTGTTATTAATGGAGTGCTCTCAGGCCCTGAGAGCAAAGATATATTCACCTCTGACTGGAAAGACTCTGAAGTGGGGGCAGAAGCAACAATACATATGGACAGTTTTACCTCAGGGGTTTGCAGGGCCACCGATTTATTTGGGCAAAGTTCTAGAACAGATTTTGGAGCAGTTCCAACCTCCCAAGGAGAAAGTACTGTTACAAAATGTGGATGATCGTTTATTGTCAAGACAGGAGAAAACAGTTGTGAAGGAAGCTACTAACAAGCTATTCAACTTTCTGGGAAAGCAGGGCTTGGGAATATTGAAAAATAAATTACAATACGTAGAAAGAGAAGTCAGGTATTTAAGGCATCTAACGTCTGAGGGAAAACTGAGAATAAATCCAGAGAGGATTCAGGGAATTGTTGAAAACTAAGAAAGAACTAAAAAGTTTTAAGAGAAAGATTTTTTTTTTTTAAGCAATCAGGAGCCACGAAGTCTGAGGGAAAATGGATACTTCCTGATGGGAGAGAAATGCTGAGTAAAGCACCAATGAGGCAAATATTAATCGTTTTACATCAAGAGAGTCATTGGGAGGTGCAAGCAATGTGTGATGTTGTGTTAAGAAAGTATGTCTGTGTAGGAATATACACTTTAGTGAAGCAAATATGCAGAGGATGTACCATATGTCAAAAGGCAAATAAAAAGGTCATTCGTAACTCACCTAGAGGGGGACGGGAGCCAGGGATTCGACCTTTCCAAAGTATACAGGTAGACTTTGCTGAGTTACCTAAAGCAGGGAGACTAAGTACTTGTTGTGAGAAACACTCCGTAGCCAATAACTTAGGCTCAGGCGAGGATCTCAGTGAAGTAGTAATTTATTCGCGATTGCAATTGTGGGCGCCCCACAAGCAGGAGAGCGCACCTACTGGTTCCAGAACACAGTTTATATACTTTTTGATGACAGGACCCTCCCCTGTTCCCCACTGGAGTGGGTAATCCAGGTTCACAATCTATCTGATGCTTCACAGACAATGCCTGGCCTTCATTTTCCGGCCTGTTTTTGAGGTGGTAATGTTTTCTCCCCTTATCTGACTTGACTTAACATAGTGATTTTCACCTGATTGCTCTAAGGAGTATGGTTGTCTGCATTTTACGAGGTCATCTGCTGAGCTTTCTTATCACTGTAAGCATATCTCAATACCATATTCCTTCCTTCTAAACAATGTAACACTGCAAAAGCAACATTTCTATTCCCACATTGTTTGTCCTAATTGACCACGTGACTGGATGGGTGTAAGCTTTCCCCTCCGTATCTGCCACTGCAAACACGGTGGCTAAGGTATCACTGGAGCAAATAGTCCCTAGATATGGGATAGCTGAAAACATTGATTCAGATCAAGGAATTCATTTCACTTCACAAGTACTGCAAGGGTTAATGCAGGCCTTAGAGACTGAGTGGGATTTTTACACCCCCTGGCACCTCTCCTCTTCTGGGAAGGTAAAGCGAATGAACCAGACATTAAAGAAGCAATTAACTAAGTTAGTGTTAGAAACCCAGTTTCCTTGGGTAAAATGCTTACCTTTAGCACTCCTACAGGTTCAAACAGCACCAAGAAACGATATAGGAATTTCACCGTATGAGATGCTGTTCAGATTACTCTATCTGGGCAGAAGGGATGAATTCGAAACACAATTCGAAACAAGAGAGTTTTCTTAAGAACTGTATTCTGGGGTTGTTCTCTTCTTAAGGAATTTAAGGAGTCTGGTTGTCTGCATTTTAGGAGGTCACCTGCTGAGCTTTCTTATCACTGTAAGCATATCTCAATACCACATTCCTTCCTTCTATACAATGTAACACTGCAAAAACAACATTTCTATTCCCACACCACCTTACTCAGATAAGGTGATGATATTAGAGGAGATGGAAAGCAAAGAAGGTGAAGAAGAGGAAGATATCTACCAAATTACACCTTAGAGAAAAGTTTTGCAAAAATCAATAATTTATATATAAAAAAAAAGGGGGGGAATTGTGGGAATAAAAATGTTGTTTTTGCAGAGTTACATTGTTTAAAGGTAAGGAATGGAGTAGTGAGATATGCTTGCAGTGATAAGAAAACTTAGCAGGCGACCTTGTAAAATGCAGATAACCAGACTCCTTAGAACAATTAGGTGAAAATCACGGTGTTAAGTCAAGTCAGATAAGTGAAGAAACACTGTGAAGTATCAGATAGATTGTGAACCTGGATTACCCACTCCAGTGGGGAAACAGGGGAGGGTCCTGATTTATGATTTATGTGAGTGTTTCTCACAATAGGAACACTATGAGACTTGGCTTTTTCTGTTGGTCCTGAATAGTTTCATAACCTCTGGAATATTATATAACTTGAATGGCACTGAAAGCAGCATGGTTTAGAACAGTAGTTAACACCTCACATGCTCAGGAATTGCAAGATTGAATAAAACACACCATTGTATTCCAGATACCACAGTTAATGTTTATTTACAATAGCAATTAATGCCTCTGTTTTGTTTTACTTGCCTCTAGTGTCCCTTCCGTTTTAGTGTCATTGAAAATCAGTTTTGTGTTGTTTGAACATGAGTACTGACACTTTGATGGTATGTAGGCAGACCTGTACTTGGTATGTCTGCTCTCCATGCTAGCAAGCAAATTGTGGTATGGAATTGGCACAACTTTTTTTGTCAGATTGCTGAGCTTGAGATAGTGCTTTATGCTTTGTGGAGAGCATAGTGCTATGACTACAGAAGCAAGAGTCTCTTGGGTCCTGCTCCAGTTTAAAAGGCTTACAGGACAAGCAGGACAAGAACAATTTGTGTAGTGT
Source organism: Anser cygnoides (assembly GCF_040182565.1). Lineage (NCBI taxonomy): Eukaryota > Metazoa > Chordata > Aves > Anseriformes > Anatidae > Anser > Anser cygnoides. The sequence continues at coordinate 24,257,312 of NC_089912.1, forward strand.
ACTTGTTCTCTGTAGTAAGGAAGTGAGAAAAACTTAGCAAGCAATATGGTCTTCACAGAGTTGAAGTCAGTGAACTTTTTAAAAAGAGATTTTTATATGATCTAGTTGGAATAGGCTATTAAGTTTTGTTGAAACTGTGATCCTGTAATGTTAATCAGTTACAAAAAAGCATACTTTAGTTTACTTTGCATGTCCAAATTTCCTGTCAAGGTAAACTTATTTTTGTTTATCCTAGATATGACCTTTGCTCTCTGATGTAATATTCAAAACTTAAACATATCTATTATGTAACAAAGAAGTGTTTTTATTCCTTTTTATGTAGAATACAAATAAAACCAAATGTAACTCAAGACATATTTAATACACCTGTTATGAGACTTCTCATGCCTCAACAAATTTTTTTGAAGTCATCTTTAAAAGTCAAGACTTTTAAAGTCATTTTGCAATGACGCAGAAATGTCCCTTGTTTTGACTCTTGTCAAGGTAAAGATATATGAAATGCAGTTGCCCAAATATTGTGTAATGGGTCTAACCCATTAGAGCCACGAGCCTTGATTTCCTCTATGTGTAAGACTTAATACATTGTGTTAATTGGTAACATTGTGTTACCTTTGGTAAGGGTAACTTTTATTGTGGCCTGGGTATCTTCTTACAGTTCTTCTCACCATTGTGACTAACTGGGGCAGTTTTTCCCCTCTGTATTTCATTCATCTAGCTTTGTTCCTCTCATAATTTAACATTGATAGTGATATTAGTTTTTTTGCTGTTTAGCTTCATGTAAAGGATCTGTATAACCATTTTCAGTTTTCCATCTCTGTTATAAGGGGTATCATCAAATAGTACTTTTTACAGTTAACAAAAGTTCTTCATGAAATCTACTATAACATTTTTTTTTCTTTTTACAAGAGCAGAGGACTAAATAATAGAAGACATGTAACAGCACTATATTCTGTAGCAAGCAGCTCTTTCTCCTTTTATATGTCTATCCTTTCTTACTTTTTTTTTTTTTTTAATTATTTTTAGTCATGAGACGCCCCAATAGTGCCTTTCTCTGTGTACATTCCAATTGTAGAGTAGCTAGTAAATACAGATTGTGTGGGCACTTGTCCTGTGGAAGTAAACCACCAATTTGGCCTGATCAGATAATTTAAGAGAATGTCATATGATCTGATAGGTAACACTGGTGTCAGGAGCTATTTCTGACATTGTTCTTAAGCGTGAAATTCTGAGAAGTAAACCCACAAAAGTAAAGTTTTTATTTGAGGTAAAAACTGTCTGTTGGATCAAATATAAACAAAAATATCCTGCTTGGATTCTTAGGCCAGCATAGCAAAATGATGGTATTGTGAAATGTACTGAGTTTTTGTGTGACGTAAATATTTTATGGTATTACTTTCCCATTTTTTCCCTTTTTCCTCTTTTTTTCCCCTTTCCCCTTTTTTCCCCCCTTCATTTTTCCCCCCCTTCTTTTCCCCCCCCTCTTCCCCCCCTTTTTCTCCCCTTTTTTTCCCCCTTTCCCCCCTCTTTCCCCCCCATTTCCTTCCCCTTCCCCCTTTCCCCCACCTTTTCCCCCCACATTTTTTCTTTTTCCCCCTGTTGTGGTTTAACCCGGCTGGCAGCTAAACACCACACAGCCGTTCGCTCACCCTCCCCCCTCCCTCTCTGGGATGGGGGAGAGAAACGGGAAAGTGAAGCCTGTGAGTTGAGATAAAGACAGTTTATTAAGACAGGAAAATAATAATAACAATAATAATAATAATAGTGATAATGGTAATAGTATTAACAATAATAATGTGTAAGAAAACAAGTGATGCACAACGCAATTGCTCACCACCCGCTGACCGATGCCCAGCCTATTCCCGAGCAGCCGGCCCCCCCACCCCGGCCAGCCACCCCTATATATTGTTTAGCATGACGTCAGATGGTATGGAATACCCCTTTGGCCAGTTTGGGTCAGCTGTCCTGGGTCTGTCCCCTCCCAGCTCCTGCTGCACCCCCAGCCTGCTCGCTGGCAGGACAGAGCGAGAAGCCGAAAAGTCCTTGGCCTGGTGTAAACACTGCTCTGCAACAATTAAAACATCAGCATGTTATCAGCGCTCTTCTCATCCTAATCCAAAACATAGCACCCTACCAGCTACTAGGAGGAAAAATTAACTCTGTCCTAACTGGAACCAGGACACCCCCACATTCTTTTTTTTTCCCCCCTTCTTCTTTTTTTTCCCCCCTTCTTCTTTTTTTTCCCCCCTTCTTCTTTTTTTTCCCCCCTTCTTCTTTTTTTTCCCCCTTCTTCTTTTTTCCCCCCTTCTTTTTTCCCCCTTCTTCTTTTTTTCCCCCTTCTTTTTTCCACCTTTTTTTCCCCTTCTTTTTCCTCCTCCCCTTGCCTCCCCTTGCCTCCCCTTGCCCCCCCTTGCCCCCCCTTGCCCCCCCATGCCCCCCCATGCCCCCCCATGCCCCCCCTTGCCCCCCCTTGCCCCCTTGCCCCCTTGCCCCCTTGCCCCTTTCCCTTTCCCTTTCCCTTTCCCTTTCCCTTTCCCTTTCCCTTTCCCTTTCCCTTTCCCTTTCCCTTTCCCTTTCCCTTTTTTCCCTTTTCCTTTTTTTCCTTTTTTCCTTTTTTCCTCCTGCTGTTTGTGTTCTTTTACTGACCACTGTCAGTAACTGCAGAATCTGTGTATAGATTCTGATTGAATTGTACCAAATATTTGTGCCTGAGTTGACTGATTTTTTTTCAAGTGGAGATGATTTTTATATGGTAAACAATTTGAAATCTGGACTCAACCTAGAGAGCATTGTTTTCATTAATATGTATCATTTATTATTTTAGTAATGTACTCTTTTGTTTTCTAAACAATAATAAGAATAGTAATAATAAAAGAAACATTTTGAAGGCTTCCTCTGGAGCAAATAAGTTTTCTTTTTTTTTTTTTAAAGGGCACCTTGATATTCAAGATATAAACTCTTCTGACTTCTGGTTTCTATCTTCTGAATTTATCAGTGCAACCAATTTGGTTCTTATAAACAAAATGAAATTTGGAAGAAACTTTGACACCAATTTAAGGTTTTAAAAAAAAAACTCAGTGTCTTTAGTCTGTTTAAAGCTCACCTGAATCTATATAGTAGAGAAACCTTGATTTAATCATTTGTTCAAAGTGTTTTTTTTTTGAACTTTGACTTTTTCTCTGTATTCTCAAATGCTTATTTGGGAAATTATCTTCTTTGTCAGACAACAATAATTGATGAACTTTGTTCTCTCATCACTGTAAATGTAAACTTGAATTTGCATTCTGAACAGTTTCTAGAGAAATAGAAGTAGGCTGTATGCCCTTCAGATTTGAGTGGTTTTGGCTATATTGTTCTGGTCAAAATTGACTTTCAGTTTCTGCACCATGTTATCTTCTGGGGATAATTTTCAATATGAGACTTCATAGCCTGTTGAGAGGATCTGATGGGAGCTAGATCTTGTCTGTCAACAAGTACAAAAAAATTACGTTTTTTCCTTTTTTTTTTTTTCCTTGGTTCTAAATATATATAACATATAATTGTTTTAAAGCTTGCTAAACACTCAAAGGTGCAGATGCCTAGTTCATATTTAAAACCCATTGTCTTTAATGTCCTGATGACTTAATTTTTAGAGATTGCAGAGAACAATTAATACTGATAAAAAGATCAGAGGATCCAAAGCCTGAAATAGAAGATTATAAGCAATGCAAATTCATCTGAAATGGATCTCTGGGCAATGTGTGTCTAAGCCAATTTGATGTGGTTTAATATGATTAGCTGTACAGTCTAAGAACAAAAGACTGTAGGCTGTGAAGAACATACAACATGAAGAGAAGTCACTTGGTATGAAAGTTCTGTGGAAAGGATAGAAGTGATCTTCTTTTTCACCAGCAAATAATACCATAGGTATTTGAAAGGAGTGGAAGAAATAAGTTTCTTATTCAGCACTGTTACAATTTCCAATTGAATAAGCGTTTGCTCCCATATAAAATCATTATGAGGTAGGTAAATATAATGATCCACTTGATACACTAGTGCTAGGTATTGTTTATTTTAGAATTCTACAAACCTGAGTACAGGTTGTTTCCTACAAACTGGCACCCCTAAGAATTTTCCATGCCACTCTTTATACAATCCCTTATCAATATGTTTACATGTGTGTACAATTGGGCCATGATTTTTAAACACATCCTTCCACTACTGATCTTCTAAGCTAAACTCCAGTTTTAAATATCTGAATAACATCCATGCAACAAATAAGACTAGCTGCATGCTTGATTTGTTGTTGTTGTAGTGTTTTGTTTGTTTTTAGCAGCATGTATTTCTCAACAACATTTTCATAATTCGTCAGAACAGATAAAAATAAGGGATGTTCTGTGGATTGTATATTGAATTATTTTGTCTAGTTAAGGGGTCCTGAGAATGATCAGTATTCTGTAATCAGTTTAGCTCCAAAAGCAGTGCTCTGCGCCTGAGAGGCCCACTTCTCATGGATTCCAGGTGATACTTTGCTATGGTATTTTATTGTCCAGGAGCGTTGACATGTTAACCATGGGGCAGGTGCCAACCAGATGGTGTGGGGAGAATCTATCAGGAAAGCATCTGGACTGTTCCTGCTTGGTAGATGCCTGATCTGTTATGCAAATATCTTCCTCTTTAATTCAGAAAGTATGTGCATATGAGAGACTTACAGAATAAATACTGTCAGAAAATAACCAAAAAGTCAATGCATTATGAAAAAAAGTGAAAGGCTTTTACTCATATAGCATAGTTTTAAAATAAATAAATAAATAAATACCAGTTGTGGCTCTTTTTAAATAGTAACAATGCAAAAACTGGATATCATGCCATGTAGTAAAGAAAAGAAAGAAAAAAAAGAGAGAAGGGAAGGAGCATCTATTCAACATCATGTTAAATGACAGCTCTTGTCCAATCTGTTATTTATTAACATAACTGAAGGAGTTAATTATGAAATACAAAGTGTAAATGCAATAGACAGGCAGTTGCAAATGAGAAATGGTTCAACATCACAGGGATTTTAGTTGAAAATGCACAACAGTTCATGTCAATGAAATGAATCATTAATTATCGGTATGTGTCCACCCAATCTATCCACTGTCTTCTGGCTTTTCTACTGCATTTTTAATGATGGAGGAAAATGGACAAGCAGCAAGGTAGACACATGGTATTGATACCTATTTTGATTTTTCTGTTCTTGAAATAGATTATGTTGTCATCAGTGTTTTTGTGGTTGTTTTTCTATTTGATGAGCTAGAGATCTGAAACATTCCAACCGAATGAAACTTACAGAAGACTATGAAAGTATCTGCTGATATATATTAGTGATACTTTAATGCGTTCTTGGAATATGATGGAAATTCAAGGCTTGTAAACTAGAATCTAGTTAGAAGGGACCCACCAGGGCCATCGAGTCCAACTCCTGGTTCACACAAGAGCACCCAAAAATCAGACCATATGCCTGAGAGCATTGTCCAAATACTTCTTGAACTCTGGCATGCTCGATGCCATGACCAGTGCCCTGGGGAGCCTGTCCAAGTGCCTGTTCAACCTTTCAGTGAGGAATCTTTTCCTAACACCCAGCCTGAAACTCCCCTGTCACAGCTCCATGCTCTTCCCTCAAGCCCTGTTGCCTGCCCCTCTGCTCCCTTGTGAGGAAGCTGTACGCTTCCCCTCAGTCTCCTCTTCTCTATGCTGAAATTGGTGTCAGTCCTTCTTCATATCTCTTGCCCTCTAGACCCTTCACAATCTTTGCTGCCCTTTTTTGGACACTGTCTAATAGGTTTCTGTCTTTCTTATATTGTGGTGCCCCAAACTGCACACAGTACTCATGGTGAGGTCACATCAGTGAAGAGTAGAGTGGGACATTCACTTCCCTTGACTGTCTAGCAGTGCTGTACTTGATGCACCCCAGGACACGGTTGGCCCTTTTAGATGCTAGGGCAGACTGTTGACTCATATTCAAGTTGCTGTCAACTAGAACCCCCAGATCCTTTTCTGCTGGGCTACTCTACGGCGCCTTGTTCCCCAGTCTGCACATACATCCAGGGTTGCCCTGTCCCAAGTGCAGAATCTGGAACTTATTCATGTTAAATTTGATACTGTTACACAGCCCTCTAATTTGTCAAGATCTATCTGCAAGGCCTCTCTATCCTTGACTAAGTCAACAGCTCTTCCTAACTGAGTGCCATCTGTAAACTTACTGAGTATACCTTCAAGCCAGGCAACCAAGATGTATACAAAAACATTAAAGAGAACTTGTTCCACAATGGAGCCCTAAGGAGCCCCACGTGTGACTGTCTGCCAGTCTGATGTAACCCCATTTACTAGAAACCTTTGAGCCTAACCCATCAGTCAGTCGTTCACCCATTGTATTTATATAGATTTGAAAGATTTTTATTTAACTAGATTAGAAAGTCATTGCTGTGTTTTATTGAAACTACTGTTCAGATGACGTATAGTGGATGCTCTTGTTAAAGGAAGGAAGTATCATGTCCTACTGTAAAGGAAAAGCTTTGTTTGTTCGTTTGTTTCTTAAGATACTTTCAATTTTGTGGACCATTGTCAACTTGTTTCATAACACCTTGCTGCAATAAAATATAAGATTGCTTAATCATTGGAAAATATTAATGTGAAAACCATGCATCTAAGAAATAAGAATAGTACACTAATATTTTTTTCCCACAAATTATACAGAAATTGCACAAACTGCTTGAAATATATGCCTACAAAATACCATCTACTTGAACTTTTAATTTATTTATGAGATAGATGTTTCTATTACAGCTATTTCATATGCATACATTTTTAATGTCTTGCAGGTAACCACTTTTCAAGTTAAATAATAATTTGCCATCAAAAATAAGAATTATATTTTGGCCAGATTAGTTGCTAATTATTAAAAATACTTATAGTAGCTGTGTTTCATAATTGCTGCAGTGTTTTTCATTAAGGGAAAGAGTTTTTTGTTTGTTTGTTTGTTTTACCTTTAGCCTCATAAAATAGACATTATGCTATTCCTATTAAGCTACAATACTGTAGTGGGTTAACAAGGTTTTTGTAGTAGGAGGCCATAGGGGAGGCTTCTGCAAGAATCCAGAAGCTGCTCCATGTTAAATAAGGGCCCTGCCACTGGCCAGAGCCAGGCCAATAAACGATGTTGTTTAAGCCTCTGTGAGAGCATATTTAAGAAAGAGAAAAAAAAGCCTGCTGCTCATCAGCAGCTGGGAGAGAGAGAGGAGTGAGAAAAAGCCTTGCAGACACCAAGGTCAGTGCAGAAGGAGGGCAGGAGCTGAAGTTCCTGAGGCCTGTGGAGAGGCCCATTGTGAAGCAGGTTGTCCCCCTGCAGCCCATGGTGTACCATGGTGGAGCAGCTTTCCATGCTGCAGCCTGTGGAGGAGACCAGGGTGGAGAAAGTGGATGTGGCCTGAAGAAGGCTGCTGCCTGTGGAGGACCCCCACCAGAACAGATTCTGGGCCAGAGCTGTAGCCAGTGGAGAAGAGCCCATCCAGGAGCAGGTGACCTGGCAGGAACTGCTGCCCATGAGGGACCCAAGTTGGGGCAGTTTGCTCCTGATGGATGGACCCTACGGTATGGAGCTATGTGGGAGCAGTTCTAGAAGAGCTGCTGCCTGTGGGAAGCCCACGCAGGCTCGGTTAGGGAAGGACGGCATCCTGTGGGAGGGACCCCTTTCTGGAGCAGAGGAAAGAAAGTGACCATGGAGGAGTGGTGGAGACAAAGTGTTAGGGACTGACCACAGCCCCTGTTCACCGTTCCCCTGTGCCACTTGGGGGGAAGAGGCAGAAGAGAGTGGATGGGGGGAAGATGTTTTTAGTTTGCTTTTTGTTACTCACTGCTCTAGTTTGTTAGTAATAGGCAATAAATTTTATTATCTCCCTACTCTGAGTCTGTTTGGCCCATCATGATAATTGTTAAGCGACCTCCCCATCCTTATCACAACCCTTGAGCCCTTCGTATCGTATTTTCTCCCCATTTCCCTTTGAGAAGGGGGAATGAGAGAGCAGCTGAAGTGAAGCTTGGCTGCCCACCTAAGCAAAATCACCAAAAATACATGTACTGAAAAATGTGATCTAGCTAGTTTGTTTGTTTGTTTGTTTATTTTTGTTAAGCTTTGTATGTGAGGGAGGTAGCAAAGCAACTGAATAGGACAGAATAGAAAAAAGGTGCCAGGTGGGTCCTGAACTACCTTTTAAAGATGATGAATAAAATAAATAAATAAATAAATAAATGACAAATATTTCTACAAAATGCAATAGGTATGGGGAACGTGTGTTATGTGAAGGCCTTTCTACTACATTGTAGGACTTAAAGTAAATATTTTGTAAGCAGCCTTGGAAGAAAGATTTTCGTGATGCCGTATTTTAAATATAAATTCTGCTACACAGAAATTTCTATAATAATTTGTCAGGAATAATTGGATTGGTAGAAAAGTTTCCAAGAGTTAAAAAGTCATATATATGGTGCAGAAAAATAATGAAATTAAGAGATTAGAACACATGAACAGAAAGCAAGTGACTTTCTTCTAACTAGGTCTCAAGGTTTGAATGGAGTTTTCCTGGTTTTGGCTCCCTCAAGTAAAAAAAGGAAAACACTTCCTCCCTTAATGAAAATTGATCTTTTTTGAGCATAAATTAATACCATACTACCTGTACCATAGTTCCAATTAGAAAAATGTGAGATTTGTTTTTCTTGTCTCTTGAAGATTTTACATGTATATTATCGAGGCTTTTCAACCTTTTCACAGAAAAAAAATATATATAAAGAAAGGAGGATGAGGGAAAAAAGTGTAGAGAAGGAACTGAGGGGAAAGAATCTGGTAATAAACAATTTATAACATCTACTGATGAAGATGCAATCTGAATAGTGGAAGAGCGGAAATTCAAGGTTTTGTTGTGAATTATGGGCAACTGAGAGCTGAGAAGTGTCTTCTACCAAATGTAGGGGACCACCCCTGGTTGCTACTATTTACCTCTCCACTCTCATAAGTCAAAAGAGTAGTTGTCTTTTCTTTTGACATGAGATTATTTTCAACAGAAAGATCCATGTAGACCTAAATTAAAAAACAACAAACAGAAGTGGTGTGAGAGGGGAATTCTTGCAAACTGATGCTTTTGTTGGAAAGCAAATTTCCCAGAAAGCTGCAGCTGGTTGTGTTCTCAGAGCTGGCTGCTCCTCTCACTGCACTGGAAGGGAAATTCCAAGCCACTCTGAAATAGCAAAACCTCACTTTAAGACAGTCAGAGTAGAGGGGGGAGAAAATCAATTATCAGAGAATCAGAAGGTGGTAAGGCACTGCCAGCATAAATTTATCAAGAATATAGACAATTTCAGAATGGACTATTGGATGATTTTGACATGATGAACTAAGCTATGGGCAGGGAGGTAGATGTAAAAAAATGATATAAGTAAAGCTCTAGACCTGGCTGTATATGGCATTATCATAAGCAAAAGAGGGAAACATGGTCCAGGTCAAACTATTCTAGCAGGTGAAGGCGCAACCTGCTTGAATGCTTTGTTGGTAGTTAGAGGTAGTTTACTGCCAACACTAGAGGATGCAGTCCTATCCACTATATGTTTTCCTTTCCACAAGTCAGTTCATGCTTCTACTGCAGAAGAAAGCTCATTACTTGATCTGATCTTCAGAACTTAATGGATCAAGGCATCCAAGCTTAAACATTCATACTTGAAAAACTATGCTCAGCTGAATATTTAAGAACCGTGCCCCACACTTATATCTTCATTCTTATTTTTCTGCACTCTTCCTGACCATGTCAAGGCAGGTAAGTTTTCTATACCCAAAGCAGACTGTAGCTTTGATGAAGCAAATGAGCTTGGTACCTACATTAATCTGAAGTCTGGTCAGAATTTAAGAACTGGGTATTCCTTGTGTTGTGGCTTTAGAGGAGTCTAATGCTGTAGATTTTCTTGAAGAATCAACATAAACAGAGACAGGGTTTCAAGAGTTACTGTTTTTCTTCCACTAAGAGCTGTGAAGGGACAAAATCAAGTGAACCACTATGTACCTTGCTATCTAGTTTAGTTGAGGAGGGACAGGTTTTTTTTTTTTTTTTTTTTTTTTAACATTGAACAATCATTCAAATAAAATAAGGAAACAGTTCACTGGAATCAAAGAGCAGAGATCCTATTTCATGTTCTACTTCAACCTTCTAATGCCTGAAATCTGTTTGCACTGTACTGCAAGTCAGTTTCCCTGTGGGATTGCTGTAGTCAGGTGCAAGGTAAATTTGAATGCCTTTCGGTCCATTTTTTTCAAACTGAGTTATGTCCTGAGGCACCCAGTGTTTCACACAGTGTACGAAATATTAGGGTTCTGGATTCTCTTGGGAAGAAGATATTATTAAAAATCCAAATGCTTCACTGTTTCTGATCAGGAATATAGTGTAGTGTTTTATTGTTTTAAATTATTATTATTATTATTACTATTTCACTCTATGAAATGGATTAGTAGCATTTTTTTATTACTATAATTCCATTTTTTTTTTCAGCGGAAACAGATACAGACTCAGATAATGCTCACGAACAGAATGAAAAAGAAGAAAAAACAGTTTCTTGTTATTCTCACTGTTGTCTGGCTTATGTTAGATTTACACTTCATTGGACTAAAAATCATGTTGAGCACTGTTTTGCATAAATATTCTTTAAACACCTCAGTGATTTCACTGTCATAAAACAGAGCCTGAACTGGATCTTCTTGTCAGGTAGACCAAATAGGAGGATCATGTGGAAGAATGATGGAATGTTGGAATGATGTTTGAATATGATATTAGAGAATCATTTATTGCCAGCTTGGAGAAGAACTGACTGAAGTGTTTAAAACTAGCTTTGTTCTTTTTGAACCTCATCATATGTTAAAAAGGTAGATGATTCAAGTTGAAGATGAAAGACTGAGAACTGTCTTATCTCTATCTTCAAAATCGATATAGAGAAAAAAATCTTATTCTCACTACCATCTGTAGTACATCTAATGTTAATTTTAAAAATATTTTCCTGTAATTTTTTTTGCTGCAGGAAATATTTTCTTCCACTGATATTATTTATTTGAATGAATTGCTGTTTTGGGAGAATATATATGTTCTGCAAGTAATCACATGCACATTCAGAGAGGCTAATATACATTGGGTATTCCTAGATATATAAGTTTTTTGAAAAATATGCACTAGTTTTACATAGATTTTGCTGTTTATGGTTTCTAACCATACAGAGCATGAGTCATGTAATTGCAGTATGCTTTTATTTCTGTATCTCTACTTTCTACTCTGTGGCTAGTCCACTTAAAAGCCATATTACTTTTATGAACTTTCATATTAAAGGCAGCATAGGTTTTGTGGTCTAAAAGTTTGTTTCAGAAACAAGAAACTCAATGTGAGGATTACTCTTCCATGGATGTGTGTTCAAAATCTTCTAAAGTCAAGCAGATAAATGAAAGAGTTAAAATATTTATATGTATGTATGTGTGTGTGCATATATATGTATAACATAGTAAACAATACATAATCATTACACTTTATAATTTTGTACTGAAATTAATGTATTATTGGTTCCCATGTTACTAAGTAGAAGATTAACTAAAAGCATTGTCTAAGTTGCAGTTTGAAATCCTACTGTCTGATGTTTAAATCCAAAGGAGGGCTGTACTAAAGCTGTAGTCACCAAAAGATGTTAGTATTTTCAACTAAGTGAAGAATATGTGTATTATATTCATTCATCTTTCTAAGAGAATCAGTCAATTATTAAAGACAAAAATGCATAATACTAGAGTAGTCTTAACAGTTTTTTATTTTGTGTTATTATTATTTTTTTTTCAAAAGAAAAGTTTAGTGGCAATATATCAACAGTTGAAAGTTAAGCTGTTGTTTTTTTATTATTTCTGAAGCTCTACAATGCAGGAAGTTACAGTACTATAACATGTCATTGGGATAAATAAGACATTTCTTATAATGAACTTCACAAATATTTTTTTTAACTTCAGTTGGATTTAATGCTTATGATAAAATGAGTCATCTATTGAAAGAAATGAGAAAATAAAAATTGCCAAAAGCCAAAAATGTGTCTAATAGAGGAAAAGTATCCCTGAGGAACAATAATTACAACATGGCTAGAGGCACAAAGAAATTATACATAATAACAAAAATATCTTGTTAGAAGTCAAAAGTGAGAAGTTGTCTAAATTATATACCCTTTATCTAATATGCAAATATGTCACAACTCCTAAAAGATGACAGTTCTAGTGCATTTTAGATAGAGTAGACTAGCTCAATGTCAATATTTCTGAAATCATTTCAGCTTCACTGACTCTAAAAATGGAAAGTAAAGCCTTAAAGATTTTATGCTGCATCTGGAATAAAAGTATTTGCAGAACTCCTGAAGAGGCTATTTATCTACGATAAAGTACATAAGATACACAGCAAAGTATGTGGTCTGTGTGTGTTGGTTTTACCTTGCCGTGCAGCTGAACTCCACTACAACCCCTCTATCACTCTCCCTCCAAAAAGGGAAAGGGGAGAAAATATGATGAAAAGGACTCAAAGGTTGATATAAGGATGGGGAGATCACTCAAAAATTATCGTCACGTGCAAAACCGACTCAGCATAGGGAGATTAATAAAATTTATTACCTATTATTAACAAGCTAGAGCAGTGAGAAACAAAAAGCAAACTAAAACCATGTTCCCCCCATCCACCCTCTTCCACCTCCTCCCCCTGAGCAGTGCAGGGGAACAGGGGATTAGGGGCTGAAGTCAGTCCCTAACACTTCGTCTCTTTTGCTCTTTCATGGTCACTCCCTGCCCCTGCTCCACGTGGGGTCCCTCCCACGGGATGCCGTCCTTCCAGAACTGATCCTGCGGGGGCTGCCCACAGGCAGCAGCTCTTCAAGAACTGCTCCCACATGGCTCCCTACCACGGGGTCCATCCATCCCCCAGGAACAAACTGCTCCAGCACGGGTCCCCCCCGGGTGGGCGGCAGCTCCCCCCAGATCCCCTGCTCCTGTGGGGGCTCTCCATGGGCTGCAGCCTCCTCCAGGCCACAGCCACCTGCTCCACCGGGGGCTCGTCCACGGGTTGCAGTGTGGAGATCTGCTCCGTGTGGGACCCATGGGCTGCAGGGGGACAGCCTGCTCCACCAGGGGCTTCTCCCTGCACAGGCTGCAGAGCACCTTCTGTCCTCCTGCTGCACTGACCTGGGGGTCTGCAAGGCTGGTTCTCACTTCTCTCACTTCCCAGCTACTGTTGTGCAGCATTTTTTTTTTCCCTTTCTTAAACTTTCTCTCACAGAGGTGTAGACCGCATCGCTAAATGGCATGGCTCTGGCCAGCAGCGGGTCCCTTTTGGAGTTGGCTGCCACTGGCAACTAACCCTTGTCTAACATGGGGCAGCTTCTGGACTCTTCTCACAGAGTTCTGCAGCCCTCTGCTACCAAAATCTTTCCACATAAACCCAATATACTGTGCTGTTTTGTAGAAGCTGCTATTGCAGAGAAAGTTACAAAGATTTGTACAATTACTTGCACCAAAAATCTTGCAGATAAAGAGTCTTCATATTTTATTATACGCAGTACCTAAAAATGTCTCTTTTGGAGACACATGTATCAGCAAATATTACACAAAGGTGACTTTTATTTTTAATGATAAAAACAAAGCATACAATTTATGTGTCAGCATTCAGTTTCTGCAATGTTATCATTTCCTATTAATCAAACAGGTGAAAATCCGCTAAGTAGGACTATTTGCCTGCTCTTCTCCATTCTCCGTCTCTGCTTTTTTTTCTTTACAATGTTAATTTACCTTCCTTCCACTCTATTACATATTTGTTGAAAGTGCCTTTGATATACACCATGGTAGGCACACACAAGATTCTCATAAATTTATACACAACACTGTCCCAACATGGTGCAGAGTCTGCCTTGTAAGCCCTAACCCAGTGGCTGCAATTCATTGTCAGACTCCTCCTTTAATCTGCACTGCAGGGAGTGATGCTGAAGGGTCTATGCATGCTCTGGGAATTTTTCCAGAATCACATTGAGGTAATTGAAACACTCCATATGGACGACACTAAACAGGTCCTGCAACTTGCCATAATGCTTTTGGGAGCATGTCTGATAAAACTGCTGCTGGTGCTGTTGCATCTGTAACTGTGAGAACTGGAAGAAGGGACCAGGGATGAAGGTAAAAAAGATACAGCTTTATTGCTTATGCCGTACTTTATTTTTTTTCCTTTTTCCTTTTCTGAACATCTTTCTACTTCCTCTTTGCCTAACAAGACTGTTTGTCAGTGCTACTGTGTCCTTCAGTTCCTGGCATATCAGTTTGTTTCTATGCTACTTTCACACAGACTAGATTGCCTTAGTTTGCAAGCAGAGATAAAATGGATTTGACTACAAGCATGACATTTCCTGTAGTTGACGAAAGAACTCTTCATCAGCATCTTCCCCTTCATCAGGTGGCCTGTAGTAAACACCAGCTTCCTTTGTTCTCTTGGTCTTTAATTTTTACCCATAATTTTTACCAATGAAATCTGGACCTGAGCAGTGCTGTTTTTCAGAGAAAGATCGAGAAAGCTCTGTACAATTTATTTATTTATTTATATTTCATAGAGAACAGCCTCTCCACCTTTTCTTCTTTGCCTGTCCCTTCTGAACAGTGTACAGCAATAGACTGTAGTGCTCCAATAGTGATTCATCCCACCAAGTTTCAGTGACAGCAACCACATAGCTTTTCAGCTGAACAGCAGGTACCAACTCCACTTATTCGTTACCCATGCTGTGTGCAGTGTAGAGATATTTCATTTGGTTTTCAGGTCTCTAACCTTTTTAGCAGAACCTTTTTGGAGGGTTGAGGGGCATTTCTCACTACTCTGGTAGGTGCACTCTTCCACCTTACCACCTGTGAGTAAATGAGTGTCATGGCTTCGGACCCCACCCCTCTAGTTCATTGGTTTAAAGTGCAATTCACTAAGTCAGAAAACACTAAGTCAGCCTTCCTTTTCTCCCTCCCTTCCTCCCTTCCTCCCTTCCTCCCTTCCTCCCTTCCTCCCTCCCTTCCTTCCTTCCTTCCTTCTCTTTCTCTCTCTCTCTTTCTCTCCCCCTCTCTCTCTCTCTTTTTTTTTTTTCTTTCATTTTTTTTTGTAGTACAGCTGAAAGCAGGAGTATGTTACAGCTGAAAGAAGGAAATCTATTTATAGGTAAATCTGTGTACCTCAATACGTTTTGTGGATTCAGAAATCTAGTACAATATATATAATATATACTAATAATAATATACTATTTTACCAACTCCTCCAATCTCAATTATTTACATACTCAAGCACTGTCATTCTTTTTAACTATTTATTTGCTCAATATGTCTTAATGCCAAAATTATCAGCATGCTGGTAGAGTTTTTTATGGTACGCAAGCTACTTTTTCCCATCTGTTTTGCAAATTTGTACTTTGGATGTTAAGGCAATAGACATCTCAAAGTCAGTATTGATAACACTTAGAAATCTGAAAAGCTTTTACCGAGAAAAACCAGTAATGGCAGCTAGTAATGGCAGAGTAGTCAGTCAGGCACTGGAATGGGTTGCCCAGGGAAGTGGTAGCATCGCTGTTCCTGGGGGTGTTTAAGGAAAGGTTGGACCTCGTTCTTAGGGACATGGTTTAGTGGGTGACATTGGTAGTAGGGTGATGGTTGGACCGAATGATCTTGAAGGTCTCTTCCAACCTTAATGATTCAATGATTCTATGATTGAGTCTATGAGTCTATGATTCCATTAACAGCACTGTGGTAATGAGGAAGTACAGGCATTAGGCTCTGTGTAATCCTAGGTCAACTCTTATCCATTTTCTAGTTGTGTCCCATGTTGTGTTCTAGCAACACTTGAAGGGAGCCCAAAGCGTTTTTGAGTTACAGAAGTGCACAAGGTTTTTCTTAGAATTAAAATTGGTTTTAATTGTTTAGTGAAGTCGAGGGTAAGGAATACAGAATAAAATTGGTGGTAATAGAAAGGCAAGGACATAACGAATAGGTTTAGCCGTGGACTAATGTTGTGCTGTAAAACAGTTGTTAAGTTTATTTGCACTGATGTCTATTCCTTTCCTTTCTAAGTTAATTTAGAAAAGGCCTGAAAAAAGGCCTAAAGTTATTCGCCTTACATTAGCATGAATATTCTTTAAAAGAGTGTTTAAAGAAAATAACTCAAGCAAATGTTCCAAAACCTAGACTGTTATCTATGAATTAAACTTTTTTTTTTTTTTTTCCTGAGGAATAAAGAAGAAGTGTCCTAATAGACTGTGTTCATGCAACTTCATTTGACGGTCTGAAAAAAAAATGAAAAAAATCTCATATTGCAGATACATTTTCCCTTACATTGCTTTGTTTTCTTCAGGAATATACTAGATAAGATCAGAATATTGGTGCTGGGTAAATTGGTAAGTAATATGAAAATCAGGGATATGGAATATGAGTTTTTTGTTGGTTTGTTTGTTTTGAGTAAACCAATGTTTAATTGTAACAAGGATATTGAAAATTTGAGTACTCCTTGTTGCTCCTTTTTTTTTTTTTTCTGACAGAAAGGAAAGAGTTAGATAAATTAAGATCTGATTATAAAGTGACCTTTAATATGATTGCTTTGGCAGCATGGTTGCTGCCTCCTAAAAGAGGACACCAGCTATTTTGTCTGGCATTTGGCTTGCAGCTTTGGGAAAAAAGGGCTTGTGTCTATTTAGACCTTAGGCAGAGTGTTCTGAGGTCTCTGCATTATGCTGTATAGGCATTAATAAAGTTTGAATTAAGATTTTTTTGCTCCCTCCAATGCTCACTTTTCTATGACAGTGATTTAACCAACTTGTGTAAAGATACCCAAATGCTTATATATATTGCATATATATATGACATTTTTCTTTGCCATAAGTTATGCTTGTGAATCAGGACTAGAATAGCTGAAAATTCTGTTTTGCAATAGAACATAGATATGAACTGTTCTTTTTGTCATTATTTTCAAATTTGTTTCTTTGCACTGTTAAATCAAACAGAGGAAATATGTTTTGATCTCCTAGCTCTTCTGTTTGCATAGACATAGTAAGTACTGACATTACTACAAAGAGAGAAAAAAACAAAACACAACAGCAACAACAACGAAACCCAAACATGTTGAATGTTTTAATGCATTTTTTTAGTCCCTGATGGTATTGTTTTTTATTTTAGGATAAGAAAGTATCTTGTTATCTACAGTAGTGCAGAATGATCTAGCTTAGTTGGCTGTAGGTCAAATCTAGTATTTTCACTGTGCCCAGTGTTTTTGGATGTGTTTGTGCACTCTAGAGGGCTGATATATTTGTGCACTCTAGATGTGTTTGTGCACTTTAGAGAGGGCTGCACTCTAGAGAGCAGAGGGTCTTGTCTGGTGCTGCTGCAGCAGCTCAACTCTTCAAATGTTTCTGTAGGTGCCCCAAACATTATGGAAGAACTGAGTGAAACTGTAGTACTCATACATGTTCATTATTATTATTCTTTCAGTGTTAAAAAAGGAAAAGATGAGAGAAACACTTTTCAAAAAATGTGAATGATGGGTAAGAATTTCCAAAACTGTGAAAGATCTTTTGTTTTCAGAGAAGAAGCTGAATAAGTACATCATATGGTTGTAACTGTCAAAGTCCTACTAGCCTTTTTGTTATGGATAGTACTGGAATTTCAAGTCCTTCCTATTCACCTAGAAAAGAGATGTATCAATTTAATGTGATTATTTACATAATAATAAAAAGTTTAGGGTAAACATTGGTAGTGGTATAATACAAAGCAATCTCTTTGCTTCATTATTCCAGCACAACAATTAGGCTGAGTTGAAAATGTTGTTTATATACAAGCAGTAGTGAATGGGTGGGCCATGTGGGAAATGAGCAGATTTTATTGAAATTGACAAAGAAAGAAGAGGGGAAAGGAGAATGAATTCAGGGATTACATAGTATTAACTTGTTTCTTGTTTCCTCTCATTACATTTAACATAACAATTTAAGAAATTAATCAGTAATGCACAAATTCTTGTATCTTTCTATGACTGTTAGCGGCCTATTCAACTACTATCAATGAGTAATTTATGTAGTAGAGATGTTACAGTTTTCAGCTGTTAAGTGATTTTTCTGTCTCCTGGTAAGGCTGACCAATGGTTTCCAAGAGTCGATACAAATACAGCAGCACTGACCTGGTAAAACTTGAAAGAAGTTTATTATGACCTGAGATAATTTATCTCAGGTAAAATATGCAGTATGGACTATCATAGGTTCTGTTTGTGATTCTCACTCATGGGGAATAATGAGACAATATTCAGCTCTGGAACAACTGTTTTAAAGACAAGAATGGATGGAGGGTTAGGCTTTAAACCTGCAGCTCTAATTCACACTAAAAAAATCTTTTTTAAAATACTTAGGCTTAATAGACTTAAACTGCAGCAAGTGAAATTTATCTTGGATATTAGGAGAAAAAATCTAATAATTGCCTAATTTAAACCTGAAATGGACTGTAAAGTTAATTGAGGGGTGCCAAGGAATTTCTGTTGCTGGAGACTTTCAAGAACCAGCTAGACACACGTCTTTTGGGTTGATTAAATGAAAATTCAGCCTGCCTTGGTGCTGGTATGCTGGGACTAAGAACTTGTTCAGGTTCCCACCAGCCCTGTTTTCTGTTATACAATGCTGCTGGTTTTGATTTATTTACAATAACCATTTCAGCAAGCAAGCAGAGAGAATCCAAAGAACGGAGAAAAAGATTATTCACAAGTGTCATCGGTACCACCAGTTTAAAAAGCAATTACTGATCTTTGCTGAAAACACAGGTAGGAAAACATTTCAATTAAATGTTTGTTTTTTTCCTTTCTTTGTCTCTAAGAGAGAATGCAATGAAGAAAGACATATTAAATTACAGTCGCTGTAAACTTGTCTCAGTTAATACAAGAAGAGGAACAAATTGTTCAATATTTCCTTTGCCTCTTTTATAAAGAGGATCAGAATGCAAGAGAGAGGACCATTTAGTCATTCTGAAGCATGCAATAACTTATATCTTCAGTTCACTGACAGATTGTTTTCAAATTTTGCATGCTTCTCATCCTTTTCAACTTCTGTAAATGCTGTGACTTTCTCCACTGTGATTAGAACTCAGTTTAAACAAAGAAGGGTTGTCTTCAATATATTGTGACAAGGCAAGTGGTTTCCCTGGGCAACATCCATCAGAATAGCAGTCTTCAGTTTACTACTGGATGCGTCAGTTTGAAAAGAGAATCAAATGTGTCTAGCTTTAAAACTTAGGCAAAATTGAATTAGTGTGTTATGGCAATTGAATTACTACTGAATTTACAAGCAAATCATAGCTCTGATACACCTGGAGTTAGGTAAGATGTGTTTCTTTTGCATAGTGCAGACAACTGACCTAAGATTAGAAGCACACTCCAACTCTCAAAATGAAAAAAAACAACCAACGGATACAAGGTATCAAGAATGCAAAACTAACTGAGGAAGACTTCGTAACACAAGCAAAAAGTACATTAATTGCCTTTCTTTTTCCTTTCTTTCTTTTTTTCTTTTTCCTTTCTTTCTTTTTTCTTTTTTCCTTCTTTTCCCTTTTCCCTTTTCCCTTTTCCCTTTCCCTCCCCTCCCCTCTTTTCTTTTTTCTATTCTATTCTATTCTATTCTATTCTATTCTATTTTCTTTTTTCTCCCTCCCCCTCTCCTCTCCTCGAGTCTCCTCTCCTCGAGTCTCCTCTCCTCTCCGACTGTAACATTATGTTAAAAAAAATAAATCAGTATAAATATAATTTTAATATGCTAAAATTTGGCAGATTGCTTCTATTCTCTTTCTTCCAAAAGAACTCCCTTTCATTATTTATTTGTGTCTGATACAAAACATGTGAGCTACAGCAAGATGCATAGCACTTTTAGACATTACCCTGCAGCTCCACAGTATCTCAAAGGAAAAAAAAAATAAAAAAAATCAGTAGGTTGTTTCATGGTTCAAGTTTTCCTTTGTTCAAATCAACAATAATTGTAATTTTCATTTTTCTTTACAGTTCTGAAGCAAGCTGACAAAAAGCAAATTTCATTAAGTGTACTGGATCTACAATAAGCCACTCTTAGATTACTGTAATTACAAACTGCATGCTGGAACTAAACACTACAGCACTGAACTACAGATACACTGAATAGCAAAGGGTGGGTGGGAGACTACAGGACAGCTTATTGTGAATAAGTGTTTTTTAAGTGATAAGTGTGCTTGAATATAATGGCTTTCTCTGCAGCAAGTGAGATCTTATTGAGCCATGCAAACGGACTCTCTTGAGGAAATACTTTTTAAAAATAATACTTCTTATACATCAAGATCACTTAGATAAAATAAATGTGTGAGATTTTCTGTAATCAAACTATTAAGTGCATAAATCAATATTATTTTTACCTCTTTTGCTTTAAGTATAATGTAACATTTGCAATGAAATAGTCATCCTTTCTCCTCTGTAATTATGTTGGTTAATTGACCTCTTTCATGCATAATATATTCTATAGACACCAATATATATCTTTTTTCCTTAAGGAAAACAAGCATCTGTTTGAATATATGTGCTAGTTTGCACAGTGTCTGTGGGTTAAAGACCACTGTTTTTCCTGGGCTGACTCTCTGCATTCACTACTCTTTGATTAGGATGTTTGTAGCTTGGCCATGAGCATTCAGTTTTCATAAGGCAGAGAGCACATTGCAAGATATTTCAAAGAAATTTCTTGCAGGCATTCCTTCAGAATGTCAGCAGTGTGTGAAACTACTGGAAGGGCATTGGAGATGCATTTTGAAAAGCCACTGGATATATGAATTGGTACTAGTTCAACTAAGATTAAATTTAAAAACAAAATGCCCCCCCCCCCCCCCCCCAAAAAAAAAAAAAAAGCGCATAAATTTATTTCATAGAGAAAGTTTCTAGTTCTGGAACAGCTGAATCCTAGATAATCCATCATTATCACTACACCATCACCAAAACTATGTTTACAAGGTATCCTCCTTCTTGGCCTGCCCTCATTTATGGAAAACTCAAATGAAAAGTCACCATTCTCCAGGAGAGAAGCAAGAGTACATGAAAAGGTCTATAAAAACATTCCTAGCTTGGCTATTAGTGAATGATAGCCTTGTGATACTGCCCATATCCTTTTTCCTTTTGTTTATCACCAGGGACTTTCAGCAGATCTATCTCCCTTTCTAGTTTTGGTCTTAAAACAAATGGTATACAAAAGTGGATTCCTCAGTCTATCTGTGTCTGTCTGTCCTTCTCTTCGTTTTCACTGTCATATAATCAGTCTTGTAAATTTACCAGCAGATCTCTTTTACATAAATTATAATTTTAGTAATGTAATAGAACATTTGGTTCTTCCTGTTTATATATAAGTAATTCATACTACAGTTTATATATAGTTTCTTTTTTATATAAGTAGTACTGGAAATGCACATCATCAAAAATAACGTGTCAGTCACAGATAAAATCTCAAGCTATGAAGGAAGCAACAGACCATGAATTTTTCTGTTTAAGTCTAATATTTCTTGGTTGATTATATAACACCAAACATTGTCAGATGTCTGATTTAAGCATAACATGACTATAAAAATGGCATAATTTTTAACCTTTCAATTTCTCTTTGCTCTCAGGCACCTTTATTTAAAATGGTTTCACTGCATGTTGGCATATTTTTATTGTACACAGATCAATCTTGCAGATGTAAATAGATTTACAAACTCGTGATATTGTTATTTGTTTCATTTATCTTTTGATGTTCTGATTATTTAAGCTATGTGCTCCCACAATGCTAAAGAATAGTAAAATAATAGTAATAGTAATAGTAAAAGTAAAAGAAATAATAATAATAATAATAATAATAATACACTGTGAATACTGGGAATTGGATCCAAATCTGGCTTCCAGATTCCTTCAAATCCCCTTGGATTTAAGAACTGTCCAGTAATAAATTTCATTAAAAATGTTTGGCTCTTTCCAGGATTATTTTTTAATCTACTTTGGAGTCTTAACTAAGTTTTTTCCAACATGATACAGAACTGCTCATTAGCCCCTGTCACCGATCTATAGGTATAGATAATTAGTGACAAAGCTGAGTAAGAAATTGAAGACAGACCCCCAGGTTAGGCTAGCTTTTCAAATCGTTTCTCTCTCTCACACCTCTACATTGCCAGAATACACCAACTTCATTGTGGATATGGAATTTTCATTATGGTACCAGTCAAAGCTCATTTCAGCCATTCAAATCTTCTTTTCCTGTACCGTGGAAAAAATCTTCATATAGCTAGGATAAAATAAATATATATCACGTTTTATTATTTCACTGCATTAAGGAGTGGTGAAAGGTTTGAGGGTCTACTCAGAGCAACTTTATATAGGAAGGGTGGACATAGAATTATGCATCTAATTAATTTATGTAGTAGATAGTTATATGTATAATGTAGTATATTTTTAATACTTACTACATAGAACAATTCCTTAAGAATGCCAGCTAGCTTCTTGTAACAGAAGTTCTGACAAAATAAGCCTGTACCTACTTTGAAACTAAATGAAAAGAAGAAAAACTAGGGTGAGAAAATAATTGGCTTTGATTCCTAATTGTAGACACCATGAAATTTCCTTGAAAATTGATTTGGAAATGCACTGAATAAAATAAATACTATTTTGTAGCCATGCAGCCAAAGCAGAGGTCAGTAATATCTCTGATGATCGACAACCTTGATGCGGGAATAGTGTCCACCCTCAGCAAGTACGCTGATGATACAAAGCTGGGAGGAGTGGCCGACACGCCAGAAGGCTGTGCTGCCATTCAGTGAGACCTGGACTGGCTGGAGAGCAGGGCAGGAAGAAACCAAATGATGTTTAACAAGAGCAAGTGTAGAGTCATGCACCTGGGAAGGAACAACTGCATGTATCAGTACAGGCTTGGGGACGACCTGCTGGAGAAGAGCTCTGTGGAGAAGGACCTGGGGGTCCTGGTGGACGACAAGTTGACCATGAGCCAGCAGTGTGCCCTGGTGGCCAAGAAGACCAATGGGATCCTGGCATGCATTAAAAGGAACATGGCCAACAGGTTAAGGGAGGTGATCCTCCCCATCTACTCTGCCCTGATCAGGCCTCACCTGGAGTACTGTGTCCAGTTCTGGGCTCCCCACTACAAAAAAGACAGGGATGTCCTGGAAAGAGTCCAGCAGAGGGCAACAAAGATGATACGGGGCCTGGAGCATCTTCTCTATGTGGAAAGGTTGAGAGACCTGGGTCTGTTCAGCCTTGAGAAGAAAAGACAGAGCGGGGATCTTATCAATGTTTACAAATATCTTAGGTGTTGGATTTGGCCAACCTCTTTTCAGTGGTTTGTGTGGACAGGACAAGGGGCAATGGTAAAAAAACGGAGCACAGGAAGTTCCACACCAACATGCGAAAGAACTTCTTCACTGTGAGGGTGACAGAGCACTGGAAGAGACTGCCCTCCCAACAGTGCAACTCCCAAACAGGGAGGTTTTTGAGTCTCCTTCTCTGGAGATATTCAAGGCCCGTCTGGATGCCTACCTGGGCAACCTGCTCTAGGGAACCTGCTTTGGCAGGGAGGTTGGACCCGATGACCTCTTGAGGTCCCTTCCAACCCCTACAATTCTGTGATTCTTTGATTTTGTGAATTGTATAATATAATCAATATTAGATCACTTTGGACTGAAATATGGGCATACTAGAACAATCTAACCAGTAACATATTTTTTTTATTATTATTATTAACTTTATTTTTATAATGCTGTGGTAGCACAGACAAACACAACATATAATGATTTTACATAAACGTGAGCAATATGACCACAAAGTCAGCAAGCAATGGCTTTTGTGGTTGCAAGCAGGAGGTAACCAAGTGAGATAAATTGCAAAATAAAGAAGAAAGTAAGTGCAAGGGGCTGCATGTGGTCCAGACATCCTGCCAAACAAACAAGGAGGCTAAGGAGCAGAACCAAGAACAAGGAAAATAGCACTAGGAACAGATGAGATCCCACTTTTGAAAGGAAAAGTGAGCATAAACATAGACAACGACCAGAGAAAGACAAGAAAGAAGACAACTGCCTTCAGTTCCCATTTCTCTTATCTAAGAGCTCTAAGATAAGCTCTCTTATCTAAGAAGCCTGATCAACTTGATCACAGAGGCTAAGGAGTATGTGCATCCTCCTGCACTAATTACACAGCATCTTCATGACTCCTAATATTTACCCGCTATCAGATTTGTGTATGCAGTGAATAAGTAGTAGTAACGATTAATTATGTGTGAGAACTATCTGTCAGGATGAAGTGTGCTGCTATCAAGTGAGTTTAATCAAGCCTTGTAAAGTTTGAAGTTGGCCTTGCATATATTTCAGACTTACAAACACTCCTACAGCAATGATCTCTAATTCAGTGATACAGAGATAGACACACGTGGATACACACTACTGCAGCAGCCACATTCTTTCGAACAGTTTCAGATAAGACTGTTATTGCATGCAGTCAAAATATCAACTTAAGTAAATTTTTGCCCTGGCCCTGCACTTAGTGGAACCAAATCTGAAGCTTCTCAGAGAGTTTTCTACTCTGTGTTTTTATTCAGAAGTTAAAAATAAAAACAAAACATTTCTGATTATAGATCTGAGACAAAATTAATCAGCAAAATTTTCATTTGGGGACAGCTCACTACTAGCCTACAGAATAATGTGTTTCTCCTCTGTTTCTCCTCTGTTCTTTTTTAAGTTTATCCCTAAAAATCTCTGTGGTCTTGCATTTGTTTTTCAACCATAATTATGATTATTATTGTAAATATAGTTTAAACAATAAAACTCCTCCAAAACATCCAAATAAATTTGCCAAGAGATACTCAATAGTGAAATATGTATTGCCTTGTTAAGTTGTATCTCCCTGAAATTATTATACTGGGAAGACATTCTTGGTAAAGCCTAGACATTTTGAGTACACTTGGTCTCTAACAGAGACTATAGAGTTGAACTGGAATTACTGGGATGATAATTTATCCCTATGTATTTATTTATTTGCTTACTCTTTATTTGCTTTCTCTTTCTCTTTCTCTTTCTCTTTCTCTTTCTCTTTCTCTTTCTCTTTCTCTTTCTCTTTCTCTTTCTCTTTCTCTTTCTCTTCCTCTTCCTCTTCCTCTTCCTCTTTCTCTTTCTTCCTTCCCTTCCCTTCCCTTCCCTTCCCTTCCCTTCCCTTCCCTTCCCTTCCCTTCCCTTCCCTTCCCTTCCCTTCCCTTCCATTCCCTTCCCTTCCCTTCCCTTCCCTTCCCTTCCCTTCCCTTCCCTTCCCTTCCCTTCCCTTCCCTTCCCTTCCCTTCCCTTCCCTTCCCTTCCCTTCCCTTCCCTTCCCTTCCCTTCCCTTCCCTTCCCTTCCCTTCCCTTCCCTTCCCTTCCCTTCCCTTCCCTTCCCTTCCCTTCCCTTCCCTTCCCTTCCCTTCCCTTCCCTTCCCTTCCCTTCCCTTCCCTTCCCTTCCCTTCCCTTCCCTTCCCTTCCCTTCCCTTCCCTTCCCTTCCCTTCCCTTCCCTTCCCTTCCCTTCCCTTCCCTTCCCTTCCCTTCCCTTCCCTTCCCTTCCCTTCCCTTCCCTTCCCTTCCCTTCCCTTCCCTTCCCTTCCCTTCCCTTCCCTTCCGTCCTGGTTCCAGTTAGGACAGAGTTAAGTAGCTCATAGTAGCTGGTAGGGTGCTATGTTTTGGATTAGGATGAGAAGAGCGCTGATAACATGCTGATGTTTTAATTGTTGCAGAGCAGTGTTTACACCAGGCCAAGGACTTTTCGGCTTCTCGCTCTGTCCTGCCAGCGAGCAGGCTGGGGGTGCAGCAGGAGCTGGGAGGGGACAGACCCAGGACAGCTGACCCAAACTGGCCAAAGGGGTATTCCATACCATCTGACGTCATGCTAAACAATATATAGGGGTGGCTGGCCGGGGTGGGGGGTCCGGCTGCTCGGGAATAGGCTGGGCATCGGTCAGCGGGTGGTGAGCAATTGCATTGTGCATCACTTGTTTTCTTACACATTATTATTGTTAATACTATTATCATTATCACTATTATTATTATTATTGTTATTATTATATTCCTTATATTCCTTATATTATTATATTCCTGTCTTAATAAACTGTCTTTATCTCAACTCACAGGCTTCACTTTCCCGTTTCTCTCCCCCATCCCAGAGAGGGAGGGGGGAGGGTGAGCGAACGGCTGTGTGGTGTTTAGCTGCCAGCCGGGTTAAACCACAACAATTTTCTTTTCTTTTCCTTTCTTTCTTTTCCTTCTTTTTATTTTCCTTTTTCTTTTCTTTTTCTTTTTTTTCTTTTTTTCTTCTTTTTTTTCTTCCTTGCCTTGCCTTTCCCTTTCCCTTTCCCTTTCCCTTTCCCTTTCCCTTTCCCTTTCCCTTTCCCTTTCCCTTTCCCTTTCCCTTTCCCTTTCCCTTTCCCTTTCCCTTTCCCTTTCCCTTTCCCTTTCCCTTTCCCTTCCCCTTCCCCTTCCCCTTCCCCTCCCCCTCCCCCTCCCCCTCCCCCTCCCCCTCCCCCTCCCCCTCCCCCCCCCCTCCCCTCCCCTCCCCTCCCCTCCCCTCCCCTCCCCTCCCCTCCCCTCCCCTCCCCTCCCCTCCCCTCCCCTCCCCTCCCCTCCCCTCCCCTCCCCTCCCCTCCCTTCCCTTCCCTTCCCTTCCCTTCCCTTCCCTTCCCTTCCCTTCCCTTCCCTTCCCTTCCCTTCCCTTCCCTTCCCTTCCCTTCCCTTCCCTTCCCTTCCCTTCCCTTCCCTTCCCTCCCCTCCCCTCCCCTCCCCTCCCCTCCCCTCCCCTCCCCTCCCCTCCCCTCCCCTCCCCTCCCCTCCCCTCCCCTCCCCTCCCCTCCCCTCCCCTCCCCTCCCCTCCCCTCCCCTCCCCTCCCCTTCCCCTTCCCCTTCCCCTTCCCCTTCCCCTTCCCCTTCCCCTTCCCCTTCCCCTTCCCCTTCCCCTTCCCCTTCCCCTTCCCCTCTTTTCCCCTCCCCTCCCCTCCCCCTCCCCCTCCCCCTCCCCCTCCCCCTCCCCCTCCCCCTCCCCCTCCCCCTCCCCCTCCCCCTCCCCCTCCCCCTCCCCCTCCCCCTCCCCCTCCCCCTTGAACCAGTGGGTCAAGGGAGGTGTTTGTACGTCCCTACTCTCTTCTTGTGAGACCCCCACCTGGAGTATTGTGTTCAGGTCTGTGGTCCCCAATATAAAAGAGACACGCACCTAATAGAGGAAGTCCACAAGGATGATCAAAGGGCTGGAGCACTTCTCCCGTGAAGATAGTTGAGGTTGTTCAGCCTGGAGAAGAGAATACAGGGGGAGACCTTATAGCAGCCTTTCATACCTAATGGGGGACTACAGGAAAGATGGGGAGGGACTTTTTGTCAGGAGATGTAATGATAGGACAAGAGCTAATGTCTTTAAACTAAAAGAGGGTAGGCATAGAGTAGGTATAAAGAAGAAATTCTTTACTCTGAGGGTGGTGAGGCACTGGAACAGGTTGCCCAGAGAAGATGTGGATGCCCCATCCCCAGAAGTGTTCAAGGCCAGGTTGGATGGGGCTTTGAGCAACCTGGTCTAGTGCAAGGTGTCCCTGCCCATGGCAAGGGGGTTGGAATTAAGAGATCTGGAAGATTCCTTCCAGCCCAGGCCATTTTTTGATTGTATGACTGTCAAAGGCAGAGTGGTGAACAAATCTTTCTATATAAACATTAAAAGTAGCACTGACCTACTGAGCTCCAATATCTTTCAAATTTTCAAACATTTCTTATACTACTGCGTAAGAAGTTTGTTTTTTTTTTCTTTCTTGGAAAGTGTTAGGGCTTGAAGAGCAAAATATAAACAGAGACTGAAACATAATATTATATAGGTTTTAATAACATTTACCAATCTTGTTTTTTATTCCCATGGGAATTTGAAAAACCAGATGGCTACTATAAACAGACAGCATATCAAATGTTAATGTACAAACATTTAGCCAGTCTATTAATCTGAATGCCGTTTGTAGGCAAGCATTATGAATTCAATTAAGACAATCCCTTTTGGAAAACACCATTATTTTCTTTCACTCAGCCATTTATAGAGATACTTCTGTCTCCCTGAATGGAAAGGAAGAGCGTTAAAAAAGAAGCTGTTAAGAGGCTGTCATTCTGGAACATGAATGGCAGCCAAATGTTGTCAGTATGTATATAAAAATTACTGGAAGTAGATTTGCTGGTGTTACAGGAACTGAATAGGTGTTATGTAAGCGAGAAGGTTGTTCAGCTCATCTTCTTCAACTGTCCACCTTTTTAATTTTTTGGGGATACAATTTGAGGTTGTCAAAACACATTTTATACAGATGGCATCTTAGAAATATACTTTCCACTAACCTCTCCTAGTCTGAAATTCAAATTGCATAACTTGCATTTTAAACTAACTTCCAACTTCTTCTGGATGACTTTTCTTTATTTTTCTCTTTGAATTGGTATTGAGATTTTTTTTTTTTTTTTTAATCCAGGCATGACTCTTCAATGAAGGTATTTGTAGTTAGTAATGAGTGTATTATTTCACAGCTTTTAAATCTCTAGGTAAATACATATCTCATGCCACTACACCAGCCAAAAATCATAAAACCTAAGAATTTTTTTTAAACCACATATAATAAAATGTCTGTCCACTGAAATAATAAAAACAAACAAACAAACAAAAGAATAATTTTCCATCCTTATTTTCCTTATCTGCTCAAAAAGTTATTTATTAAAGCTAAAAATAATAATAATAGTAAATTCCCAATCTAGGTAAAATGGTGTTTATTGAGACTTATGTAAAATAAAACAAAACAAAACAAAATTTCTCATGAAACCTTTTTCCCAGACAAACCTAGAATGGCACAGAAGCAAACAGAATGAAGGTCTTGGGCGATTAACATCTCATGTACACATTAATCCTTTGTATTTCTTCACATATGGTAAACTCAAGAATATCTCTTTTGAAGTTTTCGATTTCCTGTAATCTCAATAACCAGAAGTCCGTATTGCCCATCATGTAAAAACTTGAATGATGTCTTCTTCACCCCCACTACATAGTCTTTTGCTCTATATTTTCAACCACTCTTTTTGTTCTGAACCATAGTATCATTCATGAAATTGTATGTGTTCTACTCAGTCTACCTCCTTAGTCTTACGTACATATAACATTGTGTATATTCATTGAGTATGTGTTGATAAACCATAGCTTGAAATAGCTTCTAGTGTTACTTCTTGGTATTTAGTATTTTGAGAAGACTTGTAAAGAAAAAATGTATTTTTGTAGAATTTCTTACATAACTCTTTTTATATTCACTGTGTCTGCTAATTTAAGCAAATATTCCATCAAACATGACAGTCAAGTATATGCAGAAAAATAACCAAATTTTCAGTTGTCTTTTTGAAATGTGGCTTTATGGGTATTGAGGGAATTCTGCTCAGTTCAACTGAATAAATTGCTTTTATAATGTTAGTGGAATAAAATTCATTTTAGTACAAAGAGATTGAACAATTTCTTTGGAAAGGATTTTTGTCTCATGAGTAGTGATCCCTACCTTCCTTTGAGAAATACAGAGATTATATATCATACCAAAACAGTTATAACTACATTCCACATTTAGAAATTGATTCAACTATTCTTGAAATAGAACTAAGATCACACAAATCTATCATGTTTTTCAGCTAATATGTATGGTATTTCCAGTTCACAATTAAGGTGCTTAGCTGCACCCAGACTGTTTATTCACTAAATCTGAGTAAAACTGTCCAGGTGATAAGAGCCACCTAAGGACAGCCAGGCGTGTATGCACATACACCCAAGTGCACCCTTACAAACATGGCTTGCTGTAGCTATGCACAAAGAAATGGTTCTTGTGAAACTGGAGTATCATAGAATCACAGAATCATTAAGGTCCTAAAAGACCTTCAAGATCACTTAGTCCAACCATCAGGTTGTTTCATGAAAAGCCATATTAGGGCTTTCCTGTATAAACCCAATCCTGAGGCTTGGAGGCCATTGGTTCAGAGCTGCACTTAGGCAAACTTCTAACAGAGCTAAAGTTTTATCAGAGATAAAACTATGGAGGTGCAGGGCGGGAAGTCAAGTTTCAGAGAGTAGGAAATCATGTCATTATCATTTCCACTTTTCCATTGTACTTTCAAGAATTTTTCCCCAGTGCTTTCATATTAACCCCTTACTTTACCTCACAGTTTTAGTCTCTTCTTTCTCCCAGACTTACATCCTTCCTCCTTTCTTTTTTTGTCCTCACTCCTGTCACATTTATAAATATTTTTCTCTCTTCCTAACTGAATCTCATTTTCTATCCTAAGCAGGGAGTGGAAGGGTTGTGAAAGAAAGTCATTGTCATATTAACACAACATTTGAAGCTACAGAAATATATTTTATATATATACATTTCCTATACATGCTCTATCTTCCCTGATAAGCTGTAAGATATTTAAGACATTATTATTATTAAAATTGTCGAACACCAGTTTTCAGAACAAGTAGTATCACAAAACTTTACAGCTATTTTCCTCTTCTAAGAAACAATGTTTTATCAACTTGCATACATTTTTTAACTGTTTCTGGGGATAAGACTAGAGAAAGAGGCACAGATTTGTTCTTTAGAAAAGACATTATTATAATATTCTATCTGAGCATTTTACATACTCTTTTGGAGCTCTTAAATTTCTTGGTGAGATGTGAAGTTTGGATAATTATTATATAAAGACCAGCTTTTACCATATAAGCGTAATCTCAACATTCTTTCAGGCAGTTGTCTGTTTGTCTTTATCAATAATCAGATGCAAGCAATTAAAATTTCTGATGATTTTGCATACTCTGGGAATGCTACACATCTCTTAGCTTCTAAAGATGATCAGATTATTCACATAACAGCTCTACAAAGTAATCACAGAATCACAGAATGGGCAGGGTTGGAAGCTACCTGTGAAGATCATCTAGTCCAACCCCCTGCCAAGCAGGATCACCTAGAGCACATTGCACAGGATGACAGCCAGGCAGGTTTTGAGTATCTCCAGAGAAGGACACTCCACAACCTCTCTGGGCAACCTGTCCCAGTGCTGTGTCACCCTCACAGTAAAAAAGTGCCCCCTCATATTCAGTCGGAACTTCCTGTGCTTCAGTTCGTGCCCATTGCCTCTTGTCCTCTCGCTGGGCTCTATACTCTCGACACCCTCCCCTCAGATATTTATACACATTAACGACGTCTCCCCTCAGTCTTCTCTTTTCCAGGATAAACAAGCTTGGCTCTCTCAGTCTATCCTCATACAACAGGTCCTCTAGTCCTCTAAACAATTTCGTAGCCCTCCTCTGGACTCACTCCAGGAGGTCCATGTCCCTTTTGTACTGGGGAGCCCAGAACTGGACAAAAAACTCCAGATGTGGCCTAACTAGGGCTGAGTAGAGGAGGGGATCACCTCCCTTGACCTGCGGCAACATTATTCCAAATGCACCCAGGGATACCGTTGGCCTTCTTGGCCACAATGGCACATTGATGACTCATGGTCAGCCCGCTGTCCACCAGGACTCCCAGGTACCTCTCTGCAGAGCTGCTCTCCAAGCTGCTCTCCAAATCCCCCAGCCTGTACTGGTGCTTGGGGTTATTCCTCCCCCAAGTGCAGGACCCTGCACTTGCCTTTGTTGAACTTCCTGAGGTTCCTCTCAGCCTAACCCTCCAGCCTGTCAAGGTCCCTCTGAATGGCAGCAAAGCCCTCTGGGGTATCAGCCACTCCTCCAAGCCTTGAGTTGTCAGCAAATTTGCTGAGGGTACACTCCGTTCCATTGTCCAGGTTGCTGATGAATAAGTTGAACAGGACTGGACCCAGTACTGACCCCTGGGGTCACCGCTAGCTACAGGCCTCCAACTAGATTCTGCACCACTAAACACAACCCTCTGAGCTCTGCCATCCAGCCAATTGCCAATACACCTCACCGCCCACTGATCTAGGCCGCACTTCCTGAGCTTGTCTATGAGGATGTTATGGGAGATAGTGTTGAAAGCCTTGCTGAAGTCAAGGTAGACCACGTACACCACTCTGTCCTCATCTAAACAGCAAGTCATCCCACAAGAGAAGGCTATCAAATTGGTTAAGCATGATTTCTGATTTGTGAATCCATGCTGACTATTCCTGATCACCTTATCCTCCACATGCTTGAAGATAACCTCCAGGATGAGCTGTTCCATCACCTTTCCAGGGATGGAGGTGAATCTGACTGGCCTATAGTTGCCTGAGTCTTTCTTCTTGTCCCTTTTGAATACTGGTGTGATATTGGTTCTCTTCCAGCCCTCAGTCACCTCTCTTGTTCTCCACAACCTTTCAGAGATGATGGAGAGTGGCCTAGCAATAATGTCAGCTAGCTAGCTCAGTATCCATGGGTGCATTCCACTGGGGCCCATGGATTTCTGGATGTCAGTTATGCTTAGATGATCTCTGACCTGATCCTCGTCGACCTAGGGAAAGTCCTCCTTTCTCTGGACTTCCTCTCTTGTTTCCAGGGTCTGAGATTCCTGAAGGCTGATCTTTGCAGTAAAGACTGACACAAAAAGTCATTCAGCAACTCTGACTTCTCCATTTTGTTTATTACCAGGGCACCCGCCCCATTCAGCAGTGGGACGACATTTTCACCAGTCTTCCTTTTTCTACTGATGTATTTGAAGAAGCCCTTCTTGTTGTTCTTGACATCCCTTGCCAGATTTAATTCCAAATGGGCCTTGGCCTTCCTTGTCACATCCCTGCATTCTCTGACAGTGTCCCTATATTCCTCCCAAATGGCCTGTCCTTTTTTCCACTTGCTGTAAACTTCCTTCTTCTGTCTGAGCTACACTAGGAGCTCCCTGTTCATCCATGTAGGACTCCTGCCCGCTTTGCTTGCCTTCTTACTCATAGGAATGCACTGATCTTAAGCATAGAGGAAGTGATACTTGAATACTGACCAGCTGTCTGAGACTTCCCTTCCTTCCAGGGCCCTCACCCATGGAATTCTTCTAAGTAGATCCTTGAAGAAGACAGTTTTGATCTCCTGAAGTCTAGGGTTGCAATCCTACTTTTTGCCCTGCTTTCTCCTCACAAGATCCTTAACTCCATCAAGTCATGGTCACTGCAGCCAAGGCTGCCCCCAACCCTCACATCTCCAGCTACTCCTTCCTCATTTGTTAATGCAAAGTCCAGCAGCACACCTCTCGTTGTTGGCTTCTCCACCACTTGTGTCAAAAAGTTGTCATCAGTGTACTGCAGGAACCTCCTGTACTGTTTGTGCCTATCTGTGTGGTCTTCCCAGCAGATATCAGGGTTGCTCAAGTCCCCCATGAGAACCAGGGCTTGTGACTGAGAGGCTACTGCAAGCTGTCTGAAGAAGGCTTCATCTACTTTCTCTTCCTGATTAGGTGACTTGTAGCAAACACCCACAACAGTGTCAGCCATGGTAGCCTGCCCTTTAATCCTTACCCATAAGCTCTTATCTCACTCGTCGTTCACCTCTGGGCAGAGTTCCATGCATTCCAGTTGCTTTCTCACATAAAAAGCAACTCCACCATCTCGCCTTTCTGGCCGGTCTTTTCTATAAAGCACATAGCCTTCCATGAAGCATTCCAGTCATGCAAGGAATCCCACCATGTCTCTGTGACTGCAATGAGATCATAGTCCTGTGACTGAACACAGAATTCATTAATTCTGATCTATTGAAACCAAGTGGAAGTTTTCATGTAGTGTTGGTTCCATGTTGACCTGAAATAAATTCAATCCCACACTGGAAACAGTGCACAAAAGCTGTCTTCCAGCATGCTGCTGCTTGATGTTCCTATCTGCTTAATATGCTGAGGAGTCAGGCAGCACAGTAGGGAAAGAAAAGTTTGTAGAAGGTATGTTTTAAAATATGAAGAAGGAATAGGAACCCAGTTACAGAAGGATAAGAGGGTTGAAAGTATTTGGGCTAAAAGGCTGGCTTATGTCATTTTTGTGCAACTGAACATGAGAGCATCAGACACAAATGACATAATTTTCTAGAATACAGAATGAGGATGAGGTGTCAAAAGGAAGCACAGGACTCAAATATTTAGAAAAGTAAACTGGAACAAATGTCTAAAGTAATAAAAGCAGTGACCAGGGTAATAAATCACAATAGAACTGAGGAGCCTAGAATTAGGAAGAGTACAGCCTGGAGAAGAGAAGGCTCCAGGTAAACCTTCTATTGGCCTTCCAGTACTTAAACGGGGCCTACAGGCAAGCTGGGAAAGGACTCTTTTTCAGGGGGCGTAGTGATACGACAAGGAGTAATGTATTTAAACTTAAAAAGGGTAGATTTAGATTAGATATTTTGAAGAAATTCTTTATTATGAGTGCGATGAGGCACTGCACTAGGTTGCCCAGAGAAGCTGTGGATGCTTCATCCTTGGAAGTGTTTAAGGCCAGGTTGGATGAGGCTTTGAGCAACCTGGTGTAGAGGAAGGTGTTCCTGCCCATGGCAAGGGGGTTGGAACTAAGTGATCGTTGATTCCTTCCAACCCAGACCATTCTATGATTCTGTGATTCTAAAACAAGAAGACAGCAGTATTTGTAGTATTACGTGCTGGAATCTAGGACTTGGAAAAGGAGACTGGTGCTTCTTTATGAAACAGAAAAGAAATAGGACAAGAAACAATGCACAATTAAGAGAAGATTGGGAAAAATACAAGTTGGAGATAAGAAAAGTTGGGAGACGAGCAAAATAAATGGAAGACGTAAGAGCCAACTCATCAGACTCGAAGAGGAAGAATCTGGATTTCCACACATTATTGAGACTACTCTCTAGTAAGACTGCAAGTCTTTCTCTCATGTAATGTGGAAGTACCATGAATTTCTGGTAGATTTGTTAGTGAGGTGAAGTTTTTATATGGCTCTTTCTGGGAACGTAGATGATGAGATCAGGATTAAATACCATAGTTGACCTGGACTGGATTTTGTCATTCCCATAGTTAATTACTGGTTTAGTGCAAATATTAGATGTCATTTTATTGACAGTGATCTGCAGAGCTAAATTCTTTGATCATGCTTACTACTATTAACTGTATACTGACAGTATAATGTTAACAGTTTTTACAGTAAGAAGAAAATTGCACTTCATTGAGGTCCACATGGTTCTTTGAGATAGAATGACAAATTGTATTAGCTTTAAACTGGGGGAATATATTTGCAGAAAGGCTAACATCAACATTTTCAAATGCCTAATGTTTTGGGAAAATAATACTATGTTACTAAAATGTGTGATATTTAGTATTTAATCTTAAACTGTTAATTAAACATTTGCATTAATTTTTTGCATAATTAAATTAATAAAGAATAAGCTGGAACATCTTTTTAACGAAGAAAGTTGCTCAAAAATGTACTATACCTTAGAGGTATAGGCAAACAGTTCTCAGCTATTCCTACTGCATACCTAAACAGAAGAATTCAATCTTTAAATAGGAAAAAAAAAATCCAAACAAACTGATATCTTGTTCTTTGGTTCAAACAATTTTTTTTTACAAAAGTATTTATTTTTGTACTTTTCTGTTTCCTTGGCAGCTGGATGTTAATTTCTGATCTATGTGATATGACATCTTACACAGTACTACATGGAATCAGATTCCTTTTTTCAGAATGTGAAATTCTACCGAGAGAATACATTGCTATTTTTTCTTTGCTAGGCATACTGTGGCCTTTCAAGAATCCCTGCAGCAACGTGCTGATGATGTACAGAACTGTGTATGAATCTTTTCCTTGTACCTTGTCCCAGAATATATGGCACAAATGACTACTATGCTGATTCATGTACTCTTTAACTCTATGACAGCTTAAAAATCTTGTCAAGACAAGAAGCATATGAAACTAAACCCTTTTCTTTTGTATTTTTTCCGACCAATCCTTTTCTTTTAAAAGCAAGAGAGAAATGATGGGGAGCAGGGAGCGGGGAAGATTAAGCTCAGAATTTGGCTGTTATTAAGGTCTCCTCAGACAAAAGTAAAAGAACTCCAACAGTGTTGCAGTACTTATCTCTTTATTTACATCTCCTTATTTAAAATGTATGAAACTATTTAAAAAGTAAGAAACTAGAAAACACTTTTTCTGAACTTTCCACATAATATCTAGGATTATATAGATTATATATGTTTAATAGAGAATTAATCTCTTACTGAAGCAGCTACTGTTATGAATGTACCTTTCAACTGTTCAGCTAGCATTTAAAAATTACATATATGTTGGAGAAAACTTGTGGGAGAAGTATCATCATTTGAACTATGAACTTTATCTTTTACCCCAGAAAGATTTTATTACATGAATAAGAAGCAGTCTATCCTCATGTGATTCATTATTTTGTGTTTTATTGATCTGACACATCATAAGGTATCAGAAAATTATTTTTTAGTGTGTGTGACAGGTACTGAGATAACATTTTGTAAAACATTCTCAATTAAATGCCTACTCAAAACATACTGTTTATTCTTAAAAAAGTGCAGGACCAAATCTTGGGTCTGTTATTGGTAGTAGAGATCCAGCTAATTCTTCCAAGTTCCAAATTTTTTGGTATTATCTTTATGTTCTGACTATCGTTTCTATTATCTTTTTTTTTTTTTTGGTGTTATCTTTATGTTCTGATAGGTCAAACATACCTGTTGTCCCTCCTTTGCAGACCACCCAGTTCTGTTCCTTTCTACATACTGTGCCCATCTTCTATTCAATTGTATTCAGTGGCTCAAGACAGAATTGTTAGGTCTTGCATTTTGAGCTGAAGACTTGCACAGCTGCTTCATACAAGAAGATGAACAGCAAAAGGGTTTAACTAAAATAACATAAAATTTAAAAAAGGGAGAAAAAAAGACCTAACATTATTTGTTTTGGTTTTGTGATGTTATCATCCTGTACAGGACAAAATCATCTCACAGAAATAAATCTGTTTCTCCTTGTAGAATCTTGTGAGAAAATGGTAAAATTATCTTAATCTAGAAATTCAGGATTTGACAGATTAAATTATAAATACAACAATTTCTTATCTGGTACTAGGTATTTATTCTATTACCTCTTTGTTACCCTCCACTTGCAGTCTCTTCTTCTTTAGACACTTTGAAATAAGCAGCAACTGTCTCACAGACATAAAATGAATACAAAATAGAAAGGATGTATGGCAAATAAGAAGCCTTTGATCCACTGTAAACTCCTTACAAACACCTGCAGAGGTGAAAGTTTTTTGTGATAATTCAGACATATCTATAGCTATCAAACCTGCCCATTGGACGGGATGGCAGTACTGAATAAATGCAGATGGTTCTTGGTTTGCAATGTGTGACCTGCATTAAGTGATTTGTACTTTGCTTTGTCGTAATTCAAATAAATGTGAGGAAAACCTACTACAGTATTGAATTCTCCGGAGTCTCCTATTTACTTCACCTCAATCATTGGTCTGTTTTTCATCTGCCAACACATATCAGACGGAAACTCCATTCAGTTTGTTCAGTGGAGAAAATCAAATTTACATATTTACAAATAATTGCATTTGAACAGGAGAGGAGCATGGGGAATGTATATGAATCTAATTATTGTCCATTCAATCCATCAAACTAGTGAAAGGAACACTGCTTAAAAATAATTCTCAGAAATTCCATCAACAGTAGCTGCTGCAAAAATACTTCATTTTTGTAATCACCTTTCATAAACATTGGCTTGCTAAAGGAAGGAAATAGATAAATAAAAGTTGAAGTAAAATAAATTATAAAATAAAGAAATTTATTTCTGAAAGAAATATCAAATGTTTGAAAATGAATATCTTTGGCCAGTCTCTGGATTAAATCTTTTCTCTAAATCAATTAATTTTTAAAGTTTTGTTTGTCTTTGTTTCTAAACCACAGGTTATATTTGTATCATTTTTTTCTTTCCACTTACAATTATTCCTCCTAGTATAGGAATAGTATAGTTCCTTACACGTCAGCTTCTCAGCAAGCAGGATAACTAATGTATATGGCCATTCAGATTGGTTCTGTTAAGTATTTATATTGGTATGATATAAAAAGTGACAAATCAAACTCTGTATCATTTACAAGATATATACTTAAGGGTTTTAGATCCTTACTGCAGTGGAAAGTCAAATGAAATTTGCTCCCATGCTTTAATTTAAAGATGAATTGCCACTTTAATTTCTTAATAGTGTTTCTAGAATCACATTTTATGATAATTCACTGTCAGAAGAGCAGTATATCTTGATTTTATAAATACTGTATTCTTGTTGTGTAAAACAAAAAACAGGGATTTATATTCTCCTCGTTTGTTGCTTAGCAAATAAAGCATGAAGCCATTAGCATTTTGGAAATTCCAGCTATTACAGAACTCTAAAACTCAGGGGTAAGAGCTACTGTAAGTCCATTTAATTTCTCTTTGATTTTTGCTACAGGTACAAATTATTACAGCTCAAGGTTTGAGTCCTTATTTCTGAATGCCCTGGTTCCAATATATATAAATTAATGAATAAACAATCTCCTAAAACATTAGAATGAATATTATCATTAACAACTCTGTCTCAAACACATTGAACATTCCTATATGACAATAAGCTCTTCTGTGCAAGATTCTCTCTACCCTCCATAAGTCAGAAAAACACAGATCCATCTCCTACAGAAGAAAATGCATTATGAAAGACCCCATCCTAAGCAAAGTAAATTTATTTCACTTCCTTCTGGCTTCTGTAAGTTTATAGCCATAAGCAAGAACCTAAACCAAAGCAAAATAAGTCTGCTACTTTTCAGGGCAGTGATGAGGAAACAAAAAGTCTTACAGATGAAAAATACTGGCTTGCCTACCACAGCAATGAAGGTAGTATGATAATAATTTCTTTAATTTCTTTTTTTTTTTTTTTAATATGGAACTTTTATTATGAAGATATTTCTAAATTCAGTTACACATAGGCTATGATTTCCATTATCTAATACACAATGTATTTATATGCATCTCAACAGTAATAATTCACATATGTTGCATCCATAGTAGAATGTAAGAATGTAATTGAATGGCTGCACTTCTGGATTAGTCAAAGAAAAAGTTTAATATATAATAATAATAAATGTGACTGCAGAGCTAGTAGGAAATTTTCTCCTTTCTTTCCTTCTTTCCATCTTTCCTTCTTTCTTTCTTTCTTTCTTTCCTTCCTTCCTTCCTTCCTTCCTTCCCTCTTTCCCTCTTTCCCTTTCTCTTTCTTTCTCTTTCTCTTTCTCTTTCCTTCTTTCTTTCTTTCTTTCTTTCTCTTTCCTTCTTTCTTTCTCTTTCCTTCCTTCCTTCCTTCCTTCCTTCCTTCCTTCCTTCCTTCCTTCCTTCCTTCCTTCCTTCCTTCCTTCCTTCCTTCCTTCCTTCCTTCCCTCCCTCCCTCCTTCCCTCCTTCCCTCCTTCCTTCCTTCCTTCTTCCCTCCCTCCCTTTTTCTTTCTTTTCTTTCTTTTCTTTTTTCCTTTATTTCCCCAAAATATCTTTTTTTTTTTTTTAATTTTATTTTCTATTTCTGCAAGATTTTTTACAGTAATAGGTTTCTATTCCAATTAGAGGCTGGGTTCTTCCATGCCTGGAACTTTCACCCTCCCATGTGTGGAATGGGAATTCTGAGTTTTGACCAGCTCTAATAAGGGGAGTGGATAAGTCAGTATTATTCCTGAGCTTTCTTTCTACATGTTCTCATACCACATTAGTACTCTTTGGGAAAGGAAACTGATGGAGAAAAAGGTTGAGTTAAACAGTCCTACTAAGCAAACAAAGAGAAAGGCAAAGACAGGGACATGGAATTCTTAACTTATTCCTAACTTGCAGCTGTGTAGTGCTATTATTAGGGAAGAATGAATGAAACAAAAACTAGATAAGATAAACACAGACTGACTGTCTGGGATAGAGGAAAAGGTATAACTTCTTACAGGCCCCTAGAAATACAGAAACATTATCTACAATTTACTTCCATTTCAGGAAAATCATTTATTTTAATTAAACTTAGAGTTTACAATACACTGTATCTTTTTTGTTCTTTTGGACAAGCAAACAAATTAAAATACTTATCGATAAATCCTATGCCAGCTAGTCATTAACAGTCTGCAAACACTATTGCAGTTTTGTTCACATACAGATACAAACTCATTAGTGCTTAAACCTACCTGCAAATCATTAGTCATATCCTCATCGTTTCATTACTAAAGTGATGAATCAAAGGAGTGGAAGGAGTTTTCAAAAGCTAGAAATCATTCATGTTTAAGAGCTACATCATATGTTATGATAACATCAGATGGTAGCCCAAGTGGCATCAGACTTTTACATCTTAACTGAAAGTAAACAAACAAACAAAATCCCACAGACTTCTTCTATTTATAGCTGCAAAACCCGTATAAACATATTCAGGGCCTCATTTTATATTTAGGTATAACCACTAGGGTCATCTCCTTCGATATCAGCTCTAGAATCCTTCAGATGCTGCTTACAGTCTCTAGCTTTTCCAGTTGTCTATTTTCCATCAACTTTGCAAGAGCAGCAGCTGTGTCATCAGTAGCCAGTTGGATATGAAAATTTCTGTACCTTTTTGGCATCCCATAGATACCAAATGTGTCTTAGAGAGTCACCACAGAGTTTGTTCATTTTGTTCTTACTGTGATTCTACATGTGATTTCAAGTGATAAATGATAAGTAAGTGTGTGCAGCAATATTCCTAAAAAGGGATCAAGTTCTTAAAAAGAGAATATCCAAGGAATGTGTAGGGACTGTTCAGATATTAGAATGTAAACATTTGCTCTGTTTGATAAAATTTCTCATATTATTTTATGGAAAATATGATTTCTTTAATAACATAAAAAATCTACTTCTACATTTGCAATGAAAAAAATAATAATTATTCCACAGAAATATAATTTTGTTATTATAGATTTTTGATTTATCACTCTGATTTGTAAGAAAAGAACATTAAGCTTTGAAATACAGAATTTATGATGAACACGAATTCTTATTGCTACTCATTTTTTCCTTATTTTCTTTATCAACACTGAACTTAGTGTCCCACTTTGACATTAAATGTATCTAAGTGATCAGCTGGCCTACCAAAAGAATTGTTTAACTTCACAGCCAGCCAGCAAGAAGGACCAGAAATCTGATCTGTTAGACTTTGTTCCTTTGAGGAAAGCTGTACTGGGTCTGGCTGGGATGTTAACTTTCCCTGCAGCAGCCCATACAGTGGTAGGAAGATGCATTCAGGCAAATAATCAGGTAAAGATGACTTTAGGCTTCTGCACTCCCTGAAGAAGTCCCAGGA
This sequence comes from Anser cygnoides, assembly GCF_040182565.1. Taxonomy (NCBI): domain Eukaryota; kingdom Metazoa; phylum Chordata; class Aves; order Anseriformes; family Anatidae; genus Anser; species Anser cygnoides. The sequence goes on from NC_089912.1 coordinate 24,298,687, forward strand.
AGGAAAGAAGCTGAGGAAGAATTGCTTACAAAGTTTCACAGAAGCTGGTATTTAAAGAGTGCACAAATATTGAACAGAAAACCTTGAAAACATTCATCCTACCTCTGGTAAAACAGTGTGTTACCTAAATTGTAAGGTATTATGACAGTCAATATGTGAGCATAGGACAAAGAGCATTTCATAAAAATATAATAAGTCGAAAATATAAAAGAATTTCGAATACAGAATGTGAGCAGGTCTCAGCTCAAAGCTGAAGGCTTCTGAAAGAGATACAGCCCATGAAAAATACCAAATCTTGCTGCTTAAAGCTTTCTGGATGTCATTTATGTAAAAATAACTTATGTGTTCCAAGTAGCAGGGAAAGCTTGAGGACAGGCCTAAAAGCGCTCAGATTCACTGCTTTCATAGTATAGACTCACTTCTGGAATTGTTTGTTTTGCTCTGTAAAAGACTACCTTGTAAACTTTTTCTGAAATTCAGTAAATTAACTGTATTTATAACAGGCTTCTGCAGCAATACAGTTGGATGACTATACTCCAATCCTCTCTAGTCCTTCAGTAGCATTCTCCATTCCTCCCAAACCTTCCTTCAGTCTCATGGTCATCTATTTACCTTCTATTTAAAATTTCTACTAAAAATAAATCTTTACTCCTTGGTCCAAAGATGAAGAACTTTCCTCAGCAGATTCTTGCATCTGAGGGAGAAGCAGAAGTCTTCCCAGAATGTAAAAGATCCTCCATCAACAGAACACCTCCCTGCCAAAATGTTTTCTCAGGGGCTAAACTCAGGCTACCATTGTATCTTCCAGATAGCTGAATGTCTCCCATATGCTGCTAAGCAAACTCGCCAGAGCTGCACTGATGGAGTCCTCCACAGAAATCACTCCACAGAGATTACACCTCCCACACCATCTAAGTACACCTGATATTACAGTATGCAAGCTGCTTCCAACAATAAATCATAGTCAAAGACTCTCTGGGCTTGATTCTGTTCCTTTATAATTGCATTCTCCAAGGACATTGGCTTTTATAGAAATTTTATATGCTTTGTTTTCTTATCAAAAGGAATTGTTCAAATGTTTAAGTTAGGTGGAATGTACTATTGCAAGGTAAAGTAGAGATTAGTAAGTTGAAATTCAGTAATTTATACATAGGAGAAAATGGGATGCGGTTTAAAGCACAGAGTATTTTTAGCAAATTCATCATAGGAATTTAAAAAATTGGCCAAATATTATTTTCAAGATCACCAATTTCTACCAATTTTCATCCAAAAGACTGCTTTCTTGTAAATAAAATAAAATTTGATATTTAAAAAAAATATTGTCAACAGACATTTTATTAAAAAATAAAATAAAATAAAATAAAATAGCAGTACTACAAGTTCATTATTAAACTAAGCACACATAGTGAGGAAACATAATCTTAATTTCTGTCCTATGCATGAATATAAAGCTGTTTAAAACTATAGAACCATATCCTATTTTTCTTCAGTACTCCCTTCAAAATACAAATAGAAAAAAAGATATAAATCTAGGGATGGTGCCCAGAAGGAAAAATATCTAAATGTAATGAGAGCAGTGGATATAGAACATATTGCATTGTTTGTACAAGGTTCTTGTTAGTAAATTTGCCATATATATTCTTTTTCTCATATAAAGAACTTTAGTCTTCTACTTCTTTATTCTCTTGCTATAAAAAGGAAGGTAATTTTTACATACTCTCATCTGTATAAGGATGAAACTGAAAGATAGATTGAGTTTCTGAACTTAAAAACAATGCCAAAAATCCAGTGTTCAGAGGAGAAAGGAAAATAAATGCTCAAGCAAACAAAAGAAGATTCAGCTGACTTAGTGAGACCAAACTCCTACAGTAATAGAGTTATGGTAAATCCAGGTATGTTGAGCCTTTCAAAACCCACTGCCAAGCTAGACTAAGCATTTTCATGAAAAACCTCCTTTTTCTTTTTCTTTTTTTTTTTTTGTATAAAACCAGCAGCTTTATAGTTTCCTTTAAGCACAGTAATAATCTGCAAATCAATAACATTAGTTCTATCATTCAGTGAATGCACCCTCATTTTAAGTGAAGTATGAACATCACAGATGTTAATTGAGGATCTTAATTTCCTGTAGTTCTCTGAAGGCAAGAATATCAAAAAGGGCCTCTGGTTCTAGCTAACGTTTCCAATGACAGTTTATTTGTATCCTTTGGAGAAGTAGGTGTGCGCTTTTAGTACTTAATTACCCTTATAAATCACAGCAGCTCTCTAGGAAACTAAGGAATGAGGATACATCAGGCTCTTTTTAGATTTGCTTCTCTAGCTATACACATTTCCAGCATTTTCAGAAAATACCCAGGACTTTCTCACTATTTTCTCCAACATTTCCCTCATCAGTAGCTATTAGGGCCTAGCTGAGATGGTTGTCAAATTGAGTTATTTATTAATATTGAACATAACTGGCTCGAAGTGACAAAATCTGCATATTTTACAAAACAATTTCTATTTAAGAAGAATATGTCTAAGTTGCAGCAGTAACTTAAATGATCAGCACATGATCTGAGAATTCAAAATACCAAAGTCCATACCCTACTTTGTGAGACATGGTCATTTAAAGGGACATTCTCTGAAGTGCTTGTGTATTAGAGTCATGTATCATTCTGTAGCTCTTTTCTAATCAGCCATGGGAAAACTTGTCCTCGACAAAAATTTGTCCTGAGCTTCTGGACAAGCAATGAGGTTTACAATAGGCAACAGAAAAATATAAAGCACTCACCTTTAATAGAAGTCCTGGACAATTACCAGAAAGCTTCAAATAGAGGGAGGCAGTGCTAAACTGCTCAGTCCTCAAGGCAAAGACGTTGGTCCCAAGCCTCCCAGTTCACAGAAATCACAGATGCTGGAACAGAACAGGTGGTTTAGCATGTCTTAGGTGATAAGCCAGCCTGAGGCTAGATACTTCTCAGGATAAAGCAAATCACTTAACCACAACTTAGTTGAGGAGGTTTTACTTGTCATTTGGGACATATTTAACAGCAACAGCAATGCAAAGGGTAATTCTACAATGAAGAACACCACATTGCCATAATATAAATAGACAAAAAATTTGTATTGCCAAAATAAAAGCAGGAAAAAAACAGCAGTTTCTTTTCATGTTTATAACTTACAGCTAAAATCTCAGTCCAAGTACATAAACAAGTAAAGAGGTTGAGCATAAGAAGAATAATTGTAAACTAAAATATTTTATTCTTAGCTGCAAAAGAAGCCTCCCATAATTTTTTCTACAGCCTCACTGTTACAATGACCTAGCTGGGTATTACATGCAGAAAGACTGAATGGTTGCTTGGTGGATCTGAAAAATGACCAAGTCTGCCCCTCTCACTGTATTCATTTTCCAAAAGTATTCAGATCTTATTAAGATTGCTGTATTTTCTCTTTTCCTGCAGACAGTAATGACATTAGTTTTGCTGCAAAATAAAGTGTCTGGTCTCTGGTTTATTGTCCAGCAGAATCCAGACCAAAAAAAGAAAAAAAAAAAAAAAGGTTTGCTGATAAATGTGTAAAATATCTGAATGGGAGGATATCTACATAATTAATATATTATTGTCATTCAAAGCAGCAGGGTATTTATAGCATTCTAGAAAAACAAATATACACAAGACAGAAGACAGAAAGACAATGTTACAGCTGTAATACTTCAAATGATATAAAGAAACCAAATAATTCACCATATTGGAGAAAAAAGTTCTTGGTAGGAGTTAAAATAACTGCTAAGGAAAGGAGCAGTGGCTATTGCTTTGTGATCTTGAAAGAAAAATAAAATAAACATTCTTAAGTGATAAATCTTGAATATACTGTAGGAACAAAGCCCAGGACTTAACCAGCTTTGATAACTTTTTTTTTCTTTTTTTTTTCTTTTTTTTTTTTTTTCTGTAGGTTCTTAAGAGCCAGAAGTTCATACTTCTGAGATTGTGTATGAAGTATTATGTAGCTGAGTATAATAAATTCCATATGAAAGTGTGATTTAGGAACATTTTTCACACTTCATAATCAAGTGGTTATTAGTTACAGCTCCTGCAAATTCTGTTTACACCTTAGCATTAGCACTTTCTCTGAGAAACTGTTTTATACACAATTAACTGAATGTTTAATTATATTTGCACTGCAGTTCAGCGATGTAACTGCAGAAAGCCTATGCCAGCTTTGAGAGAGATACTAAAGTCTATAAACAACCTGTGCATGCTGATACAGCACATACAATGTTCATTTACACTGCAACATCCAGTAAATATGATTGTTGCTATTACTGTATCTACATCTCCTTTGATTCCTCAAATAACATAAAATATTTATTCAGTTCTGCCTGGAAAATCACAAAAACGTCTAAATGCCAAAGGAGATGTAGGAGCCAATATCAATTTTCAAACGTAGATACTTAAAAATGGAAATGTGAATGTAGATTTTGGAAATGAAACAGTTTTGAAGCAGTAATTCCTTCTGAGAATTAAATATTAAGTAATAGGGATTATATGCATAATATTGGTTATTATGCTTTACTTCACTATGTTGGAGAAACTTTTTAATTCTTATCAAAATTAGGATAAATCAGAGCATCCCGCAATGAAAAACACTTAGAATAAATTATTGAGAGTGGCTAGCTAAATAAGCTTATTCTTGTGGTAATTATTGTAATTTCTTTTTGTGATGAATACATAAATGTAGATAGGTACATATGCATATTCTTAAAAGTTCCCTAACTATTAAATGCTTCAATATATATAAAAAAATCTTCACATAATTAATTAAGAATAAAGATATAAAAGCCTAAGGTCTCTTAAAATACTGTATCTGAGAAAGGAGTTATTATTTTTGAAGTTTCTTTTACAAGATAGAAAACTGAATCAATGTTTTTTCTCTGTTGGCACAAGACAAAAATGCACTTGTTCTTCTACGTATTTTGAAAATTAATTTCAAGTGAGTAACATTTCTCTTTCTTAAGTATAACTTTTGATAAGTGTGTTGTAAACAATTCATTATCAGCATTGCTACTGCCTTGACAATTTAGTTGTAATATTTTTATGCATAATAAAAAAGACAATATTAATTATTTAATAATTAAATAATTATACTAATAAATTTAATCCTCTAAGCTAGAGTCAAAACTAGTTCTGTGTGTGTTATGATATATGTGAAGATAAATAATAAATAGATCATCATATCCAAGATCTTTACATTAAAGGTTCCCAGTTGAGACAATACACCAAATATTCAAAATATGTTTATTATTTCAAAAACTAATAAAAGAAATCAGTATGCAATACAAATTAGCCCTATTAACATAAAACTGTGAAGGCACAAGTCTCAAAAAAAAAATTAAATTAAATAAAAAAGTCTCCCTTAGTAATCCTTAACATGCACTCAGAACAAATAGTATTGTTTTTAGCTGTATGGAAAGCTATAGGCAGATCTGTTATTGCTGAGTAGGCTAATAATAATAATAATAATATAGTTACATTTTCATCTAAATTATGATCCTCTGCAGTTGGAGATGATAAGAATGAAAAAACAATTCAAAAATTTGAGTTTCCCCTATATTTGTAATGAGTTTTAAATCCATGAATCAAAGGCATTACATATGACTACAAAGTTACAAGGCAGAATCTAAAATAAAAAATACTGGTTTGCTTGTGTACAGAGAATACTGCTATAGTAACCTATGAGAGTGATCTGGTCCCTAGGCAAATTCATTGTTATGTTGTCAGATTTCTTACCAAGTTGCTTCAAACATTTCATAGGAAGGAATCTTACCTGCAAGCCTATTCTGACTTTTACATCTGAGCTATTTAATTCGCATGAAAACGATAAAAAAGAACACTACATTAATGGATAGGAATAACATGAAAGAAAGTCTCAACCAACTTTACTATTTAGACATTTTAAATTAAACAGTGTTGAATACAAGGTCCAGAATATAGAATATAAGCATTCTTACATAGGGATCTCACGGCTGGAATGTTGCAAAGAGGAATGTAATCCATCACATATTTAAAAATAAATAATTTAGAAATGGAACTACTAACAGGCCCGATCTTGTGAACCTGTAAAACTGTAGTTCAGTAGTTTGGAAAAAATATACAAAAAAAAAATAAAAAAATCAGGGCAGGCCTCTGTGAGCAGAGCCTGGCAGCTGACCCATGTCAGATCAGAGCTAGCTCCAGCCAGCTCCAAAGGGACCTGCTGCTGGCCAGAGCTGCGCCAGGGAGCGACGCCGGTTGGGCCTCTGGGACAGCAGATTTTAGAAAGGGGAAAAACTGCTGTGCAACAGCAGCTGGAAGAGAGGGGTGAGAAATGTGAGAGAAACAGCCCAGCAGCCTCCCAGGCCAGTGCAGCAGGAGGGCAAGAGGTGCTCCAGGCACGCAGCAGCAGTTCCCCTGTAGCCTATGGGGAGGCCCCTGGTGGAGCAGGCTGTCCCCCTGCAGCCCATGGGTCCCACACGGAGCAGATCTCCACGCTGCAGCCCCCCCGTGGAGGAGCCCCCGGTGGAGCAGGTGGATGTGGCCTGGAGGAGGCTGCGGCCCATGGAGAGCCCCCGCAGGAGCAGGCCCCGGGCCGGAGCTGCAGCCCGTGGAGAGGAGCCCACGCAGGAGCAGGGGGTCTGGGGGGAGCCGCCGCCCGTGGGGGACCCGTGCTGGAGCAGTTTGCTCCTGGGGGATGGATGGACCCCGTGGTACGGAGCCGTGTGGGAGCTGTTCTTGAAGAGCTGCTGCCTGTGGGCAGCCCCCGCAGGATCAGTTCGGGAAGGACGGCATCCCGTGGGAGGGACCCCACGGGGAGCAGGGGCAGGGAGTGACTGTGAAGGAGCGGTGGAGATGAAGCGCCATGGACTGACTGCAGCCCCCATTCCGCTGCACTGCTCACGGGGAGGAGGTAGAAAAGGGTGGATGGGGTGGAAAGTGTTTTTAGTTTGATTTTAGTTTCTCACTGCTCTATTCTGCTAGCGATAGGCAATAAATTATATTAATCTCCCTATAACGAGTCTTTTTTGCCTGTGACAATAATTGTTGTCTCCCTGTCCTTATACCACCCTTGAGCCCATTTCATCATACTTTCTCCCATTTTCTTTGAGGAGGGGGAGTGCAAGAGCAGTTGTGGTGGAGTTCAGCTGAACAGAAGGCTAAACAGCATATGAATCTTCTGGAACAGATACAACACCCAAATCTGACGCTGCATTTTCCAGGGGCACCACCAACACTTCAGGCTATTTACCCAGAGATTTTCCTGTTCATCCACTTTTTGATGATTTTTTTTTTTCATTTGGGTTATTTTATTTATATTTACTCATCCAACTCTTCCAGCTCAGGAGAACACCTGTTACCCCTGTTTGATGAAATCCCGTCTCACAGTTTATGCCCATATGTATCTTAGAGTGATTGACTCACATCTTTAGTGTAAATCAATCAAAGGTAAATTTTTGTTGCAGTTGTTAAATAAATGCTTAGGTCTAGACAAAAATAATCTAGAGGTGTAGCTTTTGGGTACATTGCAATACTGCTGATCAACATTTGCAGCACTGTTTCATTCCACTTCTTATATCAGCATTTGTACAGCTCATTGCTAGTTCCTACTGTGCGTGAGGTTTTTCTACTAAGAAGCTAAGCTTCTGGACTATATGAATCTACTGTAATTCTATTGATTGTAATTAAGACACATTAATTTATCGTATTTTGCTTTTCCTAACTTCTGTGTTTGTTTCAAAATCTGTTAAATAATGTCTATAACAATAATTACAATCTACAAACAGTAGTACACAATACCTTCCTGTGGGAATCTAAAAGTTGTTTTCTTATTGAATAATCTACTTCTAAGGTAGGAAGACAAAACAACGCACTGAGATTTCATATAGATTCAAGACTTCTGCAGTCTATTCTGATGAAATTGCAAATAATTTTGGAACTTAAATATTTATGTAGCTAACAGGTCGGAACAGGTGATTCTCCCTTCTACTCCGCTTTTGTGAGAAACCACTTGGAGTACAGCATCCAGCTCTTGGGACTGTAGCATGTGAAGGTTATGGACTTGTTCGAGTAGGTCCAGAGGAGGGTCACAAAGGGCTGGAGAACGCCTCTTATGAAGAAAGGCAGAGAAAGTTGTGTTTATTTTGCCTAGGGAAGAAACATCTCTGGGGAGACCTTATAGAAGCCTTCAAATATATAAAGAGGGCTAACAGGAAAGGTAGGGAGAGACACTTTATCAGGGAGTATAATGACAGGACAAAGGGTAATGATTTTAAACTGAAAAAGGATGGGGTTAGGTTAGATAGATGTAAGAAAGCAATTCTTCACTATGAGGGTGGTGAAGCACTGGAACAGGTTGCTCAAAGAAGTCATGGATGCCCCATTCCTGGAAGCGTTCAAGGCCAGGTTGGATGGGGCTTTGAGGAAGCCGATCTAGTGGGAGCTGCCCATGGCAGGGGGGTGGAATTAGGTGATCCTTAAGGTCCCTTCCAACCTTAAAACCTCCAAGCATTCTATGATTTTGTGATTATGTGCTATGTTCTTACACTGTTAAAAAACACAACCTGATAGATGTAGAATATGGAATGAAAGTATCAGTATCTATTTTCCCCAGTGCCAATTATATAAGTATTTCCTTTTCTGTCATCAGTTTAGTGTCTTAATATTTCCCATTTTTTAAAACACTATAGTAATAACATTTTGTTAACTGAAAAAAAAAGGCCATTATTTCTATTCAAAATAGTGAATTCTCAACTACTTTGTCCACCAGAGACTTCTCTTTCTGTGATGACGCTGCCTAATATGTTGCAGAAACAAAATTATAACTAATTGGTAGTAATTTAAGATGACAATGTAAATATAAAAAGCATTAAGTTCCCTGGTGAGGGTCATTAAAGACAACAAGACACACTGAACCTGAAAAATATGAAACGAAAATATTATTTCAGATAATTGTTTTCTATTAATTCTGTCCTTATCTACATATTTTTTCTGCTATTTAATATTTCTTATATTTCAGTTAAATAGCATATGTACAAGTACACAGTAAAAGACAGATTATTCTAACAAAGACATGTATGCAGTGCTTAACAATGCCAAAAATAATATTTCCCTCTAATATCCATCCCATTAGTTCTGATTTTTGAAATATTTGAATACATATGTTCACCTGGGTGAATGACACACAAAAACTAAAAGAAAAACTAATTGTTCATTCTGTTATCTGTATTGGAAAAGTATATGGGAAAGCATAGGGGACTGATGCACCACTAGAAGGAACAAAATAATCTCATTAACCAAGAATATATCATAAATAAAAACACATACCAGGTAGAAGAAGAAGGCACTATTTTGGCTGGTTCTCAATTTATTTTGCTTTCACCTTTTGCAGCTGGCATGGAGTTAGATCCAGTAGGAAAAGTGTGATTCCAGTAAGAATTACAAAAGACATGATTTAATTTTTAGATCATGTATGTTAACTAAGTGAGGCACAGTTAAACAAAACAAAAACATTTTAATCCTTTTTTAAAGCAAAGCTTACAATAATATTTTCAAAAGGACTGTGCACATACTGCCATCTAAATTCCTTTAATTAATATAATGATAAAGAAAAAAATATATTTTTTTCTGGTTACTAGTAGAATAAAGTTAACTTCTGACCCGACCAAATTCAGATGAATAAATCCTGAATGCTGAAACCGAACATATTCTACTTTATCTCAGCAATCCTTGACCTTAAAATCAATTATGGCAGTTTTTATTTTCACAGGTTTTCTATGCACTAGTCTTGATATGTAGATTTTCCATACTACACTTTCATGTTATTTACTGTTGTTTCCAGTGTAAATCCAAACTTCTAACCAGATTATTGATTTCATTTAATCTAAATTCTCTGAAACAAATAGCCATATTTTATGAAAAATAATGGTTCTTCTGCTTATTGTATGCTTGTGTTACCTAATATTCTTCTAATCTTCTCAAATCTGTAAGCACTGTGCGTTCATTTAGGGTGTTTAAATTCTATGTGTTTCAAATAGCAAAAACCAAATACCTACAAATACGTTGTAATGAGGAGAACAAAAATATTAAATATTTTTAAAAGAAAATGATTATATTTTCATGTTGGTTTGATTTTATTATGACCACCAACACCAAAAATAATAGTAATAATAATAATAATTTTAGACTGCAAGGAAGTGGTTTTTAATCTTACAGTATAAAGTCCAGAATGTTGAAAAATTGAGATTTTATCCTTCCCAACAGCACAGAAAATGGCTATTTCCAAGGTCCATCAAATTCTTCTTTTCAATATAATTAATAGGATATCTGCAAGGAGATTTAGACAAAAATGGCAGAAAATATAGCAAATTAGTATGGCAGTCTCTTAAAACAACACCAACTGAAAAAATTAACTTGGCATATGCAGATCTGCAACTGAACTTCATGAGCTGACTAATATTCTTGCTTTAAGTCAAGATGACACAGAAATCTGGAACAGAACTCAATAAAATGCTGTAGTGCACTGTTTGCAAACAGTAGAAAGCTTATTGCTAATATATGACATGGAACAGATTTGGTCTTTTATTTGTCAGAAAGTTAATTACAGCAATAGAAACATTGGAATGGATGTGGGTACTACAACATTGCCTCATAGGGTAGTTTTCATACACCTTAATAAAAATCTATTTCCCAAATATACCACAGAACTCTGAATGAATTCCTTGCTGTCCTCGTGTTCCTAAAATAGATATAATACACTGAAATCTTTGTGAAGGCTTATTGTTTTTCCCAGTGCTAACCAGAAGAAAACATTCTCACCTAGATTGCATTAACTCTGTTTCTACCTTTATTTTTTTTTTTTGTATTTTCTGAACACTGAAATACAAAAGGTTTTTGTAAACTATCAGAGTGGATATAAAAATGTTTTGATTTTCAAAGCTGGACAGGTTATTTGATGCTGAAACAGCTTTGGTTTGCATAGTACTTTGAGAAACTGAAGCTATTTCTATTACAGACAATAGCAATGAAAATGCATTGCAGAACAGCATGCAAAATTTAAGAATATTTGCAGAATCTATTAGTGGTCCAGTGCTCACATTTATCATTTAATGATGAAAATACAGTTGACCACGTGGCTTCCTAGCTTCTCGTATAAATTAGTTAGGTTGAATCTGCATTAACGTATGATTCAAAATCATTTTATGGCATTTTCTGTCAATAGAGCCCTCAAACCTGCCATTGAAATTCAGTCCTTCTTTTATGTGCCAATATCAGTCATACCCTCTTCACACTCTTATTTAAGAAACTGAAGAGGGTTTAAGGAAGGGATGCCATCCAGAGGGATCTGGACAGCCTTGAGAGGTGGGCCTTTGTGAACTTCATGAAGTTCAGCAGGGCTGGGTGCAAGGTCCTGCATCTGGGTTATGGCAATCTCAAGCACAAATACAGGATGAGTGGAGAATGGATTGAGAGCAGCCCTGAGGAGAAAAACTTGGGGGTGTTGGTTGATGAGAAGCTCAACATGAGCCAGCAGTGTGCGTCTGCAGGTCAAAAAGCCACGCATATCATAGGATGAATCAAAAGTGGGGCCAGCAGGTTGAGGGAGGTGATTCTTCCCCTCTGCTCTGTTTCTGTGAGACCTCATGAGTTCTGTGTTCAGCTCTGGGGCCCCCAGTATAAGAAGGACATGGACCTACTGGAGCAAGTCCAAAGGAGGGCTTAGATTAAATGTAAGGAAGAAATTCTTTACTCTGACAGTGATGAAGCACTGGAAAAAGTTGCCCTGAGAAGCTGTGAATGCCCCGTGTATGTTCAAGGCCAGGCTGGTGGGGTCTTTGAGTAGTATACTATACTAATTAGCATGTAACTAAGAATGAGAATAGAAAAATGAACCAGTATAGAGTGATATGTTTATGATGAAGTGGGAAGACAGAAAATTTTAAACTTAAAAAATATCATTTTTTTTTAATTTAAAATTTTAAATTCTACATCTAAAATCATGGAGAACTTGGTATAAATTATTATTACATAAATATGCCATATATGTCTATACTATTTTATATATATATATACACACTATATATACTATACTATACATATATAGTATGTTACTATATATATTACTTCTCATCGTGCAATTTCAATATTTATGTAACTGATTAATATTGTTGTTTGATTCAGGAAATGAACAAATGCAGCTGTCAGTGGTAATTTTTGCAGGTCTTCTAGAGCTTTGCATGCCATTGACAATGAATTTTCCCTCTGATGTCAGATGCATAGATTGTATGTTGCTATGTGTAGTATTATTCTTAAAGACAATTGAGAAGTCACAGGTGATATAAAATTCAACTGCAACATTCTGTAACAGATATAGCTGGACAAAGCAAATAAACTATCAGGTGGATTGATAGTAGAGGCAAATTTTTACCTATTTCCTTTCCCAAACAAGTAATGCCATCTTCTGCATCCTCTTTCTGAGGAGTCATACAGAATTTATATCACTCTTCAGAGAACATAAGTAATGCCAGAATCATAGTTAAGGAATAGAAAAAATTATGGGAATAAATTATGGGAACAAAGCCTCTCACAGAAGATGCAGGAGTCCTAAGCAGTCCTACTAACTGTTGGCATACTAGAGCTGGGGCGATACAGCAGAGCTTTTGTAACACAATCTCCTTTGAAAAAGAACTATAGAGAACATGTCCAGGATGGTGCTGGGATGGCCAGTGTGTATCATCTCCCACTGGCTGCAAGGTACCTTCATGAAAACACTGATTTGTAGTCCTTGTTTGTTTCATGCAGAGTATCTTTGTCTTCACCCAGCACAGTAAAAATGAATGTAATTAACGTGCCATCGGTAATAGTTTGTATATTTAAGCCTGATTGGGTATTCTGGAACTGCCAGCCAGTTAAAAATTCTTATTTGAAAAGAATTTTGCTTCCTTTGGGAGATAGTTTCTTCTTTAAATACAGTTGCTTGTGAGAAAATGTCAGTCTGCCTCCTGTTTGAGGTAGAGGTCTCTGATATTGGGACAAAGAGAGATTTAAGAAATATAATATTTACATTCAATTAATTGGGATAAAAATATTCTTTAAGTATTGTAATTTGATGCAAGACTTATGAATTTAAGCAGTTCCTATTCCTTAAAATTCAAGGCATATTTTTCTTGTTGGCAAGCCCACAGGTGATCTTCTTAGGGTAGAGCTATTTAAGCATATTGAAAAACCTTTTGTCCTAAGTACTTCTGGGATCCAAAACAAAGCAAAACAACACAACCATAAATAAATAAATTAAATAAATAAATAAATAAATAAATAAAATAATAATATCAGCACGACCTACCGACAAAACAAATAAGCAAGCAAAAAAAATATTTCTATGAGGGAAAACAATTGAGATTCAATTATACATGGTTTTGTGTCAATTTATGGAATATTCTCATAAATAGAATAGCACAACATGTTTCCAAATAGTGGAATTTTTTATTGCTTTGAATATTCATTAGGCTTGTAAAGTTGTTAAATAAAGTATTCTCTTAATCAAACAAAATTATCTGCTGCCATTAGGCTACTGACAGTGTAGACAAAATGCTAATCATTTTGAAATACAAGAAATTACATCAAATTATATTTTAATAGAATGGAAGATCAACCTAAGCATTTTTAAAGAAAAGTAAATCTAATTCACTTATTACAGTAGGATTTTTTTAAGGTGTATCAGATATAAAATTGACATTCAAATAAATGATTTGCCAATACTGCCTTTCTACTGTCTGTATCTTGTAAAGCAACTCTGGCAAACAGTCCTGCACCAGAGATAGAAATATAATATTAGAAGCAATTTTTAAGTGGATATTTTAGAGAGCTTTACACTTTGTAATGAGCTTGTGTACAGATATTTTGAAAACTGAATTATATTCAACAAACTAAGCAACCAGTGAAGATATGCTTTTGTCTGCATACTCGCACTAAGGAAAAAAAAAAAAAGTGTATTTGAAAAAAAAATTGAATTTTTAAATTAGAACTAAAAAGCATGCGTGAATCATGCAGGTTTTCTAGCTAGCTCACTAAGTACCAGTACATATCACAGCATTATACCTTTAGCTGTTATTTTATTTAAGTTTCCGGTTGTATTCCCTACCAGAGCCACAGTTACTTCTCTTAGCTAAGAAATAATTTGATTCTAAAGCTAAAATCTGCAGAAGAGTTATGCTACCTTAGCCTTGTCTTCCAAAACTCAAAGCATTATGCACGTTAAGTGCATAACAATGTTTACTAAACACCAAGACTTTGGGTTTTAGCTTTCTAATTCTCCGCTTTACCAGAGCATGTGCCCTTGTTTGAGCAAAATCTTTTCGAGTATACTAACACTAGCACAACTGGCTGACAGATTTTGCAAGTGTCAATGCTTTTGAAGGACTGGGTCCCACGTAAAAATTAGATCAAGAGGGGGTGCTATAAGAAATCTGACAGCCAAAAGTCAAGTCTAGTAGTATGAACTTCAATACAGTTTTTAGTGTTTTCTGTGTTCTGCATTGATCACATAACTTTACAGCCTTTCCGTAGCACTGAGGAATATTTTGTTAGGTGTGTATTTTCAATGGGGCAAATCTTTAAGAAATTCTATCCCAGGCCTCCCCAGGGCTTGGGTTCCTATTCTTATCTCTTTGTTGCAATTCACTGTCTCCTCAGTCACTGTCTCTAGGGCCTTTCCGTAGACTAATCACTGAAATGATGGCTAAAACAATGAAATTTTCTCTTTCCTTCTATCTAAAATAGGCAGAATGACAGCAGTAAGTCCCTGTGGTCCGGCAAACCTCTCCATCCACACAACTGGGACAGTGGAATGCAATAAAGACATACGTTGAGCAGCCAATGCTACAGGTGAGCAGAGACTTCTTTAACAGTCTTTGAATACAGAAAATGTTTACAAAATAACAGAGCTCACTGGAAGAGATAGTATTTGTGATGGTATTACTAGTATCTGTGAATCCTTCAGAGAGAATAGGTGAACTATTTCTTAATATTCACAGAACATACTAATAAAAGCTAATGAAGGCTTAGGATCAAAAGATATTCTACCTCATTGGATTGCTGTGGTTTCTCATTAAATTTTGAATGCAAACTTTGTGTGACTAGCTGGCATAGCTGATGAGATTACTGACTCAGACAAAATACTTTTGTGTGTGTGTGTGTGATTTGTAACCTACAAGGAGTCATATAGTATACATTAATTTAAAATTAATCCATCCACCAGTCCATTTTCGTACGATAATGAGTGATGAAGTTTAAGAGACTGCAAATAAGAACTGAGCAGGATGAGAAACTGCAGGCAGTGTTTTTCAATCCATTTTTACGTATTTCTCTTAGGTGTACCAGAGCTCTTTATCACAATAAAGTAATGAGGAAAAAAAAAGTCTTCATATAAGATCATTTAGTAGTAGTAGTAAAACCTAGAGTCATGAGACACTTTGAATTCTATCCTTGGACTGGGAGATAAGAAGGTGGTGGTTAATTTTCTTTGTTGTAAAAGAAAGCATAATTTTCAGTTCTTTTAGCTCTGCATTAGCCACATGGGAGCAGTTATTATCTGCATAATGTACTGAGGCATTTGCAGTTAAGCTTACTTTTCATATTAGTCTCTCTTGGCTTAAAGTCACTTTCAATTAAAAATTAAATTAGCAGTCATTCCTAGGGCATTGTCAATTTTCTCCTGATAATATTTAGCAACCCATTGTTGCTGTATTCTCTGCTTGCACACTGTATCTTCATATGCAGTTCAGAAACTGATATGGTACCAAGGATGAGGTCCAGAAGAGCAGTGCTGGATTTGTGAAAAGTCTGTATTCACTTTCATCTAATTATTCCATTGTAATGAGTAAATACAATGGAGCTTAAATTCATTTAGTTATTAGATATTTACCTTTAGAGACATATTGTTTTTTTTTCTTTTTGTTCCAGATCTTCTACAACTGTACTATGGATTATACCAATAATTAAAGTATTGATGAAATGAATAATTGATACTGGCCCTTGACGTTAATGAAACTGTCAAACTTCGAACATCAAGTGACATCACTGCGCATCTCATTCCACAGAATAGTGAATCCTGATATTATGTCTCACTAAGAAGGAAAATGAAGGAAAAGGGAAAGGGAAAGGGAATGGGAAAGGGAAAGGGAAAGGGAAAGGGAAAGGGGAGAAAGGGAAAAGAGAGGAACGGGAAGGGGAAGAGGGAAGGGAGAGGAAGGGAGAGGGAGAGGAGAGGGAGAAGGAGAGGGAGAGGGAGAGGGAGAGGGAGAGGGAGAGGGAGAGGGAGAGGGAGAGGGAGAGGGAGAGGGAGAGGGAGAGGAGGGGAGGGGAAGGGGAAGGGGAAGGGGAAGGGGAAGAGGAAGGGGAAGGGGAAAGGGAAAGGGAAGGGGAAGGGGAAGGGGAAGGGGAAGGGGGAGGGGGAGGGGGAGGGGAAGGGGAAGGGGGAGGGGGAAGGGGAGGGGGAGGGGGAGGGGAAGGGGAAGGGGAAGAAAGGGAAAGGGAAAAGAGAAAGATGGAAAACAAAAATCAAAAGAAGAGAGAATCTGAAACATGGAAAAGGGCAATTTCACAAAATGGGAAAATGGGATAAACATCCTTGCATGGAGTTCAAAGTAAGAGGAGAATAACCCCCAACACTGATCCAGGTTAAGAGTCTGTGGGTACCTTGTTAAGACAATGGATATATTGCATTATGTCTCTTTTTGGTAGAACAGTTTTGTTTTTTTTTTTTGGCTGGTTGGTTTATTTGTTGTTTTTTTGTTTGTTTTGTTTTGTCTGTCTTTGTTTTTTGTTTTTTAAATACCATTTATTGGTATTTCTAGTTAGCTCCTGGGACAGAAAATCTGATCCCATGCATATGTGAGAAACTTTTGATAAGGTCCCTTGGCTGTTATACAGATTGTTATACAGCTATGTACACAGTTGTTAACTACTTCTAATTAAGGCACTTAATAAAGCTTTTTTTTTTTTTCTGAGAAAGCTTACTCATAAGTTATGAAATTGAGGAAATCGGATTTTCCACAATACCAGCAAAGACTGAGTTGTGCCAGTCATACCAGCTTCCAAAGATTCTTTCTTCAGTGAGCTGCCTCTCTCACTTCAGAGTCCTTCATATCTATGGTTCTTTAGAACCAGAAAAGATATATCTATATCTATATCTATATCTATATCTATATCTATCTATCTATCTATCTATCTATCTATCTATCTATCTATCTATCTATATTATGTATGCCCACAAAAATTCTACCAGATGTTCTTTTTGGAGAGTGTTAATTCTTTTCCTTACAAAAGTGAAGGTAACAAGAGGAATATTTTCCTTTCATTAGAAGAGTAGTAAGTCACTAAGTTTTCTAGTAGTTACCTCAATAGTTGAATATCACATATTCTCTTTTGATTACTAAGAATTAGAGACTCAGTTATCTTTGGAAATTGTCATTTTCATTACTATATCACTTCTGTAGTCCAGAAGAGGCTACAATAACTATAAAATTTATCAAGACTACATATATAACTTATGAATGTTTTGTTTTCTGATTATGCTAAGGCACAAAATTCAGCCTGCAGTGAGTAAACTGTCTAATTTAATACTGACAAAGTACTCCCAATCTCTAACTTAATGTTTTCTTTATTTTGACAATGTAGAAATTCATTACGAAATAAAACAAGTTTAAAAATTGTATCCTGCATTAAAAGCATTCTGCTTTACAAATAGCTTTTGAATCTCACTTATTAAACTACAGTAATTAGAATAACCTATCATCAGAATCTTCTCTCTGAAAGCATTTCATAAGTAACTAAGTAAAAAAAAAAAAAAAACTGCCAATGTATTGACCTATTATAATCTTATCTTGATGATGAAAAATTATATGAGAAGTCTTTTCTTCCACCATTTTTTTTTAACCATTGTTATGTTTTCTTATAGAAAACATGCCATTCATGTGAAGGAGAAAGAACCCTCTAAAATAAAATAATAAACTAAATTAAATCAGTCAATTAATTATTTTAAGTTTAACAGTTTTATCTTTCTTTCTTAACAGTGAATCAACCTTCAGTAGTATGTTGATCAGATTCATACATTAATTTTCTCAAGCATTTTGACTGTGATCCTAGCAAGCGCTGCCCATTTCACTGTGAACTGGAGATGTATTGAAGGACACAATGACAAAATCATCTAGAAATCAATTTTAATACATTACAGCATATGTATATCAACATGAAAAGAACAATTGCTTCTTTGTATTCTACTTTTCACTCTTTCCATAGGTCGGTAATTGAATATATTCAGTCTGAATTTACATATTTCAGAGAGAGCATTTGGGGGCTAGTCAAACCTTTTAAAGATTTGGAATATCTGAAGATTCATTGACGTGGATCAATGAGCAAAGGAGTCATGGTAATGTAAAGGCTTTACTGTTATTATAATTACAGTGGAGTTTATAATACAATAACGTGTAGTTTTTTTTCACAGATTTTTGACATTTTTTACCTGGCCTCTTTCAACCGCGTTTTTTTTTTTTTTAACCTTGTTTTTCTCCTTTTATTAAAAAACAAAACAAAACAACAAGAACAAGAACAACAACAACAACAAAAACCAGCCTATTTTCCCAGAATATTTTCTCTCCCAGCTCCTGGTTCCATTTGAAGAAATTAAAAACAAACAAGCAAACGAAAAAAAAAAAAAAGGTATTTAATATCACATTGATTTAAGTGCCTTGATTTAAGTCTTTAAGTGCCCTGCTACACAGAATAAATGAATGATAAAATGATGCTTGCCTGAATGACATTTCTGTCTCCACAAGAGGAGGTTGCTTCCTCCGTTAAATAAACCTTTCTCACATTTCAATCCAAGCAAAAGTCAGATAAGTTGTTTATTCTTATCAGCCTCTACTTGGCCACCCTGCATAAACATATGTGAAGTCTGAAAGGCATGTGTATTAATTTCTGTTACTGTTTCCGCTGTATCTCAGTTTGCATGTAAAATTTAGACAAAAGGTGTAGGAACAAACAGCAGCATTGTAACATATTCTTATAGCTGTCTGTAGCAGAAAGAAGGGTGTCAGGAAGGGACCTTCAGGAAACAATATGAATTAACAGCAACCTTTCACGTGAAATGGAGCAGTTATGGTTAGTTAGATGACAGCTTTAGAAATAGCAACAGTTTAATTGACTACTGAATTGCTGTTTCTCTTCATGTCCCTTAAAAAGACTTTCCACATAATATTTTCACAGACAAAACAACTTTTAATTATTTAGACAGTTATTTCAGATCTCCCTCTCATAAGGTTTGTAGTGCGTGCAAATTCTGTCCGAAGACAGGTCATTACACTGTGGGTATACTAAAAGAAAAAAAAAAAAGAAAGAAAGAAAGAAAAAAAAGAAAACAAACAAACAAACAAACAAAAACCCCTTCTTTTCATTTAACTGTTGTCTCAGCTTCTCTTTTAACTCCTCCCTCTGGCTGTGGTAGCTACAATATCTGTAACATGGTAGAGCAAATTCCTGTATAGCTTAGTCCTGAGGCTCCTTCAGGAGTGTCATGAGAATGGCTTGGCTGAGGCTGACACTCCCTACAGCACTTCTAGGGAGTTCATGCAGCGAGCCTAGGTGACCTGATGATCTTACATCCTTGAAAATCCTGACAAATTGCCCAGGTCTGTCTACTTCAATCACACAGGGCCAGTAATAAACCCATCACTGTATCTCAAAGGCCCAACATAATATCTATGGCAAAGTCCTCAGAAAAAACATGGCTCATGTTTGTCTAGTAGTACAGAGGAGTCCACACCACCACCAAACGTATCTAGGTTTACCATGCTAGCTAGTGCCATGCATATGCATGCCTAATGCCAGTCTTTTCCTCCACTCCTTATGCTGACACGTCACCATAAACACAGCCACTAGTAGGTACAAAGAACTGTGGACCCAGTGAAGTTTGTATGTGTGGATGCAAATGGAGCCTTTTAGACACACTGTCTAGATTTTACTGTGTGCCCCTAATCATGGAATCATAGAATATCCCGAGTTAGAAGGGATCCATGAGGATCATTGAGTCCACCTCCTGGCACCACACAGATTTACCCAAAAATGCACTAGCCAGTATTGGGCATTATTCATTAGGCCTTTCACCTAAATGAACAGAGTACCTGCATAGTTAAAATCAATCTAGCAAGCCTTTCCTGGTGAGCATTGACCTTGTTGACTCAGTTTTCTTCTTCCTGACTATCATTTCTATGTAATACATCTCTCAGGTAAATCAAGAGACATTAATTTGCAGATTTACAGTGCAAGTAGGTACACTTTTCTCTACTAGGGCACAGATGACTGTCACTTCTAAGTTTATCAAACTTACTTGTTTAAAGACAATAATTCTTGTATGATACCTGGTAGTAGGTGCCTCCTGGTAAAGAGTCTAAAAATTTAAGATCTGGATCATATTGCCAGGGCCTGACATTCTCTTTATTGACCTGTGATTACTGACTTTCTCTTACCAGCATAGCTGCAATGTCTTGCTTATGAAGGATCACATCCAGACAAACTACCTTCAACATCTCTCTGAAAGAGTGGCAGAATGGCATGTTGTCTGGGAGCAGTCCAATTGAATATCTGAAATATTTACCACGTTGCAAGCCTTAATCTGCTTTGCAGAAAAGTTACAAAAAATAGTTAAAACAAGGTGGAAAGCATATGTACCCTATGCACTGGAAAATATTCTTCCTAAGCTTTCAAATGTCCATGAAAGAACAATTTCAGGATGGAATTTTGTTTAGCTCGTATTTTTTCGTCTCTTTCTTACATTTAAGTACCTACAGACTCAGTTAATTTCTCAATGGAACTTCCTATCAAAAGTCATTGTACTTTACTTAATTATCTAATTTTTGTTTGACATTAAACAAATTTTTGATGTGGTGAACAGAATATTGCTTGAAAAGGAAGAATGAATTTAGGACACCATTCAAATATTTTTTTTCTTCCTTTCCCTTCCCTTCCCTTCCCTTCCCTTCCCTTCCCTTCCCTTCCCTTCCTTCCCTTCCCTTCCCTTCCCTTCCCTTCCCTTCCCTTCCCTTCCCTTCCCTTCCCTTCCCTTCCCTTCCCTTCCCTTCCCTTCCCTTCCCTTCCCTTCCCTTCCCTTCCCTTCCCTTCCCTTCCCTTCCCTTCCCTTCCCTTCCCTTCCCTTCCCTTCCCTTCCCTTCCCTTCCCTTCCCTTCCCTTCCCTTCCCTTCCCTTCCCTTCCCTTCCCTTCCCTTCCCTTCCCTTCCCTTCCCTTCCCTTCCCTTCCCCTTCCCTTCCCTTCCCTTCCCTTCCCTTCCCTTCCCTTCCCTTCCCTTCCCTTCCCTTCCCTTCCCTTCCCTTCCCTTCCCTTCCCTTCCCTTCCCTTCCCTTCCCTTCCCTTCCCTTCCCTTCTTCCCTTCCCTTCCCTTCCCTTCCCTTCCCTTCCCTTCCCTTCCCTTCCCTTCCCTTCCCTTCCCTTCCCTTCCCTTCCCTTCCCTTCCCTGCCCTGCCCTGCCCTGCCCTGCCCTGCCCTGCCCTGCCCTGCCCTGCCCTGCCCTGCCCTGCCCTGCCCTGCCCTGCCCTGCCCTGCCCTCTTTTCCAACATGTTGACCCTGTTTTTTTTCTATTAAGAGTACAAGTTAAAACATTAATTTCACCAACTAAACTAGCCAAGTCTCAGGCAGTTTATTTTTTTCAGGTTTTCCAGAATGAATTTATGTTCATCCTAACTCTTTTTCTTCCCCCAGCTACCCCCAAGCTAATAATTCTACTGACTTTAGTAAATACTTTAATCCTCAACACCGAATAAACTTTTTTTTTTTTTCCTAAAAACATGACACTGAACAGTCTGTAGGTGACATCTGTGACTCTGTTTCCCTCTAATGATTTTGTTTGCTTTTGCACTAACTAAAACTTTAATTTGTTAGGCCAATTGATGCAAACCACAGTTGACTATTTGCTAACTCTGGTAGAGAAAAGACTAACAAGAAACTCTCCAAAACCCTTGTTTTTATATCTATTTTTAACTGTATAATGAATTATTTATATATTTCATTTTATTTTTAATTATTTAGCTTGTTGATTGTAATGAATAAAGTAAAACAGGAACTACAGGCAATGGGAACATAAATATTAAAGTCAAATGAACACATCTTTTAAAGCACAAAAATGTTCAGGTAAAGTCTGTATGAATGAAGACTGCATTCTACATTGAATTATTACACTGACTTTTAACTAAACAGATGTTTCTTTTTGAAGAATAAGTTCTCAGGCAGTGAAGAAACTGAATTAATTTCATGTGCAACGTACCCTTTTGAAGAATGAGTGCTGCACTGTGTTTGCCTGAGAATTTGCAATATTAACAGAGATACTTACAGCCAACTTAGAATTCTATTAAAATCTACCAACACCAACACCCCCCCAAAACAAACAAACAAACAAACAAACAAACAAAGCAGAAAACAGGGACAATAATAATAAAAATCATTCTCAGGAATTCAGGAATCAAGATAGCTCACAGTGAACCAGTAGGTATTATCCTGTCTATTGGGTCCAGGATAATATATTTTAGACTGTTTGGTTCAATATGTTGACTCAGCCTATGTTCCAAATAAAGTGTAAGTAATTCTAATGTATTGATGTTTGTTAAATCCAAGACTTATTTTTGGTCTATATGTAACTGTAACTTTCAAATGAATAATTACTATGGATTTTATTTATCTATTTGTTTATCTATTTATTTATTTATTTCTTTTTCCTACAGTGTTCGTTTAAAGCTCATGAAGTGTACTTGCCTGATAGCTACAAAACAGGGAGGTTTATGCTCACACTCATTACAATGTTCACATCTACACTGTCTTTAGAAAATTCACAGGTAGGCAACAATATTGTAAATTACTTCACAGCAGTTGTTTAGCAATGTCAAACTTTTCTCATGAAAGAATAACTTATTTCATATACCTGTTTAGTAACAGGGTGCTGTCAGGACTTAGTACAGTAAACCCCTTACTTCCAGGAGCTAAAGTGAAGAGACGTACTTGATTTTCTTTGGCTAAGGTGTTAGGGTGTTTCTTTTGGCTAAGGTGATATCAGTGCTTTTAGTTTCTTATTTATCTGTGCTTTAATATTGTTGACTCTTTAAAAAAACGAATGTAGAAATCTAGCGTAATTAGACAGGAAACACTTCAAAGCCAAGATCCTAAATCTTAAGCCCATTTGTGGTGTAAATATGCTTTAATGATTTAGGCATTCATTCTACTTTTTGTATGTCTTCCATGCTGCTTAGAAAAAGACTGGCTCTCAATGTATATATGTTTTTTCACCTTATCTCTGGGCATGCTTCTCCCTCGGCTACCTCTCTCCCCCCTAACTCCCCCCCCCCCCCATGTTTGGTGACAGTCATCTTCCAAAGACCACTTTTAGAAAAATAAAGTAGGAGCTTGCTTCCACAGCAACTTGCTGAAGTAGGTGGTTGGTCCACATTTCTCAGCTCCAACTCCAGCAGTGTTTGACTGTAACTTGCTGAAAATGTGATTCTTTAAAGATTTTCTTTGGTCAGAGATTCTGGAAAAAGTGAAGGCTATGTCTTCTCAGGCAAAGATTGTCAGGCCCCATCAGCCTTACAGGGACAATCTTTTCTGCACAAAACAAAAACAAAAAAGCTTTTTTATCCCACATAAACCGATGTGCCTTTTGAATTCAGAGCTTTCATAGGAGATGACGCACGCTAGAGATTAAAGTTATCTTTTTTTTGTAATGCATCACTGTAATATGAACACGTTTTTCTTTTTTAAAAAGAAGAAAGAATTTCTAAAAATAATACAACAAAATCCTCCAAGTCTTTGCTCACAGTTATGACAGACAACAAGAAAACTGTGTCCAGGATGATTTTAAATCTTTTTTCCTTTTATCTTTCAATCACTCCTTCTTTCTATTTTTTCTTTCTTTCTTTCCCTCTCTTTATCTCTCTCTCCTTTCTCCTATTCTGTTCTTTCCTTTATTCTTTTGTTCCTTTGTTCATTCATTTGTTCCTTCCTTCCGCACTTCCTTCTTCCTTTCCTGTGTTCCGCCTTTCTTTTTCCTTTTTTCTTCTCCTTCCTCCTTCTCTCCTTCCATTTCTAATTTCTACTTTCTTTCTTTACTTTCACAGCTTCATTTTCAATTTCTTAACTTTTGTCATTCTGAGAACAAACATAGAAACCAGTATCTTTGCTTCAATATGATGCCATGCTTCCTGATATGAAACCGTCCAGCAACATTGTCTCCAAAGTCAGTAAGATTTGTCTCTGAAAGGTATCTTTTTTTTTTTTTTCATTAAGCAGTTGTAATTTGGTGTCATTCAACACTATGTAAACTTTGCTTTCTTTTACTGCTCAAGGTAAAGACACAAAGATATATTTTGTAATATATTATGTATATATTATAATTATATATATTATATATATTTTTATATATATGATAATTATATAATTATGTAATATATTATATGTATTATTTTATATTTATTATTATATTTAAAACATATTGCTAAATACTTTCTCTGTAAGACACCTGACATCACAAGCTGACATTTCCATAAACTAATATGGCAATCAAGGTGACTACATTTGAACTTCCTGGATTTCTGTCTCAGTTTTTTAAGAAGTGCTCTTCCTCAGTGTTCAGCTAGGACAGTCAATGTCAGCATGATGGAAAAGAGCAGTCAACTAATTTAAATATTAAAACTATATAAACCATTTATTCCCTTTATGTCCTCAGCTATTTAGTTCTGGGAGAGCTGGTATGACAAAATGAAACAGAAACATTCGTTTGAAATGACATACCTTGTTTTGCCCTTTTTTTTTTTTTTTTTAGACATCCACCAATTTTCAATATTTGTTTTTTAACCAATATTTAACCAAATATTCTATCTCGTTTTAGTCCTTTTTGTCCTTGGTATCTCCTAGACTATTTTTTATGTTGACTGGAAGACAACTAGTCAACAAATTAACAAATAATGAAAAGTTCTTATTTGTAGAAAGCTAACTATATCAGGGAATATAACAGAGTCTACAATGTCTCAGTGCCTAACTGCAAATTTTCTTGAGTGACATTCTTTCTTGCTCTCTGACTGAACAAATTTTCTCAGTGGATTTGAAATTGAAATTAGAAGCTCTCTCTAATTTAATAAAGAATATACTTTTTTTCTCTATGTCTATGCTTTCATTTTAATCAAGTCTATTGTAAATTTGTTATAATTGTTTTTACCATTAGTTTAAGTGAGGATTGTAAGTCTGTATGAAGATGTTCAAAATCCAAGCCTGTTAGCTCTGTCAATTTTAAAATTTGCTAGTCCATTAGATCTGGGTGTGAAGGACAAGAGGTTCACTTTTTTTTTTTGGAGTATTTTACTTGATTAATTTCCTTCTTTTCCATTAACACATTAGAAAAGAATAAGGTCAACTAAATATGTGTAGAAAATACTGAAACAATCATAAGACTTATATGCCAAGAAGTTTCAGAAGCATCTGTGAAAGAAACTGGAGAAGCTGTTTCTTTTTGGCTTTAATCATCTGAAGATCAATATTTACCTTTCAGTGTAAATGTTCTTTGATAGCTTCTGGATGTAAATACCTAATATTTTGGTGAAAAGGTCTGAGTTATTTTCGAGTAGGACCATTTATCACTAAATAAATAGATTCACTTTTGTGTCAAAGTACTTTCTCAAATTATGTTTGGCTGTTTTCTCTGTAGGATTGATTTTAGGTTATTATGGTTCTTTTTATCATTTCTCAACCCAAGTGTAGTCTTGTTATTTTATGTGTCCGTTCTTATGAAAGTATTTCATACAACTTTTATTAACTATGTATGATAATTGAAACATTCATTAATGCAGTTTCAGACAGGTATCTTTCACACCCTATTATTATGGAATGAATGTTAGCAGAACTGGGAAAAATACAGAAAACTGGCAGTGACATTTTGATTATATTCTCTACATCATTAATATAAAACTATTTCTTTAGTTTTAGAGAACAATATTTCCTTTAAAGATTGCATGATAACTGAAGCTATTTTAAAGTATGGTTAATGTAGACACAAAATAAGCTTCAGTTGTTCTTCTTGACATGATTTTTAATTTAGACAAAAAATAAAAAAATTAACAACGTGTTAAAGTCAGTATTCTTTAACACAGATTGATAGGTATTATAATAGAAAGGAAGCTTTTATCCTATCCAGTGCTATTTTCACTGTTATTTTTGGAAGATAAAGCTGTGTTTGATTTCCAACTTGTCTTTGCTCTCCATTCTGGCCATCTATCTTCCCCTCCCCAGGCAGCACCAGTGAGGTGTCTTGCCCTATATTGTTTATTGGTATACTCAGCAGGGATCCAAACAACTGACAAGAGACAGTGATCGTCTGGGCCATGACTCTGCAGAATAAAGTTTTACAGGGTCGTGTATAATTGGCAGGGTTTGGGCAGAGAGTCCTGCAGAGGTAGCACAGGCCCCAGCACGTGTCACTGCCCTTCACCTCACTGAAGGAACTGTATGGTATGTGACGAGGGCACTAGAAATCAGGAAGTGGAGGGAGAGGTGTCTAGAGGGAAGTCAAGCTATCTTCCCCAAATGTTTATGTATTTGTTTTTATATTTACCAGAATTAGTAATTTGAAGTTTAATAATCATCAATAAAGTAAATCATTTAAAATTCTGTGATTCAAAATTGTTTTCTTACCTCCAAAAAAAGGTAATAGCCTTTCTGGCTATTCTGTAAAATACATAAGTATATTCTGAGATGATGATGTATTTATATGTTTGGTCTGGCCCTGTAGTAAAGAAAGAGTGAATAATTTTAAAAACAGTAAACTTTTTACTTCAACTTATATATTTTTTTCTCTTTAATGTTTTTAGAATTGTCACAATATGCTCTAATAAAGATTTCATTTACATTATAGAGTTAAAGGAAGATCAAGTTTTATATTCGTTTTGATTTGACAGGAAGGGTCGCAAAAATGTTAGTTGCCAGTGAATGTGTGACAAAGTTCAAGGTTGTCCCTGTAAATTTAGGGCAGTCTTTGTAATGCTTCTAAACGAAATGGCTCTGAAATATTAATTGTCTGGAAAGAGATCTTCAAGTCTATAGTGATGGTACACTGAAAAGGTATTTGTTCTTTTGGGAAGGAGTAAAGAAGAAAAATATAAAGTTAGGAATTATTAGAAAAGTACCTGTACAGAAAACAGCACTTTTTGGCGGTTATTAGTGTTATACTTGTATGTATTTTGTCGGCACATTTCACCTTAAAATACAGTTCTAGAAATAAGAAGGAGAACTAGGTTAATAATATTTATAACCTTCCTTTCAAAAAGATCAGAGTGTGCAGTAGGACTTTTCAGCCTGGAAAAGAAATAGCTGAGTCAAGAAAAAAGAAGTAGCCTATGATGAAAAAAAAAATATGGAGAAGGTGACTAAAGAACCATTACTAGGTGCTCCTCACAATACCAGCAGAGGGATCTTCCATTGATTTTATAAGGCAGTAGGTTTAAAAACAGTTAAAAGAGAGTTTTTACTACTCTGCATGTGACACAAATTCCATCAATCGTTGACAAAGGAGTGTGACTGGATTCAAGAAATATATAGGCAAACTCTTCGGGAATAGGGTCATGAATCTACAGGAAGAGAAACTCGTAATTAAACAGGATAACCCAGATGTATGTGGCATTTGAGGTTGTTCATCAACAGTAGCTTTATGGAAGCTCAGAATACATACCTGGTAAAAGATCATTCTGTATACTCTATATCATACAGAGTGGGCGACGAGACGCTGGAGAGCAGCCCTGCAGAGAGGGATCTGAGGGTTGTGGTTGACAGCAAGTTGAATATGAGCCAGCAGTGTGCCCTGGCAGCCAGGAGGGCTAACCGTATCCTGGGATGCATCAAGCATGGCATTGTTAGTCGGTCAAGGGAAGTGATTGTCCCGCTCTACTCTGCACTGGTGCTACCTCACCTCGAGTACTGTGTACAGTTCTGGGCACCACAGTACAAAAAGGATGTAAAACTGTTGGAGAGTATCCAGAGGAGGGCGACGAAGGTGGTGAAGGGCCTAGAGGGGAAGACGTATGAGGAACGCTGAGGTCACTTGGCCTGTTCAGCCTGGAGAAGAGGAGGCTGAGGGGAGACCTCATTGCAGTCTACAGATCTACCCCCTCGCGAGGGGGACTGGAGGGGGCAGACGCTGATCTGTTCTCTTTAATCACCAGTGATGGAACCCATGGGAATGGTGTCAAGCTGAGGCAGGGGAGGTTTAGGCTAGACATTAGGAAGGGGTTCTTCACTGAGAGGGTGGTCGCACACTGGAACAGGCTCCCCAGGGACGTAGTCACTGCACCAAGCCTGTCAGAGTTTAAGCCTGTCGGACTGTGTGCATAGTCACATGGTCTAAAATTTTGGGTAGACCTGTGTGGTACCAGGAGTTGGACTCAATGATCCTTATGGGTCCCTTCCAACTCAGGATATTCTATTATTCTATGATTCTATATCTTTCTTTTTCTTAGCACCTAGTATTAACCAATATCCTCTGGCTAATTTAGGAGGCAGAATATACTAGCATAGGTGGAAATACAATGTGAACTAGTTCACTATTTTTAACAATCTTGCAACATATAAGAAAAATGATTTTATGACTTTAATTTAACCCGGTATTTCTCTAAAAGACATAATTTGCTGAGTGCTTTATTTTTATCCAGAAAATAAATGTGAATATCTACAGTTTGATCTAATTTTTTTTTTTTATTTTGGTCAAGTCACAATTTTGCAGCTTATTCTTTATTTGGAATCTCTCAGTTTGTATGAAATGCAATTGTAATTGATCTGGTTCTTGGCTGTCTAGTTGAACAAATACTTCGAGAAGGAATGTAGCTAATAGAACACAATGAGTATCCTATCCTGTAGGCTTGGTTAAAAAAATAAATAAATAAATAAACAAACAAATAACAAAATAGCAAATGATTTCTTCTTCCAGAAGGTCTTGAGATTTCTGTTTTTATTTCAAAGAGGTTCTTTGAAAATGGTGTTCCATTAGAAATAATTGTTATTGTGCTCTCATAAACCACTACCCTTATGTCTTCCAAAACTCAGATATTTTGTTACAGGATCAGCACAAAATGAAGAACAAAAGTAAAAAGGAAGAAGATGTCATCCCACACCTCCCATAGTGTATGCTTTTGGAAGAGTATGTGTCCAGCATGTGTTTCCTTATGTTGTTAGCAACTCTGTATATAATTGAATAAAGGTAAAAGGTTTGCTACAATTTAATTCAGAATTTTCCAGCAAGACTGTCGTTAATATTCCAGATGACATTTAACTGTAAGTTTTAATTATGATGCAAACTCAAGTACTGCTCTCATACTATGTTATATATAGCAACCCAGTGAATTTAATTTATTATTAGAATTTGATAATGAACAGTCCATTTTTGTTATTGTCTAAGACCTGCAGTGTCTTTCAAAGCACTTGATATTAAGCTTTTCTTCTACATTATTTGAAATGTGACCAGCAATAGGCTGATATAAACATTGAAAGTTCTAAGAATATTTATTTGTGTTTCAAATTATTTTACACTAGACGTGCTACTGCTATTTGCATTGCTCTTCCACAAAGAACAAAAATCTTATTTCATTAACATGTGTGCCTTCAAAAAGCCAGATTTAGGCTTTCTTGGTTGGAGGATTGTTGAAAAATTTATTTATTTATTTATTTTTAATTGATGTTTGTAATATACTTATTACTAAATGTTACTTAAAGTTTTGAACTTTTTTGATATGGTGTTTTTAGGAGCCTTACATCTTCTCTTAACCCTGGTTATTTTTTTACACAGTAATAACAACAGCAAAGCAATCAAAGTTAGCACACTGCATCCCCAATTTAAACAACCCATGTTTGATCAGAGGATATTCCTCTAAAAGTTTGTAATGCTCAGACATTATCATGTTGTTCTCACTTTTAAGACGGTGAAAAAAAAAATGAAAAAAAAAATGTCTGAACTACACTTACTCTTTTATGCTCTGCTAGTAGGAAGTTAAATTATCAGAATCCTCTATTTATCTTGTCAAACGAGGGAATATTTATGAAATTTTAGTATCCATTATGAGTAGAAAACAAACTCTTGGATGGCTAAGTCTAAGTAGGAAAAAATGAAGCATTCATGCTGCTGTACTGAGTCTGCAGAAGATAAATGCTGAGTATTTATTGATGATAACATTATAAGCTCATGTCCACAAAGGGACTTCAAACAGCCTCCGTATTTTTGATAGCAAAAAGGTGCCATCTGAAATATAGCAGAATATAGCAATGGGAGAGTTGTAATGCACCCTAAGGTACTAAATTCTCTTTAATGATGACATGGAATGTCCGTAACAATTGTTCTTAAGATTTAGATGGTAGAATGCCTCTAGCTTCTTGAATGGCATATCTCTTCTGAACTGTTTCACCATGTTGTTTGTTGATTTGTTAATGAACTAAAATCCTCAGACATGCGAGGTTGACACATCTTAAAGAACAGCGTGTTTGTGATTAGAGTTCATGATTTATATTTGCAAGAAAATTTGTCTGTTGCTTCTTAGCTAACACGTCCAGGGGCTCTCAGAGTGACAGAAGTAACCAGGCAGTCAAGATTGTGTTTGTTACCCAAATTGGAATGAGGACTGTAGGAATTTCCTGCTTTTGCTGATGTTAGAACTAAGTATATATATATATATATATATATATTAATTATGGTAAGTATGATTAATAATTATGACTACCTGGGTACAGCAGATTCTTCAATTAAACAGTTTATTCAGCTCTAAAAAAGTCCATGGATCTGTTAATTTCCAAGAAAAACAGTGAATAATATGACCCAAGTGCTTGAGCTGGTGTTACCTCAGAATAATTAACAAACACTGCAAAGTGTGGTAAAGGCACAGTTTCTTTGTGTTAAAGGTAAAGATCTACACAGATCTACTTGGCATTTCTTCCCCAATATTTCTATATCAGAAACATTTAGGTAATAATATAAATGTTAACAAAAAAGAGGAAACCTGCCTTCAACATCATAGAATCATAGAATCATAGAATGGCCTGGGTTGGAAAGGATCTTAAATATCACCTAATTCCAACTCTCCTTCCAATGGGCAGAGATGCCATCCCCTAGATCAGGTTGCCCAGGGCAATCTGGTCTTGAACACCTCCAGGGATGGGGCATCCACAACCTCTCTGGACAACCAGTTCCAGTGCCTCACCACCCTGTGAGTGAAAAATTTCATCCTAGCCTCTAATTTAAATCTCCCCTCTTTTAGTTTAAAATCATTTTCCCTTGTCCTGTTAGTATTTGCCCAAGCAAAAAGTTGCTCTCCATCTGTTTTCTAAGCCCCCTTTAAGTATTGAAAAGCTGCAATGATGTCACCCTGGAGCCTTCTCTTCTTCAGATTGAACATCCCCAGCTCTCTTGGTCCTTTTTCATAGGAGAAGTGCTCTGTCCCTCTGATCATCTTTGTGACAGTCCTCTGGACCCACTCTAACAGCTCTACATCCTTTTTCTGCTGGGGGCTCCAGAACTGGGGTGCAGTACTCAAGGTAAAGTCTCACAAGGGCAGAGCAGAGGGGCACAATCACCTTCCTTGACCTTCTGGCCATTCATCTGTTGATGCAGTCCAGGATACAGTTGGTCTTCTGGGCTGCAAGTGCACACTGCTGGCTCATGTTGAGCTTTTCATCCACCAAAACCCTCAAGTCCTTCTCACCAGGACTGTTCTCAGTCAGTTCTCCCAGTCTGTACTCATGTCTGGGTCATGTCACCCTGACCCAGGTGAAGCACTTGCACTTGGCCTTGTTGAACCTCATTATGTTCACATGGGCACACTTCTCAAGCTTGTCCAGGTCCCTCTGGATGCCATCCCTTCTCTCCAGTGTGTTGACTGCACCACACAGCTTGGTTGCATCAGCAAACTTGCTGAGGGTGCACTCGATCCCACTGTCTATGTCACCGATAAAGATATTAAAGAGCCCCGGTCCCAGGACAGACCCCTGAGGGGCACCACTCATTACCAGCCTCCACCTGGATATATAGCCATTGACAACAACTTGCTGGGTGCGACCTTCAAGCCAATTCCTTATTCACTGAATGGTCTACCTTTCAAATCCATCTCTCTCCCATTTGGAGATCAGGATGTCATGTGGGACCATGCCAAAGGCCTTATAGAACATGGCTTTAGTCCTTTTTCCCTTGTCAACTGATGCAGTCACTTCATCACAGAAGGCCACCAGATTGGTCAGACACGATTTGCCCATGTTGAAGCCATGCTGGCTGTCTCAGATCACCTCTTTGTCTTGAATGTTCATTGGTGTTGCTTCCAGGAAGATATATTCTATGATCATCCCAGGCACAGAAGTGAGGCTCACAAGTCTGTAGTTTTCTGGATTCTCCTTTCTACTCTTTTAATAAATGAGAGTGATGTTTCCCTTTTTTTTTCTGGTCACCAGAGACTTCACCTGACTGACAGGACTTATCAAATATGATTGAGAGTGTCTTGACAACTCCATCAGCCAGTTCCCTTAGCACCCTGGGCATCGGGCCCCATAGATTTGTACTTGTTCAATTTTATCAGGGGGTCTCAAACCTGCTTTTCATTTACTGCGGGATGGACTTTGCTCCCCTGTCCCTCATCTTCATGTTCAGAGAAATGAGACACTGGTCCTTAACAGTGCCTGACTGGCAGTGTAGTCTGAGGCAAAGAAGTTGTTGAGTACCTCAGCTTTCTTTATGTCCATTGTTACCTGTTCACTCATCTATCAGAGGGGGTACGCTGTCCTTGGCCTTTCTTTTCTGAGCAATGTACCTATATAATCTCTTCTTTTTATTTTTTTTGCATCCCTTGAAAAGCTCAGTTTCATCTGTGCCTTGGCTTTCCTTATCCCATTCCTGCACATCCGAACTACACCCCTGTACTCTTCCCAGGTCATATGTCCCTGCTTCCACTGCCTGTGCATTTTCTTCTTTTGCCTCAGTCTGACCTCACTCAGACATCCTGGTTGTCTGCCCTCCCTGCTTGCTTTTTTTGCACAGGAGGATGGAGAGTATTTGTGATCTAAGAAAGCATCCTTAAAGAATTGCCGGCTCTGTTCAGCTCCTTTGGCCCTGAGGACAGCGTTCCAGGGGATCTCATCCACTAGATCCACTAAGTCTTTAAATAGCTTGATGTTTGCTCTTTGGAAGTTCAGGGTCCTGACTTTGCTTTTAGCCAGGCCCGTATTCCTTGAGATCACAAACTCAGCCACTGCATGGTCACTGCACCCTAGACAGCCTCCAATCTTAACCTCTTTAATGAGTTCATCTGCATTGGTGAGCACTAGGTCCAGTAACACTACTCTTCTTGTTGGTTTGTCATTAGAAAAACCTCAATGCACTCCAGGAGTCTACTGGATTGCTTACAGCCTAGTGTGTAGCTTTCCCAGCAGACATCCGTGTGATTGAAGTCCCCAGTCAGGATGAGAGTGTGCAAGCATGATGCTTCTTATAGTTGAAGCCAGAAAGCCTCATCCACAGGCTCCCCTTGATCATCAGGTGGCCTGTAGTGGACCCTAACCACAAGGTATGTTTTATTGGTCTGGTCCTTAACTTTTACCCATAAGATCTCAACCTGTCCATGGCTGTTTCTCAGAGGCATCTCTTCACAATCAATCTCTTCCCTAACATAGAGGGCAAAACCTCCTCCCCTCCTTCACTGCCTGTCTCTTCTGAAGAGCCTCTAGCCCTCTATTCCAGTGTTCCAGTCATGTGATCCATCCCGCCAAATTTTTGTGATAGCAATTAAGTCATATTTATCTAAATGCACCATGGTTTCCAATTCCTGCTTGTTTCCCATGCTGTGTGCAGTGGTGTAGAGGCTCTTCATCTGGGCTATCAGTCATGTCACTTTTCCAGAAGAACCCTTCTTTGGGTTTGCTTTGGGACAGTTCACAAGTATTTCCCTGTTGTCTCTTAGAGTGACAATGTTCTCAGGTTTGCTTCCATAACTCAGAGGTACATCCCCTTCCCTCACTGAATCTAGTTTAAAGCCCTCCTGATAAACCCAGCCAGGCTGCTGTCCAGAACACTCTTGCCCCATCTGGTCAGTTTTGCCTCATCCAGTGTCAACATGTCCAGTCCCTCAAAAGTAAGTCCAAGATCATAGAACCCAAAACCTTGAACATGACATCAGCCTCTCAGCCAATCGTTTACTTGGTCTGTTTGTCTCCTTCTTCTTGGGTCCCAGTCATCACCTGGGAAGGCAGAGGAGAACACTACTTTATATGTTCTATATATATGTGATATGTTTTATCATATCATTATATGATTATGTTTTATCATACCATTATATGATAATTAAAAAATTCAATAAATATTTTAAGGTCTTTAAGTGACTTTGTAGAATAGAAATTTCACACTGAATAATATCTGAAATACAACTTTAAAAAGGTGGATGATACGCTGTATTCACTGTTAACACCATATTACAGCTCTGTACCATAGAGAGTAACTATAAAGAGATTCTTGCACTGCAAGAATCATACCATTCAAAATGTGTTATGGAAGTTACAAATCTTAATGAAATAATATATATTTGTAAAGATCTGAAATGTCTTATGTGCTTTAAGGTCAGATCTGAGTTTATCCCCTATATAATGAATAGATAACATACACTTGAACAGTCAAAATATTTAAAGGTAAACTGAACAAGCTTATATATATATTCATGTGACTTTGTTCCTATTCCTTATTTTGTGCTTTTGGATTTTTTTTTCAATTGCTAATACACAGGCAAATTTTCAAGATGAAATGGTTTCTGAAGAATATGTCTAGTAATAATAGATACTGTCTTTCTGAGCAAGTTTATTCTTGCATAAACATCCCTTCAGATACAAGGTAAAATATTGAAAAATATCTCGGAATTATTCCAGATTCTACATCTTTATATACATTTGTGAAATTTCACTAATGTTTCCATTAAGTTTCTTGTTTTATTGCATTGCAAAAGCCACAAAATCTACGTCCTTTATATTCTGTTTTCTTCCTCTATTTTTGTGGTTCATATCTTACAGCAAGTCTATTTGCTGCTATGTGATTTCTATTATATACAAGGACACTGGTGCTTCTAAGTTATAAGGCCCATCTTTCTCTTTCTGTTGAAATATACACTGTTCTTTCACCTTTGATTCCTTGTAATTTTTTGTCTTGATTATGCTGATACTTTGTCAGAGTTCTGGTAAAGGTTATGTCAGTACTTCCGTTATGATCTGTTATGTTAAAGGGATTATAATTCAACCATATATATTTGTTTTTCTGTTCTTGACTTTGATATGCGAGCTCTTGTAAGGGTGAATAGATCTTAGGCTGTTTAGGGAATTTTGTTTCAATAGTTTGCTCAGTGTCTTTCTTCTACTCATCATTTTAAAACCTAAACAGCTAGCCACATTATTCACAGTGTCACACAGAATCACAGAATCATTGAGGTTGGCAAGGACATCTTGAGACCATCTAGTTCAATGCTGGTAGTGTCAGCTAGAGAAGACTGCTCAGTACTGTGTACTGTCAGGTTTGGGGTATCTGTAGAGTCTCTAGAGCCTCCTGGGACAGTCAGTTTGACCAGCCTCTCAGTGAAAAAGTGTTTTCATTTGTTCATATGGAATTTAACATGTTCCTGTTTGTGCCCATTGTCTCTCGTTCTGTCACTGGACTCTACTGAAATGAGTCTGATTCCATATTCTTTACTGCCTCTCATCGGGTATTTGTAGAAGTGGGTTGAATATGTTCCCCCTGTCTTTTCTTTAATTGTGTCAACTCTCACAACTTCTTCTCTTATGAATGACGACAGTCCTGTCCTTTAATCATCTTTATGGCCTTTCACCGGACTTCCTTCATTTCCTTCCCCATATTCTTCCTGGGTCTGGCACTCTAGATGTGGCCTTTTTACCACTGATCAAAACCCTCTGGAATCATTTCTTCACACAATTTTCAATCCACCTCACTGTCCACTTTCATAACCTATGAGGATGTCATGCGAGACAATGTAAAAAGCCATGCTGAAGTAAAGGTAAACAACAGACACTACTCTCTCTTCATCCACCAAGCTAGTTAATACATTCTGAAAGTCTGTTAGGTTGGTTAGCATGACTCCCAGTTTGTAAATCCATATGGACTACTTCCAATCACCCTCTTGTCCTTGTTCTGTAATGTTTCCCAGGAGGATTTTCTCAATAACCTTCTGAATCATTGTGACCTTTCAAAGAAAACCAAGAGTCATATTACAATGATGTCAGTAAGCTCCAGCAGGACTTGTGGGTGCAAATCGATAGGCCCCATGAACATATATCCAGTTTTCTGAGTGCTCTTCCTTGCTTCAGGTTTTACCTCTTGTCTCAGGGACCTGGGATCCTTGAAGGCTGGCCTTACAATTAAAATAAAAAAAGCAAAGAAAGCATTGAGTATCTTGGCCTTTTCTGTAACATCTCTCACCAGGTCTCCTGCCCCATCCAGGCTTGTCTGTAATGTACTTAACTTTTGTTCAAACTCCTTCTGCCCCCACTACATATATGATTTATATAATCTTTTAAGACTCTGTCTAATGAATTTCATTTCCCTCTTAACCAGTTAACTGCTAGTAACAATCCACAGCTGACAGTAAAACATACGACTGATGGCAACATAAACACAACAAGAAGAAACAAGTTGTTTAAAAAAAAAATCTGTAGTGTAGATTCAGACAATATTTAAATTTTACAATCAATGTGGTGAGAAAGAAAGTGAATAATTTCAAAGGATCATCAGAGTATATTTTAGTAACCTGAGGACATGTATATCAAACCAGGTTATGATATAACACGTGAATAACAGATGAATTGAGGAGAAGAGACAAGAAGAAAATACTTTCAGGAAGTTAAAAATTAGGCACTCTATTCTAATATAAAGATTAAGTAAAGTAGAGGAAGTTTATGAATCCAGGTAGAAATAACTGACACTAAACAAATTACTGTCTGTTCAATGTTTTATGTCCACATTTTTTTCCCCAAAGCCACTCAGTCACGTAATAAAACTGAAATGTTGTCATTTAGTTATGGCATATCAAGCAACTTTTGAGTCATCTTTAATAGCATTGTATAGATGTATCTATGTTAGTGCTCTACTTGATACAGTCAGGTGTTGAACAAAACCACTCTGTTATTTATTGGGCTCAGGTTTTTATTGCAGTGTAGGTCCATAAGTTCTGAAACTGGCTTCTGTGGGAGCAAACTAAACCACAAGATACACAGCTATAATATACATATATACAGTGCACCCACTGCTAGCAAGTGTTCATTCCTTGGGACCAGATGAAGAAGTTTCACAAATATGTATAGAGTAGAGACTGGGTCCTTGGCGTTACCTGTTTCATTTCTTTTCTGCTGCTCTTGCTTAACACCACCTGCTAATTTTGATATGGTCAGTCCTTTACTGTTTTCTACTCCTGTGTACATCATCACTGAAAAGTTGAAAGTAGCTTTGAAGAACAATACAGAGAAAACACAGAAGAGTATCTTTTATAAGCTTCTCCTTTGTATGCACTAAAGAAACATACCAAGAGTGTATTTAAATAATCTGGCAACTCCTCCTATAGATGTAGATGTGTGGAAACAGCAATTGTTGTTGGCAACGTAAGATGTATTACGATGAATCATGTGAAAATCACTTCATTTTAAAAGAGAGAAATTTTGTCTTTGGTCCAGAGGAATAAAGGCACTGCAGTACAAAATAAATTAGCCTGAACTTGATTAAAAAACTCTCCAGAGGGGGAAAAAAAAAAAAGAAGTCCACATCTTGCTGAGGAAAAAACAAAATGAGATTTCAACAAAAGCACTCTCGGTCTCTTTTCTGTATAATTTTTTTTTTTTTTTTTTAAATCAGAAACCCAAGCTAAGTTATTCTGAACATTAGGTCTGAATTGATGAAGATCTTTCTGAATTTTTAGACAGCTCAGAGGAGAGCTTCAATAACTACTGCAGCAGTTTATTTTTTCAGATCACCTGTAAGACAGGCAAGAAATTGGGCATCTGCCAAAATACAGCTCTACTCTATCACAAGCATAAAGGGAAAGGTTAGAAAAATTTGAGTCCTGAATGATTATTCAGGGGAAATGTGACCTTAACATACAACAGCTTTGTTACGGACATAATCTATTTCATGGCAATCCAAGCACTTAATGTAAACTGCACCTTACTTTTTATAATAAATAGCACAGAACTGTTGTGCACTGCAGTTTACTTGTACTTTCAGTCATCCCAAACAAATTCTCCACACTTCATTGATACAAATAAAAGAGAGGTAAAACAAAGTTTTTGAGATGTAGTGGTGATTTTTGGGGTCTCTAGGCTACTTTTTACTTTTTTAATATCGAAGAACATTAGTTTTCCTGTCTGATCATACAGACAATTCAAACCAGCTGCAAACGATGCTGATATTATTTGAGTGGTAATGAATCTCTGCTCATGTTATTCAAACATGATGCTTTTTTTTTTTTTCCATAGAGTAAGTTTTCATATTATATACAATAATTCTACCATTAAAAGAAATCAAACTTTTAAGAAGTTGCTAGCTAAAATAAAAAGAGATGCTGAGTTTAGATCTGAGATAGTTGCTTTAAGTACCATTTAAATAAGATGATTTCTTCTTTTTGAAATCACTAAAGAGGTTAGTTTGTGTCACTTAAACACATTTCCAGGACAGAAGCATCGTGAATCTACAAGAGGACATGAGATGGTTTTGTTTGATTGTTTATTTAAAGATCTTTTCTACTTTCTGTGTTTCCAAGAGGGATAGAAAGTACAAAAACTTTTGCAGTTTGATTGCTTACCTGATACCTTACATTTATTACATTAATTTACATTATGGATTTATAATTCACACACTCATAATTCTGTACTATTATGTATGTGAGACATTTCAATTATGATTACTATATTTATGGCCCTTACTAGCTTATATATATATAAATGTTGTGAATTACAGATAAATTGGAATGTTGACTTGTCTTTGCAGAATGTACCTTCAGTCCTATATTTGCCCTAAAGCTTATCCCAGTGCAGCACATAGATTTGTGTGACACAGGATGATACTGCCATGAATTGCAAGACATCACAGCATTTGCAGTGTAGATGCATTCAGTCTCGATAAAAGGAAGCAATGAAAATAAATACTGATCCTTCAGATTTCCCCAATTAAATATTTTTTTCATATTTTTACACTCGTGTTTTCTTCCACTAAGGGCAAAAAAAGAAAAGTTGGTATCACACCATCAACTTCTCAAGATATTAAACATTTAAGATTTCTTTGATATTTAAACTGTTTGGTTATGGTTTGTTTTGTTGTGTACAAATTTAATATTTTTAAAAGTTTGTCTTCCCAGCTAACAAAAGAGTTCTCTACACTCCTGGAAAAATTTCCAGTATGTTATCCCTGATCAGATATTTTAGAACTGTATCCCATCTGCCAGACCTAAATAGAGATTGAAAATCCTATGGGAATTACATATACTTGACACCTTCCAGAATGCATACAGACTGTTACTGAAAAACATTGGAAGATTTTTTAATTGCATTCGGCTGCACAATACGTCTTCTTTAAGTATAAATATATATATGTATATATTTCTTCCATAAAAAAAAAAAAAGGAAAATCATGTTCAGTGTCCAAGATCCAACCAGATAATTAAAGAAATATCAATTTCATCAGACCAAGGTAAATCATTCTCTAATCACACTTACTATTTATAAATAAAGCTTAACAGAATTACCATTTTAATATTTTAATTACACTACCTTTAATTTGCATATCTTGAAATGGTGGTTTACTTCTATGGATTGTTATCCTATTAAGTACTAAATATAAGTGAGATTAGAAAATCTGAAGTTAATATATTGGTAAAAGAAAGTGTTGATGAGTATAGCCTGAGAGCTTAGTAAATAAACTTCTAAATTTGTCTAATAATATTTAGTAAGCATACCATTCATATTAAATTAATTTTGCATTAATATACATCATATTATTTAGATATGCCAATATTAGCTATTCATAGAAAATTATAAGACTCACGTCATTTGGAAGACAATCTCCTTGTTTCTATTTTATGTAGTTTACAGATGTTTTCTCAACATATTTTTATAGTCTACTGTCCCTAAGATATCCTGTAGGTTAGGGAATCTAGTCTGTTTGACTTTAACTAATTATTTATTTTCAGCAAAAGTGTAGTTAATCTGAAGTTACTAGTAGCAGGGAAAGGAAAGGGCTGTGGTGGTTTCACACTGAAGGCTAGCTAAACTCCACCACTCACTTTACCTCCTCAAAGGAACTGAGGGAGAAAATACAATGAAAAAGGTCTCAAGGACAGGAATATCACTCGCCAATTACCATCATGGGCAAAACAGACTCAGTGTAGGGTGATTAGTATAATTTATTGCCCATTATTAACAAACTAGAGCAGAGAGAACTAAAAGGAAACTAAAACCACATTCACCCCCATCCACCTCCTTCCTCCAAGTGGTGCAGGGGAATAAGGAAAGGAGGTTGTTTTTCATTTTATTCATAAAACAACAATCTGCATTTACTGGACAAGTTTGTTATGTAATTGCCAATTATTGTAATGTTTCTCTTATTCACTATTTCCGTATTTGGTGTAGACCATGTAGCTGAAAAAATATAGAACTCGTTTAAACAGAGAAAGAGCAGAGCTAAATGCTTTGCAATTATAATTTATTTCAATTCTGTCGAAGAATAGTGTTGTTTTATTCCTACAGAGAATGTGACTTTTCCTTTCAGGTCTTAAAAGTGTGCTTTAAGAAGAAAGCTTAACAGTCCTGGCAGCTACAATGCAACTTACACAGATCTCAACATAATGCTGTTTGTGTCACTGATATATGTGAAATTATATTGGAAAACCAGCTATAATGAACTTATGATGTTACCACAGAGAAATTATGAGAATTTCAAGAAAATCATAGGTAATTTTCAATTGTGTTCTCTCCTGTAGTGTACATTATATCATATGCTTTGGGAGGTGGCGACACTTAAATCACAGGATAGCTCACTGCATAAAGTCACTTTATGTCCTCTACGGCCTTCCTCCAAAAGAAAGTCTAACATATTTTCTTAAATGATCAGTGGAGAGGACAAATGTGGACAAAGTGAAGCATCTGTCTCGGCTGAAAAGAGATGCCATTAGTTCCTTTACTCTACAAACACTAATGTCAGCTGAGACCTTTTCTTTCTCTATTCAAGTTAAAATGAAACCATGAACGGCAATTTCATTAACCTCTTTTACTTGCCACTAGAAAACAGTGAAGGAAGTGTCAGACAGCGTTTATCTGGGCAGTATTAAAGATAATCTTGGTTTCTACTCTTACCTCAGGAATAGTGATCTGGTAGCAAGTACTGTTAAAAATATGGGGATGACTATATTACATCTGACCAAAGCTCCACCAGTTGGGCATTCTGTTTCCAACCAAGGTCAAAATGAATTCTTGGAAGACTACAAAAAACAGAGCAATCAGGCAGTTATATCATAGATATTTTCCCATGCTCTTTTGACTGAGCAATCACTTCATGAAAGAAAGATCTTATCTCTATATTTAATAGCCTTTGATGGATATTTCTTCCACAAATTTTTCTAATCTCTTTTTGAATCTCAGTAGATATTTAGCACTAACATTATACTGTTTTGTAGAGAAGTACATTATCTTGTTTATTTTGCTGCTAATTCTTTCAGTTGTAGCTTCATTTTGTGTCAAAAAAGACAGTGAACTGTCACCTTCTTTTCACCGTCTGTGTGGTATGTCTTATTTAGACCATCTCTGAATAGCTTTTGTACTGGAATGATAATATTTAAATCTTATACGGAAGCCATTCATTATCCCATGCTTTTTAGAACTTTACTTTTCCAGAGACTGAGAAACATATCACACATTATTTGGGATGAATTTACATAATGGCATACTTTCTGTTTTGTTCTGTTCCTTTCTTAATAATTTCTAACATTGTGTTAATTTTGTAGGCATTTACTTCTGAGCAAAGAGATCATGTTTTATAACCCTGAAATTCGCTCATGGATAATTCAGTTTATTACTCTCTAAATAATTAGAAGTTTAAATTTCTTTTGCAATGGGTATCACTTTACAATTATCTATAACGGACTACATCTGTCCCTCCTTTTTTTTTTTTTTTTTTTTTTGTTTTGTTTTTCTGACAGCATTGTGAGTTCCTCCAGTAATTCTTCTCAGGCAAATATTTCCTATTTTTTTCCACATTCTCAGATAATTTATAAATAACTAAGTAGCACCAAAGAACTGAGACAAATGTTAGTTATTACTCTATTTTTGAATCAGTTTCAAATATGCATCTATCCTTTTAAATCTTAGGGGAAAAAAACCACACACACAAATAAAACTAACAACAAATGCAAATATGAAAAAAAAATAAAAACAAACAAAAAAATCCATAGAGATTTCTGTTGTATTGTGTCTTACCTTAAATTTCACTA
Source organism: Anser cygnoides (assembly GCF_040182565.1). Classification (NCBI taxonomy): domain Eukaryota; kingdom Metazoa; phylum Chordata; class Aves; order Anseriformes; family Anatidae; genus Anser; species Anser cygnoides. Next base: position 24,341,275 of record NC_089912.1, read on the forward strand.
TAACCACTTAGGAATCAGGGTAGATTGTAGCAACTGGATCTCCCTTACTTACACACTAAATCATTCAAGCCTGAATATATGATGATGCTAATTATATGACTGTCAGTACTTCTATTTCTCTGTAGGAGCTCCAACTGTAGAGTTCATATAAAGCTGTTACACAGACTATGGGAGAAACCTCACCTGACCAGTTCTGATCTTCATTATGTGAGACAGTATTTCACAACAGGGATTATTTATTTACAAGGCACAGACAAATTCAAATAAGTTAGAGCTGTTATTAGAACTGAACACTGGTTTGAGTTGATCATCATAAACTTAAAATAAATTTGTGCGGATACATGTTTTTTCAAACTATATGAACAGCAATTCACATACTGAATTCATAAGGAAAAGTACTGGTGTACCTCCCTTCCCCCCCCCCCCCCCCCCCCCCCCCCCCAGTTAATTAAGACTGTTAATATCAGTTGCTCTTGCTACTCAAGTTTCTTCTTCTAAATGATGATTGCAAATTTTTGACAGCTTGAATTGACAGCTTGAGGTCAGTGAATTGAATTAGGATTATTCTCTGTGCTAATGTTGTATTCTTTTCTTCCTTTCTTTCTTTTTCTTTCTTTCTTTCTTTCTCTTTCTTTCTTTCTTTCTTTCTTTCTTTCTTTCTTTCTTTCTTTCTTTCTTTCTTTCTTTCTTTCTTTCTTTCTTTCTTTCTTTCTTTCTTTCTTTCTTTCTTTCTTTCTTTCTTTCTTTCTTTCTTTCTTTCTTTCTTTCCTTCCTTCCTTCCTTCCTTCCTTCCTTCCTTCCTTCCTTCCTTCCTTCCTTCCTTCCTTCCTTCCTTCCTTCCTTCCTTCCTTCCTTCCTTCCTTCCTTCCTTCCTTCCTTCCTTCCATCTTTCTAGATTTTTCTCTTTTTTCCTTTTTTCTTGCTTTCATAAAGTCTTTGAAAATAGAAATATGAAACATGAACATCAGAATCACAGATAAAATAGTTAATGTAATACTACAGACCAACTTGCTAAACTGACTCGGAAACTTAAAGCAGAAGTGCAGGAATGATATGAAGTGGTTCAGTCACAGCTTTACTGAAAGGTAAAGGCTTTTTGTTGCAAGAGAACACAATTTATGTGCTCCCTCTGTCACTTACCCAGTTCTTTTAGAATAGTCATCATATCTTCTGAATTAGGTAATTTTTTTTTCATTTAAAAATCCTAAATCACTTCTCTCAACATTGTTAGTTATTACCAGTTTCCAACAAGGACTCAAAGATGTTCTTTGAGGAAAATTTATAATATAGCCCAATAAATATAATATAGCCCAAATAAATATGTATATCATGGACATCCCAGAAAATAGTTGACATAAGACTTTGAGATTCATTTTATTTTCATTTCATTTTATGTCCATTTTTGTAATCACATACTTTTACACTTTGGCTAATTTGGAGGTATTTACTTGAAAGATCAGACAGAGGAAATGTATTCTTCTCTGGTTTCAATTATTTCTTTTCTATACCAAGAGGAATGCAAAGTCCTCTAAAGATTATTTCAGAACTTGTAATTTCCTGTTATTGTCCTTTGAAATGCAGGTTGTCAGGACAGAATATTCCATGCATGCCTTTCTGACTATTAGCTAACAAAGTACTGGTTTTTTTGTTGTTGTTGTTTGTTTCTTTGTTTTTGTAACTGCAGTTTCTATTAATGTTTTTCCTTTCCATTATTGTTAATTTTGTATATTAGGCAAATTTGATTAGTCAGACCTTGCTCAATATATCAGTATTTTGACCTAATAAATAGAAACTATAGCCACAGTATAGTTTAATTGCTGATATGTAGAGGAGAAAGATGCAACACTATAGAAAACAACAGTTCAGATCTGGAAGTAATAAAAGTATATTTGGGCAGTAAGTCAGTAAACCTTGCACCTTCTTTGGGCTTTATTGGCCTTTTTTTCTGGGCATTCTTAGGATCCTGTGCACAGGGTTGAAGTACATCTCCACACTTATCCCCAGTGATTTTGATTCCAATATTATCAACCACAAAAGCCAGCCTGATTTTGTCTTCATGGTATAATTATACAATGAATTTCAAAGGATTAATAAATGCACTATGGAAAAGAGAATAAGAGGTTCAACTTTGTTGTGAAGTATGCCAATATTTTTCTCCATTAATCAGCATGACAAAAGATTTGCAAAATGAAAAAAATGAAGTTTCTTTTCCATAAGTCATTGCCAATATCATTAATGATGAGTGGACGAAGTTCCTAATGTTTACCAAAGACTCCCACTGACTCTAGAGATCAAAAGAGTCCGTTTATATTAATTCGTTAATTCGGTCCGTGTGTTTTTGTTTTTTGTTTGTTTGTTTGTTTGTTTGTTTATTGTATAAAAGATAGAATACATATCCAAGTAACAAATGTTGTACCTTCAAATAAATTCAGGTAAAAATTGGTACCTTTAATCAGAAAATACACAGATGACTTTTTATTTTATTTGTGTTTTTCTCATGTTTCCTGAGTTGTTGATTTTGTAATGTAAGGATGCATTGTATTGTCATCTCATACCTGCGCAACAGTGTGTCATATTTTATCACTCTGATGATTGTGATCAATGTTATTTTGATCAAGTAATTTGAAAAGTGACTATATTATCCGATAATTAAAGAGACAAGTGTAATTGTGACCTGTGCATTCAAAACTAGACATATTAGCTATGCTGGTGATAATTAAGAAAAAGATTGTTGCTATGACAACCTATCATCTACCAATAGCTTATTGATAAATAGAAATGCTCAGGCAAAGTTCTAGGGGTAAATAGATTTTTTTTTTTTGGGGGGGGGGGGGGTGGAGATGACGGTGGGTCTAAGGAAGGCTTTCTCAAGCTTTTCAGCTTTTGAGGTTAAATTGCCAAATAAGGGGCTCAAACCTGGCTTTGTCTTGCGTAAAATGAGACCAGATGAAAGAGCAGATAATAGTGAAAGAGAAGAAAGAAAGATGTAGTTGCAGTACTGTTGTTGTAGAGTAAGTAAAGGATCAAGAGAGAAAATCTTAGATTCTATTGCCCACCTCTGATAATCTGCTTTCTGTGTATTCACCCACTTTTCTGGCTGGTTTTACAAATGTTGTCAATGATATGCAAGGTCAATAAACTAAAAACAGTTAAAATTTTGGTCAGTATAAGTTCTACTTTAATAAAATCCATCTACTGCATAAAAACACCAATTTTCCTCAGATAGAAAATATTTTTTTCTTGTTTTTATTCTTTGCTTGATTCTATTGTCACAGACATATGACTAATCTGCAAAGCACATAACCAAAGAAAGCAAGGCAAAGTGTTTGGACCATACCATTGAGTTGGATGCAGGTCTAACATCGTAAAGCTCTACCCATCTGAGAATCATTCTTCCACATTTTTGTGGAAATGAAGTGCAAAGTATGAAATGGGCTGCCCAGGAAACTGGTGGAGTTCCATCCCTGGAAGTATTTAAAATAAGTGTGGGTGTGACACTTAGAGCTATGTTTTTGTAGTGGACTTGGCTGATGGTCGGACTTGATGACCTTAAGTTTATTTCCAGTCTAAATGGTTCTATGATTCTATGTATAAATCACATCCTAAAATCTCTCTCTCTCTTTTTTTTTTTTCCCCCCAAGTATTTTTCAACAGTGACTCAACAGTAACTCAATAATTAGTTCAGAAAAATGTGTATCAAGATACAATAAACAAATTTGTGATCTGGCCCTAGAATAATGATACCTTTGAATTTTGTTCTGCAGGATGTAACAGAATGCTCTCCTGTTAGTAACACATCTGGTAAGAACAGAAAAAATCTTCATTCCTTCAGTATTTTTCTTATTGAAAGCTCTTGTTAGTTTTATATTCAGAGACATAAACCATCATCAAGCATCATAGCAGCAGTGGTTTGTTCACTATTTGAACATTTTCAGGTCCTGAATTGTGTCACAGTTTTAAGATTAAGACTTATCACATACAGTTTTAAGACTAAGATTCATCATACACAAATTGTCCAAATATATGTCCAGAACTTCACTAGTAATTTTTAACATATATTGACAAAGAATCTTGAATTTCTAATGAAGAATGAAAAGGTACTCTAGACATTTTAGTTGGTATTCTATGCATGCAGGTTTGAAAAGGCTGCAAGTAATAGAAGGTTAAGAATCTGTGTAAATATATTATCTTCTATTATTAACATGGGGGATGATAAGGTTTTTTATTTTCATTTTTTTGTTTTACAATTTCTGAAAGAAGTTTCTAAAATTTCATTTGTCAAGGATCAAGCTGTTGTAAGATGTGATAAATTTTGCTATATGAAAGTGAAATATTATAAGAGGTCACAGGTTATATCTAATAACCTTCAAATATAGTACTTTAGACATGAAGAATATAATCCAAAACTGAAATTTACTTTTCTAAGCTGGAATTTTGCAAATAAATCTTAGTGAGAACACATGTCAAGAAAAAGATATGATTACATGTGCTGATTGGACTGCAGTTTTTTGGCATTTTTTTGACCTATACCTGGTCTTTGAAGAGGAATTAGCCAGGCTTTCGTTATAGTCTTTGTTCAATTGGTGTGTTGTAAAATTCCAGATACTTATCCTTCCATTTCCCCATTATTGTTTCTTACATGATGTTTTGCTATGATTTAATAATAGTGTTCCATCGATTAACAATAATAGACTGTAATTTACCGGAAACTCAGATTCATATGAACTGGAGAAGAGAATGAATTTATCTCTAAGAAATTTGGCCATGGAAAAGTGTGTCATTTTTAAGTCTCTCCTTATGCCCTCCCTACAGAGAAAAATGAAAAACCTGGTAGAAATTCAGAAAATAATTGAGTAGTTGAATGAATGAATGAATGAATGAATGAATGAATTAGTGAAATTAGTCAGTCCTAGCAAATGGTGGATTTTCCATTTCTGTTAGTGCCCAGATGCTGTTTTCAATTTTTAGAGAAATTTTTAAGGGAGCAATTGTTTACATAAACCAGTAGTCCAGTTTTTTAAAATTTCAGTCTATGGTTTTAGGCAGCTAAAGCACTTGTATAGTAACATTTTTTAAACTAAATTTAAGTCTCTAATATACCTATGAGAGACAAATTTTAACAATTACCAGTAGCTGGAATAAACTTCTTATGCTGAAATATTACTTGGTTTATGTTTTGTATTGTTTTTTAAGAAACTTTTCACACTTTGTCTTGAAAAACCTTGTCACTGTATGAAATTGCAATCATTCATTTTCATTCACCACTAGATTGAATGTCCTGCATTATATTGCTTTATTTTACTGAAATATGTTTCAGTAATGCTGTCTGATTTTTGTTCCCTTAAGACATTCATGAAAATGAGATGTGTAGGACATAAAGCCAGACGGGTAGGAAAATTTAAAACAAATATAGTAATCCCTTCTGTAATTTCTCAGAATAATTGAAGTTGTATGCATGCTTTTTTAATTGTTTTCTGGGAATCAAAAAGAATAAAATCTGTAGGTATGTATAATTTGTACATAAAAACAACAACAACAACAACAACAACAACAATAATAAACATTAAAAATATCAAATATTAAAATATTAATCCCTAAGGATTCCTCAGAATGGGACCAATAGAGTCCTCCTATGTATCATTATGATTATAGTGGTGTTTACAATATTTTTTTTTCCCTGAAACTTTTAAAATAAGTGACAGAAATCAGCTCGTCAATAAAGTTACAAAATAACCAATAACTTTAAGTCCATAAGCTTTTTGGCTCATTAAACTAATATTTATGTCTCTTTAGAATTGGAGTGGTATTAATCTTCAAAATGCAAGTATGCATCTTGAATTGGAAGACATTCTTGAATCATAGTTCAAATTAAATATAAAAAATGCATGATCAACATTTAATGAAAACCATGATTTCACTAATACAGCACACATTGGAATCTTCCTCCTCCTCAAACTATCAGATATTGTCTGCTTTTTATTTGCATTTTGTATTTTACATTACAAAGACAACATATTCAATGCTGATTAAATACCTCAAAATATTTAAAAACACATTTTTTTTTTTAAATAAGAGTATTAGATTTTTTTTTTTTTAGCAAGGTTCTGATTTAGAGCCTCAAATTCCAAATCGTAATGTTGTCAATACTTTTCTTCTGTACTTTTAGTGATATTACAGTCATGAATCTATAATATTTCAGCTAAAAACAGGTTTTGATAAGCTATTGCTTTGATACATAATTACACTGAAACTTTCATATTCGATTCATGGATTTTAAGTTAGCTTTGTGATTGTCTTTTGTTACTGAATCAAGACCTGAATCAAGTACCAAAAAGCAAACAAAAGATATGATAAATATAGTCTATAATCTCTGCCTGAGATTGACATTTCACTGAATGACTCACAAAGCATATCAATGCAAAAAGGATGTAAATTTTGTTATGCAGAAAAGCTACATATTTTACACACAATACATTATTATTTTGTCTATAATCACAATAATTCCTCTCTTCTTCTTGCCCCTTTCCCCTGTTTGCTAGGTTATCTCCTATAGGGCTTAAGTACTTTCATCTAAATTTTCTATCACAGTTCACAAACTGAAGATGTAGAAATAGCTTTTCTTGAGGACTCCTTGCTCTCATGATAGTAATTTTCAGAACACATTTGAAATAACTGAACAAAACCAACAAAAATAAACAGGCAGTGTTACCCTGAAGTGTAAGAATCACATAGCTCTATCATCAAAGTCTGTGTTTTAAGAATGAAAGAGTCTTAAAGCATTTCCTAAGTATTGCACTAGGATAAAATTTACACAATAATTTCATTTAGAAGCAGTTAAGTTTTTTTTTCCTGTTGAAATACCTTCCTTGTACCACTTTTCAATTGCTGTCATTACAACAAAAAATGTTATGGAGTTGCAAACTGCACAGGAGCTCAGCCATGAAGCCAGACTACTCTTTCTGTGTTTGCATAAGAGTTTGTCCATAAGACCAAACTCCAATGTATACTCACAGAGAATTTGAGTTCTCTTATCTTCAAACAAATGTATGTTATAGAATTATTTCTGACTTAAATTTGAGAAAAATACAGAGTTTTAAAACATTTGTTTTGGGTACGCTGTTGTAGCAAATTTTCAGGATACCTTCAGTTTAGCAATCTTTACTTTCCACATTAATTCACTCAGAGTTTGATCATCCCATTTCTTCCAGTCATGAAGATTCACTGGAAACTGCTAAGGCCTATATCATAAATGACCTTGGTGACTAACACTTACCATGAAAGTGTCTTTCTCCTTTCATAGTGGGAAGGTGGTATGCTTGAGAAATTGCTGAACATTTCCGACCTACCACATTATCAGATTCTTTGATACTCCATGGCTTCCCCTCGTTTTGACACCACAGATATTTTTCTGTATTCTGCTTGGATAAAAAATATCTGTTTCAGTGCATTCTGTTTCCAATGAGTATGATAGACTGTTCTCTGGTCTCAACCATCAATCACAAACTCATCTTTCATACCCAAGTAATCATAACTGGATTTCCTGAGACTGCCTTTTTCATGAGACTGCCTTCCATTTCTATTCCTTTTTGCCCATCACTCCGCATATAAATGAAACGGATCTGATTACTCTTGGCTCTTATGAAGGTTTCCCTTGTTCACGAAGAAGAGCAAGATTATTGCATAATCTTGAATAACTGAATGAATAATTGCATGAATAGTTGTATTATTGCTAATTTAAGAATCTGTAATTGTATTATAAGGTTATTGAAGTTCTTTTGAAGTTTTTACTAATAAGTTAATTAGTTAATTAGTGATAACAGCTGATAACAGCTTTTGGGTATGAAAACCAAAATCTCATTTATCCAGTTTCAGATCCTTAGGATAACAACAGTTTTGAGTGACTGCTTCAATAGATAGTTTATGGAATTGAAATAATCATATCTATTTGGTTTCCAAAATACCAGGGGAAATTTAAACTCACATCGTCTAGAGACATTAGTGGAGGTTTCAGAATAACTTCAAATTTCTTGTCAACTAGAAACTAGAAACTGGAGGAGAATGTGAGTGGCAGCAGTTTCAAATAAATAAATAAATAAATAAATAAATAAATAATATATATATATAATCTCTGTCCATAATATAAATAAAATAATTCAATATGTTTCCTGATGTAAAATTAATATTATACGCCTATAATTATTTATTATCAACTATTTAAATTTTATTAATTCTACTATTTTTGTTTATTATATTTTATTATTATTTATTTAAAGATGTCATACACTTACTAACACCTTATGGCAGAAATAAAGGTAAAATCCAGTTCACCCATGAGTTCTTGCAATTACTTAAATCATTTGGTCACAAAAGTATTTCTCACCGTCTTACTTTCCAGATAATCTTCCAACATAAAAACAAGTGACGGAGGATCCCATAGACAGTGTTCTCTTTTCTTAGACAATCCTGCTTCATCCTCTGAATACAACCAAACAGTACCCTGAACAAAGAATAAACTTTATGGGAAATTTATTTTGTGATACTATGAGATCATTTTATTCATTCAAAATAGGAGTGAATAAAAGTGATGAAGGTAATATTAGTCCTCGCAGTGTCTTTCTTGCTCTCAATGTTGCCAGTCTTCTCGGGGACAACATAACACAACTAGTTTCATTTTTCATACTAATGGAACATCATTAGGAAGACACTAGTGGCTGTCAAATTGTTGATGGATTCTTACATGGTCATGGTTCTAGGTGTCTGGGTATCTAAAATGTGTATAAATATATTTGATTCTCTCCATTGAATCCTCAGTTTGGCAGTACCTTAGACGACTTCTGCCTTTTAATGATTTGTCCAATGCTCAGACCAAGAGCATGCCTTTCTGATAATTCTATGCGATAGATAATGTCAAATTCTCTCCTTGTATCCCCTCCTCTAGGGAACAGCAAACCCCCAGCTCCTCGATGTTCAGCTGCCTGAGTCCCACAAAACCAATGCCCAGCTCTGATATTGACTGGCTGTGTAACCTCAAACTGATAGACCACTGAGAAGAGCTGTAAGACAGTCTTTAAAATGAGATGGAACAGGTAATAACTGCAGGCAGAGATAGGGTGGTTGAGTTAAGATAATTATTTGCTCACAAATTCAAAATAAATAACACTAACACAGAAAGATAACCAAAATCAGGAACAGCCATGTCATTCAGTTTTCAATGTCATTATTGCTAGAGAGAACAGTGCTATTCAGAAACATTGAAGGTCCCTTCCAAGGAACTGTAGAGGCCTGTAATTCAACTCCTGACTAGTATTTGCTTGGCCAGCAAAGAGTCCTTGGATGCCTTGGTGCACTGAGTACTAATCCTTAGTACTGAGTACTGAGCACTGAGTACTAATCCTTAGCTTAGTAGCTCACGATATCCTATCTGTCTTTGGTGTATACTCATGGAAGGTATTGCTTTACACTTTTACATATTGTATATATTACTTGAAAAATCTTTTTATTTATGTCTTGTATAGCATGTGCAAACTGTTCCCAAAGTGAGTCATAACAGTATAATTTTTAACAGTTTCTTGTTGACCTGTTCATGATCTCTACTTTTGGGACATATTTAAAAGATTTTGTTCTTTTTCCTTCAATGTACGTAACAGTTAGAAATCATTAAGGTCAGAAAACTCTGCAAGATCGCGTCGGTGTTCAACTTATCTCTATAGATGCTATGAGATACATAAGCATAGAAGACTTCACTGTTCAGCATGCATATCATTTGCTCTGGGAGAAACAGTGCCTCGTCTATGATTTTCTTTGAGAGCTAGACAGATGAAACTCAAGCCAGTCAAACCAGAAAATACAATGGATTTAAGCTACCAACATAGGTGCTAAGATTTTTCTGACTCTGTGGATATGATACCGTCCTCATGGCAGTGGTCTGCTTTAATGACGTATATAAGTTACCTTTTCCACTAGGAGAATGAAATCGAAGGCCTTGAATTACATGTTGATTATTGCTCATGGAAGTTTCTAATAGCTCAGACTTCAGCTTTAGTATACAGTAATTATCTGCAAATGAAAAGTAAGGAGACCATTATATGGACAGATGAACAGTTTCATGGCCTAATGAAGATAAAATGTATTGGTTTTAGTTATGAAAAAAGAGTCACAAATTGCAAGGCTAAATAAAATCAAAAACTGTATTAAGTCATTTTCCTGACTCCTCCCCTCCCCCCCCAAAAAGGACATTAACATAAACAGATTAAGTTAAATTCAAGCATGTTAAATGTTTGAGTCTTGGAGACAAAATAAATCACTTCCTTAATTAGTAAGCTTTTTCATATTCAAAATAGATTACCATGCTGGAAATATGAGCAATTATTATATCTTGCTAAATGTTGTTAAGATGTTAATGTGCATCTGTCACAATCTGAAAGGGGAGGGGAGCTACCTGGCCCACAGGTATGTAGAAATCATAACACTGATTATGATGAGGATTCTGTGATACACAAGGACATGGAGGCTTTGTTCACTAAAGATTTCTATTTATTACAAATCAGCACAAATTACCACTAGCAAGAATACTATGACTTGTGAGGTCCCACCTGGAGTACTGTGTCTAGGTTTGGAGCCCCCATCACAAGAAAGATGTGGACCTGTCAGAGCAAGTCCAGAGGAGGGTTACTAAGATGATCAGAGGGCTGCAGCACCTCTCCTACAAAGAAAGGCTCAGAGAGCTGGGGATGTTCAGCCTGAAGAGAAGTTGTACTGGGTCTGGCTGGAATGGAGTTACCTTTCCCCGCAGCAGCCCATACAGTGCTGTGCTCTGCACTTGTAACTAGAACAGCACTGGTATCACACAAGTATTGTGTCTACTGCTGAGCAAGATTGGCAAAGCACCAGGACTCCCTCCAACACCCCCAGAGCCAGCTGGCTGGGGGTGGGCAAGAGGTGAGGGAGGAACATCACCAGGGCAGCTGACCTAAACTAACCAAAGGGATATGCCATATCATATGATGTCACACTCAGCGATAAAAGGTGGAAAAAGGAAGGAGAGGGGAGGGGTGGGCTCTCATTGTGAAAACATCTGTCCTCCTGAACAACAGCTACGTGTATTGAGGCCCTGCTTCAAGGATGTAGTCTAGCATCATTTGTTGTGGGCGGGAAGTAGAGAGAAATTTCTTTCCTCTGTGCTTCCACACAGCCTTTACTTATTTTTTCTTTCTTTTCCCTATTTCTCTTTCCCCTTTCCCTTTAGTTAAATTATTTAATTAATAATAATAATTTTCCCTTAATAATTATTTTTCCTTTAATTAATTTTTCCTTATTTCAACCCATGAGTTCTTTCCTTCTTTTTCTTCTTCCTCTCCTGTTTTGAGGAGGAGGAGTTAGAGAGTGGTTGTGGTGGAGTTCAGATGCCTAGCAAGGTAAAACCACCACAGAAGGCTCTGAGGAGACCTCATTGTGACTTTTCAATACTAAAAGGGTCTTATAAAAAAGATGAAGAAGGACTCTTTTCTCAGGTTGATAATGATAGGTGTCCTGGTTTTGGCTAGGACAGAGTTAATTTTCCTCCTAGTAGCTGGTGGGATGTGGTTTTTGGGATTTAGGATGAGAAGAGTGTTGATAACACACTGATGTTTTAATTGCTGCAGAGCAATGTTTACACTAAGCCAAGGACTTTTTCAGCTTCTCACTCTGTCCTGCCAGTAGGCAGGCTGGGGGAGCCTGGAGTAGCAGGAGCTGGGAGGGGACAGACCTAGGACAGCTGACCCAAACTGGCAAAAGGGGCATTCCATAGCATCTTACATCATGCTGAACAATTAATATGGGGGGGCTGGCTGGGATTGGGGGTACCAGCTGCACAAGGATAGGCTGGGCATCAGTCAGCGGGTGGTGAGCAATTGCATTGTACATCACTTGTTTTGTACACATCATTATTAGCAGTACTATTATCATTATTATTATTATTATCCTTTCTTTTCTATCCTAATAAACTGTCTCTATCTCAATCCACAATGTTTTCTTTTTTTTTTTTTTTTTTTTTTTTTTAATTCTCTCCCTCATCCCACGGGTTGGGGGTGAGGGTGAGGTAATGACTGAGTGGTGCCTAGCTGCCAGCCAGGTTAAACTATTACAGTCTTTTTGCTGCTCAACATGGATCCTGAAGGGCTGAGATAACAACAGATCTGACCAGAGCACATTAAAAGAAAATTGTTATAATCATTAGACCGGTTTAATAGTTGCTAATCACAATGTTTTTGTTTGTTTGTTTGTTTGTTTGTTTGTTTTGTTTTGTTTTGATCTCAAGACTGCTGTGCCTGTTTTCTGATTGGAAATGACAAAGCAATTGGAAAAGGACCAAAAGGATACTGGTGGGCTTTTGGCATAGCTCCCTTAGAGACAAAGGACATTAAATAAATGTCTACCTTGCCTGGTTTCTTGGAGGACCCTTCTGTTTTGGCACTGCTGAGGGTCGAAGAACAGCAAGTGCCAATCGCTACCACAACTGTGCACCGGCGGCAATATTGCACCAACCGAGACTCCCTGATTCCCATCCATAAGTTAATTTGTCAACTGGAGAGCCAAGGAGTGATCAGCAAGACCCACTCACCCTTTAATAGTCCCATATGGCCATCACGAAAATCTAATGGTGAGTGGAGACTAACAGTGGACTATCATGGCCTGAATGATGTCACTCCACCGCTGAGTGCTGCAGTGCCGGACATGCTGGAACTCCAATATGAATGGTAATCAAAGGCAGTCAAGTGGTACGCTACAATCGATATTACTAATGCATTTTTCTCTATCCCTTTAGCAGCACAGTGCAGGCCACAATTTGCTTCTACTTGGAGGGGTGTTCAATAAACCTGGAATCGACTGCCCCAGGGATGGAAACAGCCCTACCAATTTCCACAGACTGATCCAATCTGCGCTGGAGCAGGGGGAAGCTCCTGAACACCTGCAGTACATCGATGACATCATTGTGTGGGGTGACACTGCAGAGGAAGTTTTCGAGAAAGGGAAGAAAATAGTTCAAATCCTTCTGAAGGCTGATTTTGCCATAAAACAAAATAAAGTCAAAGGACCTGCGCAAGAGATCCAGTTTTTAAGAATAAAATTGCAAGACAGATGTCATCAAATCCCAATGGATGTGATCAAAAAAATAACAGCTATATCTCCACCAACTAGCAAAAAAGAAACTCAAACATTGCTGGGAAGGGAAGGGAAGGGAAGGGAAGGGAAGGGAAGGGAAGGGAAGGGAAGGGAAGGGAAGGGAAGGGAAGGGAAGGGAAGGGAAGGGAAGGGAAGGGAAGGGAAGGGAAGGGAAGGGAAGGGAAGGGAAGGGAAGGGAAGGGAAGGGAAGGGAAGGGAAGGGAAGGGAAGGGAAGGGAAGGGAAGGGAAGGGAAGGGAAGGGAAGGGAAGGGAAGGGAAGGGAAGGGAAGGGAAGGGAAGGGAAGGGAAGGGAAGGGAAGGGAAGGGAAGGGAAGGGAAGGGAAGGGAAGGGAAGGGAAGGGAAGGGAAGGGAAGGGAAGGGGGAAGGGAAGGGAAGAGATGCCAATTTTTAAGAATATATATTTTTTTAAGTTGAAAATATTTAAATTTTCTTCAAACAGAACATATTTTTTCGTTTTTATAATAAACATGTCTTTCTATTTTATTGGAAAAGAATGATTCTTGTGATTAAAAACTACCTTCTTAATTTCATTTCACAATATACTTTCCACAAGGGAAAAAAAATCAATTGGGTTTCAAAATCTGAACTGTTTTCAATATGTCATACTTTTACATGAAATTGCTGTTAGAATTCAAAGTTTTATCCAGCTCCAAATAAAAATGAGATGAATATTAATAGAAACTTGGAAATTAAAAATCTTTTAAAAACTGAGCAATATTACCTGCGAATACTCTCATAATTACAGAAAAGCTATTAACTAATTTCCAGCTACACACAAAAGCTTGGATAACTGGAGTGTAGATACTAGATGGGACGGTTTTATACTTTGGGGTATCTAGGCACAGAATAATAATATCATGGATCTCTCTACATGTATAACTCAATGAAAAAGTCCACATTCATTACTGGTCTTAAGCTGTTGAGCTACGCATGAAACAATCAAGCTGACCTCACTACCCCGAATTAAATACATAATCATGGTTTAAAAGCAGCAAATTAAAAAAAAAATAATAATAAAAATAATAATTCATGTAAAAAAATCTATACTACCAGTGCTGATATTTTTTCTCCTTCACATTGTATTTACTGGCAACAGGACGGATTGTACGCTTACATTTAAAACTTCTTGAAGCAAGGCCTAGAATTTCCTGCTTCAAATGGTACCTAACAGTTTGCCTTTGCCCAGGGTTAATAATTAGTGTACTTTAAAGTGCTGACAATTCATATTTTTAGAATCTTGAAGTGAAACAAAGGAAAAGTTTTTTTCAAATTAATTTCTCATATGAAATAAAAACATCTTTTAGGAAGAGTACCTTATTAGAACTTTACAAAGAAAAAAATAATAATTTCCCAGAAAATGGAAGGGAAAAGGGATTCAGACCTGATCTTATACTAATATAATATTTTAATTTTAACTAAGTACTCATTACTATAAATATATAATGACAGGTATATGATAGACTAGGAACTGATATGCTAGTAAAAAACACTACAAAATTATTAAAAAAGAGAAACTACAGTTAAAATTAATAATGACAAATTAGATCATATATTCAAAATGTTTAAATTACTGTTAAGAACTGAAAGAGAAATTAATGTCAGTGAAGATAAATCTATGCCAAGGGAGGGGGCAGAGGAAATTTATTATTTTTATAACTGATATGAAATGGACAGTAACCCTCCCTTCCCTCCCCCCCAAAAAAAATAATTAAAAAAAAATCATTGTAACTACTGAATTAATAATGCAGGAAGAATTAACACAACAGTGGCTAAGAGGAGTTACAAGAAGTGATTTTTTTATCAGTCTGCTTAATAAGAAAATATAAGAATGTGATCAAAAAAATAAAATCAGTCCCATGCTTTAGAACTTTGTAAAACTGGGGACTCAACACTCTTCAGAGGCCAGTGCTTACTGACTGAGCAGGTACATGTGGATGTACACCTAAAACAGCTGCAGGAAAATGAAGATGTTGGTGTCATTGCTCTTCTTTGCAGGGACATGATAATGGGAAAGGGGGAAAAAGATGAAGATGGAAATAACTGAAAAGATCTAGATAAAATAACTAAAAAATGAGAGAGGACACACTATATGAAAAGGAAAAAGAAAAACAACAAAACAAAATGAAGAAACAAACAAATAAAAGACAGGACATGGGAGAAGAAAATATAAAGGTTAGATGTAGATCCAGCTTTACTTGTTATTTCCTACAGGAAATCCTAGCTGGACCATTTTAACATTACCATTCAGTTGGTAAATATAATTAAATAAAATAAATGAATGAAGGTTATTACAGTATTTGCAGTCAAATTGGCTATTATACAGTGGCAACTGATCACAGGCTATAAGCAATAAAATGTATTCAATGTTCATAAAATTCAAGGAGTTTTGAAGATTGATCTCATTTTTCCCTTGTAGTATATGTATTTACCAGTCGGACAAGGGAGTCATTATGGTACAGTTACTGAATGGAAGCATTTGCACCATCAGACCTATGAAATGAGTGTTGTAGAATTTCTTTTTTTCCTGCTGGTTCACATTCATGCGCACCTATATATCCATTTACTGTCTTAAATATTTGCTTCTAGAGAATTTTTCCTTATTAATTTGCAGTATGTGAAATCTTGATAAATAAATGCCAATGTACTAAATTTACAATTATAGATGAATGAATGATATGAAGATAAAATTCTTTTCACTTTGTTTACAAGTTCCATTTCTCTGCAATTAATTTAATTTTCTTCATTTTTTCTCCAATTTTCAGTTATGTGCATGATTATAGATAGTGTAATATAGATAGTGTAATACTTCACTAGACAGAAAAATATCATTTCACTATTCTGTTTGCTGTCTGGAAGAGCCAAAAATACTTAGAGGTGATGAAAGGCCTTCCTCTAAATAACATTGCTAATATCTAATCAAATGTTGTCTCCAAGCTCATGGAGGATAAAAGAGTAAGTATGTGGTCAGGAGTAGTCAGCAAGGATTCACCAAAGGGTAAATCATGCTGTAAAAATCTAATAGCCTTCTATGATGGGATAACTGGCTAGGTGGATGAGAGGAAAGCAGTGGATATTGTCTACCTTGACTTCAGCAAGGTTCTCCCTTAACATCCTCATAGGTAAGCGCAGGAAGTGTGTGATTGATGAGTGGACAGTGAGGTGGACTGAGAATTGGCTGGATGGCAGAACTCATATGGTTGTACTCAGTAGTGCAGAGTCTAGCTGGAGGCCTGTAACTAGTGGTGTCCCCCAAGGGTCCATATTTGGTCCATACTTGTTTAATTTATATATCAATGACCTGGATGATGGAACAGAGTACACCTTCAGTGAGTTTGTTGATGGTACAAGATTGGGAGGAGTGGTTAATATACCAGAGGACTGTGCTGCCATTCAGAGGGACCTGAACATGATGGAGCATTGGGCAATGAAGAACCTCATGAAGTTCAACAGAGGAAAGTGCAGAGTCCTGCACCTAGGGAGGAAAAACTCCATGCGTCAGTACAGGCTGGGAGATGACCAGCTGGGAAACAGACCTGTGGAGAAGGAACCAGGAGGCCTGGTGGTCATGAGTCAGTACTGTTTCCTTGTGGCCACAAAGGCCAGTTGTTTCCTGGGGTGCATTAGCAAGAGTGTTGCTAGCAGATCGAGGGAGGTGATCCTTCCTCTTTACTCATCCCTGGTCTCACCTGGAGTACTGTGTCCAGTTCTAGGCTCCCCAGTACAAGAGGGATGTGGAGCTACTGGAATGAGTCCAGTGGAGAGCTACAAAGATGGTTAGAAGACTGGACTATCTGTCACACAGTGGGAGGCTGAAAGAGCTGGGCCTGTTTAGCTTGGAGAAGAGAAGACTGAGAGGGGACTTTATCAATGTATATAAATATCTGAAGGGAGGCAGTCAAGAGGATGGGACCAGACTTTTTTCAGTGGTGCCCAGCGAAATGACAAGAGGTAATGGGCACAAACTGAAAAACAGGTAGTAGACTGGAAGCTGGCAAATGTTGTACCAGGTATCAAGAAGGGCAAGAAAGAAGGCCCTAGCAATTACAGGCCTGTCAGTCTCATGTCAGTGTCTGGTAAAATTATGGAGAGGCTAATCCTTGAAGTTATCGAAGCGCACCTGGCAGACAATAATCATTGGTCCCAGCCAACATGGGTTCATGAGGGGTAGGTCCTGCCTAACAAATTTGATTTCCTTTTATGATAAGATCACCCATCGAGTTGATCATGGGAAACCAGCTGATGTGATCTTTTTGGATTTCAGCAAAGCTTTTGACACGGTTTCCCATAGGATCCTACTGGACAAAATGTCCAGCATACAGCTAAACAAAAACATCATACGATGGGTGAGCAATTGGCGGACAGGCAGGGCTCAAAAGGTTGTGGTAAATGGGGCCACATCTGGCTGGCAGATGGTCACTAGTGGAGTCCCTCAAGGCTCCATTTTAGAGCCAGTCCTCTTCAATGTTTTTATAAACAATTTGGATGTAGGACTAGAAGGTGTTTTGAGCAAATTTGCCGATGACACCAAACTTGGAGGAGTTGTAGACTCGGCTGAGGGTGGAAAGGCCTTGCAGAGAGATCTGGACAGATTGGAGAGCTGGGCGACCACCAACCACATGAAGTTTAACAAAAGCAAGTGCCGGGTGCTGCACCTGGGACGGGGCAACTCTGGCTATACGTACAGACTGGGTGACGAGATGCTGGAGAGCAGCCCCGCAGAGAGGGATGTGGGGGTTGTGGTTGACAGCAAGTTGAATATGAGCCAGCAGTGTGCCCTGGCAGCCAGGAGGGCTAACCGTATCCTGGGATGCATCAAGCATGGCATTGTTAGTCGGTCAAGGGAAGTGACTGTCCCGCTCTACTCTGCGCTGGTGCGGCCTCACCTCAAGTACTGTGTGCAGTTCTGGGCACCACAGTACAAAAAGGATATAAAACTGTTGGAGAGTATCCAGAGGAGGGTGACGAAGATGGTGAAGGGCCTAGAGGGGAAGACGTATGAGGAGCGGCTGAGGTCACTTGGCCTGTTCATCCTGGAGAAGTGGAGGCTGAGGGGAGACCTCATCGTGGTCTACAGATTCCTTGCAAGGGGGAGTGGAGGGGCAGGCGTCGATTTACTCTCCTTAATTACCAGCAATAAAACCTGCGGGAACGGTGTTAAGTTGAGGCAGGGGAAGTTTAGGCTAGACATCAGGAAGAGGTTCTTCACCGAAAGGGTGGTCGCACACTGGAACCGGCTCCCCAGGGAAGTAGTCACTGCACCAAGCCTGTCTGAATTTAAGAAGAGATTGGACTGTGCACTTAGTCACATGATCTAAACTTTTGGGCAGACCTGTGCGGTGCCAGGAGTTGGACTTGATGATCCTTATGGGTCCCTTCCAACTTGGGATATTCTATGATTCTATGATTCTATACTTACCCGTAATGGCCAGTAGGTTACAGGTCACTGCTTCTTTTGAAGGGATACACATATAATTGAACATTTCTTCTTTCTCCTCTGTTATCCATGTTTCCACATAGAGGGAATGAGGAGCTATGCTACTCTACAGCAAACAACCTCAGTTCAGATTGAAGGTTTCATTCTGACTGTCCCACATTCCCTTCTTTCACACTTTCACCAAACATATTTGAAAATTTAACAGAAAATAAAAGGTTAATCTCTGCAAAATGTCTTTTATTAAAAAATAAAAGTTTTGTCTATAATGTTTTTACTCTGTCTAGTTGAAAGATACATGCAAATACATATATGTCAGGCATGAACTGTGAAAAGTAGAAAAGATTCTGTAATATAAAGCCTTGCTTTGCTTAATTGTCTCTCTGAGAAACATGATGGGTACCACAATTTATAGTTAAGAAAGAATAAAAGATGAAGATGCTCAGATGACCTTAAAATCAATTTTACATCAATACTTATTTCTCAGGCAAAACTTGGTAATTTTGTAGATTATGTATTATATTCACTCTTCACTTGACAGCATTTTCTCTCAATACTTGTCTCACTTGGCCATTAAAGAGTATTGTTCCTGCTGATTTTTAGAATTATTCAAGTGAGGATTGAAAAGATCTGGAATATGTCAGGAATGCAAAACATGCTGGCTTGAATATTCAGCAATTATTACAAAAAGCTGCATTCTTCTCCCATATCTCTTATGCTAATCAATATATGATCCATAAAGATAGAAAAAAAAAAAGTTTCTGCCTGAACTAGATATATTATTGTTTGGTCTTTTTCTTGCTCAAGAATATCAGCACTTTTTAACTTGCAATTTTTAGATTTGTGCACATTAATGATACTCACCATTTAAAATAAAAAGGTAAAGGAAAAAAATAAAGAATGGAAGAACTAGTTTAACAGTTGTTTCTCCCTATTTTGTATTTACCCAGTCAGTCTAAATCAAAACACATCTGGCTTCATTTGCAGAGTCAGGCTTAATGAAATTTCATTTAATTTTTACTCATAATCACAAATTATTTAGTTATGGTTCTGGCAGAGTTTCTTTGTTTAAAGCAAAATTCTATTTTTAAAGTGTAAAAATAAACTTCGAATTTCTGTGACAAAAATTTCTGTCACTGGTATCAACTGTCCAAATCATATTGGAAAATCTATTGTAGCATCATATTTGCACATGAATGGTCTGCCTAGACTTAGCTGATTTCCCAGCTACAGTGGTTCTTAGATTTTCTTAGATTTTTCTACTGTTCCAGAGTAAACTATAAAAAAGATAAGGAGATGTGAAAAATCAAAAGAGAAATGGGTTGGGTTGGCCAGAAATGGAATAAAAGCATTCTCCATTATGTGTCCAAGCATTCACAGAATAAACAAACAAACAAACAAACAAATACATAAATAAAATAAAATAAAATAAAATAAAATAAAATAAAATAAAATAAAATAAAATAAAATAAAATAAAATAAAATAAAATAAAATAAATAAAATAAAATAATAAAATAAAAAAGGAATGTCAATGGTAAGAATCCTTTGGAATACACTTAAGAGATTTCACCCTGGTGTTGAGAAAATGCAGATTAAAATCTGCAGACTGGAATATTTTCCCTGATGACCTTACATTCACATTTACTCAATGTGCCTTGTAGAATTTGAGACTTTTGAGACTAAGTAAATAACCCTTTTTATACTTCCCAAGAGTAAGTATCTAACCCATCTGTTTAGTCTGAATTGTGTTTGAACAATATAAAAATAATATTTTAATTCAGTTCCTTGATTCAGTGAACATGACATTCCTGGAAAATATTTTGAAAAGAACTATACAAAACCCGTACATTTTTAGCAGTTAATGGACAACATTTCTTTTTCCATACATGTAGTTTGTTTCGTACTCACAATGGCAGTTTTTAAAAAGCCACAATTGTCATAAGTAACAGTTACTGAACTTATCACACTCTTCATTATAGGAGCTAAATAAGAATTATCAATGAGCTTCCAGCAAGCAGAAAATGTTTTAAGGTGACCATCCTTTTGTATTGTTTTTGTTCTTTTCCTTTTTTAAAGTATAGCAAACAAGTAAACAAGCAAACAAACAACAACAAATTCATTTTCCTTTTTTTTTTTTTTTAATTTTTTTTTTTATTTTTAAATTTCCTCCTGTACTTATCATTAAAAATTCAGACTTCCTCCCTTGGAAGGTTCTGTGAACAAATAGAATCATAGAATAATTCAGGTTGAAAAAGACCTCTAAGATCATCTAGTCAAACCTTTAACCTAGTACTGACAAGTTCACCACTAAACCATGCTACCAAGTTCTACATCTACACGTCTTGAAGACCTCTAGGGATGGTAACTCAACCAATTCTCTTGGAAGCCTACTACAATGATGCACAACTCTCCTAATATCCAACCCAAACCTCCCCTGGTGTAACTCGAGGCCATTTCTCTTCATCTTATCATTTGGTGCTTGGGAAAAAAGCACCAAGTGGTGGCCATTTCCCCACCTCACTATAGCCTCCTTTAATTTAATTGTACAGCGCAATAACATCTCCCCTGAGCCTCCTTTCTCCAGGCTAAACAACCACAGTTCCCTCATCCATTCCTTGCACCACAGTTCCATCAGCCATTCCTTGTAAGACCATTTTTCTACACCCCTCACCAGCTTCATTGCTCTTCTTTGGACATGCTTCAGCACCACAATGTCCTTCTTGTAGTGAGGGTCCCAAAACTGAACACAGCTGAGTACAGAGGGACAATCACTTCCCTAGACCTGTTGGCCACACCATTTCTGATACAAGCCAGTATGCTGTTGTCCCTCTTGGCCACCTAAGCACACTGCTGTCTCACATTTAGCCTACTATTGACCAACGCTCCCAGATCCCTTTCTGCCGGGCAGCTTTCTAGACACTTTTCCCCCAGCCTGTAGCCTTGCATGGGGTTGTTGGGCCCCAAGTGCAGGACCCAGTACTTTGCCTTGCTGAACTTCATACAGTTGACTTAGGCCATCAGTCTAGCCAATCCAGATCCATCTGTAGAACCCTTCTACCCTCGAGCAGATCAACACTCACACCTAAAGGTGCACTCAATCCCGTCATCCAATTCATGAATAAAGATACTAAAGAGAAGTGGCTCCAATGCTGAGCCCTAGGGGACACCACTAGTGACCAGCCTCCAGCTGAATTTAACTCCATTCACCACAACTCTTTGGGCTCTACCACGCAGTTTTTAATCCAACGAAGTGTATACCTGCCCAGGCCTTGAGCAGCCAGATTCTTCAGGAGAATGCTGTGGGAAATAGTGTCAAAAGCCTTACTGAAGTCTAGGTAGATATCCTGGTTTCAGCTAGGATAGAGTTAATTTTCCTCCTAGTGACTGGTAGGGTGCTATATTTTGGATTAGGATGAGAAGAGTGTTGATAACACACTGATGTTTTAATCGTTGCAGAGCAGTGCTTACACTAAGCCAAGGACTTTTTCAGCTTCTCGCTCTGTCCTGCCAGCGAGCAGGCTAGGGGTACAGCAGGAGCTGGGAGGGGACAGACCCAGGACATCTGACCCAAACTGGCCAAAGGGGTGTTCTATACCAACTGACATCATGTTAAACAATATATAGGGGTGGCTAGCCAGGGTATGGGGGCCAGCTGCTCGGGGATAGGCTGGGCATCGGCCAACGGGTGGTGAGCAATTGCATTGTGCATCACTTGTTTCATACACATTATTATTATTATTATTATTATTATTATTATTATTATTTTCCTGTCTTAATAAACTGTCTTTATTTCAACCCACAGGCTTTATTTTCCCGTTTCTCTCCCCCATCCCAGAGAGGGAGGGAGGAGGATGAGCGAACGGCTGTGTGGTGCTTACCTGCCGACCGGGTTAAACCACAACAGTAGACCACATCCACAGCCTTTCCTTCATCTACTGGGTGCGTCACCTTGTCATAGAAGGAGATTAGGATCGTCAAGCAGGACCTTCCTTTGATAAACCGATGATGACTGGGCCTGATCACTGGTTGTCCTGTAAGTGCTGCATGATGGCACTCCAGATAACCTGCTCCATGAGTCTAGCCAGCACCAAGACTGACAGGCTTGTACTTCCCCAAGTCCTCCTTGTGGCCCTTCTGGTAGATAGGTGTCACATTTGCTATCCACCAGTTGACTGGATCCTCCCCTGATAGCCAGGACTCCTGAAAAATGATGGAAAGCGACTTGGTGAGCATTTCTGCCAGCTCCCTCAGTACCCTCGGGTGGATCCCATCTAGCTCCATAGACTTGAGTACATCTAAGTGGAGTAGTAGGTCACTAATCATTTCCTTGTGGATTATGAGGGCCACATTCTGCTCCCTGCCCCTCTCTACCAGCAAGGAGGACCAGGTACCTGAAGAATAGCTGGTCTTGTGCAAAAGATTGCGATAAAGAAGGCATTAAGTACCTCAGCCTTTTCCTCATCTCACTCTGTTTCCCTCCACATCCAATAAAGTATGGAGGTTGGAGGTTCTCCTTAGTCCTCTTTTTTTTTTTTTTTTTTTTGTTTATGTATTTACAAAAACATTTTTGCTGTCTTTAACAGCAACAGCCAGATTGAACTCAAACTGGGCTTTGGACCTTCTAAATTTGTCCCTGCACAGACTCACGACATCTTTGTAATCCTCCTGAGTGACCTGCCCCTTCTTCCAAAGGTCATGGATCCTCTTTTTCTTCCTGAGCTCTAGCCAGAGCTCTCTTTTAAACCAGGCCAGTTTTATTCTGTGCTGGCTCATCTTTTGGCATGTGCGGATGGCCTGCTCCTGCGTTTTTAGGATTTCTTTCTTGTAGAGTGTCCAGCCTTCCTGGACTTCTTTGCCCTTCAGAACTGACTCCCAAGTGACTCTGCCAACCAGTCTCCTTAACAGGCCAAAGTCTGCCCTCTGGAAGTTCAGGGAGGCAGTTCTGCTAATCCCCCTCCCTACTTTTCCGAGAATTGAAAACTATTAATTCATGATCGCTGTGCCCAAGATGGCCTCCGACCTTCACATCACCCACAACACCTTCTCTATTTACAAGCAAAAGTTTCAGTGGGGCACCTCCCCTAGTTGGCTCACTCACCAGCTGTCTCAGAAATTTATATTCCACACATTTTAAAAACCTCCTAGACCTTTTCCTGTCTGCTGTGTTGTATTTCTTCCAGACATCTGGTAAGTTGAATTCCCCCATGAGAACAAGGGCTAGTGATTGTGAGACTTCTCCCAGCTGTTTGTAGAATATTTCATCTGCCTTTTCAGTTGAGTTAGGCGGTCTATAACAGATGCCCGCCAGGATTGGCCTTCCCCCTGATTCTTACCCATAAACATTCAACATTGTCTTTGCCATTATTAATCTCAAGACAATTCAAACACTTCCTAACATACAGCGCTGCCCCACTGACTATCGTTCTTAGCCTATCCCTTCTAAAGAGTTTGTAGCCATCGATTGCAGTGCTCCAGTCACGAGAGCTGTCCCACTATGTTTCAGTGATAACAACTATGTGGTAGTTTTCCTGATGGAAAATAGCTTCCAGCTCTTCCTGTTTTTTGCCCATACTGCATGCCTTGGTGTAGATGCACTTCATTTGGGCTAGCAATCCTGTCACCCTGAAGGTGGGGGGGGGGGAGAAGCCATAATTCATCCATGAATGTTCCCCACGCACTTTGGCGATTTGTCAATGTCCCTTTTGCATTTGGTACCACATGGCTCTTCATCCCCTACCTCAACAGGGGTGGCAGACCGATGAACCTTGCTAGCACGCTATCTCTTAACCATTGTCATACCACCCCCAAGCTTGTATCTGCCAAGCTTGGTTTTATCCCCTTCCCCCTTCAAATCTAGTTTAAAGCCCTATCATTGAGCCTTGCTAACTCCTGAGCAAAGATCCTTTCCCCCCTTAGAGGTGGGTGAACCCTGTCCATTGCGAGCAGGACTGGTGTCTTGTAAAATGATCCATGATCAAAAAAAAAACAAAGTTCTGCTGGTGACACCAGGCTCAGAGCCAGATACTGATTTGGTGGCTCTTCAATCTTGCCTCGTCAGTCCCTGCAACTAAAGGGTTACAGGAAAAAAAAAGAAATGTTATGGATATAGTAGCTCAAATAGCTTGGAAATAAAGCCTGAGTTTTGTGTGGTGGCAGCATTAATACTGTTTTTATTAACATATGTAAAAACAAACTTAAGTAAAATATGTCTTTCTTAAAGATTCCATATGCCACCATAGTTTGAAAAGAAGGCCTAGAATGAATCCTGCAACAGGAACATGTAAAGCTTGTCTAGGCATTTTTGAGTTTGTCTAGGTTAAAACAAAAAGTCTTTTGCTTTAAAATATCCTGAGTTTCTCATTCCTTGAAGATATTAACTGTAACAGTCAAAATCAATTTTTCTTTGTGTTTCATCTTTGTATGGAAATGAACTTAAACATCAAAAACAGATTTTGTTTGTTTAATGGAAGATATATCTATACAAGCATAGCAAAACCGTTTATTTTTCTATGTCAGCAACCATTGCTTGCCACCACTGTAATATCCATACCCGCATATCTTTAATATGTTTCAACTGTAAGGTGAATTTCAATGATATTAAGAACACGAGTGTACAGGATTACTACGCTGTTTCCTGAGTTAGCCATATAGTTTGGTTAGCTTTCATTCACGATTCCTGAAAGCACAAGTATTGTCAAAGTAGTTCTCTGAACTAGTTTAAAGTACGCATGCTGTGTTGCATTCAGAGTCCTGGTGGATTAACCCATTATAAAGCAATCTGGCGAATACCTGTGATTTGCAGCAAGCTAGTTTTAATGAAAGGGTTGGAAAATTCATGCTTGCTACAAGTGTAATGGTTCATAACATTTCACAAAGATGTTATTGCATGTTAAAAATGACCTGCAATTCAGACTCTTTCCTTCTATTTTGTAGAATCTTGATGTTCTGAAGTACTGAGTGCTCTGCATTTGGCTGATCAGGCCTCAAGAAAAGCTGGGATAGATGGAAAAAAAAAAGTAAGATGTTTATAAAACTGTTCTTATTTTTACTAATCCTTTTTAGTAGGCCAGTGGTTCTTGGAACTGTAAAATACCAATAAAAAGTCTTCAGCCTGTTTAAAACTCACGGAGAACATGATACACTTTATCGTCTAAAGAATAGCCAATCTAGTCAGAGGAGGCAGGGAGTTAAGAAAAAGAAAAAGAGACTGAAAGTTCAGACAAGTGAACAGTACAAAAACTTTAAGAATCGCCTTATTTCCACCAGTTGCTGTTGTTGTTTTGGTGTTTTCCCTTATTAAGTTTAATTTAGCCTTATTTAACTCCAGTGGGTTAAATCATTTTGAAGAGGTTATTTCAGGATACTGGTGGAAAAACAAAGGACAGAAATGCCAGTTGGAGTCAGTGTAGTATAGCAAACATCAGAAACATAGGTAAAATATTGGTGAATGAAAACTTCAGAAAACCATCTGAGAGAGACTTAATTGAACTATGATCTGAAGCTTCACTCTATAGGTGCTGCATTTAATTTAATCTTTGCCTTTTTAGAGGATAATTCTCAGGTTCACAGAAATAAAGAACTGGCATGTATACCTGAATTTTCTCTAACACAGCTCATTTGTATTTGCATTATTCTTGACATCTAAGGAATATCACTTACTGGTGATACAATGAGGAGACTGTAGATTCCATTCATCTCAAATATTATAACATTGTTCAAGGATCTGAGTAAAGCACCATTGAGGTCATCAGAATGCATTGCTGAAGGCTGCAAAATATTTCTGACATCTGTTTGTGAAACTAGAAAAGGCTTATCAGTGCTGACTAAATTTCATTCTCAAGAACTACAACATACTTTATTTTAAGATCTGTGTCTCCTAATTGGTCTCTTTACGGCAATCTCAGCAAGTATGCTTTACTTTCTAGTCAAATAATTCTGATAAATGTTCGCAAGGTCCTTAGAGTGATGTGTTACATATCACTGGCTGTTTTTATGTTAATGAAAGTTTTTGTGACTACAAGATTACAGAGCACATAGCCATATTCCTTGACAAAATATCATCCTAATAATATCCATATTAAAAACGACACAAAGTATTGCTAGCAGAAATGCATGTAAGCTTCATTTGCAAATTCTTTGTTTTTGTACTACCATATAATAAAAAGTAATAGAGCTAGGGCAAACACAGCCTTCTAGGATTTCTGCTACTGAAGTTTTGTACCAGATTTCAGATCATATTTCTACACACTTCCTAAGATATGACATAAGGCTCTTGCTCTCTCTAAAATTTTGAGAATATTCTAATACCAGTGATAAAGCTTCCTGAACATCTGTGAACTGCTGAACAACATACCTAGGCATGTGCATTATAAGCTGATTATAACATGTTTTTGAGAGAATGCTAAAGCTTGTGGACTGTCTCCATTACGCAGACACTGATAATCAGACATTTTATCTCTGTATTTTCTGAGTCAAATTATCCATTGCTGTAGCAATAAGACAAAACTGCTATAACCAGGCCATTGCAGCTAGCACAATGAAGATTTCAGAAAAATGTTCCATTCAGTTTTGTGCTGCACAGAGACAACTTTTCAACTTATCTGTTTACAGGCCGACTCAGATCAGTTATGATGCCAGGAAAAATAGATGTTAAAAATAGAATTAAAAAGTCCTAAAATACACCTACCTGCAATGCATACAGATCTTTCTTTTCTATTATAGACAAACTCTTAATAGCTTTGCCTTGATTGAGAGACTGAATTGACCCACAAGGTCCTAGAGGCTTTTTCGATATTCTGAATCAGGGTGTTTATTATAATCAAATTTTTGAACTACTTATTAAATTTATTACAAAACTTGTTTCAGAGCAGAGAGATGGTTATCTGTTAATCAAAATATTAAGGAGCAGTTTAAATGAAATTTTTGTGCTGGGTCTGGCTGGGATGGACTTAGCTTTCCCCACAGCAGCCCATATAGTCATGTGCTCTGCACCTGTAGCTAGAACAGCAGTAGTATCACACTGATGTTTTGTCTATCGTTGAGCAGTGCTGGCACAACACCAAGACTCTCTCCAACACCTGAAAGCCAGTAGGCTTGGGACGGGCAAGGGGTGGGGACGGGACATCACCAGGGCAGCTGACCTAAACCAACCAGAGGGATATTCCATGCCATATGAGGTCACACTCAGCAATGAAAGACTGGGAAGGGGAGGGAGAGGGGGCAGCTCTTACTATTAGAACGTCTGTCCTCCCAGACAACTGATACATGTATTGAGGCCCTGCTTCCTGGGATGTAGCCAAACATCTCTTGCTGATGGGGTGTATAGTATAATTGTTTTTTCTCTCTTTGTTTCTGTGTGGCCTTTTCTTATTTGTTGTTTGTTCCTTTTGTTTTGTTTTCTTTTGTTTTCTTTCTTTATCCTGTAATTAAAATATCCTTACATAAGCCTGAGCCTTTTTTTTTTTTCTCTCCATCATATTTTCTCCCCTCTCTCTCCCTTTGAGGAGCAGGGGTGAGACAGCAGTGTGGTAGAGTTTAGTTGGCCGTTGGATTGACCACCAAAATTAAATTGGAAGATGGAGAACCTAATTCTTGCACTTTTTCTCTAGTGACTGAGAAACAGTTTACCAGTCAATTGACACAGTTTATCAAGTGCTCTATATAAAGCTATTGGAATTATCTATTGGAAAACTCAGTAGTAATTTATTTCATATATGTTTCAAATTTGAAATAAGTGTCTCTAATTGCAACTTATTTCAGAGACCTGAGTTCAGCTTTTTTATCTGATGTCTAGGCAGCATAACACAGACAGTCTGCCTTTTTGTTAGTTTTTGGCAAACTTATTAAATTGTATCTTTCATTTGTCTTAGCTCTAGCTGACTCAGGTGTCATTCTGAAGTTCCAGACTCCCATCATTAAAACCCCGATCATTAGCAACAGTCATTTGAAGCAATTCAGGTTCTCATATCCAGGAAAACAAGACTAGTTTTCTTCAACTGCGCAAAATAGAACAAAGTGATAATTTGGTTCTCATCAACAGCAATGTCTAGATTTACTTCAAATTGTCAACCTGCATGAATTCCTAATGAAATTAACAGATTGGTTTTTTTTTTTTTTTTATTTTGACTTGAGTAGGAGCAAGATGTTCTGTTTTGACCACTATGTAATCTTTTTCTTAATGTTTATTCATTATAAAGTGATAAGAGTTCAAGCATTTTTTCCCACTGTTGCAAGGTCATTGACCTTCACGGGAGTAAATTTTCATGCTAACATCACCAAACAACCCAAGGAAGGAGTTGCAGAAAAGTGTGGTTTACAGGAAAAAAGAAAGCATGATTTCTCCAGAGGCTAAATAGTTCCATACAACCCTGCATAAAATTTCTGTGACTGACAAGTAGACTATGTCTATTGTGAAGGATTTAAGCTTTTGGAAATAATGACAACATCTGAAGAACGGCAGTACTAGCCCCTTCCAGAAAGTCTGCTTAATTACACCTTGTGACCCTGAATTTATGTATGAGCAAATTTCCCTCTAAGCAACATTAAAGGCAAAGAAAAACAGCATCTATTGACTCACAGAAGGCATATAGATTGAACAGCATCCTCAGACTCCTCTTCATTTCTTGCTTTCACTACCCATTGACTCATTTATGTTTTTAAAAGAACAGTGATTGCACATTACTGAGCTTCCTACAGCACCCAAGCAGCCATAACAGAAATGTTTGGAGTGGGCTTTTCCACAAATCAGGTCTCTTAGGATATAGTCACAATGTGGATTTAATTTGAGCCACTACTGGAAAAATCTCTGCGGTGCCCTAATTTTTTTCTCTTCAGTGGAGCAAAAGTCACAAGTCTTTTTAATTTGTTCAAGTTGTCATGTTAAGGGGTGTAGCCGATTAACCGTTACAGGTCCGGTCGGATTCAGGGTACTGAACTATCACAGTCACAGATTCACCAATAACGCATTAGCCTATATGGGTCTGGTCCGATTCAGAGCACTGAACTACCATGGTCACGGATTCACCAGTAACGTATAACTGCCCTTACTCTAGTCACGTTCAGTGAGAACTATCACGGCTAGGAACAATGCAGTTAAGTGCAATTTATTACAGCAACAGGTACACAGGTTCTTTGGATTGCTGGTGATAGTTACTGTCTGCAAAAGCAAGCTAGCATGCATGAAATACACAGCTGTGCAGCCTGGAAATTAACGCACTAAAAGGCACAAAGACTCTATAGAGGTTTCTAAGTTTCCACGGAGACACACAGTATAACTAAGTGTTCAAATCTCACCCAAAGGCGTCCCGGGGCGGGGTTCGAGGGGGGGTTAGGGTTAGGGTTAGGGTTAGGGTTAGGGTTAGGAGGAGAGAGGGTCAGCCCGTCGACTGATCCCAGGAGTCAGGAGGTCCTTGGGATGGTGTATTCCCTCGGGTTTGTATCGCCCATGATGGTGGTATCTTCCCTGACATCCCCACTCTCTTAGGCCGATTTATATTATTTTCTATCTTTTAGGTGGAGCTTGAGTGACTCTAGTCAGGCATATCTTAGTTATGATTGATGAAAAGTTTTCCCGTCTCCATTTAAAGGAATAGGCTCCAAGAAATTCAGAGTACGTGCTCAGTGAGGGGTGGTCGCACCTTGGAGGTGGGTAGCTTTTGGGATGGAGGTGTGTTTTGGTATTATAATAATATTATAATGAGCAAAAATACACTAGAGTACAGCATTTGTCAAAACATGACAGGTTATTGGCTCAGGGTAGCAAAAAGTGCAGCTTATTGGTCTCAGTGTGCACAAGAAAAATCGAGTCCCCAACTGATCACAGAGCCTAGCCGTGGTGTCTCCACTCCACTCTATGCTACGTACTGTTCCTTAGAGCCAGCACACCGGGTTCCCCCAGTGTGATAGCATCTAAGGCTGGAAGCCTAGGGAATGCTCAGGTAATGCAGCTACGCCCTACCCTGAAAGCCTCTCCAATGCTGTACATTTTCTTTAAAATGTGAATGTTAGTTTTATTTTCCTAGTTACTTTAGGCAATTGCACCACACAAGTCCAAGTGCAAGATGCTACGTCTAGGCTGGGGCAATCCCAGACATGGCTACAGAGTGGGAGAACACATTGAGTGCAGCCCTGCTGAGAAGGATATTGGAGGTTCTGGTTGATTAAAAGTTTGACATGAACATGCAGTGTGTGCTTGCAGCCCAGAAAGCCGACCTCATCCTGGACTGGTTTGACAGAGGTGTGGCCAACAGGTCAAGAGAGTTGATTGTCCCCATCTACTCTGCCCTAGTGTGGCCCCACTTGGAGTGCTGTATCCAGATCTGGGGCCCCCATCACAAGATTTGGACCTGTTAGAGCAGATCTAAAGGAGAGACACAAAGATGATCAGAGAGCTGCAGCGCCTGTCCTATGAAAAAAGGTTGAGAGAGCAGGTGTTGTTCAGCCTGAAGAAGAGAATGCTCCAGGGAAACCTCATTGCAGCCTTTCTGTCTTTAAAGGAAGCATATAAAAAAGACGGAGAGTGATTTTTTACTCAGTCAGATAATGATAGGACAAGGGAAAATGGTTTTAAACTAAAAGAGGGGAGATTTAGATTAGATTTTAGGAAGAAATTCTTCACTCAGAGGATAGTGAGGCACTGGAACAGGTTGCCCAGAGATGTTGCGGATGCCTTATCTCTGGAAGTGTTCAAGGTCAGGTGGACGGGGCGCTGGGCAACATGATCTAGTGGATGACTTCTCTACCCATGGCAGAGGGGTTGAAACTGTATGATCTTAAAGGTCCCTTTTATGGCATTCTATGATATAATTCCATGAAAATCTGCTTTGGTTCTCTTTATTTTTTTTTTTTTAAATCTTTTTTTTTTTTTTTTACTGTGACATTAAAAAGACAAAAAGTAACAACCTTCAAGGTTAAACACATTCAGAAAATATCTGTCATGGCACCAACTCATAATGTATCTGAGCATTCATATTCATTTTTCAAGCCAAAGGAGTAGGAGTTATGTGTTTACATTAACTGAGTGAATGACATTTCTGCCACCAAAGAAGAATGAAGTGAATGGTGAACGTTTTTCAAGGTGAGAAGAACAGACACACACACAAAAAAAAGGATATTTTTATGATGCCAAGACAATTCACTGAGATTTAATGAAATTTTGAGCATTTAAAGGTTCAGTATTATCAGTTTGGATTAAATAGCATTGAAGTCCTTCTCTTCTACATTAGCCTGGTTCTCCACAACATAGTACCTGGCTGAAGGAGTTTTCATCCATATGCAGAAAACTGGTGGTTATTTTCTCAGTGTGTAAAATTAGTTTGGATAGGTGCATTGTAATGTATTCTCATTGTTTCTCATGCTCAACTCATATTAATATAGCCCAGGGATCTTCACAAAGTAATAGAATGAAGTGCAGTGTGTAGTATGGACATACCTGTTGAGCAAAATTCTGTCTCATGTTAATTGGAACTGTAAAGACTTGTGCCACTAATAAAAAAAAAGGGGGGGGAAAGGGAAGTTTTGCTATTTGTTCTATTTAGCAGGACGGTTTCCTTCAGCTGTGCTGTCAGAAAGTAAAAATGTCAATGACCTATCTTTTATTCTACAACTCCACTCAAGAAAAGAGCTAACATTTAAAATCATGTTTTTCCTCTAATTAATTAAAAATTTTGAAATGCAATCCTTTTGCCCATCTTTCATGTATTCCCTTACAAATAGTGAGTTTAGGACAGCCAAAGTGATCCCAAAGAGTGATTCTTCTAGGCTTCAGTTACTCTCCTGAATATCCATTATATTGATGGGGTCAAAATAAAAAATAAGGCCAATACCTAGGTAGGCATTTGGTGAAGCCGCTTTCTGAGATGCAAAGACAAGGAACACTGAAACAGAAAAAGAAAAATAAGTAGGAAAGTGAATGGCAGGCATATATGAAGGCATATACTTCTAAACTAAAATAATCTTATTCCTTGAAAATGCATAAGGTAAAGGTTATGAAATTTGGGCTGGGGCCAGTCCCAGTTTTGGGATTCATGGCAGACTGTTAACTCCTTTTTGTGATTAACTTTCCAATCAGGTAGAGAGGAAACTCTCACTTAACAGGTTATCTGGAGGTTGAGTGGCCACCATAGACCTTTATATACATTTATGCTTTTTTTTTTTTTCTGGAATGTTCCTGAAGACTGCAGAAATGGAGGTGATTTAATGGGCTTAGGGCAGGGGCATATAGGTATCTGACATCTACGAAGTTGAGCCATATTTACCTGTGGCATACTAGCCTAAACACTATCATACATATTGTCAGCAGACCAATGTGCAACATAGTAACTCCAAGTGAGCTCGGTGACAGTTCAAAAGCAATTTTGTCAATTTTGTTCTTATTTTTCCAAGCATTTGGAGCTATAACTCAGGATGTATTTTATAATTAATATGCCATACGTGCAGTCAAGAGGTTAAGTAATCCTTTCAGGTATATTTTTACTTAGTTTTCTCCAGTACACTTGGAAAAGATAGCTAACTTAAAAGCCACAGTAAAATACAGAAAAAGCAAAACAACAACAACAACAAAAAACTTAAAACATCCTTAGTATTGTTGTAGATTCAAATTTTATTTTATTTTCCTAATGCTATTATACTTCATAAGAGTGGTCTGACAAGATATCGTTATTATAAAAGGATAGAATTCACTTTACATTATTGTTGTTGTTTTGGTTTTTTTTTGTTTGTTTGTTTTAGTTTTCTCTGCTTTAAGACTGCATAAATTCAAATAGGAAGTATTCTCAGTGAATAATGACAAAATCAGCTCCTCAGAAATACTTTCACATTTGATGTACATGTTTCTGTCAGGCAACAGAACACAAAAGCAATCCAAGGTTTTCTAAAAATTGTCATTCGGCAGTAAGTGATACAGTAGTTTTTCAGGGCAATCTGCTGATAAATCTGAATAAACCATTAGCAATACCCAAGGATGCAGATGTCTAAGTAAGTGGAAGCTTTTATTTGTCATCTTAGTCATGTGACTATGTAAACTCCTGAAATTTACCTGAGAACCGTAAAGTTTTTATTGAAAATGGTCAGACCGCTAAAAATGACCAAAAGGAAATGAAAAGTCCTGTAAATCCACAAGAACTTTCCAAGCTGCTTTGAAGTCGATCAATAACACTGCCCCAGTGTCTTTCCCAAGTTGAACTTTAAGAGGTACTAGTCACAGAAGCAGTGTCACACAGTCCTCTGTAAGGCTTAACTCTTAATTTTCCATAAAGTCCCTCCCTGGAAGCTCACTGAGAATACTGATTTAATAAGGGTTAATAGTAACAGAGCTTGTTAAAGAAGGTAAATCTCTTAGGTCTTACAAATAAAGAAGCATTCTTGTGATAATGTAAAGTTGATTAGTTTGCTACATCCAGAATCAGAACAGATTGTAACTTCCTATGCTTGGAACCTCTGTGCTCTCTGCAATGTGGATTCTTAATTTATCTTTCAGTCAAAGACTGGTAACATTAGATAGATGCCAACACTTCCACTCCAGGTCTTCATCTTAAATGTTATAATCTGAATCTGTCTACATTAGTATAAAAGTATTTTCAGCAGTCTGAGATTTGGTCTTCCATGTGCAAGCAAAACTTATGTTGTTAAGCTCTTCTAAGTTCATCACTTGATGGCTAATGTTGTACCCCTCTGAGATACCGTTTATCATTTCATTTAACCGGTACTTTACATCCTAACTGCTGTGGTGGCATCACTCATTTTCTTCAAGTAGTTGTATCCAAATATAAGCTGAGGTTAAATTCACTTTTCTGCCTTTTCATTTAAAGCAACTTTTTTTTTTTTTTCAGTTTATATGTAAATAGTTTCCTTCACATTGTTACGTTATGTACAGAAACAATCCAAATCACTTGATAATTGTTACTTTAAGTAATGCATTACTGGGGAAATGTAAAGTTGTAAAGACTGTAGAATACATTATTAGGCTATTGAGTTTAATTGCATCCCTGGGACTGCTGTGCCTGCAGCTGTTTTTTGTTGTTGTTTTGTAAGTGTGTTTTGTTTTAGATTTGGTGGTGGTTTTTTTTAGGGGAAAAAAAAAAAAGTCTATGAGATATTCTTTAACAGCTACTGAAATCATACAATGATTCTCATTCTAGTTTTCAACCCCTAGATAATTTTACTCTAGAAAATGCTATGATCTGTACTGCCAAATCAAGATTCCACGCTGAAATATCAATACCAAGTTTAATTTTTTCACTGTTTTTATTTCCCCCAGGGAGGATATTTCACTGTATAAAAAATAACGTGGGAGCTATGGATCAAGGCTTTACAAAATATCATAGAGGAATTTAAAGGTGTCAGATTTATATTATAACAACATCTGGGAATATACATCAGAAAGCTCCTTGCCACAAATATTGCTTTAAAAGGGATCAATGGAGCTACAGAACAGTAAGTCCACTTTCCATCCCTGGTAGTGCGGCCAAATCTCCAGTAAAAAATAAGATCTCTGAATACAGGGTAAAAAACTGGTGTGTGTGTGTGTATGTTTCTGTAATGGGAAGTCCTGCTTCACATAAGTTTGACAAAAGATCACCAACATTGTACAAGTGGTCCAGTGAACAACTGTGGGAGTGTAGCCACGGGGGTCGACAAGCCCCATGGTTGGTGATAACATCGGACTCTTAACAATGAGGTCATGAGAAATGTAAAGAGTTTAGAAGGAAAAAGAAGGGTGATTCAGGAGATGCCTTGCTGTCTCGGACTGCTTGTTGTCCAGTCTTTAAGACATGGAAGTTGCTGAGTGTTTGCGGTTGCAGGGCAAAGTTGTTTGACCAATGAATAATTAGTGGAAAAGTACTGCTGTAGAGCGAATGGTACAAGAAGGGAGCCTGACCTCAATATAGGGAGGAGTTGAAGTTGAAGTTGTGTCATCAATAAAGCTGTAGCAGTTACTGATCCTAAAAGAATCCTGGTGTCTGTGTGGTCGTTATGCTGCAAACAACAGTACATGAAGATTTTAAAAGTCACTTACAAGATTCTGCACTAAAACTCGCTATAGAAACTAAATTCCTCCTTATAATATTAGAGGAAACATCCTTCAATCATCTGAAAGTGCATCAAAGATAAGGAAGTAAAGGGCAGGGCCTCTGTCTTTTCAGGACAAAGAAGAGCTAGCAATACTCAAAAAAGCCCCATGGGTCAGTGTAATGATTGTTTTTATTCAACGTCTTCACTAACAGTCTTGAGACAAAAGTGAACAATGAAACCTGTAAGTTTGCAGCAAATTAAGCTTTTTTTTTTTTGGGGTAGTTAATGCCAGTAGTGAGGAATTCCAGAAGGATCTCACAAAACTCAGGAGTAGATGAGCCACAGAACTGTCAATTAATCTAGGGAAAAATAATCTAAACCACGCCTATGAGAACTGATCAGACCTAGCAACTCTTTAAAGACACTTTTTTTAGAGCACAAGAGCTTTCCATCCCCATGTGTAAGAAGGCAAGCAGGGAAGGCAGGAAACTGGCCTACCTGAGCAAGGACCTTGTGGTCAAATTGACATACAAGAAGGAAATGCACAGGCAGTGGACATGGGACATGTGGCCTGGGAAGAGTACAAGGATGCTGTCTGGATGTGCAGGGAAAGCCAAGGCACAGATGGAACATAATTTGGCAAAGGATGTAAAGAATAACAAGAATGGATTCTATAGGTACATTGAAAAGCAAGGCCAAGAGAAGTCATTGATAAAGATATTAAACCATAATCATCCAATGATAGACCCTTGAGGGAGACCACTCATCACCGGCCTCCACCTGGACATAGAACCATTGACCACAAGGGTGCAGCTTTCAAGCCAATTCATTACCCCCTGAATAGTTTATCCTACAAAACTATCTCTTTCCGATTTGGAGATCAGGATGTCATGTGGGACCATGTCTAAAGCCTTACAGAAGGACAGGTAGATGACATTGGCTGATCTTCCCTTGTCAACTGATGCAGCCACTCACTCCATCATAGAAGGTCACCAGACTGGTCAGGCACAATTTTCCCTTGGTGAAACTGTGCTGGCTGTCTCAGATCACCTCCTTGTCCTGCATGTACCTTGACATTTTTTCCAGGAGGATCCGTTCCATGATTTTCCCAGGCACAGAGGTGAGGCTCACTGGTCTGTAGTTTCCAGGGCAGATAACGATAAGACAAGAGGGAATTGTTTTAAACTAAGAGAGAGGAGATTTATATTATAAGCTAGTAAGAAATTTTTTACTATGAGAGTGGTGAGGCACTGGAACAAATTGCCTGGAGAAGTTGTGGATGTCCCATCCCTGGAGCTGTTCAAGACCAGGTGGGATGGGGCTCTGGGCAACCTAATCTACTAGGTAGCAACACATGGCAGGGGGGTTGGAACTAGATGATCTTTAAGGTCCCTTCCAACCCAAGCCATTCTATGATTCTACGATAACCTGGACGAGCATTTGTCTAGGATAAAAATTGACAAGAAACAGATTTGTTGTGGTTTAGTCCCTGCAGGCAGCTAAGTAACACACACCTCTCCCCAAGTGGGATGGTGGAGAGAATCGGAAAGGTAAAAATTGTAAAAAACTCATGGATTGAGATGAAGACAATTTACTAGGTAAAGCAAAAGCCACACCAACAAGCAAAGCAAAAC
Organism: Anser cygnoides; assembly: GCF_040182565.1. NCBI lineage: Eukaryota > Metazoa > Chordata > Aves > Anseriformes > Anatidae > Anser > Anser cygnoides. Next base: position 24,378,517 of record NC_089912.1, read on the forward strand.
CAGGAATTAATTTGCTACCTGCCATCGGCAGGTAGGTGTTCAGACACTTCCAGTAAAGCAGGGCTCATCACATATAATGGTTTATTGGTTTCTTGCTTATTGGCAAGGCAGTGTGAGAAGCAGAAAAGTCATTGGCTCTGTAAGAGCACTGCTTTTCAACAACTAAAAACATTGGTGTGTTATCAACACCAAAGCACAGCATCATGTGAGCCTTTACTAAGAAAATTAAATCTATCCCAGGCAAAACCATGACAAGAATATTTTAATTGCAGTCTAATTTTGTACAGTTGTTGAAGGGGAAATGAAAATTAATGTAGTATAACGTAATTGTAATATAATATAGTCATAGCATAATTTGGACTGTGAGGAACATTTGGACCCTCATAGCAGGCCAGCTTCAAAATTAGGACTGATCTGAAGGTTCCCTCTATCCATTCTCTCTTCCTCCCTCTCTCTCTCTCTCTCTCTCTCTCTCTCTCTCCCTCTCAGTATCAGAGCTTATAACTATGAAAAGTTTGCTATAACAACAAATTGGGTTAAAATTTCAGGGGAAATGGCTTGTGAATGTGAAGGGCTTGTGCATAAAAATATCCCTTTGATAACCAGGCTGTTGTCATTCAACTGAAGAAAGAGTTCAAATTAGAGCATTACTTAGTTCTTAAAAGGCACATTGTTTTAGTAGATATCATTTTCATTTGTCAATTTTGCTTCTCTGTGTTATGACTGGCCCTTTGAATAGGCCTGATTATTTACCTGTAGACAGGAAAGGGAAAGGGAAAGGGAAAGGGAAAGGGAAAGGGAAAGGGAAAGGGAAAGGGAAAGGGAAAGGGAAAGGGAAAGGGAAAAAAGGGGGAAAAAAAAGGAAAAAAGGAAGAACAAATAAAAGGGAAAAAAAAAAAAAGGAAAAGGAAAAATCTAATACAATATCTCCAGAAAGTAGTACCCTCTTCCACTACTGTGCACATTTCCAGGGCTTCTGTGATTTAGCTGGGCTAAAAGTATATGTTACAAGACAATGGTCATGCAAATCAAATCAGACCAGCATAACAGGTCGCTTAGATACCCTCGCTATATATCTCAAAACCTGATTTTAATCAGGATTTTACCAGCAGCTAACAGGTGTCAAGCATGTTCACTGACCAAAGGCAACGTGTTCCACCATGGCCTCCATATGTGTTCTAAAGGAGGGTAATGGCACTTAGAGACACCTGTACAAAATACAGGCAAAAAAAAAAAAAAAAAAGACAACTTTAAATGTGTCTATTTGCATATACAAAGTGAATGCACTTCATTATAATGGAGATGAGAGAGCACCACTGCATTAAGGACTCTTTTTACATGAAGTATGACTTTTGCTTTTCAGTTCAGCAGTGGTAGAAGGTTCAACTGGGGGGCAGGGGAGGAATGGGGGAGAAACAAAACAATAGAATAAACCTTCTGTCAGTTTGGACTATTAAGCATTTTATTACCACCAAAAGCCCATATTTCTGTTTATCCAATCTGTTTGTATGAGTTCTCTCTAGTAATATCATTTTGACAGACTTATTATTGGCTATGAAAGGGGACAAAATTTTGTGTCATACAGGTACTTCATGGTGACCCTCCTTTACAAAATTGAACTAGGCAGAAAGTGAACATTCTTACTTCCTGCTTCTTAGTTGAACTCACCAGGTTGATGCAGGTACTGAAATAGCTTTCCCCCATTTTTCCTGGTCAGGTTAACTCCTGATTAAATCATCTTTTTTTCTCTCTTTGAAGAAGAAAAGTAAATGAATTTTAAGAAAATCAATTGCAGCTACTGAGATGGTCTTTCTACTTCAGCGCTATTTAATGCATGCTACTTCACATATTGTTGAGCAATAAAGAGATTTGTACAGCTGACAAATTCACAAATTCTATCAACACTTCACTTCTCTGCTGAACTTTTTCTCATTTAAATAACTGTGTCATATAAAAACAATCCCTTTATACAATAAAAAGTTAGATTTTATTCTGCTTTTCAGCAACATACAAAGTCAAAGAGATGAGTAGCTAACAGATCCAATATAATACCACAACACTGGACACAATTTGTTTAGAATAGTGATCTTTATGGTCATTCACAGAAATGGTACAAAAAAAAAAAAAAGACTTTTTAAAATGCACTAAAAGGCATTATAATTATTTAGCAGTGACACTGCTTTCTTTGGGGTATTTCAATATAAGCTATTACTTCATTGATTCAAACCAGTTGTTGCAGAGATGAAACTCAAATGCTAGTTTTGTCCATTCAAATAGTAACGGCTTTAACCACTGCTTACTATTATATACATCAACTGAAATATATTGAAATCTCTTGAAGTATTTGTCATAAAAATACACACCCTAATACGACAATTACAATTTTTGTATATATATATCATCATGTATCATATGTATCATATGCATGTATGTAAAGAAAAACAGGAAAGACAAAACCAAAAAAAAAAGACTTTTTATAGAAAAATGATTTAATTGAACTTACACAAAACTTCACTGAAAAATTCCAAATAGGAACTATTACTATAATCCTATTCTAGACAAATCTGGGAAATCCCCAATAGCTAAATCAACAATGAAAAATACTCATCAGTGGCTGTAAAAAGGGAATTAACTAGCAATGTTGCAGCTTATATTAAACAGGAAGGAAATCTAGATGTGTAGGCTATAAGTGTGTGTCAAAGCATGTGGCTGGAATATTTAATCAACATAAAGCCTTTACAAAAGTATGTAAAGCTTTTACATACTTTAGATTCCTCAAAACTACTTAAGACTTTTTTCATTTTGTTAAAAGTTCTGAATGCAATATAGTTGTTTTGAAAAGATATTGCAGCACTAAAATATAACTGTAGGTTAGTGAAGATGCTGAGCAATTATGGATGTTAAAGTATTCTATAATGCAGATTTCATAACGTGTAAACATTTTTTCTGGGACCACATCTTTTTCTGTGCTGCTATTGTACATTCAGCAAAGTAAATGGTTTCTTGTTTTGTTTTCAGTAAAGAAAGATCTTAAATCCAAAGTATGCTTTATTAAGATCTACACTAGGCAATAACAGTAATTTCAGATGCAAATTTTTTATTTTTTAATTTTTTATCCAGAGATGACCAGAAATTCTCAAATGAAGCACATCTGTAAATCTGATCATTCTTATGTATCACAATCAAGCCTGTCTCTGCTTTGCACTACAAGTTTTATAATGCAAAAATCTCTAGCTCCTGGCAGTCCTTTGAGAGGCTAATTTTGTACCATGGGTCTCAAGAAAGCTTAGCATGTTCCAAATACGAGCACATAACAAAACTTAAAAATTTGGCAGATGGAAGACCTGTAGCAATATTCTGGAGTCCCTAATCAGGATGACAGAAGGACCAGAATTCAGGTACTTGAAAATATTCTGTGTCCAGAAGGTTCAGAGCCAAAGAGCTTTAGCCCTCTGTTTCTCAGGCTGCTAGAACATAATCATATTAGTTATCTTAAATATTTTTCATCTTTTTCATTTTCCAAACATTTCTTAGTTAAACACCTTATAAAGAACACAAGCTACTGTCAAAAATTTATTTCATATAAGCCTCTGGTTGCTACCAGCACTAGTTTTCCATCTCTATAAATTTAGATAGATTACAGGACATAAAACTTACATCTACTCTCCTAAATAATAATAAAAATAATAATAATATTCATATTTCTTTTCCTAACTTATATCAGAGCATCTCTGTTGCTCGTGACTGCCAAAAATTTAAAGACCGCAGCTCAGACTAGTGCACAATTACAGGCTTTCTTAACATTTACAACTTATACAGACACTTAAAATTGAGTAGATACTAAAATATAAGTGCATTTTTTAATCTACCAAATTGTGTGACCAATACATAATCTGTAATTTACAGGGCACCCATGCAATAAAACAATTAAGGTCATTTCTGTTCTCTTTCCTCATAATTTTTACTGTTATTTTGATAACATATCTAGTCAGTATATAATTTTCTCAGAAAAAAAGCTAGTCTGTGAAAAACTAAACTGTCTCCTTGGGGTTAAGCAAAAATTATAGATGACTTTCAGTCAGCTTTTTTAAGAAATTCTTAGGATGCACCAACAAAAATGTAATACATATACTGTATTTATATTATCAGAATCTAATAATTATATGCATAAATTAGTAATTTATGTGGGTTTCTTCTGTTTGTTTGTTTGTTTGTTTTCATTTTACCCTGATCACATTAGACTTCTGGGAAGTCTCCATTCTCTGGAAGAATTCTTATGAGGATTTTTTTGAAGGGTTCTGTGAGATATTAATTGGTTCTGCATAATGTGGCAAGGTGGTAGCAACAGCTCATAGCTCTTATTATGTATGGCAGTCAGTTTTGCAGTGACTTTTTGTGTGTTAACATAGAGAATATAACTAAGTATGGAAAGCAGATGGGAAATCTGCTACAGAGGTTATTAGCACTGCCTTTCTATGTCTAAAGACAGTTATATCCCACCTGATACTCTTTTGCATCTTATGTGGCAAACTCCCCTTACTTGAGCTGAACTGATTTTCTTAAGTGTGATAACAATCATGAGCTTATGAACTGAACATTTTATTTATCAGGTGGGTTTTAAAAGCTGAAAACAGTTTTCTACTTTGTTGTATGAACATGAATTATACTGCAAGTAGGTGCAACCAAATACATTCCTAGTCCAACAGATTATAAAATAATAAAACTAGTGTTTTTAAGCCAGTCCCCTCCTGTCACAGAGGCAATACTAAGGAGCTATGGCAGCTCCACTATTGGAGTAATACTTGTAGCACAGTTCCACAGCCACTCCATAGTGTTCTGGAAGACAGAAGATGACTCCTACTTTTTGCCCATCTCATTACTTAGGCAAAAAAATAAAATAAAATAAATAAATTAAATTAAAATAAAATAAAATATGACAACAGTGCTTACTTAATTAAAAATCAGTAGGCACAGAAAAATAGAAACTGGCTTTGTAATTTCAATTGAGTTCATACAGCCTAATAAATAAAGACATGACATGGGAAAGAAGATTTAACCTCTATCAAACATTGACATTATTAGTTCCTCTTCCCTCACCTTATAGGGAATATGCTTATGGAAATATATATATATAAACATCACTTCGTTATTTCTGATTTTGCATAATAAAATATAATTTGTTGATAAGGCTCTTCACAGAACTGAAGTGACAGTAGAAACAATCAAGTTAAATCATCCATGAAGAATATGTAATTTGGTCATATTTGCTGGAGTTACTGACATTCTCTTAAAGTTTATTTACTTTTCAACTAAAGATAGTCTTTTCATATTACTTTGAAAAATACATAGAAATCCTGGAAGACTTAGAAAGACAAAAGAATGTATTGAATAAACCTTGTAGAAAAAAAGAAAACAAAACAAAAAATAAAAATGATCATTCATCATGGGTAGTCAACACACTAGACATGGGAGGGCAAGTCACTACGTTATAATTTAATTTTGTTTAGCTTCATCTCTATTTCCCAATGGCAGGGAAGGGTTTATCTCTTTTTAGTTGTATCAGATTACTGACTAGTCATGGTTGCTCATCAAAAACATGAGATTCTTTCTCAAAGAAGAGTGTTGCTTTTTTCCTCCTCTAATTGGACATTAACTAATATTTGTGAGTTGAAATCAGCAAGTTTCTTGGACCTGCTTGTACTCTAAGTTATTTCTATTTTTATTTTTTATGTCTGAGACTGAAAGTTTGTCTAGGGCTAGAGTAGTAAGTCATAAGAAGTTTTAAAGGATATAAGCCTTTTTAGCTTGTAAAATTTCATCCTTGCCAACAGCAGCGAAACTTAAAAGAATCATTCAATTAGTAAAGACATTCATGGAAAAACAATGTTGAACTATAAATAAGGGGTGGCAGGCTGGGGTGGGGGTATACTACTGCTTAAAGTCTGGCTGGACATCAGTCAACAGGTGGTAAGCAATTGCATTGTGCATCACTTGCTTTGTATATTCTTTTATCATTATTATTTTCTCTTCCTTTCCTATCCTATTAAACTGTTTCTATCTCAACTCACTAGCGTTTTTTTTTTTTTTTTTTTATCTGTTTCTCTCCCCCATCCCACTGTGAGATGGCTGTGTGGCGTCTAGCTGTCTGACGGGTTAAATCACAACACTTGTGTAGCACATAGTTTTAGATCTTTCCAATGCCTACATTTCTGAACCTACAGAGAACATCAACCCCACTCATTGTTAAGCTGCCTTCTGAGTTCTGTTTTTGATTGCAGGGGAGTTGGATTAAATTTTTGATTCACAATTCATTTCTCAGTGAAAAGTACTGGTTGGAAAAGAGCTTATGAACAGAAAATCATGTTTTTCCAAGGTTTTTTGCTTTCTTATTTTTTATTTGTTTGTTTAGTTGAAATGAAATGCAACAAATTAAAATGAAAGCATTTGTATTTTGGTGGCTAGAAGACAATACAATCCACATAAGCATTCTTCTACTAGGAGGCTCCTTTTGTTGCTAAAGACTAATTTAGGAACAAAATTCTAATTCTTCAAAATACTTATCATTTTTAATTTAGAAATAATCACCTTTCCTAAAAGAATTAAACCACTTACTTGTGTAACTTGTTTATCCACCAAGGCCAATTGCAACAGTGAAATCTACTAGTATCAGTTAGCTTGGAAATGTTCTTGGCATTATAGCTAGCTGTCAATAGCCATCTGAATCTCAGCAAGTGCCAAAGAATGCTTCACACAGGACTTATTCTGCCTTGCCTTGCCACATCTAGTTTATTTCTACGTGAAATCTGAATGGCCAAGGTGGGCAGGCTGAGATATAAATAAATAAAGATACTTAACAGGGTTGATATGCACTTGATTTAGATTCTCATGCAGTATTTGTTCCTTACATCATATGTTTCCAGCTGCAAAATCAAGCTCAACAGATAGATTTAGATTATTTGCAGTGTTTCAGAAGTAAGCACACTCCCAGCCTGAGTCAAGTGGACACTGTAGTTCATTCTCATTGTACACAAATAATATTTATTTTGTTCTTCAGAAAGTAATAACATAAGAGAGAGTTTCCTGTAAGATGTGGGAAAATTTCTGAATAAGCAAGAATGGAAAAGTACCTAGGGTTACTCCTCTTGCTATGTAAACAATATCTTTACACAGTTTTTCTATGTATTTCCTCTGTAAGCTGCATTGTCTTTCTATAGCTTCCTTATACCTGATAAATGTTCAGTTCTTGTGGACTTCTTCTAAAGCTCTTTAGATCTCTGCAGAACCAATCTTTTATTTGTTCACGGGAAAAACAATCCTTTGACTTAACATCCAAGGCACCATCTACTTCAACTTAACCCTGTTTCAACAAATTCATCTGAAATTTTCCTTTGAATTTAAATTTTGTTAATGTGGAAATTTTAAAAGTTGAGAGGAAAATAGCTACTACAGAGATGAATAGATGAGTCTTCCAAAAAGGGAAGGGGGAGGGGGGGTAGGGGTGGGGAACGGGACACGTTAAAATTTTCAGCAGATAGAATTTGAAGCATTTTTAACTTATGGCTCTAAAAATCAACATAGAAGATTCCATAAATCAAAAAGTATTGATTTTTGTTATCCTAATAATGTATCCTCCACTATCTGTCAAAATATCACTAGTACATTTTTGTTGAAATATCAGCATTTGAGATTTTGGATTAGGAGCTGTGGTGGTTTTACCCTGCTGGGCAGCTGAGCTCTACCACAACCATTCTCTCACTCCCCCTCCTCAAAAAAAACAAGAGGGAAAATACAATGGAAAGGTCTTAAGGGTTGAGATAAATACTGGAAAATCACTCAACAATTATCATCACAAACAAAACAAACTCAGCACAGGGAGATTAATGTCATTTATTGCTGTGGTGTGATTGCCTAAAGTAACTTGGAAAATCAAACTACTATTTATATTCTAAAGTAAAGTAGAGCATTGAAGAGTTTTTGAGGGCAGGGCGCAGCTGCATGGCCTGAGTGTTCCCTAGGCTTCTAACCTTGGATGTTAACACACCAGGACAACCTGGTGTGCTAACTCTAAGGAACAATATGGAGCATAGAACGGCATGGAGACACTGCGGCTAGGCTCTGTGACAAGAGGTGGACTTGATTGTTCTTGTGCACACCAGACTGATAAGCTGCACTTTGCTACCCTAAGCCAATGACCTGTCATGTTTTTGACAAAATGCTGTACTCTAGTGTACTTAGTGTGCTCAATACAATATCATTATAATACCAAAGCACACCTCCACCCCAAAAGCTACCCGCCTCCAAGGTGTGACCACCCCTCACTGAGCACGCGCTCCGAATTTCTTGGAGCCTATACCCTTAAACGAAGATGAGAAAAGTTTTCACCAATTACAACTAAGATATGCTTGACTAGAGTCACTCAAGCTCCACCTAAAGGGTAGAAAATAATATAAATTGGCTTAAGAGAAATGGGATGTTAGGGAAGATACCACTCTGACTTCTGGATCAGTTGATGGGCTGAGCCTCTCTTCCCCCTTCCCATTGGGACGCCTTTGGCTGAGATTTAAGTGCTTGAATAATCTCTAGAGTCTCTGTGCCTTTTTAATGCGTTAATAGCCAAGCCGAACACCTGAGTATTTTATGCATGCTAGCTTGCTTTTGCAGACAGTAAATTGTTGCCGGCAATCCAAAGAACCTGTGTACCTGTTGCTGTAATAAATTGCACTTAACTGCATCGATCCTAGCCCTGATAGTTCTCATTTAGTGTGACTAGAGTAAGGGTGTGTTAAGTTGTTGGAGAATCCGTGATCATGATAGTTCAGTACCCTGAATCCGACCAGACCCATAATGGTTAACCGGCTATACCCCTTTAACGCGACAAGTGCCTAACTTACTAACAGACTAAGTGAGAAAATAAAAGCAAACGAAAACCACCTTCCCCTCCCCCTATCCACCTTCCTCTGACTTCTTTCCAGGGCAGCACAAGAGAATGGGGGCTGCAGTCAGTCCCTGATGCATAGTCTCTTTTGTTCTTTCATGGTCACTCCCTGCTCCTGCTCCACATGGGGTCCCTCCCACGGTATGCCATCCTTCCTGAACTGAGCCTGGGGGGGGCTGCCCACAGGCAGCAGCTCTTCAAGAACTGGTCCCACACGGCTCCGTACCACGGGGTCCATCCATCCCCCAGGAGCAAACTGCTCCAGCACGGGTCCCCCACGGGTGGGCGGCAGCTCCCCCCAGACCCCCTGCTCCTGCGTGGGCTCCTCTCCACGGGCTGCAGCTCCGGCCCGGGGCCTGCTCCTGCGGGGGCTCTCCATGGGCCGCAGCCTTCTCCAGGCCACATCCACCTGCTCCACCGGGCGCTCCTCCACGGAGGGGCTGCAGCATGGAGATCTGCTCCATGTGGCACCCGGGGGCTGCAGGGGGACAGCCTGCTCCACCAGGGGCCTCTCCACATGCTGCAGGGGAACTGCTGCTGCATGCCTGGAGCACCTCCTGCCCTCCTGCTGCACTGACCTTGGGGTCTGCAGAGCTGGTTCTCACCCCTCTCTTTCCCAGCTGCTGTGTTTTTTTCCCTTTCTTCAGTCTGTTGTCCCAGAGGTCCAACCAGTGTCACTCCCTGGCTTGGCTCTGGCCAGCAGCAGGTCCTTATTGGAGCCAGCTGGAGTTGGCTCTGATCTGACATGGGGCAGCTGCTGGGCTCTGCTCAGAGAGGCCACCCTCCAGCCCACCCTGCTAACAAAAACTTGCACATAAACCCAAGAGAGGTGCTTACAGAAAACAGAATGAGTAATTTTCTTTCTCATATTTTTTTCCTAAATTATCTTAGAATTATCTAAAATTTTTAACTTTAGCCTGTTTGATTGTTATTCCCATGGGAAAAAAAAAAAAGAAAAAAAAAAGAAAGGTTTCCTATACATATCTTCTCCATCTTATTACTGGTATTTAGATAAAAAGGAAAATCTGTGAAACTCTTACTTACTAACAAAAGCTCTTAATTATATCTACAAAACATAAATATCATTGTGAAATTATTAGCACCCTGAAACAATTAATTCCTTTTAGCATCACTGCCTACTTTTGCTTTTAAGTAATACTGTCACTGGAAGAGACCTGCTTCATCTTTCTGAACTTCCATTCTTACATTTGAAATATGGAAATCTTACAAATTCTCTTTCAAATACAAGAGCATAATTAATTATTAGCATGTTTCTATAAAGACCCAGAACTTCTTTTTTTATAGGGTCTAGACACGGACTAAGGGAACAGTCGATTCTTTATATTTAAAAAAAAAAAAAAAAGACGTATTTTTAGAGAAAAGTTTCCCCAGAAGATATGAACAGATTAGATGTATGTTGAGCATTGCCAGCTCTATTTCTAGTAGGCTGCTGATTACAATTCTGATGAAATCATCTACAGTAAATCCAGGAGAAACTAGCATATAAATAAAAAATGTAATTTGAGCTCAGGTCCCAGTTTTGGGCTAATATTTGGAAAAATATCTTCAGTACAAATCGTAAGTCTTAAACAGAATAGATTGTCAGAAGAACACCCAGTTACAGGCAGTCTGGGTCGTATGAGCACATTTAGTAGCAAAACAATGATTAGCAGAGAAAAAGAAGAAAAGTAATATATCCCTTAGTCCCTTTTATTTAAAAGCTTGTGCTTAGATATTATCATATGCAGACTGCTGTGCTCATAAAATAAATTTAAACTGCATTGCAAGGAGCAGTTCCTTATTTTCTTGGAAAAAACATACAAGGTGAGCAGATTTTCCACCAAATTTGGAATATACAAGATCAGAAGCATGGCTGGCCTAACAAGAAATGAGAGAAATTTACACGGCTCAAACAAGTAAAAATCACAGAAACTATGCTATAATATGCAGAACTCTTCCATGTGAGTTTCTAAAGACCAGAGAAGTTATAACTCCTAACCAGAATTTCTATAAGCCATGGCAATGGGAACAGAATATAGGTACTTAGTCTTCTTCCTTACAATGGAAATATTTGATTTGAATTACTTCCCTAGAAGGGAGTTAATATTCTCCAAAGACTAACTTTCCAACATTCAATTATAATGCAAGTCCAATAGGTAAATGGTTTATTCCATCATTGCTGCGTAATATTTCATACAGTGTCATAGAATATCAGAAGACAAGTCCTGTTTAACATCATTAACAATCTGGTTGATGGGATAGAGAACACACTCAGTAAATTTGCAAATGACACAAAAATAGGAGAAGTGGCTGATTCACCAGGGGGCCATGATGCCAGCTGGAAGGACCTCAACAGGTTGGAGAGGTGGGCTAACAAGAACCTCATGAAGTTTAGCAAGAACAGAGTTCTGCACCTGGGGTGGAATAACCCCAGACACTAGTACATTCTGGGGTTCACCCAGCTGGAAAGCAGATTTGCAGAAAAGGACCTGGGAATCCTGGCTGAATATGAGTCAGCAATGTGCCCTTGCTATGAAGAAGGCTAAAAGTATTATTGGCTACATTAGGCAAAGTACAGCCACAGGATCGAGAAAGGTAATCCTTCCCCTCTATTCAGCATTGTTTAGTCATGGAGTACTATGTCCAGTTCTGGGTCTCCTGTTAAAAGAGAGACATGGACTTTCTGGAAGAGTCCAACTATGACCACCAAGATGATCAAGGGACCGGAGCACTTCCCCTATAACGAGGGGATGAGAGAGCCGAAACTGCTCAGCCTTGTCCTGGTTCCAGTTAGGACAGAGTTAATTTTCCTCCTAGTAGCTGGTAGGGTGCTATGTTTTGGATTAGGATGAGAAGAACGCTGATAACATGCTGATGTTTTAATTGTTGCAGAGCAGTGTTTACACCAGGCCAAGGACTTTTCAGCTTCTCGCTCTGTCCTGCCAGTGGGAAGGCTAGGGGTGCAGCAGGAGCTGGGAGGGGACAGACCCAGGACAGCTGACCCAAACTGGCCAAAGGGGTATTCCATACCATCTGACGTCATGCTAAACAATATATAGGGGTGGCTGGCCAGGGTGGGGGGGCCGGCTGCTCGGGGATAGGCTGGGCATCGTTCAATGGGTGGTGAGCAATTGCATTGTGCATCACTTGTTTCGTACCCATCATTATTATTAATACTACTATTATTATTATTATTATTATTATTATTATATTCCTGTCTTAATAAACTGTCTTTATCTCAACTCACAGGCTTCACTTTCCTGTTTCTCTCTCCCATCCCAGAGAGGGAGGGGGGAGGGTGAGCGAACGGCTCTGTGGTGTTTAGCTGCCAGCCGGGTTAAACCACAACAGTCCTTTTGGCGCCCAACGTGGGGCACGAAGAGTTGAGATATCAACAGATTTGACCAGAGTGTGTTAAACTAAAATTGGTATAAGTATTGGACCTGCTTAATAGTTGCTAGTCACAATGTTGATTGCCTTAATCTCAAGTCTGCTGTGCCTGTTTTCCAAATTGAGTTTTATAGCACATTACTTTCTGTATGTGCTCCCTGTTGCGCTGTTTATCCTTTCTGGGCCCTGGTTTAAGATAGTTATGGTACTGTGCGGTGTAACAATGGCTTATGAAATGATGAGATTTCTGGTCATGACTCTAACCTGGTATTTGTACTCAGCACTGTCGTCGACTCTATACTTTGGAAACCATATCTCAGAAACTATTAGCAATTACACCTATTGCCTTTTTTCGTCAGGGAGCCAATCTGTGGAGGGGACAGGGGAAGATATTTTTTCCTACCTGTTCACTCTCCCTTTCTCCTTCACCACCCTGTTATCCCCCGAGCTAGTTACGGTGGTTCTCCAAGATGTTGAATATCCTTGGGATACTCAGACCAGCATGTTCTTGTTGTTATGTCTCCTGAATGCGCTTCAGGTTTTGTTTAAGGTTAAACAACTACTTAGGAATCTCATCCGGAGATCTGTCTTGAGACGGGATAGTTGCGAGTGGCAGGGAGTGTGGGAGGATATGGGCAGGTTTCTAGAGCAGTGGGCACCTCCAGTGTTTCGGACATTCACCCCTGAACAACTGCAAAATCCTAAAAAAATGGTAGAATGTTTGAAAAAAGGGTGTCATGACTCTGGCAGTTCCAAAGTGACACAAATCACTGTAGCGTGCTGGGGTCTGGCTTGTGCCTATCGAGCTGCAATTGATGCTACTATCAACCTAGTGACAGACCCTGCAGCCGCTCCAGCTCCCGCAGCCGTTCCAGCTCCTGCAGCTGTTCCAGTTCCAGCTCCTGCAGCCGCTCCAGCTCCTGCAGCCGTTCCAGTTCCAGCTCCTGCAGCCACTCCAGCTCCTGCAGCTGCTCCAGTTCCAGCTCCCGCAGCCGCTCCAGCTCCTGCAGCCGCTCCAGCTCCTGCAGCTGCTCCAGTTCCAGCTCCTGCAGCCGCTCCAGCTCCTGCAGCTGCTCCAGTTCCAGCTCCTGCAGCTGTTCCAGTTCCAGCTCCCGCAGTCGCTCCAGCTCCTGCAGCCGCTTCAGTTCCAGCTCCTGCAGCCGTCCCAGTTCCAGCTCCTGCAGCCGTTCCAGTTCCAGCCCCTGCAGCCGCTCCAGCTCCTGCAGCTGCTCCAGTTCCAGCTCCTGCAGCCGTCCCAGTTCCAGCTCCTGCAGCCATTCCAGTTCCAGCCCCTGCAGCCGCTCCAGCTCCTGCAGACGCTCCCACTCCTGTGGCTAGGTCAGAGAAACGAGCTGTAGCAGTGCAATTTGCCCCTGCAGAGGGTATTCCAAGCCCTGTGGCAGACCCTGTGGCTGGGTCAGAGAAACGAGCTGTAGCAGTGCAAGTTGCCCCTGCAGAAGGTATTCCAAGCCCTGTGGCAGACCCTGTGGCTGGGTCAGAGAAACGAGCTGTAGCAGTGCAAGTTGCCCCTGTAGACAAGGTGAAAAAATGGTATAGAGACTCAGGTCGTTTAGAACGCAGTGTTCTGCTAGATCCAGGTATAGAGAAGATGAGGTTGGGCCATCAAATGTGCAGGAGGATGAAGACGAGGATGAGGATGTCGAAAAATCAACAGTAACTACCCGAAACCTATACCAGCGTGAGCTATGAGATGTGCGAAAAGATTTTGGTCGCTGTATAGGTGAGCAGCTTGTCACCTGGCTGCTCCGGTGCTGGGACACCGGAGCCAATTGTGTGGAATTAGAGGGCAAGGAAGCCAGGCGGCTGGGATCCCTTGCTAGAGATGCCAATGACAAACCAATTGGAGATGGAGCATGATCTCACAGACTCTGGAGGCATCTCCTCAGCTGTGAAGGAAAGGTATCCCTTCAAGGAAGAACTTGTATGTCTACCAGGCAAGTGGACCACCATGGAGAAGGGAATTCAGTACCTGAGGGAATTAGCCGTACGGGAAGTAATTTATAAGGACCTAGACGATGCACAAGTATCCACAGATCCAGATGAAGTCCAGTGTACACGACCTATGTGGCGGAAGTTTGTACGGAGTGCACCATCATCATATGCCAGCTCATTGGCAATAATAGCCCGGAGAGAGGATGGAGAACCCACAATGAATCAATTGGCTAAACAACTCCGTCAGTACGAAGAAAGTCTCTCCTCTTCCCTACAGGCCTGTGTTTCGGCTGTGGAGAAACTCTCTGAGGAGTTCTACCAACTTAAAGAGAATTTATCTTCCCCTCCACCGAACGAACCAGTGTCCACCAACTAAAAGAGAATACTTCGGAGAAACTTTCTGAAGAGGTCCACCAACTTAAAGAAAGTTTATTTTCCTCCCCACCTGTACAAACCAGTGTCTCAGCTATTAGGGGTAAACGTTCATCTGTGCAAGGAAGACAATATGGTGGGCACACACCCCGCGTTACCCTGTGGTTTTACCTATGTGACCATGGAGAGGACATGAGAAAATGGGATGGAAAATCTACTGCGACCCTAGAGGCACGGGTACGTGAGTTGCAAAAGAAAACAATTGGGAAAAAGGGGTTCTTTGAAAAGTTTGCTGCTCCAACTTCCAGCAGACAGTCCTTTAAACACAGAAACGAAGATTCTGAACAGGACTAGAGGGGCCCTGCCTCCAGCCAGAGGGAGGAAAGGGACAATCAAGTTTATTGGACTGTGTGGATTCGATGGCCTGGCATGTCAGACGCACAGAAGTATAAGGCTTTAGTAGACACTGGTGCACAATGTACTCTAATGCCATCAAGCTATAAAGGGCCAGAGCCCATCTGTATTTATGGCGTGACAGGGGGATCCCAGCAGTTAACTGTATTGGAGGCTGAAGTGAGTCTAACTGGAAATGAGTGGCAAAAGCACCGTATTGTGACTGGCCCGGAAGCTCCATGCATCCTTGGCATAGACTATCTTAGAATAGGATATTTCGAGGACCCAAAAGGGTTCCGCTGGGCTTTTGGCATAGCTGCCTTAGAGACAGAGGACATTAAACAGTTGTCTACCTTGCCCGGTCTCTCAGAGGACCCTTCTGTTGTGGGGTTGCTGAGGGTTGAAGAACAGCAAGTGCCAATCGCTACCACAACTGTGCACCAGCGGCAATATTGCACCAACCGAGACTCCCTGATTCCCATCCATAAGCTAGTTCGTCAACTGGAGAGCCAAGGAGTAATCAGCAAGACTCATTCATCTTTTAATAGTCCCATATGGCCAGTGCGAAAGTCTAATGGTGAGTGGAGACTAACGGTGGACTATCGTGGCCTGAACAAAGTCACACCACCACTGAGTGCTGCAGTGCCGGACATGATAGAACTCCAGTACGAACTGGAATCAAAGGCAGCCAAGTGGTACGCCACTATTGATATCGCTAATGCATTTTTCTCCATCCCTCTAGCAGCAGAGTGCAGGCCACAGTTTGCTTTCACTTGGAGGGGAGTCCAATATACTTGGAATCGGCTGCCCCAGGGGTGGAAACATAGCCCTACCATTTGCCATGGACTGATCCAGTCTGTGCTGGAGCAGGGGGAAGCTCCTGAACACCTGCAGTACATCGATGACATCATTGTGTGGGGTGACACTGCAGAGGAAGTTTTCAAGAAAGGGAAGAAAATAGTTCAAATCCTTCTGAAGGCTGGTTTTGCCATAAAACAAAATAAAGTTAAAGGACCTGCACGAGAGATCCAGTTTTTAGGAATAAAATGGCAAGATGGACGTCATCAAATCCCAATGGATGTGATCAACAAAATAACAGCTATGTCTCCACCAACTAGCAAAAAAGAAACACAAACTTTCCTAAGTGTCGTGGGGTTTTGGAGAATGCATATTCCAAATTACAGTCTGATTGTAAACCCATTTTACCAAGTAACCCCTAAGAAGAATGCTTTTGAATGGGGCCCTGAGCAACGACAAGCCTTTGAACAAATTAAGCAGGAAATAGTTCATGCAGCAGCCCTTGGGCCAGTCCGAACAGGACCAGATGTAAATATGTGCTCTACAGTGCAGCCAGGGACAATGGCCCCACCTGGAGCCTCTGGCAGAAAGAACCTGGGGAAACTCGAGGTCGACCCCTGGGGTTTTGGAGTCAGGGATACAGAGGATCTGAGGCCCACTATACTCCAACCGAAAAGGAGATATTGGCAGCATATGAGGGAGTTCGATCTGCTTCGGAAGCGGTCAGTACTGAAGCGCAGCTCCTCCTGGCACCCTGACTGCCGGTACTAGGCTGGATGTTCAAAGGAAGGGTCCCCTCTACACATCATGCAACTGATGCTACATGGAGCAAGTGGGTTGCACTGATTGCTCAGCAGGCTCGAATAGGAAACCCCAGTCACCCAGGAATCTTGGAAGTGATTATGGACTGGCCAGAAGGCAAATACTTTGGGATATCATCAGAGGAGGAGGTGGTCCGTGCTGAAGAAGCCGCACTGTACAACAAGCTACCAGAAAATGAGAAGAAATATGCCCTGTTCACTGACGGGTCCTGTCGTATTGTGGGAAAGCATCAGAGGTGGAAAGCTGCTGTATGGAGTCCTACACGACGAGTTGCAGAAGCTGCTGAGGGAGAAGGTGAATCGAGTCAGTTTGCAGAAATGAAAGCCATTCAGCTGGCTTTAGATATTGCTGAATGAGAAAAGTGGCCAGTTCTCTATCTCTATACTGATTCACGGATGGTAGCAAATGCCATGTGGGGGTGGTTACAGCAATGGAAGCAGAACAACTGGGAGTGCAGGGGCAAACTCATCTGGGCTGCTGCATTGTGGCAAGATATTGCTGCCCGGGTAGAGAACCTGGTTGTAAAGGTACGCCACGTAGATGCTCATGTGCCCAAGAATCGGGCTACTGAAGAACATTAAAACAACCAGCAGGTGGATCAGGCTGCTAAGACTGAAGTGGCTCAGGTGGACCTGGACTGGCAACATAAAGGTGAATTAGTCATAGCCCGATGGGCCCATGACACCTCAGGCTATCAAGGTAGAGATGCAACATACAGATGGGCTCGTGGTCGAGGGGTGGACCTGACCATGGACACTATAGCACAGGTTATTCATGATTGTGAAACATGTGCTGCAATCAAGCAAGCCAAACGGTCAAAGCCTCTTTGGTATGGAGGACGACGGCTGAAATATAAATATGGAGAGGCCTGGCAGATTGATTACATCACACTCCCTCAAACCCGCAACAGCAAGCGCCACGTACTAACAATGGTGGAAGCAACCACCGGATGGCTGGAAACATATCCTGTGCCCCATGCCACCGCCAGGAGCACTATCCTGGGCCTTGAAAAGCAAGTCTTATGGCGACATGGCACCCCAGAGAGAATTGAGTCAGACAACGGGACTCATTTCCGAAACAACCTTATAGACACTTGGGCCAAAGAACATGGTATTGAGTGGGTGTATCACATCCCCTATCATGCACCAGCCTCTGGGAAAGTTGAATGATACAATGGACTGTTGAAGACTACACCGAAAGCAATGGGTGCTGGGACATTCAAAAATTGGGATACGCATTTGGCAAAGGCCACCTGGTTAGTCAATACTAGGGGATCTGCCAACCGAGCTGGAGCTGCCCAATCAAACCTGTTACGCACTGTAGAAGGGGATAAAGTTCCTGTAGTGCACGTAAGAAACATGCTGGGTAAGACAGTCTGGGCTACTCCTGCCTCAGGAAAAGGCAAACCCATTCGTGGAATTGCTTTTGCTCAGGGACCTGGATGTACTTGGTGGGTAATGCAAAAGAATGGGGAGGTCCGGTGTGTACCTAAAGGGGTTTTAATACTGGGTGAGAATAGCCCATGAGTTGAATTGTAGTATGTTAATTATTATATAATACTGTATGTCATCACTACCATGATTGCTATATATCATAGATGAAAATGGTGATTAATTAGAATGTATTGGAAAGAGTGTAACCTGAGCATGACATAAATGGTATGGAATAAGGGGTGGATATCTGGTTCCAGTTAGGACAGAGTTAATTTTCCTCCTAGTAGCTGGTAGGGTGCTATGTTTTGGATTAGGATGAGAGGAGCGCTGATAACATGCTGATGTTTTAATTGTTGCAGAGCAGTGTTTACACCAGGCCAAGGACTTTTCAGCTTCTCGCTCTGTCCTGCCAGTGGGAAGGCTAGGGGTGCAGCAGGAGCTGGGAGGGGACAGACCCAGGACAGCTGACCCAAACTGGCCAAAGGGGTATTCCATACCATCTGACGTCATGCTAAACAATATATAGGGGTGGCTGGCAAGGTTGGGGGGGCCGGCTGCTCGGGGATAGGCTGGGCATCGTTCAACGGGTGGTGAGCAATTGCATTGTGCATCACTTGTTTCGTACCCATCATTATTATTAATACTATTATTATTATTATTATTATTATTATTATTATTATTGTTATTATTATATTCCTGTCTTAATAAACTGTCTTTATCTCAACTCACAGGCTTCACTTTCCTGTTTCTCTCCCCCATCCCAGAGAGGGAGGGGGGAGGGTGAGCGAACAGCTGTGTGGTGTTTAGCTGCCAGCCGGGTTAAACCACAACAAGCCTGGAGAAGAGGAGATTCAGGCAGGATCTTAACAATGCTAAGGGAGGATGCAGAAGTGGAGCCAGAATTTTCTTGGCAGTGCCCAGTGCCAGGACAGGAGGCAATGGGCACAAACTGGAATACAACAGGTTCTGTCTAAACAGAAGCAGTCTGAAGTTGTGCTCTGGAATTTCAGATTGGGTATTAGGAGAAATTTCTTCATGGAGGAGACGATCAAGCGTTGGAATGAGCTGTCCAGGGAAATGCCAGAATCCCTGTCCCTGGAGGTATTTATGAGACATGTGGACACAGAAGTAAGGGACATGGTTTAGTGATGGGAGTCAGTAAAGTTGATGGTTAAACTTGTTGATCCAGGTCTTTTCCAGCCTGCATGACTCTATGATTCTATGACTCCAAACATCAGGAAGCAATTTTTTACAGTGTGGGTGACCGAGTACTGGAACATGTAGCCCAGAGAGGCTGTAGAGTCTTACTCCTTAGAGATTTTTAAAAGACGTTCAGACATGGTCCAAGTCAACGTGCTCTAAGTAGCCCTGCTTAAGCAGGGGTTGGACCACATGATCTCCAGAGGTCCCTTCCAACCTCAATGACTCTGTGACTCTAATTCTGTGGAGTTCTGTACTTTAAATGAACACACACACCACAGCCTTTCTGCTTCCTGTAAGAAGAGTTTTAATTTTCAGATGTTAACGTAAACACGATAGGAAAAAGCTTCACAGAATAACAGAACCACAGAATGGTTGAGGTTGGAAGGGAACTCTGGAGATCATCCAGTCCAGCACCCCTGCCAAGCAGGATCACCTAGAGCATGTTGCACAGGATTGCATCCAGACGGTTTTTAACATCTCCAGAGAAGGAGGCTCCACAACTGCTGTGGGGCAGCCTGTTTCAGTGCTCTGTCACCTTTACAGTGAAGTGTTTTCTCATATTCAGAGGAAACTTTCTGTGTTTCAGTTTGTGCTTGTTGCCTCTTGTCCTGTCGCTGCGCACTACTGAAGAGTCTGTCCCCATCCTGTTGACAGCCTCCCTTCAGATATTTATATACATTGATAAGATCCCCTCTCAGTCTTCTCTTCAAGATAAACAGGCCAGCTCTCTCAGCCTCTTGCCATGAGACAGATGCTTCAGTCCCCTAATGATCTTCATAGCCTTCCACTGGACTTGCTCCAGAAGCTTCATGTCCCTCTTGTACTAGGGAGTCCAGAACTGGACACAGTACTGCAGGCGAAGCCTCGCCAGGACTGAGTAGAGAGGGAGGATCACTTCCCTCAGCCTGCTGGCAACATGCTTCCAAATGCAGCCCAGAAGACCACTGGCCTCCTTGGCCACAAGGCTGCAGTGCTGACTCATGGTTAACCTGCTGTCCATCAGGACTCCTAAGGGTTACTTTCCAGCAGGTCACCTCCAATCTGTACGGGTACATCTGTTTATTCCTCCCTGGGTGCAGGACCCTGCACTTTCCTCTGTTGAACTTCATGAGGTTCCTCATCACCCAGTGATCCAGCATGTCCAGGCCCCTCTGAATGGCAGCACAGCCCTCTGGTGTATTAGCTACTCCTCCCAGTTTTGTGTCATCTACAAACTTGCTGAGGGAGCACTCTGTTCCATCAACTAGGTCACTGATGAGTAAGTTAAATAGGACTGGATCAAATACAGACCTCTGAGGGACACCATTAGCTAGAGGCCTCCAGCTAGACTCCAGTGCACTGCTAAGCACAACCCTTCGAGCAGTGCCATCCAGCCAATTCTCAGTCCACCTCACTGTCCATCCCCACATTTCCTGAGCTTACCTATGAGGATGTTATGGGAGACAGTGTTGAAAGCCTTGCTGAAGTCAAGGCAGACAATATCCACTGCTCCTCCCTCATCTACCCAGCCAGTTATCCCATCATAGAAGGCTATCAGATTGGTTAAGCATGATTTACCCTTGGTGAATGCATGCTGACTATCCTCCATGTGCTTATATTTCTGATCCTTGCATTTCACTATATATGTACTTGATACTCTCAAGGTTTTAAAACTCCCTTCTAGCACTGAATACTTTTTGAGAACGAAATAGCAAGTCTCTCTATGTATTTGTCATTATGCAGTGCAAGTCAGTAGGTAATATCAGGGTAAGCTCTAAGGAAAAATGTCATTTAAATCACACAATTTCCATTCTTATTATTCAGCATTTGTATTCTGTTTAAACACAAATCTTGATTGGCTACAGTGTACAATCACATGCTGAATGATCCACTATGATCTGAAAGGTTTGTTATTGAAGTAGGTAAGATAGACAAGATAAATGCAAAAACAGTGCAGAAAGAATTTACTTTTTCCAACTGTATTAAAGATGGTACATATCAGAGTTCTATGAATATAAATGATACTGATTTTCTTGAGTGTCTCAGCTACATACATAAATATGTCAAGTTATAATACTTAATAAATTAATTTTGTCAAAATTATATCAGTGTATTTATTTCGATAGTGATATTATTCTAAAATTAATATTGTGTTTCAGTTTGAACAATTATATCAAACAGGCCATAAGAAAATCATGCTACACAGTACCTGAGGTTTCTGAGGGAAATCCTTTCTTTGCTGAAGTCAATGACAACTTGTAATGAACCTCACTGATGTCAGGTTCACTCTGTTTGTTTACATTGGTGGTTATTGTTCACATGTCCATAGCTACTATACATCTCAATTCCATGCACAATTTCATTGAATTAGTTCATGGTACCCATTGCAAAGAGGAAAGAGAAAGAAGCAACTCCTTTTTGCATGAATAAACACCATTTTTCGTTATTAACAGATTCACACAAAAACTGTGTGCCAAACTGTACTCAAAATATTCTACCTTTTGGTTCAGTAGATCCGAGTTTAGGGGTTTTGTTCCATTCTTCCTAGCCTAAAGTCACTCTCTTACTTTCTACAGAATGAAGGCAATCATCTTCATAGTTTTGCCAATTCTATTGTTTATTTGGCTGTGTTCTAAGTTGACTGTGTTAAGTATCTAGTTTTTTTACAGCCTCCAAAACCATGTTTCATTTTCTGTTTGTTTGATTTTGGTTTCTTTATTTTTGTTTGTTTTGCTTTTGGTTGTTTTTGATTTTGTTAAATGCGGGTGCTTAAGTCACCAAAATTGCAGAAGGTGAAAGAACAGCATTGAAAATCAGAAAGGATAGAATCTTTAAGATGGATCTGCAATGAACACAATACTAAGTTAATAATAACATGGAAATGAGTGTTGTCATATTGACGACAGGTATAATGCTGTCCATAACAGTGAACAAGTATGTTTTTGCAGCAATCGGAATACACACACAATTAGAAGCTAATTCTCCTTATTAGTTCATCAGGAATTGCCATATAAGGGAGCGCGCACATCCACAAAAGATGAGCTGAGTATATAGATCACTGAAGAAATTTACAGATTTTCCCTAAACATGCTGCAGTGAAATAGGTGTTTTCATAATTTAAAAAGACAACATTCTGTGCTTTTTCTCAGCAGTGTGATTGTACTACTGTAAGCCACTAAGCTCGAACTAACTGTAGAAAATAAGAAAGCTTACAATCTAATAATTATTTACACCTCAGTTTATAAAAATGTCTATTCTTTATTTACACCTCAATTTACAAAAATACACTTATCAAACTTCATAAGCATATACATCAATTTTGAAACACAAGCTAAAACACAGCTAAATTGATTTTTAAAAGCTGAGACAAAATTAAAAGACATTCTTGGACCATAGATTAAATTCTTATCTGATGGAACCTAGTAGAAAAATCTGTGACACAGAAGTGTTGGTCTTACAGCAATAAAGCACTTCAGCATGAGCTGAAGTCTATTATTGTACAATAAAGTATTAAATTGATTTTTTTTTTCAGAAAAAAATGACACATTTTTTAAATACAGGTTTCTGAGTTGTTTTGGAAACATTTAATTGGGCTCCCTATTTCCAAATATTTGATTATATCAAGTAATTAGAAGTCTGTGTTAGCTTTAGCAAAGAGACTGATCTTTAAAGTATTATGATTTGCTAAACTAATTGTTTATGTTTAAAATGCACTGCTTAAAAGACATTATTATTATTATTATTATTATTATTATTATTATTATTATTATTATTATTTAATTTAACTACCTATTCTAACTCTCAAACTATTATCATTGTTCATCCAGTTGCTATATTTCTTCTATTTTCATCTGTATGGCCTATGTCAGATGATATATACCACATTAAAAGCAGTACCCTTGAAAATAAGTATTTTGATAGTCTTTCCCTATGTAAACTCAAAAACTGACTTGGGAGGACAAGTAGGAGACAGGGAGAAAGGCCTAGGAAACCAAAGGTAGAAAGATTATAGGGAGTTGAAGATAGCACAGTAAATTTCCCCTTGTATTATCTAAATGTAATATAAAACCTAAATGCAATATTCTGATTGCAGCCCTCAATCCTGCTTAATTACAGGTTAAAATTTGTTGACAGACAAGTTGTAACAAGCTCCATTCAGGCACATCTGTTTACCATCTACTGTATAAGGTAGAACTTCATTGACTACATATTGAAATGTTTGACTTGCTAAATATGTAAACCAGATGAACATTAATTCACAGAACAATTCAGTATACAAAACAAAATAATAACAACAAAAGTTAATCATCCAGAAGCTTTATCATCTTCTATATATATCTTCAGGAGTTTTTCCAAAACTACAGGGATTAAATTCCTTTCCTGTTCAGACATCAACACACAACTGTAGTTATTATTTCCTGCAAAATGTAAGGAGAAATCAAAGGTCACCCTCCCAGCTCTTGAGTTCCAAGGGAATGTTCTGGCAAGGTTAAATAATGCTGTCTATCTATTGCACATAATAAGGCCTCTCAATCACCACATGACATAAAATCCTGGCAATTAAGAGACAACTCTCTTTTCTAAGTGAGCACTAGTTACAGAAGGATGGTAATATGGAAGTCTTTGAATTACAGCGGGGACTATTTGTATGGGATTTCTTTTTGCAACCAAATTTTATATCGTGGTAAAAGGCTTTTTTTTTTATTAATTATTATTATTTTTTCATTTAAATCTTAGCTCTAATTGGTCTTAATGTTGAAAACTATATGATGTCCTGAACTTGTTTCTCAATCTTCATTTCATTTCAGATCTCTCTAACATATGACATTGAAAGAACTGTAGGTTGGAATCTTTCCTTCCACACTGATCTTGCACAGCTGCCTTTTCTCTATTTAAAATGAGAAAGAGTAAATTTTTCAACATTTTTGTTAAAGTAAATTAAACCATAGCAGAGCTAAATACAACACATTTATTTATCATATTCTGTTCACAATAAGACAATGTCAATGATCTGGCATATTGATATACTCAACAGTAAAATGAAATTGAAACATACTTCAAAGTGACAGGCAGACATTAGCTAAAGACAGTTTTAGTCTGAATATTCATTCTGAATTTCATACTTCATACAATTATGAGTAAAGTGTTCCATTAGTGTGAGACATCTTTTAATCAAATAGCAGTAGCTTTATCAGGAGCTGAGACAAGAAGTGTAGGTGACTTATGGCCATAAGTATGCTGAAGTTGGGTTCTCCTTATAACAATATTGTATAGGAGCACTGTAATTGATTGCATTTTTAGAGACTGACTGCAACTACTTCTAAGTGACTGGAAACTATTGAAGTCAGTTCATACGCAAGGAACCCTACCTTTGAGTTCTAGCAGACATAGCACAATCCTAGCAGATAAAGGATTGACTTCAGGACCTGATCTTTCATGAACAGCCAAAGATGAATAATTAAACTGTGTGTTTAATTTGCACTAGAAATTACTGTTATCTCTAAAAAGGGTAAATTTGCACACAGAGATGACCTGCTCGATGCATAATTTTCTCAGTTCATCTGCACACAGCTAGCTATTTTTATATACCAATAATAACCAGCTTAATGCAGAAATGATGAATGTGATTGTAACATATGCAAACATCACATGAAATCCTTATTCCAAGTAATCTGTTACAAGAAGCTTTTTGACTATGATATCCACTATACCCATTGTGCATATTATACCACACAACACTAAAATATTCAGGCAATTTCCTGTTAATTGAGAAAATGAATACCAATTTTATTTAGCTTATGGGGAGTCCAATCTCGCTGGAAACTTCCTTAACACACTATTTGATTGCTGTAACATTGAACAATCAAACTATGACTATTTTCTCATTTCACAAAACTTATTAAAAAGAATGGTAGATTTATGTGATAGAAAGAAACAATGAAACAAATTGATGTTAACAACATGAAACAAACCTTAGAAGTCCTGTCAGAACTGGATTTTCACCACTGCATTTTGTGTGGATGAAACATTTAAGTTCGCTGATGATATTTTTTTTCAAAGCATTTTCAAAGTATTTCAGAGGTGGTGAAATGAAGGGCAACCACCTAAGAATTTGTGATTCATACCTTGTGGTTTCCCATCTCTCTTTTCCCCATTGCTGCTCCCATTCAGCGGATTGGAATGAAGTACAGAGACTACTGAAAAGAAAATTAAGTAACAGAACATTGTATCTCTATGACACATATCTCAAACTTCAAGTAGATGAAGTTTCCTAAGTACAGAATCTTTACGTCTTCACGTGATAGCCACAGAGTATACTAGCCTTTTTCCCCAAACCACTCTGCAACGCAGGATGAATACTTCTGTATGCTATAATTTTGCTTATTCCATCTTTTGGCTCTCCTTCAGCTTGGTTGCGTCTTTCTCAATTGTGGAGGAAGAGTAAGAGAACTTTTCACTTGACCTGATATAGTACTCCTTGTAGATTTTCCATATGGAAATTTGCACAGTGCAGTAACTAGCTTTAGTGACATACTGCCAGCTCTATAATGTATTGCTGTGGATTTATATGGGAGGGAATGTGGGAAGAAGGATCATTATCTCATTCCATACTTTATTATAATCAGCTGGCACAGAATATCTTCATGCCTCTCAAGTCAAAAATCAACTGACCTTTTCACTCAGTGCACATATATTAGGATCACATTTGCTTTGGTGAGAAGACAAGATGAATTCAGAATGCAAGAAAAATAGATGTTACATCAATATATGCTGTATGTTTTTAATCATATATATGCACAGAGTTTACTATGTTTCTTAATTAATTGATCCATATTTAAGGTGGGATTCTTTCCCATTTCTTTAACTGGGATTTTAAATCACAATATATACATAGATTCTACAACGTTATCTGTGCAAAGTATGGTATCTTTTCATCTTTTCTAATGTATAGAATCCTCTTGCAAGTAAAAAGACTGAAAAAAAAAAATGACCAATCCTGATTTTCTGAAAAAACTCATGATTCAGATTTCTTGTTCTTCAAATTTAATTCCTTTATTCTGAATAAATAACTCAGTACAAACAAAAAGTAGAGAATTCAGACATTTTGACTGAAATTTTATTTTTATAAAATACCAACTTAGCATTTCAAAAAAGATTTTCCTTAAATGATTCGATTTTGACTAATCTGAGTGAAAAGTTCTGTTTTGCAATCAAAAACTATCGCAAATACAACACTACCTTCCAGCAGTCTAGGTGTAAAGATATACTGGAAATCTAGAATCAATAGACTCTTACCATCTTAACCCACCGACAGGCTATTGCTTTTTTTCTTATTTGGTTCCTACTGGAATTATCAGTTCCATAGAATATTAGACATTTCAGGACTGATAAAGAAAAAGTAGGGACAGATCTTTCATGAGATGAGATGTATACTCAAGTTCCAGTCTTAATTCAGTACATGAAGTAGTAGATTACAGTTTTCTCATTTTGTCTTGAATCCTGACTGAATGCGCTAATCACGGAATTAAGAGCTACAGTGTAAGAACAGGCAGGCTGTTCTCTAAGAAAAAATCCATAAGGTCTGAAGTGTCAGGTCTCAAGTCCCTCCATACACAAATCAGACATTTTTAGAAACCATGTAAATTTACACAAAAGTGGGAAAATATTTTTACCCAATTCAAAATGCAAGAGACAATTTTGCAAGAAAAAAAATGTAAATAAAATAGCTGTATGCAACTGAGGGAGAAACTCTACTCTTTATGTTAGAGTAAAAAATTTGAGAAATTGGGTACACAAATTCTGAGCGATTATAAACTTGAAGAGATATGATGCGTGATGCAAAATGAACTGATTTGTCAGGTCTATGATTTACATACAGTAAGTTATACGAATTGGAGACTAATAGCACTTCAAATTATATTTTTTTCATTATTTAAACTATGTTAAATGCCCTTTAAAACACTATCTAGAACTCAATGATCTATTTTCTCTGGCAGGAATTAAATTAATGATGAATATTTCATAAGGAGCCTGTGTATTCTATAAAATAAATAAATAAATAAACAAATAAATAAAAAAGCAAAAAAAATACATAAGAAAAAGAAACTCATTAACATATTTTGGCTGTGATACACAGATTTATCAGAACAAGATTCCTATACCCATGCAAGACTGAAATTCAAATGACAAGAATTTCACTTGAAAAAAATATTTTGCATGTATCAAATGCATATTTCATGTCTATAAATAATAGAGAACAAAACAAAGGAAAATATTGAAAGTTATTTTATCTACCCTATTATCATTATCTGTGTATAGGTATTCTGAATATGATACACATGACACTAAACTGGGAGGGGCTGCTGATTTCGTCAAGGGTAGAGAGGCCTTGCAGAGAGATCTTGACAAATTAGAGGGCTTGGCAAACACCAACAATATGCTGAGTGTCCAGGAGAAAAAAAGAGTTTATGTTCAGTGGAAGAAGGGACAAACAACTCAGGGGAAGTACAAGGAAGTTGCCAGCATATGCAGAGAAAAAATCAAGAAGGCTAAATCCCAGCACGAGCTCAAACTGGCTAATATGGCTAGGATAACAAAATACGTTTTTACAAATACATTAACGGTAAGAGGAAGGCCAAGGAGAATCTCCATCCTTTACTGGACACAGAGGGGAACATGACCACTGAGGATAAGGAAAAGGCTGAGGTACTTAATGCCTTATTTTCATCTGTGTTTACTGGCCAGACCACTTATCCTCAGGGTACTCAGCCTCCCAGTCTGGAAGTCTGGGATGGGGAGCAGAAGAGACACCCCTGAGCTCAGGTGTGAACAGAGACCTGCTGCTCCACCTGCTGTCACAAGTCCATGGGTCCAGATGGGATCCACCCGAGGGTGCTGAGGGAGTTGACAGATGTGATTGCTGGGCCACTTTCCATCATCTATCAGCAGTCATGGTCATCTGGAGAGGTCCCAGATGACTGGAGACTTGCTAAAGTGATGCCCATCTACAAGGAGGGTCGTAAGGAGGACCTAGGGAACTACAGGCGTGTCAGCCTGACCTCAGTGCCAGAAAAGGTGATGGAACAGGTCATCTTGAATGCAATCAGACAGCATACGCAGGACATCTGGGGAATCAGGCCCAGTCAGCATAGGTTCATGAAAGGCAAGTCCTGCCTGACCATCCATCTCCTTCTATGAGCAGGTGACCTGCCTGGTGGATGAGGAAGACGTTGATGATGTAGTCTAACTAGACTTCAAGAAAGCCTTCGACATGGTCTCCCACAGTATTCTGGAGAAGCTGGCAGCCCATGGCTTGGACAGGTACACCCTTTGCTGGGTTAAACACTGGCTGGATGGCTGGGCCCAGAGAGTGGTGGTGAACAGAGTGAAATCCAGCTGGTAACCCATCACCAGTGGTGTTCCCCAGGGGTCAGTGTTGGGGCCCATACTCTTTAATATCTTTATTGATGACTTGGATGAGGGAATTGAGTGCACCCTCAGTAAGTTTGCAGATGACACCAAATTGAGGGAAGTGTCAATCTGCCAGAGGGTAGGAAGGCCTTGCAGAGGGACCTGGACAGGTTGGATCAAAGGGCAGAGAGAGGCCAATGGGATGAGGTTCAACATGGCTAAGTGCCGGGTCCTGCACTTTGGTCACAACAATCCCATGCAGCGCTACAGGCTTGGGGCAAAGTGGCTGGAAAGCTGTGCAGAGGAAAAGGATTTGAGGGTGTGGTTGACACTCGCCTGAGCATGCAGTGTGCCCAGCAGTGTGCCCAGGTGGCCAAGAAGACCAACAGCATCCTGGCTTATATCAGGAATAGTGTAACCAACAGGACCAGGAAGGTGATCGTCCTCTTGTACTCTGCCCTGGTGAGGCTGCACCTCAAGTACTGTGTTCAGTTTTGGGCCCTTCAGTACAAGAAGGACGTCAAGGCCCAAGAGTGTGTTCAGAGAAGGGCTATGAAGCTGGTGAGGGGTTTGGAACACAGCTCTTATGAGGAGTGGCTGAGGGAACTGGGGTTGTTTAGTCTGGAGAAGAGGAGGCTCAGAGGAGACGTTATTACTCTCTACAACTACCTGAAAGTTAGTTTTGGGGAGCTGGGGGTCAGCCTCTTCTTATAGATAACTAGCGATAAGACTAGAAGGAATGGGCTCATGTTGTGCCAGTGGAGGTTTAGGTTGGAAATTAGGAAATGTTTCTTCTCAGAAAGAGTAGTCAGGCATTGGAATGGGTTGCCCAGGGTGGAGGTGGAGTCACCATCCCTGGTGGTGCTCAGGGAAAGGTTGGACATGGTGCTTAGGGACATGCTTCAGTGGTTGATATTTGTGGTATGGGGATGGTTGGACCAGATGATCTTGGAGGTCTTTTCCAACCTTAATGATTCTGTGATTCTAACGGTGCACCCTGGCAGCCAGAAGGGCCAACCATATCCAAGTATGGCATTGCTAGCTGGTCAAGGGAAGTGACTGTCCTGCTCTACTCTGCACTGGTGTGGCCTTACCTCAAGTACTCTGTGCAGATTTGGGCACCACAGTATAAAAAGGGCATAAAACTATTAGAGAGTGTCCAAAGAAGGGCTACAAACCTGGTGAAGGCTCTAGAGGAGAAGTAGGAGGAGCGGCTGAAGTCATTTGGTTTGTTCAGCCCAGAAAATAGGAGGCTGAGGGGAGGCCTCATGGGAGCCTACGGTTTCCTCATGAGTGGAGCAGAGAGGCAGGCACTGAGCTCTGCTCTCTGCAGACAGTGACAGGACCTGAGGGAATGGCATGGAGCTGGGACAGGGGAGGGTCAGGCTGGGTGGTAGGGAAAGGTTCTTCACTGAGAGGGTGGTCGGGAAGTGTAACAGGCTCCCCAGGGCATGGTCACAGCACTGAGCTTGTCAGAGTTCAAGAAGCAGACAGTGCTCTCAGACATATGGTCTGATTTTTGGGTGGTCCTCTGTGGAGCTGGGAGTTGGATTTTATGATTCTTGTGTGTCCCTTCTATTTTGGGATATTCTATGATGCTAGGATTCTATTAGTTCACTAACAAAATCATACTTACTATACACATAGAATACCTTGCTCTTAGATGACTGAACTTTATAAACATTTTTTGCATCAAACATTTCAATTTGTGATGAAAGTAGTGTCATTCAACAAATACCCTGTGTTCCAATAGTACTCACTCTAGGCAAACATATTATTTTCCATCCTGCACTAATCCATCTATGTACTGTACTGGTTATCTACCCAACAAAGAAAAGAACAAGAAAAAAAAAATAAAAAATCCTTCATATCAACCTATTTTCCTCAGAAAAGTCATTTTTCAACAACCTTAACAAGAGAGAAAAATCAGTCTTGCAATATGCAGCATCTACTGAACTAAAAGAGACAGACAGTCTCAAAAATGCCAAAGGGAAAATGCAGCTGTCTGTCATTCTACATCTTTCTCTTCAGGTGACAGAAAAATATTATTCACACTAATATATTCATCTATTCATCCAACCCTTCAGTGTTCATCTGATGTCAGGATAGTACAAACTCCACAGGTTATTTACACTGCAAATATAAAATGTTAAACTGTTACATCTTCTACTCACATGAAATGAGATTAAATTGGACAACAAATGGTTTCATGAAAATTAGACAGATATTCTGATGAATGAATTCTAATAATTGCTTATAAATTGTTTGCCACCAATACTCTTCTGCAAATATTTGACTTTCAGAATTTAAGCCATGCCCTTGTTCATCTGTAACATAAGGTTTGTTCATTCTATGATCAGCTGAATTTCACTTGGTTCACTTTGAGTTCCCAAAGAAATGGGTAGGGGGAGGGAGGGTGTGTGTGTTTAGAAACTCCCATTTATCAGCTACAGGTATAAACTAGGGATTAAACTTTAAAGGGAGTAAAATTTTGATTAAATGTCATTGTAGCATTTTTGAGTATTTTAACTCACAATTATACTGCTTTGGATAGGAAAGTACAGTTTGGTATTCATGTCATTTTTTTTTTCTATAGTAAATCTCAGTTAAATGATTAATTCAGAGGATTGAACCCATGGAATCTTGGTCAGCCTCAGAACAGTCCCATGATACAATTCTCACACCCCTGATATATCTCTTTCATTATGAAAGTCTAATGTTGAGGGTTTGGTTCATTTCAAGTGTTGTCTGTTCAGCTTAAACAGTGTATAAAGTATTCTCTAATATGATCATTTTGTAGATTAGGAAACTTAAAACCAGTTCTGAAGACTTCATGCTTGATTTACATATGAGTTATAAATTCATTCAGTGCAACCCCCATACTTCACAGATCTCATCCTCTGCAGTTTGTTACGTAAGCTAAATCTTTCTTCCTTACAACATTAGAGAACAAGTCTTACAAGGAGCAGCTGAGGGAGCTGGGATTGTATAGCTAGTAGTAAAGAAGGATCAGGTGAGACCTTTCTGTATTTGACAATTACCTTAAAGTAGGTTGTAGAGAGGAACTCTTCTCCCAAGCACCAAGAGATAAGACATGCAGAAATGGCCTCAAGTTGTGCCGGCGGAGGTTTAAATTGGATATTAGGAGTAATTTCTTTACTGAAAGGGTTGTGTGGCATTGGAATAGGCTGCCAAAGGAAGTGGTTGAGTCACCAACCCTGGATGTCTTAAAGAAATGTGTAGATGTAGAACTTAGTAGTATGGTCCAGTGGTGGACTTGTCAGTACTAGGTTAAGGTTGGACTACGTGATCTAGGGGTCTTTTCCAACCTGAATGATTCTATGATTCTACGATTAGTATAAGTGTTTTCTTGTAACCTGTTTTGTATTCTTGGGAGAGCTCCTTATATGTGTAGGAAAAGTCAGTTCTTTATGCTTACTGAAATTTCTCATTCATTCTGATGCTTTAAAATAAATAAATAAACAACTAAATAAATGGAATTCAGATTTGGCAGCCAGCCAAAGTTCTAAGACTGCTGTTATCTTAGAAAAACAAATTATAATTTTTGCATCTTTCATATCTTTGTGTGTCCTTAATATTCATATCCTTTATTCTTCCATACTGAACTTCAAGTGAGTAATAGTACTACACCACCTAGGACTTCTGTTTACGTGGTCATGCACAGAGTTACACCACTGTCACTGTATGGAGTTGCATAACAGCAATTGTGATGATAGCAGTAGTATATTTGTGTTACCAAAGAAAGCAATCACATTCCCAGAGAAGTATCTAACCTTTTGTGAATAAAGTCACAACATTATTCCAATTAATGTTATAAATGTTATAAAGTGACTTCATCCTCTGAATGTATTATACTATCCAAGAAGTACAACAGAAGGAACAGACTTTGTAAGAATTTGCCCCATTGTCACCTACAGAGATCTAACACACAGTTCCAAGGCAGTTATGCAGTTAACCATGAAGATGATTTAAAACATGTCACTTCAATGTGACAAATATAGGTATAATGTTAAAACATTTACCGAACTTCATCATGGGTTTAGCTTCAGGTACATGATTAGACCCACTGAAGCTTCATCCTTACGCAGGTGTTTTAACTAATTTTTGT
Organism: Anser cygnoides; assembly: GCF_040182565.1. Lineage (NCBI taxonomy): Eukaryota > Metazoa > Chordata > Aves > Anseriformes > Anatidae > Anser > Anser cygnoides. Next base: position 24,411,335 of record NC_089912.1, read on the forward strand.
TGCATGAGTTGCAAGTTCTTTACAAGCACAACAGATCTGTTTCTTTTTAACTAATATTTATTTTAAACTCCTCGGCTAAGGGGATAATTTAACTCAGAGCTCTCTACATGTGCATGCTTTTTGAAAGATAAACTCAGCACAGTTGGTTGATACTGATGTAACTCTTTTTGCTTTATTAGCGCAAATGTTTCAAAATCAGCTCCGCTTTCTGTTTATTTTGTTTGTCTCTTTATTTACTATTGTAGAAATCTTCACAAGCCCTGTGTATTCTTGACAATAGTTTGATTGCTTTATTGTAATAAACAATACTCATCTTTTAGCTCTGAATTTACTCATTCATCAATGGGATTGCTGAGAGGGAAAACAGAAGCAATAACTTCTCTTTCTGAAATACATTTGTTGATTGAAGAGAAGAAAGTGTGTGCACCCATACAAGCTGGGGGCCAACCAATAGCTTTGCAGATAGCAACACAGAGGTCCTGGTGGACAAGGTTAACATAAACCAGAAATGCACTCTTGCAGAAAAGAACACCAATGGTATTCTGGGCTGCATGGGAAAGAGCAATACCAGAAGGTCTAGGAAGGTGATTCTTTACCTCTGCTCAGTATTGCTGAGATGCATCTTGAGTGCTGTATCCCTTTCTGAGCTTCTTCAGTACAGGAGAGACACAGACATACTGGAGGTGAGTCCAGCAAAGGGACACAAAAATAATGAAGGGATTAAAGCATCTCTCATACAAGGAAGGGCTGAAGACAAGCTCAGGGATGACCTTTATGAATGTTTATTAACAACTGAAAGGAGGCATAATCATATGCCTCTTGTACTACTCTGTTCTTCATGTAAGATCAGAGTCTTACTAAACTACTCTTCACAGCAGTCCTGCAGAATGTCTATTTAGGTGATCAGTTAACCCAGTTTAGTAATGTAGCAATGATAATTGCATGTATCCAGAGAGACCTGGAAATAAGAGAAACATGATCGAATGTTTATATCATGTTTTCTATTATAATACATTGCCTAATATGTTTTGTTTTGTTTTGTTTTTTACTTTTGAATATGCAAAGTAAAAGAACATAAGAAAATGTACGTTGTTGCATACCTCCCATCAGATCTTCTGAATCAGTTATCCTGATAACAATCATAAGACTTGATTTTTTTCCTGAATATTTAGCAGGAATAAAACAATACTCCAGATTCTAGTATGTTTTTTGACAGCATTGTAAAGCAAAACTAACAATTGCAAACATAATTTTTTAGTTTTATGTTTAGTCTGTTAATATTACACTAGAAGAGGTACGGGGTTAAATTCAAATCAACATCAGCATTGTTACGTATGAATTTTAATACTAAGTATTGTTGTGAATAAATTTTAAATTTGTTCTGGATGAAAAAGTACATAACCATATAGAAGAACCATTAATCTGTCCAGTGAATAAACTGTAACAACAAAAAAAAACCTACCAGGAAGTAAAATAATGTTGCCTGAAAAATAAATGATAAATAAATAAATAAATAGATAGATAAAAATCAGAGAAAAGAACAAGGAAATGATTCAAACAGTGAAAAAGTACTCTGTAGTAGCAAGGAAACAGCAGAACCAGAGGGCAGAATAGAAGAACGAGGAAAACCAGCTCCTGTACATCAAACCAGGTTGATTATTCTAAACGAAACACAGTGGAAATGACTGTTTCAATGGGGAAAGCAAGCTCTGAAATTTATATTGGTGAGGAATAACGAGATTTTCAGTAACAGAACTGTGATCAAATATTATGAAGCCTGAGAGATGTTTCACAACAGTTTCATGAAACCCAGCCACTGAGCTGTTCCTCTAGCTGACCGTTTCTTTTCTTCTCAGTAGCTATCCCACCCCCACGCCCAACACCCAACAAAGTGTGCTATATGAAGCAGAAAAAAATAAAAAGGAGCAGGGGTGACCTCTGTGAGAAGGGGTCACCTCCATGAGAAGAATACAGAAGCTGCCCCATGTCAGATAAGGGCCAGTTTCAGCTGGCTACAAAGGGACCTGCCGCTGGCCAGAGACAAGCCAGTAAGTGATGTTGTTTGTGCCTCTGTGAGAGCAGACTTAAGGGAAGAAAAAAAAAAAAAAAAGACAGCTACACAATAGCAGCTGGGAGACTGCCCCCAGGTCAGTGCAGCAGAAGGAGGCCAGGAGGTGTTCCAGGCATGCAGCAGCAGTTCCCCTGCAGCCTGTGGTGAGGTCCCTGGTAGAGCAGGCTGTCCCCCTGCAGCCCATGGGTCCCACACGGAGCAGATCTCCACACTGCAGCCCCTCCGTGGAGGAGCCCCCGGTGGAGCAGGTGGATGTGGCCTGGAGGAGGCTGCGGCCTGTGGAGAGCCCCACAGAAGCAGTCCCTGGGCCAGGGTGCAGCCCGTGGAGAGGAGCTCATGCAGGAGCATGGAATCCATGAAGGAGAGGAGGAGACGAAGTTTCAGTGACTGACCACAGCCCCCATTCCCCATTGCCCTGTGCCACTTAGGGGGAAGAGGCAGAAGAGGGTGGTTGGGGGGAAGGTGTTTTTAATTTGCTTTTTGTTATTCACTGCTCTATTAAAAAAAAAATAAAAAAAATAAAAGCCCTCAAAATTGCTCCTTTGTCCTGGGTTTGGCTGAGATAGAGTTATTTCTCTTTGTAGAGGCTTGTATGTTGTTGTGTTGTGAATTTTTTTGTTGTTGTTGTTAAAATAGTAACACAAAAACATTTTATTTCTTTCTGTGTGGTGCTTGCACAGGGCCATGGAATTTTCAGCTTCTCATACTGCCAGTGAGGAGGCTGGGGGTGCACCAGAAGCTGGGAGGGGACACAGCCAGGACAGCTGGCTCAGACTGACCAAAGGGATGTCGCATGTCATGTGTCATCATGCTTAGAAATAAACACTGGCAGGGGGAGAAACAAGGAAGGGAGGGACATTTGTAGTGACGGCATTTGTCTTCCCAAGTAGCCATTATGCATGATGGGCCCTGCTTTCCTGGAAATGGCTGAACACCAGCTACCAATAGGAAGTATTGACTGGATACCTTGTTCCGCTTTGCTTGCAAACACAGCTTTTGCTTTACCTAATAATCTCTTTATCTCAACCCACTTGTTCTCAGAATTTTACCTTTCCAATTCTCTTCCCCATACCACCTAGGGAGAGTGTGTGAGTGGCTGTGGTGCTGAGCTGCCTGCTGGGGTTAAATCATGACAACCGTATATCAGACTTATGAGGCTGATAGTCTGATGGATGAAACCAAAGAATTTTCTGAAGAAAGTAATTCAAATCTCCCATAGGATAAAAACACTTTCTGCATGCGGATAAAGTTTCATAAAACATATTACACAAGACATAGAATAATAGATACCACCTGCATTAAAAGAGGATTCCACACAAATAAAGCACTGTAAGCAGAATCATGATACTTGCATACACTCTGAAACACACTTTTTTTTTTTCCCTGTATGTCAGGCTTCTGATATACAGAAGCTTTGAGAAAACCAAAGCCCACAGGAACTTTGGGTAAGACGTTGAAACTAGATTCTCTGCACTACTAGTAATCAGATTGTTCAAACGTTTTTGAGGAAAAATGGAAACTGGAAACTAGAATTGCTCATTTTGATAGTATGCACATGTTCTCTGTGGCACACAATACTTCTCAGTACCAATACTCCAAACCAGACCAATGATCTACTTTTATTCATGTTTTGGTGGCCTGCTTCCATGGAAGTTTTCGAAGAAGCACTGTGATAAACCACTTCTCCAAAGCACGTGAAGTAGAAGTGATTCACTCTGCTGTGGATGGGGAACTCAAGGTAAAGTTTCAAATTCTCGGTAACTGTAAACCAGTTTAAAAAAATAAAATAAATAAATGAATAGATAGATAAATAAATAAATAAGGAAGTCCCCCAACAAGCAGTTTGTTAAACTTCAGGATTTAGTGACATCGGATTTTTCTTGGCCGTTTCTTTAGATATTGGTGGTTTGTATGATGGAGACATGCTTATTAAGCAGTATAACTCTCCACTGGGCCAAGCTTAGTGAGGAAACATCTTAATTATGGGATACATATGAGTTTCAGCAGCATGATTCTGTAGAAATAGAAAACAAGGTGACTGCAGTGGAGATGATTGTTTACGTTATTATACAATAAGGTTGCCTCAGAAGTCCTTTGGTGTCCCAATGCTGTGAAGCCAGGTGAGCACCTTTACATGTGCATCAGTTTATATGGGAAAGTTTTGGCAAAAGCTTGCTGCTTGGCTCCTCTGTGAGGCCAGGCTGGGGCTGCCTGATGCCGGACACAGCTGGTTCTAGCTGGCTTCAAGAGCCCCCACTGCAGGGCATGGCTGGGCCTACCAGTGACTTTGGTAGTGCCTTAGGGAAATGGATTTAAGAAACATGAAAAAAATGGGTTTCATAAGCAGCTGTGTGAGAGTGGAGTGAGAAGAATGTATGATAAACAACCCTGCAAACACCAAGATCAGTGAAGAAGGAGGGGGAGGAGGTGCTTCAGCCACCAGAGCAGAGATTCCCCTGCAACCTGTGGAGAAGACCATGGTGAAGCAGGTTGGCCACTGCAGGCCATGAGGAGGAGGATGTCAGAGGACATATCCACTCTATAGCCCATGGAGGACTCTGCACTGGAGCAGGCAGATACACCCTGAAGGAAGCTGCTACCCATGGAGCAGGCATCTGGCAGGAACTGTGGAGCACTGGAGCCCCATGTTGGTACATGGGATCCTTCTGAAGTTCCTGAAAGACTGTACCCCTGGAGAGGACCTGTGCTGGAGCAGTTCTTGGAGAACTGTGGCCTGTGGGAAGGACCCCCACTGGAGCAGTTCAGGAAGGATTGTAGTATATATGAGGGTCCCCACACTGGCGAAATGGAGAAGTGTGAGGAGTTTGCGAAGCACTGTAGCCCTGTTGTTTGTGAAGCAGTGTGGCCACACTAGAGCAGGTTAGAAGTGTGAGGAAGAAGGAGCAGTAAGAATAAACTGTTTTATACTGACCACAGTTCCCATTCCCCATTTAACTGTACCACTCAGCAGGATGAGGAGGTGGAAAAGTCAGAAATGAAGGAGTGAAGATCAGCGTGGGAAAAAGAGGGTGTAGAAGAAAGTGTTTTTACTGTTTTCTTATTATTTCTCACCACCCTACCCTATTCTAGATTGGCAAAAATTAAATTTATTTTCTCTGCATCGAGTCAGCCTTGCCCATGACAGTAAGTGCTAAGTGGTCTCTTAGACTTCATCATGACCCACACCAACATAATCTTATTTTCTCCCTTTCACCTGTTGAGCAGGGGGAGTAAAAGAGTGGCTGGGCGGGGGTCTGGAAGTCTACCAAGGTCAACCCACTACAGATACACCTACGTGAGAGTGTCTGCACAGACATGCACACGCACATGCATGTGCCTAATGTGAGTGCATCCCTAATGTAATCCAGCACTGGAACAATCATGCAAGTATATGCTGTGTAGGAACTGTGTTGCATGGGAACTATGCTGCTAATATGAACTAATGCAACAAGAGTGTTTTTGTATTTTTTTAAATCAACACAGCCACCTGTAGTCTTTACATTTGCTGCAATTAAAGAACTAGAGGTCTTTCCATTACAACGTCCTTTCTTGGAGGTCTTGTTTTATAAATATAACCACTTAGTATATTTTAATGCTTTTATCTTAAAAGTATTCTTGGAATTACATTCTTGAATGTGTTTCAAGTGGCATTTACTGTGCCTTTGTTGTAAATACTGGCAATCAATTTCTAAAGTGAAAATCATTTTGTGTATCAAGAAAATGCTGCCATCAATGCTGTATCAACAGAATGCTAGTTTTGGCTAAGAATTACAGGTTAAGTTTGATTCCCAGCCCAATTACAGTGCACAGCAATCTTTGCAACACTATTCCAACTTAACAAAAGAACAATCTTGCTAGATCTTGACATTCCAATCAAATAATTTATGATTAATGGAATGAATCAACAAGAGAATTGAACTGCAAAGAATGCACTGTCTGCCAATCCTGTAACAAATGTGTTTGTAAGTAATGTTTTATAACACTGCTAGTGGGGACTGCTAATCTGTATAACTGAAATAAATTAACAGGAGAGCTTTGCCTAAAAGAGTGAGGAGTTATATAAATGCCATTGTGTAACACAACAATGCAGGAGTTTGTTTACACCGAATTTGTCACGATCTCCATGGCAGATAGGGTTAATAGACTTCTTCAGACACATCCATCTTCAACTCTTTAACTAAAGGCTAATAAAGCAATTCCTCAAAAAAAACCAACCAACCAAACAAACAAACAAAAAAACTCTGTTAAATTTATATCCTCTGTTAAATTTATATTCTCTTGAATGCAACTAGAATCTTTAAGCATAATAATAATTTGGCTTTAATGCAATATTCTGTATGCACTTCTTACATATATAAAATGTATCTCTGTGTTTTTTTTTTTTTTAAGAAAACATAAAATAGAAACAATATTTAGCTTGATTTCCATGAACCCACGAATAAACACCTATTCAAGGTCTCCCTGCTTTAAGCTTCCAAAAATATATTGGTTTTGATATGAGCCTGAAACTTTCCTTCACAGAATCACAGAATAACAGAACCACAGAATGGTTAGCCACCTGGTTAGTCAATACTAGGGGATCTGCCAACCGAGCTGGAGCTGCCCAATCAAACCTGTTACGCACTGTAGAAGGGGATAAAGTTCCTGTAGTGCACGTAAGAAACATGCTGGGTAAGACAGTCTGGGCTACTCCTGCCTCAGGAAAAGGCAAACCCATTCGTGGAATTGCTTTTGCTCAGGGACCTGGATGTACTTGGTGGGTAATGCAAAAGAATGGGGAGGTCCGGTGTGTACCTAAAGGGGTTTTAATACTGGGTGAGAATAGCCCATGAGTTGAATTGTAGTATGTTAATTATTATATAATACTGTATGTCATCACTACCATGATTGCTATATATCATAGATGAAAATGGTGATTAATTAGAATGTATTGGAAAGAGTGTAACCTGAGCATGACATAAATGGTATGGAATAAGGGGTGGATATCTGGTTCCAGTTAGGACAGAGTTAATTTTCCTCCTAGTAGCTGGTAGGGTGCTATGTTTTGGATTAGGATGAGAGGAGCGCTGATAACATGCTGATGTTTTAATTGTTGCAGAGCAGTGTTTACACCAGGCCAAGGACTTTTCAGCTTCTCGCTCTGTCCTGCCAGTGGGAAGGCTAGGGGTGCAGCAGGAGCTGGGAGGGGACAGACCCAGGACAGCTGACCCAAACTGGCCAAAGGGGTATTCCATACCATCTGACGTCATGCTAAACAATATATAGGGGTGGCTGGCAAGGTTGGGGGGGCCGGCTGCTCGGGGATAGGCTGGGCATCGTTCAACGGGTGGTGAGCAATTGCATTGTGCATCACTTGTTTCGTACCCATCATTATTATTAATACTATTATTATTATTATTATTATTATTATTGTTATTATTATATTCCTGTCTTAATAAACTGTCTTTATCTCAACTCACAGGCTTCACTTTCCTGTTTCTCTCCCCCATCCCAGAGAGGGAGGGGGGAGGGTGAGCGAACAGCTGTGTGGTGTTTAGCTGCCAGCCGGGTTAAACCACAACAAGCCTGGAGAAGAGGAGATTCAGGCAGGATCTTAACAATGCTAAGGGAGGATGCAGAAGTGGAGCCAGAATTTTCTTGGCAGTGCCCAGTGCCAGGACAGGAGGCAATGGGCACAAACTGGAATACAACAGGTTCTGTCTAAACAGAAGCAGTCTGAAGTTGTGCTCTGGAATTTCAGATTGGGTATTAGGAGAAATTTCTTCATGGAGGAGACGATCAAGCGTTGGAATGAGCTGTCCAGGGAAATGCCAGAATCCCTGTCCCTGGAGGTATTTATGAGACATGTGGACACAGAAGTAAGGGACATGGTTTAGTGATGGGAGTCAGTAAAGTTGATGGTTAAACTTGTTGATCCAGGTCTTTTCCAGCCTGCATGACTCTATGATTCTATGACTCCAAACATCAGGAAGCAATTTTTTACAGTGTGGGTGACCGAGTACTGGAACATGTAGCCCAGAGAGGCTGTAGAGTCTTACTCCTTAGAGATTTTTAAAAGACGTTCAGACATGGTCCAAGTCAACGTGCTCTAAGTAGCCCTGCTTAAGCAGGGGTTGGACCACATGATCTCCAGAGGTCCCTTCCAACCTCAATGACTCTGTGACTCTAATTCTGTGGAGTTCTGTACTTTAAATGAACACACACACCACAGCCTTTCTGCTTCCTGTAAGAAGAGTTTTAATTTTCAGATGTTAACGTAAACACGATAGGAAAAAGCTTCACAGAATAACAGAACCACAGAATGGTTGAGGTTGGAAGGGAACTCTGGAGATCATCCAGTCCAGCACCCCTGCCAAGCAGGATCACCTAGAGCATGTTGCACAGGATTGCATCCAGACGGTTTTTAACATCTCCAGAGAAGGAGGCTCCACAACTGCTGTGGGGCAGCCTGTTTCAGTGCTCTGTCACCTTTACAGTGAAGTGTTTTCTCATATTCAGAGGAAACTTTCTGTGTTTCAGTTTGTGCTTGTTGCCTCTTGTCCTGTCGCTGCGCACTACTGAAGAGTCTGTCCCCATCCTGTTGACAGCCTCCCTTCAGATATTTATATACATTGATAAGATCCCCTCTCAGTCTTCTCTTCAAGATAAACAGGCCAGCTCTCTCAGCCTCTTGCCATGAGACAGATGCTTCAGTCCCCTAATGATCTTCATAGCCTTCCACTGGACTTGCTCCAGAAGCTTCATGTCCCTCTTGTACTAGGGAGTCCAGAACTGGACACAGTACTGCAGGCGAAGCCTCGCCAGGACTGAGTAGAGAGGGAGGATCACTTCCCTCAGCCTGCTGGCAACATGCTTCCAAATGCAGCCCAGAAGACCACTGGCCTCCTTGGCCACAAGGCTGCAGTGCTGACTCATGGTTAACCTGCTGTCCATCAGGACTCCTAAGGGTTACTTTCCAGCAGGTCACCTCCAATCTGTACGGGTACATCTGTTTATTCCTCCCTGGGTGCAGGACCCTGCACTTTCCTCTGTTGAACTTCATGAGGTTCCTCATCACCCAGTGATCCAGCATGTCCAGGCCCCTCTGAATGGCAGCACAGCCCTCTGGTGTATTAGCTACTCCTCCCAGTTTTGTGTCATCTACAAACTTGCTGAGGGAGCACTCTGTTCCATCAACTAGGTCACTGATGAGTAAGTTAAATAGGACTGGATCAAATACAGACCTCTGAGGGACACCATTAGCTAGAGGCCTCCAGCTAGACTCCAGTGCACTGCTAAGCACAACCCTTCGAGCAGTGCCATCCAGCCAATTCTCAGTCCACCTCACTGTCCATCCCCACATTTCCTGAGCTTACCTATGAGGATGTTATGGGAGACAGTGTTGAAAGCCTTGCTGAAGTCAAGGCAGACAATATCCACTGCTCCTCCCTCATCTACCCAGCCAGTTATCCCATCATAGAAGTCTATCAGATTGGTTAAGCATGATTTACCCTTGATGAATGCATGCCTACTACTCCTGATCACTTTCTTATCCTCCATGTGCTTGGAGATGATCTCCAGCTGTTCATCCCCTTTCCAAGGATATAGGTGAGTCTGACTGGACTGTAGCTTCCTCGGTCGTCTGTCTCACCCTTCTTGAAGACTAGAGGGACACTGTCTTTCTTCTAGTCCTCAGGCACCTCTCCTGTTCTCCATGAGCTTTCAAAGATGAGGGTGCCTAGCAATAACATTCACTAGCTCCCTCAGCACTCATGGGTGCATCCTATTGGGGCCCATGGACTTGTGCACATCAGGTTTGCCTAAATGATCGCTAACACGATCTTCCTCAACAATGGGAAAGTCCTCCTCTCTCCATACTTGTTTTTGGGTCTGAGGCCTGGGCTTAGCAGTCAAGACTGAAGCAAAGGTGGTATTTGGTAACTGTGTCTTATCTGTATCCTTTGTCACCAGGGCTGTATGTGTCTTCACCACTCTCTGAGTGAAGAATTTCCTCGTAACATCTAATCGAAATCTCCCTTCTTTTAGTTTTAAAACATTTTCCCTTGTCCTATCATTATCTGGCCAAGTGAAAAGTTACTTTTCATCTTTTTTTATAAGCTCCCTTTAAGTATTAAAAGGCTGCAATGAGGTTTCCCTGGAGCATTCTCTTCTTCAGGCTGAACATCCCCAGCTCACTCAGCCTTTTTTTCATAGGAGAGGTACTGCAACCCTCTGATCATCTTTTTGGCCCTCCTCTGGACTCAATCTAACAGATAAACATCCTTCTTGTGCTGGGGGCCCCAGATGTGGATGCAATACTCCAAGTGGGGCCTCATGAGGGCAGAGCAGAGGGTGACAGTCACCTCCCTTGACCTGCTGGTCACACCTCTTTTGTTGCGGTCCAGGATGCAGTTGGCCTTCTGGGCTGCAGGTGTCCACTGCTGGCTTATGTCGAGCTTTTCATCCCCAGGTTCATTGCATCAGGGTTGTTCTCAGTGTATTCTCCCAGTCTATCCTCATCTCTGGGATTATCGTGAACCACGTACAGCACCTTGTACTTGGAATTGTTGAACTTAGTTAGGTTCTAGCCAATTTTCTAGCTTGTCCATGTCTCTCTGGATGGCATCCTTTCCTTCTGTTATATGGACTGTACCACTCAGCTTGGCATCATCTGCAATCGTATTGAGGGTGCACACGATAGCATTGTCTATGTTGTTGACAAAGATATTAAATAGTACTGGTCATGAGACAGATCCCTGAGGAACACCCCTCATCACCAGCCACCACTTAGACATAGAACCATTGAGTGCCACTCTCTGGGTACAACCTGCAAGTCAATTCTCTATCCACTGAATGGTAAACCTTTCAAACCCATGCCTCTCCCATTTGGAGATCAGAATGTCATGTAGGACAGTGTCAAAGGCCTTATAGAAGTCCAAGTAGACGACATTGGTCAGTCATGCCTTGTTGACTGGTGCAGTCTCTCCATCATCATACAAGGCCACCAGATTGGTTAGGTACAATCTGCCCTTGGTGAAGCCGTGTTGGCTGCCTTAGATTAGATCTTTGTCCTGCATGTGCCTTAAGATTGATTCCAGGAGTACCTGTTCCACAATATTCCTAGGCATGGAGGTGAGGTTCACCGATCTGTAGTTCCCCAGCTCCGCCTTTCTACCCTTTTTAAAAATGGGAGCGGTGTTTCCCTTTTTCTGGTCACCAGAGACTTCGACTGACTGACAAGACTTTTCAAATGTGATGGAGAGTGGCTTGGCAACTCCATTAGCAAATTCCCACAGGGTGCTGGGGTGCATGACATCAGGCCCCATAGATTTGTACCTGTCCAGTTTCATCAGGAGGTCTTGAACCTGCTCTTCACTTACAGTGGAAGGGACTTTGCTCCCCCAGCCCTCGCCTAGAGGGTCAGGGATTTGAGAGATGTGGGAAGCCTGACAGTGAAGGCTGAGGCAAAGAAGTTGCTGAGTACCTCAGACTTCTCCCTGTCTGTTGTTACAAGTTCTCCTTTCTCATCCATCACAGGGGGTACATTCTCCTTGGCCGTTCTTTTCTGAGCAATGTACCTATAGCATACCTCCTTGTTATTCTTTGCATTCCTTGCTGAGCTCAGTTTCATCTGTGCCTTGGCTTTCTGATCCCATCCTTGCACATCCAAACAGCATCCCCATAGTCTTCCCAGGCCACATGTCCTTGCTTCCACTGCCTGTGCATTTCCTTCTTGTGCTTCAGTTTGACCATCAGGTCCTTGCACAACCATCCAGGTTTTCTCTCCTCCCTGCTCACTTTCTTACACAGGAGAATGGAGAGTTCATGCACTCTAAGAAAATGTGTGCCCTGGCAGCCAGGAGGGCCAGCCGTATTCTGGGGTGCATCAAGCATGGCATTGTTAGTCGGTTGAGGGAAGTGATTTTCCCGCTCCACTCTGTGCTGGTGCTGCCTCACCTCGAGTACTGTGTGCAGTTCTGGGCACCACAGTACAAAAAGGATGTGAAACTATTGGAGAGTGTCCAGAGAAGGGCTACAAAGATGGTGAAGGGCCTAGAGGGGAAAACGTATGAGGGGCGGCTGAGGTCACTTGGTCTGTTCAGCGTGGAAAAGAGGAGGCTGAGGGGAGACCTCATCGCAGCCTACAGCTTCCTGACGAGGTGGAGTGGAGGGGCAGGCACCGATCTGTTTTCTTTAGTGACCAGTGACAGGACCCAAGGGAATGGAGTCAAGCTGATAGGGGTGGTTCAGGCTAGATATCAGGAAGAGGTTCTTCACTTGGTTGAGGTTGTTGTGCACCGAAACAGGCTCCCCAGGGACGTAGTCACAGCACCAAGCCTGTCAGAGTTTAAGAAGCGTTTGAATTATACACTTAGTCAAATGGTCTGAATTTTTGTGTAGACCTGTGTGGTGCCAAGAGTTGGACTCGATGATCCTTGTGGGTCCCTTCCAACTGAAGATATGCTATGATTCTATGATTCTATAAGCAGAAGGTGAAAGTAAAGAACAAGCATTCCTATGTTTTCATTTCTCCTGAAAGTTTGCCTGTCAAAAGTCTCTTTTTCAAGGTCCCTCATGATTTATCTTATCCTTGCTTACAGCTAGAAGAAAGATTTTTTTTTTCTTGCCACCTCCTCCAACCACCTTGCATGAGTTTGTTCAGATTGCTAGCTTGCACTGCTGGACAATCTCTGACCTCATAAAATCCTTTCTTGTCTCCTCCTGGCCAGATTGAAGTCTTGCTGTTCTCTAATCCTTGAGAAGTCTTGTCATCTCTTCTCAAAATTAGCACATCAGATGTGTAGAAAGAGCTCTCAAGTGTTTATGCAGTGTTTGTCTGTTGTGCAAGTGGCTGGGTTTTTGTTTTGTTTTGTTTTGTTTTGTTTTTCCTTTCCTGTGTGCTTCCTGTTTAGCCACCTTTCACTGGATACTTTTATAACCCATCATAAATATATGTGCAAAACCTGTATGGATTCTTTAAAACAGCAGAGAGCTCAGTATGATTTCAGCATGGCTCGTTTCAAGCATGCTCTTTGTAAATCAACATACAGTCTTTTCTGGGAAGAATCCATGATATTAAATTGCATGAAAAGAGGGTCCAGCTTGAAAATTCTGCATTTGAACACCACGTGTTTTAGAAAAGTCACTTCCTAGCTAGATAACACATTAGATCCAATTCTGATCTCACAGTTTCCAAACTGGGAGAAGAGGCAGAAGAGTTATGCTTACAAACCAAATCATAATTTTGAGATATTTTTGTAATGTACATATATAATATGACTAAAAGTAATGTATTACACAAAATAGTTAATATATTATAGGATAAGAAAATATTCATGCAATATACTTTCTCAGGGAACAGTGTACTAAGTCTCCTATGAATACATTTGTAAGTTTACATCTGTGCAAGTATTCTAGTGCTGCAAATGTTTAGCTTTAATGTGAACCGCTTTATTGTTTTCTACTTGCAAAATTCTTGTTGAAATACACATAAAGCATGAGTAACTACATACTGCTAAAGAAATAATAAAGCAGTAATTGTTTTATTTTGCTTGCTTTTTTAAGTGTAAGAAAACAGACCATTTTACATAGTCATTACATCAATTTATTTCAAGTTCTTTCTTACCCTATGGACATTGAATATGTTTTTTCACATTTTTACTATTGTATTTAAGATCTCGAAGATTGCAGTAAATTGCCAGTAAATAACAAAAATGAACAACACAATCTAAAGTGTTTGACCAATGGCAAAACAGCTTTATTTATTTATTTGTTTGTTTGTTTTAATGTCTCCTTCAGGCTTCCATTTTGTTGTCCCCTTTCTTTTTTTTTCTCACATTTATTTTTCCATTATTTAAGCAATTCATGTCACCTGTTCAGCCATGTGCACAACATTGACACCTTTGGAATTCAAAATGCAGAAATCCTATATCATTCAAAGGCAAGCAAACAGAACTGACAAGCAAAATGGACTAATGCGTCCATAAATGTAAGTGGAGTAGCAGTCTTGAATATTTTAGAACTTCTTGTACCATGCATGAGTGATAACAGGATTTTTCCACCTTCCTACAATAATTAAAATCCTTGATGAGTTTTGCCTCTGTTGTGATATAGTTCAAATAATAAATTGGTAACAAATTTTGCTGACAGCACAGAGGCACTCAAAAACATCATGTGTAAGGGTCTTTCAATTACCCTTGTATGTACTCATTCTAACTGATTAGATGGCTTCAGAAATTAATGGTAGGACTCAAAGTCTTTGAATTCTGAATTACTGTTCTAAATCCAACACAAAATTTAGAATGAGTAAAGATCATCTGCTTGCTTCTTGGCCAGTGCAGAAAAAAATATTCTGATATTCATGTAGTTCCTAGTAGACATGTCTCCACGTACCAGAAATTGACAATAATTGATCTTATTTAGAAATCTCACTGTAAAATCTGGATCCATTTCTGAATTTTCCTGGAATTTTTATGGATCTGAATCCATATTTGACTGAATTGCCTAGAGTCAGTTGTGTAGTAACACTAGAGTCCCTGAGATAGTAACACACATCTCAGTGGAGAGCAGCAGTACAGGAGAGTCTTTATATGACATTGTTCAACTTTCCCTCTCTTTGGTATTTTGAAGATGACTGCAAGCATTTATCCTACCACTGTATAACATTACTGTCTATTACAGATTCAGACCTGTTCTTCTGCAATTGCAAGTAGAATGGGGCAGGATAATTTATCATAGCTCTTGCAGCATGTTGGATTTCCTCCTACATATAGAGAGAGTATAGAGATTAATACTGCACAGTGAATATTGAATTGAAAATCAAGCTTCATCAAAACTAGTGGAAATCTGGGTATATATTACGGAGTTGGTTTTAACGTAATACTTTTTATTACTCTCTCGTAGTATGCTCACTGGAGAAAAAAAAAAAGAAAAAAAGAAAAGAAAAAAAAGATGGAAGGGAATGGAAAGAGAGGGGAGGGGAGGGGAGGGGAGGGGAGGGGAGGGGAGGGGAGGGGAGGGGAGGGGAGGGGAGGGGAGGGGAGGGCAGGGCAGGGCAGGGCAGGGCAGGGCAGGGCAGGGCAGGGCAGGGCAGGGCAGGGCAGGGCAGGGCAGGGCAGGGAAGGGCAGGGAAGGGAAGGGAAGGGAAGGGAAGGGAAGGGAAGGGAAGGGAAGGGAAGGGAAGGGAAGGGAAGGGAAGGGAAGGGAAGGGAAGGGAAGGGAAGGGAAGGGAAGGGAAGGGAAGGGAAGGGAAGGGAAGGGAAGGGAAGGGAAGGGAAGGGAAGGGAAGGGAAGGGAAGGGAAGGGAAGGGAAGGGAAGGGAAGGGAAGGGAAGGGAAGGGAAGGGAAGGGAAGGGAAGGGAAGGGAAGGGAAGGTTTCTTGTCTCTGGGCTGAAGAATCCCAGCTTTCTCAGCCTTTCCTCAGAGGAGAGACGCTCCAGTCCCTTCAACATCTTGGTGGGCCTTCACTGGACCCTCTCCATGTGCCCATGTCTCTCTTGTACTGGGGATCCCAGAACTGGACAGAGTTCTCCAGGTGTGACCTCACCTGTGCTGAGGAGAGTGGAAGGATCACCTTTCTTGACTTGCTGGCAATACCTTGCCTAGTGCAGCGCAGGATACCATTAACCTTCTTCATGGCAAAACCACATTGCTGACTCATATACAACTTGGTGTCCACCAGGACCCCCACATCCTTCTCTGCTAAGTTACTTTCCAGCTGGGTGGAGCCCAGCAAGTATTGGTGCCTGGGGTTGTTCCTCACCAGGTGCAGGACTTAGCACTTCTCATTGTTGAACTGACAAGGTTTCTGTCAGACCATTTCTTCAGCATATCTAGGTCCCTCTGGATGGCAGAATAACCCTCCAACATAGTAGCCACTTCTCCCAGTTTTGTGTCATCTGCAGCCTTGCTGTGGGTGCACTCTATTCCTTTGCCCAGTACATTCACTAAGATATTAAACAGGATTGGACCCAGTATTGATCCCTGGGGTACACCACTAGTTACTGACCTCCAGCTAGACATCATACCACTGGTCACCACCCTGCAAACTCAGCCATTCAGCCAGTTTTCGGTCCACCTTACTGTCTGCCCATCCAGTTCATACATCACCAGTTTGTGAGGATCTTATGGGAGACAAAGTCAAAAGCCTTACTGAAGTCCAGCTATACAATATCCACCATTGTTCCCTCATCCATCAGGCTGCTCATTTCATTGTAGAAGCTTATCAGGTTGCTCAGGCACAATGTACCCTTGGAGAATCCATGCTGACTACTCTGATGATTTGCTTGTCCTTCATGTGCCTAATAGTGTTTTCCAGGACTAAATGCCCCATCACATTCCTAGGGATCAAGGAATGGCTGGCCAACATGTAGGTGCATAATTCTTCCTTTCTGCCCTTCTTGAAGATAGGAGTGATATTTGATCTCCCCCATGCACTTCTAAAGAGAGTGGACTCACAATGACATCAGCCAACTCCCTCCACTGAGTGCAGTTTTTACAGTTTAACCCTGGCTGAGCACCACATAGCCACTCACTTACTCTCACCGGGTGGGATGGGGGAGAAAATCAGAAAGGCAAAAGTGTGAGAACTCATGGGAGATAAAGAGAGTATACTAGGTAAAGTAAAAGCCACAAGTGCAAGCAGAGCAAAGCAAGGAATTAATTCAGTACTTCACGTTGGCAGGCAGGTGTTCAGCTAACTGCCAGCAAAGCAGGGCTCATTACACATAAAGATTTATTGGTAAGACAATTGCCATCACTCCGAACATCCCTACCGTCTTCTTTACCTCAGCTGTTATAGCTGACCATGACTCCATTTGGTAGGTGACATTCCTATGGCCAGTTTGGTTCATCTGTCCTGGCTGTGTCCTATTCCAGCTTCTGGTGCACCCGGAGCCTCCTCGCTGGAAGGGCAGCACCAGAAGATGAAAAGTCCTTGGCTCTGTGTGAGCAGTGCTCTGCAACAAGTAAAAATATCGGTGTGTTATAACAACTAATTTTATCAAAAATCCGAAACACAACATCATACAAACCTCTACAAAGAAAGTTAACTCTATTACAAACAAAACCATTATAGCAGCCCATCAGGTCCAATGCACTTTAAGTATGTCCAGTCTATGTAAGTATTCCCTGATCTGATCCTCTTCCACAATTACATCTTCCCTGTTCCAGCCTTTCCCCTGGTCTCTGAGACTTGGGATTCCTGAAGGCTGATCTTGCTGGTAGAGGCTGAGGCAAAGAAAGCTGTCCTAACTCAGCCACTTCCATGTGTTCTGTAACCAAGTCTCCTATTTCATTCAGCATTGGGCCCACATTTTCTCTAACCTTTCTTTTGTCATCAGTGTACTTACTGAAACCTTTCTTAATGACTTTGACATCCCTCTCTGAATTCAATTCAACTTGGGCATTAGCCTTTCTAACATCATCCCTGCGTGTTTGGACAGTGTCTCTGTATTCTTCTAAGGTTACCTGTCCTTAATTCCACTCTCTGTATGATGCCTTTTTGTATTCGAGTTTGGTCATGAGCTCCTTGTTCAACCACACAGGCCTTCTGGTCTTTTTACCTAACATCCTATTTGTTGGGATGCACATCTCTTGGGCTTGGATGAGGTGATCCTTGAACATTAACAAGCTTTTTTTGACCTCTCTTCTTTCCAGAGACTTATCTCTGAGTCATTATTGGGTGGAAAGTCTATGTTAGTATTTGAGAGACCAGTGAATATCAGTTTGCTTATGAGGTGAAAGAGGAAGTGTTTGTGTTTATATTTCACTAGGGAACTTCAGTCCTGACCAATAAGGTACAAAAAGCATGTTCAAACTGTCATGTTTATGTACGTTTGGGTTTTGTTAATGTTCATATGCATGCATCTAAGGATGATACTCTCTGTGTTATCTGTATGTCCTGCTATTTGCAGATTTTTTGTCTGTATATGTTCATCCTTGTAATTCACAATTACATTCCTTACTGGCTGAGCCTGGAATTAGGAGCACCAAGAGATTCTATCTAACAAACTAGGAAGGAGAAATCCTGTGGCTCCCTTAGTCCACCACATTTGGCTACACCCTAAACAAAATGAAGTTTTTTTAAGTACAGTTATCAGGAGTTGCTAATGGTTTTGGGCTCCTTCTTCTCCCCCTCCTTCCTCCTCCCACATATATTCAAAACAAACAAACAAAAAAACAAACAAGTAAATAAATAAATAATCTGCATTAGCTGAAATTTCATTAGCTGAAATAAAATGAATGTTAGTACCCCATCTCGGAATTTTATTCCAATATAAAAACATCACACCTTTTTTTAACAGATAAGTGATTCCTTTAAGTTAGTCCATTAATTTAGTCCTTTCAGTAGATCATAAATCCTAGACTTCATCCCTTCGAAGATCAGTATATGAGTCAACTATCTGCAGAAGTCATTTGATTTTAACTACAGAATCAGTAAGCAGCGGAGGATCCTTTAGGAACAGTCTTTGAAATGTGTATGCAGAAATGACTTTGAGTTGTCTTGTTTATACAAAGAAGTATGTAGACACAGTAAAGCAGGTAATAAAGCAAAGCATTATTTCAAGGAAATGTTTGTAAAATTCTCTTTTCAGTCAAGCTATCTGGCATATCACATGCATCAGCTTTCCTGAACTTGTGGTACAATAAAAAATAACTAATATCTCACCGAAGAATTTTTCAGTGCCTAGAGTACAGTATTATCAGTTGCTTTTCCAGGAGAAAAGGGAGCTATTAGAATGATCATGGCATGGCCAGAGGAATTTGCAGCGTAAATTCTCTTCTGTGTTAGCAGTTTGATAGATCTATGGCATTTCTGCATGACTGCAAATTAAAAGAGCCATGTTAAATTTTTGTTGGGAATGATGAAGATTGAAATCAAAATGGCATACAACAAAGGTGCAGCATAAACTCTCCTAAGTGATCTAAGTCTGGACTCCAGGTTGTAACCTGCTGAATTGAATGAATTGAGATGGCCTTGTCTTCCAAATAGCATTATAAGTGTAGTTATCCACTTCCCAGTGGTGAAATTAGATTCCTGTAATAAAAACATTGTGGATATAGCTACCAATTTGCATATATATACTACAAAGTAACTGTTCCTGCAAAGAACTGCAGTTTATTACATTGTGTTTGTGGTACTTTGAATAATTGCTCTTGTAACAAATTGCTGACTGAGTTTAGAAGAGAATGAGTTTTCCATCCAAAAATGCAAGAGTGCATGCTTTAAATAGTGACAATACAGAAAATCCTGAAAACCTGTTTTCACCAGAAGGAAAGAAAGTATGTCTGTAAACTGCACTGCCTTAGGAAAACCAGAGTTTCTAATCAGTTCACCAATGCCCTTTTAACTGCTGCTTACTTTCTAGTCAGAGCTACCAGCTTTCCTTAGAAATTGCTAATACGTTATTTTTTACTGTCTTTTTCATAGCTAGGCAGACTTATACTAACACTATTTTTTATCTGCCTAATAAATATGTAATGCATTATTTAAAGTTTATCGAGACTGATTTCTTTTTTCCTCTCAAATAGTCATCTGACAATGGGTGAAGAGGGAGATGATGGCCTCTAAAATGGAAACATACCTGTTGTCCAAAGAGAATTAAGTAAAGCAGGAGGAAAATGATTAGCGAAGTACATCATCTCCTAATGTTTGGGTTTTTGTTGTTTTGTTGTTGTTGTTTAATTCTTACTGGACTAATAACATTGTTCTCATGTCTTTTAGTCATTTTTTCTTTTGGTTGTTTAAACTCAGTGCTCAGCCTCATGTAAATCACACTTTATAATGTCATTTATCTTTAAAAGAGGTATCAACTATTTTTAGATCCTGTCTACCACAAATATCAATTGATAAATCTATCAATTAAGATTTATCTTCTAGACAGTCAGTAATAGTGTATTGAAAGGAACATATGTCATCCTAATTCTAATTAGTCTGTTATATATGTATATATATATGTATATATATACAAATGTACACAAATATTTTGTCTATTTCCAAATAACACATCAGAAACTCCATTTTGTGATTACAAAAATGGGAATAATCACAGGATTTCCTAAAGGCTGGAAGTATACACTAATTCTAGTTCTATTACTTGTGGTAATTCACAGTTCAGTTTACTTATAGAGTAAAATAAGCATGCAAAATACGTATTAAAAAAAAAAACAAGTATTGAAAATAGCTTGGTGAATACTTTGGGAAGAACCAAAGTGACACACTTGCCCACAGTATCATGAGCTTCTGTTCAGAAATGAATACAGCTCACTAGTTGTGAAGAAATGTCTCTCAGCATTGTGCTTTTCAGTTGGCATGACTGGAAGAGATGACATTGCAGATCTTTGAGAAGTAGCCTAGGAGCACAGGAAGACTGCTTTGGCCTCAAGCTGACTGTTTGTACCTGAGCAGAGTTTTGAAGAATGACTGGAAGAGTGATGAGCTATCTTCTCCTACTCTATCAGAAAGCTACAAAGGAACTCTGTTTACAGTCTTTGGCCTTTCTCCCATTGCAGCAGTACTTCCAGGAGGACTAATTAAATGCTTATATAATGGCGTGAATTTTATCTGTGTTTGCAGTTGAAGTAAACTCAGTTTCCTGCCACTGTGTTGATTTTCATAATTAACCAAATACTGCTATTTTTATCATTATTCTTGTCTGCATTTTTATTCTTCAAGAAAGGCAATTCCTCTTTTGAAACCCTTGCTGCTACTCAGCAAACTCAACTCAAGCCGGCAAAAACACATCTGAAGAACATAAAAATACATGACACTAAGCCTTGAAAGCTGAAAAACTGACAAAAAAGGGAGACTCTACAGAAAGAATTATATAATTCTTTATGTAAAATGCATTAAATTTCTCCTTCTGTTGCGTTGACCTTTGCTGTCTGCCAAACCCACAATTAGCCACTCCCCCTCCTCAACAGGACAAAAGGAGAAAATAAGATGGAGAAACTAATCAATGGAGGCAAAAGCAGGGAGACCACTTACTGATTACCATTATGGGCAAAACTGTCTCAACTTGGAGAAGATTAATTTAATGTACAGGTAATTTAAAATAGACTAGGATGGCAAGAAATAACAATAATAAAAATAAAATTTAAAAGATTCCCTCCTGCCTCCTTTTTCCCAGGCTCAACTTCACTTCTTCATTTAGGACTCTTCCACTTGTTCATCCTGCTAACTGGCACAGGGAATGCGAGTTGCAGTCAGTACATGAGAGTTCATCTCTGCCACTCCTTCCTCCTCTTCTCCCCTGTTCCAGTGCGGGTTTCTTCACATGGGCTACAAACCACCCTAGAATAGGTTATTTCCCCAGGCCACAGTTCTTCAAGAACTGCTCCTGCATGGATCCTCTCTGGGAGTATTGTTCTTCAGGAACAGAATGCCCTTGCATGCTATGGCTATGGTTCCTGCCAAGAGCCTACTGCAGCATCAGCCTACACAAGCTGCAGTGTAGATATCTTCTCTGACATCCTCTTCCTCATGGGCTGTAGGGGCCAACCTGCTTCTCCATGGTCTTCTCCACAGGCTGCAGGGGAATCTCTGCTCTGGTGGCTGGAGCACCTCCTCCCCCTCCTTCTTCACTCACCTTGGTGTCTGCAGGGTAGTTTATCACATTTTTTCTCTCACAACTGCTGTGCAGGGTTATTCTGTTTATGATTTTGTTGTTGTTGTTGTTTTGTTTTCTTTTTTGTTGTTGTTGTTTTGGGGTTTTACATGCTCCCAGAAGCACCATGAGTTTCACTGATGGGATCAGCTTTGGCCAGTAGTGGGTCTGTTACAGAGCCAGATGGAGCTAGCTGTGTCCAGCACAGGGCAGCCCCTGGATTCTTCCACCCTGGAATCTCTTACAGGTGGCAAAACCTTGCCTTGTAAGCCAAATACAACTACATATTTACATCCATTCACAGCCAGCCATTCCTCATGAGACTTGTTTTCTAGATTCTTCTCCAGCTTTGTTGCCCTTCTTTGGACATGTTCCAGCACCTTTATGTCCTTGTAGCAAGAAGAATTGAAATATACCATTTACTAATAACTTATTACCTATATGAACTTGATTGGTTGAGAATTTCCAGCTACTTGATGTTTCTTACCTTTGCTATGTTAAAGAGATTTGATAAATGTGTCTTACTTATATGATATTTAAGGGCTTATGATTACACCTTCCTTATTACTCTCCTTATCAGAAGAGTCTTTTAATGTGCTAACCTGACAGAACTCATTGAAACTCTAAGCCATCTTTTGGTCATTTAATCATCTTTTTTGTGCTTTCTTTATTCCTGCTGCAATTTACCAGCTTCTTTCTTAAATTTAAATTACTTTAAATTACTGAACATTTATGTTGGCTCCAGATCACTGATAGAAATATAAAAATATAATAGAATATTTCTATAGGCTCTATAGAAATAACTAATGGGACTCAGGTTCAAGAATAAAATCATCTGAGACTCTGTTAGAACTATTTTTTGATTCCTCCATTAGTTACAGTTTGAGTCTTAAGAGCCAATTTGTCATCAGTGTAGTAAGAGCCATGCTGAGTTGGCACTGCTTCCACTTCTGAAACAAAATGGTAAATGAGTACCTTTCAGAAGTGTCAGTACACCCAAGTGCTCTCATATGATTACATTCATCAACCAAAGTCTTACACGCATGCAATGTTAATACAAGTAATCTGTTTTCCAAAGATATTTATTGAAAAACACCCTCAGGTTCATAAAAATTAGAAGTTTGTTTTATCACCTGGCCTTGCTTTTTAATGATCAAAACATGCAGAGCAGTTCTAATTACATTGTTTGGTGTCAGGCAGAAAAGGCTAAAATCACCTATGCTCTTCCATTTATCACTTTTAAATATTAGCATATTACTTTCCTTTCAGTCTTCTGAAATATCTAATATGGTACAATATTTATTAAAAATTAATATTAATATTCCAGAGTGCCTCTCATGAGGGTCTCTTAATACTGTCGAGTGCATGTTATGTGAACTTGGTAGTACAAAAATATCTATCTTTGATAGTGGCCATTAAATATTCACCAGAGTTGGTACTGAATGAAAGAGTTTCATCATCATGCTGAGAAGGAACTGTATCATTTGGCTTTCTAAACCCTCCAGGCCTATTACATATGCAATGCTGACAAAGCGACATTCAATATTTGTCTTTGAGATAATATAAAAGGACTTATTTTATATTCAGAGAAAGATTCTTTTTCTCCTCATCAGTATAAGCATTGCTCACTTAGGGACTGACCCTGCCACTCTCACTCGTACTGAACCATTTGTTAAAACTGAAATCCATAATCTACTCACAAAGTAATGAGTAAAAGGAATAATCTTGGCCTTGCCGTATTTAAAGCTTTAACAATTGTACCCTGCCCCATGGTGATTTTTAAGGGATATTTTTAAAGCTATTATTAAACAGCTGATAGAATTTCGCTAAACTTGCCATGTTCATATTTTAACACTACAATGGTACCTTGGATATTTCCAAGGCATTTCCATTTCCTTGGACATTTCCATTTTTTTCACTAATAGCAGCTTCCAGGCTATTATCTGTGAATTTGACTCCGGAGAGTCCTTTGTGTGTAGCTATTTTAGACTCATTATAAGACTTTAGTGTGTGTCTTTTGTATCTGGGTTGCAGCAGATATATCTATTTTAAATATCATTTTTGATGAAATAATTGAAAGGTATAACACTATAGTAAGTAGGGCATTCTGTGTAAAGTCAGTGGATGAATTTATAATAAAATGCTTAAATTTTTTTGTTAGACCTTATGCCATAGTATCTCTGTGTACTTCAAAGAAAAGTTATACTGATTCATCCTAGTATTTCTTCAAAGTGAACAGTCTATAATAGCTGCAACCATTTTTTGTTAACCTAACATATTTTCTGAGGAAGATTTCTAGCCACTTGCTACAAAGGGTTTTATATTTTTTCCTTTTTGGCCTGAAGATTTTACTTAACATCTTTCAGCAATGCTTTACTCCCTGTCTAAAGGTTTAAATTCAGATCTTTAATTAATTTGAGATTGTCACAAATTAGCGTGTTGTGTTGTTTGTTTGTTTTTTGTTTTTCTTGATATCAATGAGATAATTGATTACTTAGAGAAGCATTGCAAAGATGTTATTTATTTGAGCTTTAGTAGTGGATATGATAATGCATAGGAATTTTTTATTTAAACCAGAGAGAACAGAGGTTATTTTTAGGTCGTGGAAAATATATAGGGAAAATGACTCAGTGGGAGACAATTTGAATGTGGTATTTTACTGCTTACCACTTAATGACCAACTGCTAGTGTAGTTCTGTGCTAAAGAAAATGAGAATAGTAACCTTGAGCTAATAAAAACAAAGCAGATGAAAGCAAGAATGGAGCAGCTGAAGGAAGACTCCAGACTGACCCAGAGTAACCTTTTGCTTATTAAGGGTCATTACCATATTAAAAATTACACCTATCAAAATGGAAATGTATGGAAATGCAGGAATTGTTGTGTCATGTTGTTTCCCCTCCCCCACTTCCCCACTAGTCTTCTGTAACATGCATGCTCAATTGGAGATAATCTAGGCAAGCTGGGACAACCAATCAGAAGAAGCAAAGGAAGTAGTTTCACAAGCTGGTTGTGTGTAAATAACTGTATTTCAAGTCAGAGGTGTGCTGCTTTGCAAAAGATTGCCAAGCACCTGATTCTGCAGAATTAATTAATTGATTAATTGAAAGACTTTTGCGTGGATTCTGACTATATGTGTTTATTGGCTAGGTACACCAGGCACAAACCTAAGGAAACAGTAGTGGAGATCCTCAGAAACTGCTTTTAGGACTGCTTGTTTTAAATAATGTTATTTATATGGTTAATGGAAAAATAGGAGTATGCTAAGCAATATGAAAGATATGAAGTGATTGAATGAACTTGAAGAGATTACAGCTTCAGCATCCTACTTTGAAAATTATTTCTATAGAATTAGTAGCAGTCTACCATCAAGGGACAAGCAAGAATAGGCAAAGTAAAAATCATTTTTGGTTTCCTATTTCTTTATTGGTAAAAGGATCTACCTGTTTACAAAGTGTCCTGTTCAGTTAGGATAGAGTTAATTTTCTCTTAGTAGCTGGTAGGGTGCTATGTTTTGGATTAGGATGAGAAGAGCGCTGATAACATGCTGATGTTTTAATTGTTGCAGAGCAGTGCTTACACTAAGCCAAGGACTTTTCAGCTTCTCGCTCTGTCCTGCCAGCGAGCAGGCTAGGGGTGCAGCAGGAGCTGGGAGGGGACAGACCCAGGACAGCTGACCCAAACTGGCCAAAGGGGTATTCCATACCATCTGACGTCATGCTAAACAATATATAGGGGTGGCTAGCCGGGGTGGGGGGGCTGGCTGCTCGGGGATAGGCTGGGCATCGGTCAGCGGGTGGTGAGCAATTGCATTGTGCATCACTTGTTTCTTACACATTATTATTAGTAATACTATTATTATTATTATTATTACTATTATTTTCCTGTCTTAATAAACTGTCTTTATCTCAACTCACAGGCTTCACTTTCCCATTTATCTCCCCCATCCCAGAGAGGGAGGGGAGAGAGAGGGTGAGCAAACGGCTGTGTGGTGTTCAGCTGCCAACCGGGTTAAATCATAACAACAAAGAAAATTTATGAGGAGACAAGTTGGGGAATAAATAAATAAAAAACCCACAAATTCTAAATGAAATAAAAACAAAATTAAGGATTCACTATTTGATCATGACAAAAAAAATTATTGATGTTGAAGAAATTTACTTTGCCTGTTAAACATTTGGGATTAAAACTGCATGCAGAGAGTCAGCTCTTCTGCATTTATATCCTATTTTGGAGGATATCCATTGCTTTTTATAGAAGGATTTTGATCCCATGACTCATTGTCTCCTTAAAAACAACTGTTTATCAAGATTTATAGCTTTTTCTCCAATTTTCTTCTTTTTACGTAAACAGGCACCTTCTTTTCCAACACTACCTCCCTGTAGCATTGCATGGGGCTGTTGAGGCCAAATTGCAGGGCCCAGCACTTAGCCATGTTGAACCTCATCCCATTGGCCTCTGCCCATCGACCCATCCTGTCGAGGTCCCTCTGCAGGGCCTTCCTACCTTCCAGCAGATCGACGCTTCCCCCAACTTGGTGTCATCTGCAAAGTTACTGAGGGTGCACTCAATTCCCTCCTCCAAGTTATCAATAAAGATATTAGAGAGGATGAGCCCCAACACCAACCCCTTGGGAACACCACTGATGATGGGTCACCATCTGGATTTCTCTCCATTCACCACCACTCTCTGGGCCAGGCCTTCTAGTCAGTTTTTAACCCAGCAAAGGGTGTACCTGTCTGTGGCATAAAGACCACAGGGACACCAGGGTATCTTTAGGGATCAATAACTTCAACAACCTTATTGAAGACAGGCTCCCCTTTTATACCGTTAGCTCTACAAGCAGTACTTTCCGACTAGCTATTTACTGGTTAACAACTTTGCCCAGCAACAGCAAACATTTAGCAACTTCCATACCTTAACAGTTGGAGAACAAGGAGTTTGAGACAGCAAGGTGTCTTGTGAATCACAACTTCTTTAATCTTTCTAACTTGCTTATATTCCTCATGGCTTCATCGTCAGAAGTCCGACGTTATCACTAACCACGGGGCTTGTCTACCACCATTGCAATATTCCCACACCTGTCCAAGCCACGGACTGCCAGCTTCTCCAGGAGAATACTGTGGGAGACTGTATTAAAGGCCTTGCTGAAGTCTAGGTAGATTACGTCAACAGACTTTCCATCATCCACCAGGTGGGTCACCTGGTCATAGAAGGAGATGAGGTTGGTCAGGCAGGAGTTGCCTTTCACAAACCCATGCTGAATGGGCCTGATCCCCCCGTGGTCCCACATACATTGCATGATTGCATTCAAGACGACCTGTTCCATCACCTTTCCTGGCACCGAGGTCAGGCTGACACGCCTGTAGTTCCCCAGATCATCCTTACCACCCTTCTTATAGGTGGGTGTCACATTAACAAGTCTCCGGTCATTTGAGAGCTCTCCGAATGACCATGACCGCTGACAGATGATGGAAAGTGTCCCAGCAATCACATCCGACAACTCCCTCAGCACCCTCAAGTGGATCCCATCTGGTCCCATGGACTTATGACAGTCCAGGTGGAGCAGCAGGTCTCTGTTTACACCTGAACTGTGTGTGGCAGGGTTCTTCTGCTCTTCATCCCAGACTTCCAGATCGGGAGGATGAGTACCCCAAGGATAAGTGGTCTGGCTAGTAAAGATGGATGCAAAGAAGGCATTAAGAACCTCAGCCTCTTCCTTAACCTTTGTAGTCACGTTCACCACTGTGTCCAGTAAAGGACGGAGATTCTCTTTCGCCCTCCTCTTGCCATTAATATATTTATAAAAATATTTTTTTTTATCCTTGACCATATTAGCCAGTTTGAGCTCGTGCTGGGCTTTGGCCTTCCTGATTTCTTCTCTGCATATGCTGATATCAATATATCAAAGGGTCCCCTAAGGCTCAAACAAAGGATTTTCCACAAGCTCCAGTATCCCTGATAAAACTTAATCAGGCTTTGAAGATGGGAAGAAAAGAGGCATTAGTATTGGCCTCTTCTATACATACATCCCCTTCCATGCTTGCAGCTGGCCAAGCAACTTCATGTAGTATTGTTACTGTTTCCTTTCTTTGTGTGAGTAGGGTTCAGGGGATGTTTTAAGAGAAGAAGAATAACAGAGAAAAGGCTTCTGCTATCTATTCATAAAAACTGGGAATGTCTTTCATGCAAAGAAGACAACATATTGTTGTGGTTTATCTCCAGCAGGCAGCTAAGTGCCACACAGCCACTCATTCACTCTCCCCAGATGGGATGGGGAAGAGAATCAGAAAGGTAAAAGTGTAAGAACTCATGGGTTGAGATAAAGACCGATTACTGGATAGAAGCAAAAGCCTCATGCAAACAAAGCAAAACAAGGAATTCATTCACTACTTCCCATGAACCAGCAGGCGTGTTCACCACATCCAGGAAAGCAGGGCTCGTCGTGTGTTACAGTTTCTTGGGATGACAAATGCCATCACTCCCTTCCTCCTTCTTTACCCCAGGCTTTATTACTGACCATGACACCCTATGACATGGGACATCCCCTCTGGCCAGTCTGGGTCAGCTGTCCTGGCCATGTCCCCTCCCAGCTCCTGGTGCACCCCCAGCCTCCTTGCTGGCACGGCAGCATGGGAAGCTGAAAAGTCCTTGGCTGTATGCAAACACTACTCTGCAACATCTGAAAACATAGGTTTGTTATCACCTCCACTTTCAACAGAAATCCAAACCACAGGAATGTGTGAGCCTCTATGAAGAAAATTAACTCTCTCCTAGGCAAAACCAAGACACATGTCAATGACTTATTTATTGTAAAAGTACCATTAACTTCAACTGCAACAATGTGCAATTTGGTTTTAAACATAACTGTATTGTTTGAACACATGGTTTGAAATGTATTTTTTTCCTTAACAGTGTGAAATTTTGTGTATATGCTTATACATTTTGAGCATGAATTTCTGTAGATTTCTTTAATTCGAGAAGGTGAGATTTGGTTAAAAAGTCAAACAGTTTACTATGTGGCTGACCTTGACTTATCAGCTCTAAAGTCTAATTAATTCAGGTTAGAGGAAAGGCTGACATTGAAATTAATATGCATGCCAAAGCATGGGTCTCCATGGGTCTCTTTTGTATCAGCTGCTCTCCCTATATAGGGAAGCAGTATCATAGAACTTTTAAGCATTATCTATTGTTTTCAGTGGGATTTAATGTAAACAAAGCAGTCCTTGATCTGACCTGACCAGGTAACAGGTCACAGCCACTAATCTATTTCATGTATCTCCCACTATTTCATGTATATATCATGTATATATGTTGTGGTTTAACCCGGCTGGCAGCTAAACACCACACAGTCGTTCGCTCACCCTCCCCCCTCCCTCTCTGGGATGGGGGAGAGAAACGGGAAAGTGAAGCCTGTGAGTTGAGATAAAGACAGTTTATTAAGACAGGAAAATAGTAATAACAATAATAATAATAGTGATAATGATAATAGTATTAATAATAATAATTTGTGAGAAACAAGTGATGCACAATGCAATTGCTCACCACCCGCTGACCGATGCCCAGCCTATCCCCGAGCAGCCAGCCCCCCCACCCCGGCTAGCCACCCCTATATATTGTTCAGCATGACGTCAGATGGTATGGAATACCCCTTTGGCCAGTTTGGGTCAGCTGTCCTGGGTCTGTCCCCTCCCAGCTCCTGCTGCACCCCTAGCCTGCTCGCTGGCAGGACAGAGCGAGAAGCCGAAAAGTCCTTGGCCTGGTGTAAACACTGCTCTGCAACAATTAAAACATCAGCATGTTATCAGCGCTCTTCTCATCCTAATCCAAAACATAGCACCCTACCAGCTACTAGGAGGAATATTAACTCTATCCTAACTGGAACCAGGACAATATATTATATATATATATATATCTCCACTATTTCATGTATCTCCCCAACCTTAACACTGAGAAGTAACCCTTATTCTTACTTTTTTTCAGACTTTCCTATCCTACTCACCCAATCATAGAATTACTCATCACTACCAAATGAATTTAAGTCAGAGATAAATGGATTATTTTCCACAAACAATGCATAATATATTGGGCAATAATGAAAAGATCTATTTTCATCAACAAGAAAAGTTATTTTTAAATTGCACATATAAATTATTTAATAACAACAGAATCCTTTCCATTTCCTACTGTGTGATAAAAGCTGAAAATATTCATCCAGTACATAGCTGACAAGTCACAAGATCTCCCTTTATTTTTCACATTTAAGGGGAAGGGTCTTAAAAATTCAATTTTCTGGATGAACTACCAGTCAACATCAGAATTAATTAGAAGCTTTTCTGAAGTATGTCTATGTACAGAAGAAGGGGAAAAAAAAAAAAAAGTTATTTACTATGATGGGAGAAGTTTACAGAGGTAACCTGACTATAATGAGAAAACGTGGGCATAAAATGACTGCAAAACAATGCAAAACAACGGGACAATATGTCTGCCACCCTGTGAACTGCAGGCCTGGAAACTTGGCCTGGGAATGTGGAGCATCCTTGATGAGTGCAGATGGCATTCTGAGAACTGGAGATGTCCTGAAGATACTATTGATAAGGGCAAAACAGCAAACTGAGGAATGAGTTTTCTCCTGAGAAGGTGATAAACAGTATGAGAAATTATAAAACAGGACTGATTCATAACCAAAATGATGCTTTTCTGAGAATCTAACATGCCTCATGTGCTCCTCTCTCTATTATTTAAAAACACTGAAGCTTTGCTGTAACATCAGTTGATTCCTAAAACTCAGACTGGCTCCTAAACCCTGTGACGCTCCGCACCCCATGATTTAAAACACCTTTAAAGTGACGCTCTTTTCCCTACTTTGCTCCCTTTCTGGGCCCAGCCCCCACGGGGAAGTGGAGGTCTCATCTGAGGTCAGTTTTCTTAAATTACACCTGACTATGACTTTGACCCTCCAATTCTGGGATCTATTTGATGCATTTGGTACCAGTCATTTTATGAATATATATTCATTATGAATATATATATGTACATAATTTGTCATAAGTATGATATCAGTAAGTATAACCTATTGTAAACATGTGCTGTTAAAATATAATTGATAAGTTGGTAGTCCATACTAAGTATATTTATTGCCATAGTATTATTGATAAGCTTGCTGAACCTATAATACCTATCTATATTTGCTACTATATTACTGATTTTACTACTTCTAATTGCTGTTACTAATAATTAGCACTATAATCTTAATATCTACTACATATACATTTGCTTCCTGCTTATATCCATAATAGTTTATTATCTAGGTATATACATAAAAATAATTGATCTATGATCTTATTGATCTTAGTACAATTGCTAGCAGTGATTTGTGGTGATCTGTAATACAAAGAAATCTCTACTGTAGTGGTTTAACCTGGCAGACAACTAAGCATCACAAAGCCGCTCACCCATTTCCTCACAGTGGGATGGGGTGAGAACTGAAAATTTAAAAATGCAAGAACTCGTAGATTGAGATTTAAAAACAAAAAAAAAGGCAAAGTAAACAAATGATACACAACAGAATTGCTCACCATCAGCCAAATAATGCCCAGCCAGTCCTTGCACAATGGAAACCCTTCAGGCCAACTTCCCCCAGTTTTATTGCTGTCCATGACACAACAAGTCATGGGACATCCCTGTGGCCAGACGTTCTGCCTGTGTCCCCTCCCAGCTCCTCATGCACTCCCAGCGTCCTTGCTGACAGATCAGCACCAGAAGCAGAAAAGTCCTTAGTTCTGTGTGAGTGCTGCTCTGCAACAACTGAAAACATCGGTGTGTTATCACCTCTATTTTCATCATAAATCCAAATCATAGCATCATACCAGACATTCAGAAGAAAAAATATCCTAGCCAAGCCCAGGACATTTAGAAAATAAAACATTTGTGTCTTTGTATATTACTGAATTGTACCATCCCACTGTTGTGATTTCTATGTACCTGCAGGCTGAGTAACCCTTTCTATTGTGACAGACAATAATGATAAGCACTGCTGAAGTGGTACATACAGAGAATAATGGAAGATTACTGAAAGAAAGATGATCATAGGTTCTGTGAAGAGCTAACTTTTCATATTGTAGTAGTACAATATGTCAGAAATCTCTGAGAATTGTCTTGAAATTCTGTAGGCTAAATTATTTATGAAGATTTTAAAGTTGCTTCAGATGTTAAACCTTTGTTGTTGTCTTTCTATAACTTTTGTTCAGACCTTCTAAAAGAAGCATGTACAGCAGGAACTATTTCATATTCAGAGTTCTGACAGTCTTTAAAGAATTTCACATGCTCCCTTTAGGCCATTTTTTATTCTCAATCCAGGAAACCTAATGTTTCTGGCAGGCAATTACTTTTATCGTCTTGGTCTCCTGTGGATTCATGTAATTACCACTACAGTACAGACCACTAGAAATGATCATCCTTTACCTTTTTGCATATTTACTTCCTTCCATTTCAACTTCCAACCCTTGCAACCTTTATTTTTTTCATATGCTTACACTTCTAGTGGCACAAATTAAAAATAACAATCCTCACAATCTTCTTTTAGGAATTAGACACGCAGCTTTTATACATTGATCAACAACAACAACAACAACAACAACAAACTGATCATTGATTAGAAAAAAAAAAAAAAGTAGTTCCTCAAGAGGAAATGAAAGACAAGACCACTGTGGAAATCAACCTAAGTAAGTAGTCTATTTTTATCAAGTCAAGGAGCAACAGGAGACCAGATGCAGTATAAACAACTATCGCCATAACATTAATTATAAGAAAATAAAGAAATAAACAAATGCCTTCATTTGTTCATTTTTCTTCAACAGCTTAGGTAAAACAAGTTCAATCATTCAAAAACTCTGATCAGTCGCAGTGGGAAGGATGCTCTATGGTTGTGGAGTTGTTTGTTATTTCTCCTCTTTACTGATTGCAACAGATTCTGAGGTGATGTATTTGGAATTCAGATCTTAAGAGAAGTAACTGTGGTTTCCTGTGAATTAAAATTATTTGGTTTCAGAGATAAAATGACAAGCACACAATAAAAAAAAATTAGAATGAAATCCGGAAAGAAATCATTTGATACTGAAAATTACCCCTCCAGATTCATAAAAAAGGTGGTCTTCAGGTTGGAAATAAATGTGAGTTCATACTCATCAACATCCCTACAGAATTTAGACCACAAATCAGCAAAAACATGTGACTACATCCCTTTACTTGAGCCATGTGATGAGTACTGCTAATTTGACAGGAATACACAATTTGCCTAAAGTTAAGCACATTAAAATGTTTTGCTGAATCAGAATGAAATATGATTTCTAAGAAGCAAGTTTATATTTTAGTCTATGACAATTACCTTGATGGATTCTGTTTCCTGTTCTTATCACAGATTCATTTGATTTCTTAAGAAATTCAATGTGTTTGCAATATAGGTTTCAGAATATTGTTTAGGTAATCAAGAAGGAAGTCAAACATACAGGAGAAGGTGTTAAAAAAGTCATTAAAGTAAATCATATATTATTCCTTTGCCTAAAAAAAAAAAAAAAAAAAAAAAAAGTTTCATAAACTCAGGGCAATAACAGGATGTGAAATTATTGAAAAATTCACACTTCGTAGCTGACCATCACATGAACATGATTTTTACTTTGTAAAATCACATATTTGGTTAGCTAGTTACTTCTCCTTCTCATTTTTATTCTACCTCTCCCTCTTTGCCTTAATTGTTTTCACTCCTTTCATTAACACACACATACATACAAATACACACAAAGACAAAATACTACTACTAATAATAATAGTCCATGTATTTCTTTCCTTCTTTCAATTTCTTCTCTGCTCTGAATTGCTCTTTAGTGTCCAGATTTCTTTTCCTGAAGTTCATAGTGTGGTATCCGAATCAGCCTTCTTCCTTCAGTTTATACAATCGGATACTGGTCCTAAAATAACACTACTCATGCTTCATTGACATTTCATAATGCTGATCAAGGTGTCCTGTAAGGCTCAGTAAGGTTAGCACACATCCTCTTCTTTTGTCATCTACACCCAATTTTCTTAGGAAATACCATTTTTTAAACCCTATCCTTTTTTTAGGGTAAGAAGAATGTCTTCTTCAGGTTCCCATTTTACCCTACTTTTTACCATATCAGCTGTTTGATCAAAGTACAGTAGTTACAATAAATCAATCTTCTGTTTCTTCATGAAACAGTAGTCAGTGTCAGAGAGCTGGCTGATGTCATCACGGGATCTCTCTCAATTATATTTCAATGGTCTTGGGAATCTGTAAAGTTCCTAGATGACAGGAAGCTAGCAAATGTGGTCCCAATTTTCAAGAAGGGCAAGAAAGAATATCCTGGCAATTACAGGCCTGTCAGTCTCACTTCTGTGCCTGGTAAAATTATGGAGAAGATTATTCTGGGAGGTGTTGAAAAACACCTGAAGGACAACATAATAATTGATAACAGCCAATGTGGGTTCACAAGGGGAAGGTCTTGTTTAATAAAATTTTGTTTTACAACAAGATCACACATCTAGTTGACCAAAGGAAGCTGCTGATGTAACTTTTCTGGATTTCCATAAAGCTTTCAATACTGTCTCTCACAGTATTCTTCTGGACAAAATGACCAGAATACAGTTAGATAAAATTGTAAAAATATGGGTGAACAATTGGCTGACGTGTTGGGCCCATAGAGTTCTTGTAAATGGAGTTGAATCAGGATAGGGA
Organism: Anser cygnoides; assembly: GCF_040182565.1. Classification (NCBI taxonomy): domain Eukaryota; kingdom Metazoa; phylum Chordata; class Aves; order Anseriformes; family Anatidae; genus Anser; species Anser cygnoides. Next base: position 24,445,741 of record NC_089912.1, read on the forward strand.
TGTGTTTATCCATTAGTAACATCTTCTACTCCAGCCTTTCCCTCTGATCCCTGGGACTCATGAAAGCTCATCTTGCTAGGAAAGGCTGAAGCAAAGAAAGTTTTCAGTACCTCTTCCATGTCCTATGTAACCAGGTCTCCCTTCTCATTCAGCAATGGGCCTACATTTTCCTTAGTCTTCTTTCTGTCACCAATCCCTTCTTGTTGTCTTTGACATACCTCACTGGATTCAATTCCAGCTGTCCTTCGGCTTTCCTGATCTCATTCATGAATGTTTGGACAACAATCTCTTTATTCCTTTCAGGTTACACATCCTTGTTTCCACTTTCTCTGTATTTCCTTTAGTTGTCTGAGTTTAGCCAGGAATGCCTTGTTTATCCACATAAACTTCCTGGCATCTTTTCCTGATTTTCTGTTTGTTGAGATGGAGGTCCTTGGAGGAGGTGATACCTGAATATTAACCAGCTTTCTTGGACCCCTCATCCCTCCAGGGCCTTATACCACTGGACTCTTCCAAACAGATTATTGAAGAGACCAATGTCTGCTCTCCTGAAGTCCAGGATTTTGAGCTTGCTTTTCATCCTCCTCTCTGCCCTCAGGATCCTGAACTCTACTATCTCATGGTCACTGCAGCCCAGACTGCCTTTAATCTTTACTTTTTGATCTTTAATTCCCCAAAAAGCCCTTTATTATTGGTGAGTATAAGATCCAGCAGAACACCTCTCCCTTATTGGTTCCTCTATCACCTTGTACTGGGTTTATGTGGTAAGGTTTTTGTAGCAGGGGGCTGTAGGGGTAGCCTCTGTGAGAAGAGTCCAGTAGCTACCCTATGTTAGATAAGGATCGGTTTCAGCTAACTCCAAAAGGGACCCACAAGAGCCAAGCCAATAAGAGACATTGTTTGCACCTTTGTGAGAGAAGGTTTAAGAGAAAAACAAACAAACAAACAAACAAACAAAAAAAACTTGGTGCACAACAGCAGCTGAGAGAGTGCGGAGTGAGAAACAGCTTTGCAGACCCCAAGGTCAGTGCAGAAGGAGGGCAGGAGGTTTCTTCCTGTTGGTCTTGTGTGGTTTAGGGTTAGGTAGATGGGATGCTTTGCTTCAAGACACATCTGATTCATGTTTGACTTAGAGGGCAGTGGACCTATTTTGTGGATGTAAGCCTTTAGCTGAGGCAGAAGCCTTTCTCTCATGCCAGAAGTCACCAGCTTCCATCCTTTCCCTTCTCCAGAGGTTACACATAACTTAGCAGTAAGGTTGACTATTGCCTGCCTCTCTACTGCAGTTGGTGTCTGAAGATCTTCAAGCTAGACTGTGTTACTATCAAGTCCTACTACATTAATTACTTGAAAAGATACCAAAAAACTTGACTTCGTTTCTGAAATTTTGGGCTTTTAAACACAACTAAATCTAATGCTGATGAACTCTTCCTCTCTATTCCATTAAACAAGACTATCCTGAACATTGTTACCTTCAGAAACAAGTAACATCACTTAGGCTAAACTCAAACATAACAACCTGTATATGCTACAAGGCATTGCAACAACTTGTATTTATATTATTCAAGACTTCAAGTCTGACTTCTAATGTCTAAACTTCAAGAGAAATTGATAGTTTTGTTGTTGTTATTGTTGTTTTAGTTTTTGTGATTTTTTTTTTGTTATTCAGATGAGCACTATGTTCTAAAAATTTGAAATTAAAAAACTATTCCTAACTAGACCTAGAAGGCTCATATTGATGTTTATACATATATATTAAAAAAAAAAAAAAACTAAAAAAAACTTGCAATATTAATTTGCCAACAGAAATACCTTCTCCGCAGAAACAAAAACTTGACTAGGGAAGACACTGTAATGTCTTGTCCAGTGTGGGGGAATTCTCTTTGAGTAAGGACATTATGGTCCCATTATCCTTAATAGCAGAAAAACTATTTGTTTAATCTTGAAGCAGTTCAATGTCTATAGAATAGAAAGGACATAGCTCTTCAAATTTTTCTCAAGGTGAAATTATATAAACACTCTCCAAGATTGAAGTCTGGAAGACTCCAGAATTAAGAAATATTTGGAAGAAATTTTGTATTTGAAGAAACACTTCAAAATTTAAAGTTTTGGAGCTTTACAGCTGTGCTCACAGGTCATATTTTAAATTCCAACTGTGATTAGCAAAAATGCTTTAAAATAATAATTTTCTTGTTCATTCCTGAAGCTATGTCACATACCTGCTTTGTGTACTTTTAAGTAGTAAAAATAAAAATTGATGTTGAGACTAACAAGATCTACATTTGACTGGCAAATTCTTTTCAATTAAATTGATCTTTATCTTCCCACGTTGAAAGAAAAGTCACACTTCTGTGTCATTTAAAAAAAATAGTGAATTATGTTCGTTTTCTATTTTAAAAAATAAGAATTAAAACCCACGCTGGGAGTCACTAGAATTCCATCACAGCTGAAAGTATAAACAGTTCTTAAAAGTAAGACACTACTCACAGCAGGAGACAGAAAAACAGGTAAGCTAGGAGTCACACAAAACCTCCAGGAAGTTTTAAGAGCTGCTGCTTTTCAGAGATCAGATACCCCCATTACTTATTCTGCTCCTAGCAAGTTACTTGATTTCATGAGTAATTGCGATAATCCTTTTAGTGTATCCTTTTATTTCTCCTTTGCCATCATTTTCAATAAGTATAGTAGAGCCAGAGAAGATAAGTTTTTACAAAAGGGACACGATAATTCTTTTAACTAACATATTAATATACTTCTTAGTCTACTTAGAGCAATAATTTGATTTTTAACGTCTGAATGTATCCATGGGATGCTAGCTAATAAGAATGATGGAACCCTGTTAAAAGTAATATTAATACTATCTTCTGAACAAAGATCAAGGCTATCAAAGGCTCTTAGATTCACAGAAATAAAAATAATGTTCTGTTATTCATTGGGATGATAAGGCAAAAATCCACTGAAGAATAATTAATAGGCATCTGTTGAAGATCTTTAGCAGGTGATATGCAACAGTAAGGTAGATGTGCTGACAACTGTCTATAATCACAGAAGGAACAAACAAGGAAGATGCTGCCTTCTGATGATGTCTTTGCTCAGTATGTAGAGAACAGTAAATTTGCTTTTTGACATAGGCAAAGAATGAAGGATACATTAACTGAAGGATACTCTTATTGGTTCGTATGTAGTCAGTGCTATGTCAATTGTCACTAGCTGTCCTCTAGATGTTAACAAGGTCCTCTATTTTTATGTTCTTGTACCTACTTCCCATTTATCATTGGAATGAGTAGAAACTGAATAACTGAGTTGCAGAAATGCTTATGATATATACACTTATATCCATATGTCAAACTGATGTAACTTCTGAATTAGTGAGCAATACTGGTGAAGTTGCTTGAAGTAGTAATAAGAACCAGTTACCTGGGCTACTCTACAATGACATCCCAAGTGAATATCCATTACAGTAGTACTGTTTTTGAAGCAAAAGTTCCATGTTTGTATTTTGAAACTTTATTTTCCCCTCTACTTTACCTTTAGTATAGAAATCTATATCAACATGTAATATATATATATAAATAAATATATATATATATCAATATATCGATTACTCCTTTTAACATATATTCAAAGGAATAAAGAAGCTTTCTGAATGTTTAAAAATTGGTCTGTGAACTCACTTTTAGTCAACATTTCTAGACATTCTTTTTCTCATTTGAGTTTTCTATTTGCTGTGCGTACATTTTAAGTGCCATCATCCCAGTCAAGCAGAACAATAGAAAGGTAAAGAGAGTAACTTCTTGCCTGCCCATAATGAGTTACACACTGTTACTGTTTTTTTAAAAAGATAATTTGTGTAAGGATATGTAATAATCTCAGTTGTCACAACAAAATACAGAACAAGAAACATTTAGACAATTAGATTTGGATTGTCAATAAGGAACAATCTGTCCTCTATTCAAAGCAAGTTTGCAAATATCAAATGTTATATTATGGGCTACCAAGATGTTGAAGGGACTAAAGCATATCACATATGAAGAAAGGCTGAAAGAGCTGAGACTGTTCAGCCTGGATGGAGAAGAGAAGCCTTAAGGGGGAAATCTCATCTATGTGTATAAATACAAGAAGGAAAGTTGTAAAGAGCACAGAGAAAAGCTCTTTTCACTGGTGCCCAGTGACATGAGAAGAGACAGTGAGCACAAATTGGAACAAAGGAGGTTCCTTCTGATCATCAGAAAAGATTTTTTTACTGTAAGTGTGACTGAGCACTGGCACATGTTGCACAGGGATGTTGTGGGGTCTCCCTCCTTGGAGATAGCCAAAACCCTCATGGATTGCCTCCTAGGCAACTTCGTCTAGGTGGCCCTGTTGAGAAAGAGGTTTGGACCGGATGACCTCCAGAGATCCCTTCGAACCTCAAATATTCTGTGGTAGTGTGATTTTTGTCAAAGGATTTTCTCAATAAAGAAAGGTATCATGATTAATCATAAACAAATTGTGAAGAGTTCACATTAAATATCAAGAGACTTCTTACCCAGAGAACAACAACAATCTACAGTACAACCTTGCAGACGCAGATGGGATAAGTGAACTGGAGCTACTGCAAGGCTGTCTTTGGTTTGTATCGGTTGTCTAAGAACCTGGAGTGAGTGGTGTGTCAAAAACTAACTCTCTCTTTCCATAAATTTATCACTTCTAAAGATATTAAGTACAATGATTTATTTTAAATGTTATACTCTTATGTACCAGTTCTAAGTAATAGAAAGCAATGAAAAAAATATCAAAGAAAAGAATTCAAAGTACTTGAATGTTACTTTTTTTTTTTTAAAAAACAATATTTTGATAAGTCAAGGAACAAAAATTTTATTGTGTAAATACTCTGAACAACTGTTCCCTAGATGGGCTAAGAAAAGCAATTTCTCCTTCAGCAGGCTGAATTACTAGTTGAACTGACCTAAGTCAAGCCACAGCTAGATTGATAAACACTGGGCCTAGCTACTGCTGTGAGGGAACATCATTCCATCTCTTTACAGACCTGCCAGTTTGTAGCCCATTGAACATGACTACAGGACTCACTTCTCAGACTTTTCAATGATTGTCATCAGTATGGTATCAAAAACATTATTTCTGGATTTCCTGGTAGACCTATAGCAAGAGATCTCCTATTGCATTTGCAGATCTGCAGACAAAACTTCCCATCAATACTTAAAATATGTGCATTTCTTGCTTATGGGGATAAAGGAAAATGAACTAAACTTAACCTGCTAGATACTCTCAGAGTTTCTTAGAAGGCAAGTCAAATTAGTTCATACTGCTTAAGGGATGAAACTCTAGGGTTTTGTAGCTTCTACTGTGAGAAAAGGAACAATAAAGGAACACAGAAAAAGTGCTGAAATGGTGTTGTCCAAGATTGCTATACTGTAGGTTTTGACGGTAAGGAGACTAGAGTAGGGCCGGCAGATCCTACTAAAAGGACATTAACTGAAGCCCCAGAAACAGCTAGCTTAAATGTCCAAGACTACAAGTGACAAGGCCAGCCCTACTCCACCACACATGTCCTTATGGACTGTAACGTGTGACCTTTCCTTATTTTGCCAGCTCCAGTTCTGGCACCCTGAATGCTCTGAAATATCTGGATGCATCACTGAGACACAAGTGACAGTTTATCAGGCTATGGGTTACCAGCTAACTGGACTAATTTCCCAACAGCTAGATTTTACATCAGCTTTGGGCAAGATTCACAACAGCTCATCCAAGTCCTTCCAGAAAGCTCAAAGCAGAAAGCATGATGAAACATGAACTCAGCATAAACACAGATGTACAGTTTAAAGTCCTGATCATGCTAAAGAAAGAAACATCAAGCAAAGCTCAGACTTGGAATATAAGAACAAGATCATAAAAAGATCATTCACCACAAATAAAGCTTCTTTGTGTTGCCTTTTACCATACTAATGCAGCCCAAACATATGTTTTTTAAATGTATGGCATCTTCAGTAAAACAACAAATATTCCAGTTGATGTGGCAATTCACAATAATCAATTTCTTTCACTGTCTGGAGTCTTCATATTTAAGGAGACGCATACTGAGAACTATGGATAGAGATTGTGATACAGTACTTCATGCAGGAGCTTTTAGTGTCTGCAAGTAACAGAACTTAGAAAGGAAAGAGCAGGCCAGTAAGTTAATTTACCATACGTTTATTCCAAAGTGATTTCCAAGTTCCATTTCAAACCATTGTATATTTTCTGGAGGATACTGAGTTTCAACATGAACCTTTATGGAAATACCGGTGATTCTGAAAAACTAGACAACTCACCATAGATGTAGCATACTTGCACTGTAATAACATTTTCCCTCATAAGGGACTTTTAAATATTATACACTTTCACGTAAATATAATTGTCATTAAAGTATAAGATGCAGTGGTAGTTTATAATATTTAATCTTTGAGAATTAAAAAAAAAAATAGGACTCCCTATTGAATTGTTGAATATTGTTGTTGAATTTCCAGATAATCACAGAAAAAAACACATGTAACATTTTATGAAATGCTTTTTGATAGCATTGTGTTGATACAGTCAAGCTTACTTTAATTTTTCAAATTTAGGTGTTTTTAAAAAATAAAGAAATTTTGATACACTTTTGAACTGATGATACAAAAGTTCTAATCATAGCAAAGTTAAAAATTTTCTCAAAGAAGTATCTCAAAGCCAAAAGATATATTGAGCATTGGGAGCCGTTGTTAAAAAAAAAAAAAAAAAAAAAAAGTTTTAACTAGTTGCTGAATAACTTATGTAATTACATACTCTGTTCTAGTACACTGCTTTATACATTTGGTTTCAAAATCACCAGCATCTCATTAGTTTAACAAAAACAATAATGCTGAAGAACAAGAATCCAACAACACATATCTGTAAGGTGATTCATCAAGTAATAAGATCAAGCATAAGGTAAAGGAAGCAAACATATTTGTCATTCAAACATCCATGCAGACTGAATGATTTTTCTTCTTGCAAAGATAAAGTTTTACTTACTAACACGTAGCAAGGTAATTAAAAACTGCTCAGAGTTTATTAAAACAAATAGTTTTTTAATTTGTAGTGTATCCTATGAACTGAAAAATTTTGGACTTCAACCATTGGTAATACTTGAACATAAATCCTATTTAAAGTCAACACAAATTAAAGTCTCTAATTTCAAGGTTGCATAATGTGTAAAAAACTACAAGAAAGCTATTACTGGTCATTGATAAGATGAGTTAAATCATAGAATTCTAATACATTGTCTTTGACCTAAAAAGTCTTCAACCATAAGATTTATGTTTATTTTCTCCAGAGGACAGAAAGCTATTTTTAGAAAGACAAGAATCATTTTTAAAAATAGACACTCAGTTGTGTTCTCTTCTGGCACAAGTTCTTCTGTCCACTCCGTCAATGCACTGTATTTAAAACAGGCTTCCAACTGTTTCCATTCTGAATGATGAATGTCTGGCAGTTCTGGCACATTTCTATTACCAGACTAAATGAGTTTTCTTTCTCCATTTCTACGTCTTTATTGTTCAGGGATTTGGGGAGAAAAGAAAAAAGAAAAAGAAAAAAAAAAGTTATACATTCTTGAAATACTTTTTTTTACAAAACCACAATGTTTCTGTTACATATTTGATTTTGCATTTTTATGTGCCCCTTGGAAATGGAGATCTGCCTATCTGAAGGAATCATACTACCTGTCTCTTGGGTGGGAGAACAGCCAAAAATGCATACTGAAACAAGTCTGTTTTCACCATTCTGCTCTAACATTATTTCTTTACTACAGATTCTGGAGTAAGTAGGTCTTCCTTCCAAGTGCAAATTGTGTGCTACTGTGGCTTTATAGGGGCCAGAATATTGTCCAGGACTCTCAATGGAATTTAGCAAAGCTAAGTGGAAAATAGTTCGTATATATCATCAAAAGATTGTCTTAAGGCAAATCAAAATATTCTATAAAATCACGTTTAAAATATAAAGCTTATTGGATTTATAAGAACATAGACATGACACTTTCACCGACACAAACACTCAGCACATTTAGTAGAAAATCAAAGTTCTCATTCAGTTTTTTTTGTATTTGTTTGTTTTGTTTTGTTTGTAGATGATGAATCTTTCATGTTCCCTGACAGACACTGCAATTTTCAGTTTTAAGGAAATATGTGCTACTGAGCTCAAAAGAAGAAATAGTTTAAACTAAAGGACCCATCATAAGGAGAGAATGACATTAGGTGGCATAGTGATCTCTTTCAGCCTGAAACTGCCTATAAGTGAAAAAAGCCAATAACTGCCTCTAAATGAAAAAAGCCAATTTTCCCCTTTTCCAGATATTTCATATGGTTGTAGTATATGTATACATATAATATTTTTTCAGTTAATAAATCTAATCACTGTTTCTGAAGATATTAATGTTATATTTAATTAAATCTATTGAGCCTAGAAAAAAAATAAATTTTGGACTCTGACAGCAACCTTCCAATAAGAGCAAGGAAGGGAAAAACAGTTACTACTTTCACCTATTAATAAGTAGAACCTAAACTTTTCACTTAACTCTTCAGTTAACTGTATGTTGTGAATCATGTGGAAGATCTATGTTAAATAATAAGTACTGAAAGTCATAACTCATCACATATGAGAGAGACAACAGGAAAAATAGATGGTAGCTGAAAGAATTCCACTCAAGGTATAGTATATGTTTTTGAGGGAAAAATATGTACTTTAGAGTAGGTAAAGATTATTTTCTGACAGTAGCTATTAAGCTGTTAAGGAATAATTTAAGGAAATGATCTTTTTCTTAGGATTGAAATAAATTAAAAATGTAAAACATTTTACACTATTTTCTTAACAAGTTTCAGTGATGCATTCAAGCATGTGAAAACACATGCTGGAAAGATTGTGGAAAATGTTTTTCATCTTTAGGTTTTTTTGCTCGCAGATGGCAGGTAGAAATCTTTTCAACCTACACCTTATACTGTATTTTTGTCCCTTGACAGCTTCACAACAATAAAATTTGTACTTTTGATATATTTTTTAAATAAAAGTTCCTTTGAAACAGAGATCCTTACTTTGGTGGAAAATGCACACTTATAATCAAACTCTATGAAAAAAAAAAAAAAGAGAGAGAAGAATAAATAAAATAAAACAAAACCTTTCCTGTAGCATAACAAAGACATTAATGTTATTTTTGTTGAAAAAAAATAGTCAGGAAAATTCTACATCATGTTCTGTAGAAAAACTACAAAAAGAGTGTGAAGAGAATTAAGACGAAAATTAATGTACAAAAAATATTACAGACATTCTGTTTGTTTGTTTGTTTGTTTTGTTTGTTTTTAAATGAAGAATTTGTTGTATGTTTTAGTACAAATTTAAATACTTGAAAAATCTGCATTTTTATGTCTGGTGATCAGCACCTCAAAATTCATTTAGTCATTGAAAAGAATGGTCTCTCTCCCTCTCCTTGGATCTATTCTCTTGCTATATTATTGTTAGATAATTATTACAAAAAAAATAAAAATAAATAAAATTAAAAAGTTTGGTTTGGTTTGGTTTGGTTACAAATCTGCATTATTCTGAATATCAAAATTTAAAACTGTAACCGGAAATGAGAATCTCTTTTTGTGTTTTAATTATAAAATGTGATTTTTTTTGAGAACAGGAAGGCTATTTTTTCAACTAAACAAAACGGATTTTCACTAACTTAATGAGATAAAAGAAATTCTGCCTTCCATTTCTTATTTCTTTCCTGCAGGAAAGCAATGTCACCAAAATTCTTGAAAACAAGTGACTTATTAGTACAAACACGCATGTAGATATTTATTTCAAGACTGTGTAGTTAAAGATTTATGAAGTTTTTGAAGCAAAATGTGCAATGTATGTTAAATCCATTGAAGATACCTTAGCAGATTTCCTAAATATATTTATAACAGAAATAGATGACTAAAAATAAACCCTTGGATCTGCAAATCCAATCCCCGCTACCATTTCTATTCAGACTTTTCATTAATCTCCTGCAATTTCTTCCTAATAATAATTTAGAATAATAATAAATTTTAATTTAATTTAATTTAATTTAATAATTTAAAATCTTATCTCTGTAGAGGTAATGAGAGAAGTTGAACAGTGAATTAAGTTAGGATACACCCATAAAAGTATACAAAAATATCAAATTACAGAGGAAAAAAAAAATCTAGGCTGGAATTTTCTTCTTAGTGATGGAGATATATTATCATTTAAGTGATTAATTTAATTTGATGGATCAAACTTTATTAATAACAAAGCAAGCTGACAGCAAAAGAATTATCATAGAATTATAGAAAAATTCTAATTAATGCAAAAGTGCTCTTTTTTTTCCAGTAATAAATAAGAAGTTTTGAAGATCGAAGTCATTATAATGTAGTTGTTGCCCTATAATATTTTATAAGACTATCATATTGATATGTATTACCTTTGTTTAGAAAGAAAGCTGTGCTCTGGAGTTGGGGAACTCCATTTTTTAAAAAAAGTCTTGGTTCCATGTGTTACTATCATCATGAGGTCTAGGTTTCTTTAACTGGATTTCAGTACAAAGCTCCCAGAAGCTCCCAGTGTATTTTACTAATGCATGGTCCCATGGGCTTTGTGGTGGTACTCAATGGATCATGATAAACATTATTATGGTTCCAAGCAGTGTAACAATTTTGTTAACTGTGATCATATTACAGTTTTGGTTTACAGATGGAATGATTTGGGTTGGAAGGGACCTTAGAGATCCTCTTGTTCCAACCCCCCCCCCCCCGCCGTGGACAGGGACACCTACCAATCAACCAGGTAGCTCAAAGCCCCATCGAACCTAGACTTAAACACTTCCAGGGATGGGGCATCCACAACTTCTCTGGGCAAAAATAAAATCAACTGTCCTTGGAGACACTCTAGATTTGTATAGGTGAGTCCGTGACCCCAGGTACAATTTTCCAGCATTCAGAATACCCGTGAATAGACAAAAGAAAAGGTTCTTGGTTGTTATCCAACTGGCAGACTTTAGGTTAAAGGTGGATACTATCCATCTAGTACTGAGTTGATGGAGTTTCCTGGAATGATCTTGCACTTCGTAAGAATAATGATTCTTTGGGGATGTTAATACCACTACCACTGTCCCATTCTGAGGCATTTTAACCAGCACAGGCTGACCCACATAAAAGCCAGTAGGGCATTCCCCAGTTTTATGTCTGCCTTTGGTACCTAAATTATGTCAGAAGCATAAAAGCTTCCACCTTCAGACAACCATCTCCACTCCATCTACTGTTTAATTGACAGATGGTGTTGAATAACCATCCACATTCATGAGGTTTAGTAAATCATTTGACTAAGCCATTGGTCTATTCAACTATGCCATTGGCCTGGGAATAACATATAATATGGAATACCCACTGGATCCCTCCTTCTTGGCCCAGCCTTGTACAACTACAGCTGTAAAATATGATCCCTTATCACTTTCAATCTCTTCTGGATGGGAGAATGTACTAAACCACTCCTTTAAGCTACGGACGGTAGGTTTCAGGGCAATGCTTGAAGGTGACATCATACTACTGCAAACTGTAGCTAGGAGGTGGAAACTCCCCAGATGATCACACAGTGCTGTTTTCTTGCCTGTTCCACCCATTTTGCCTCTTGCACTAGGGACAACAAGCCTTTTAAAAACCTAAATATCTCATTTCAGTGTCACTGAAAGAGTGAGAGAGAAACTCTAGTGGTCTTTCCAATCCTTCTCGTCCCTTTTGACAGAGATTACAATGGGAACTATGCTCACTGAAAAACAGCTCCTTAAATTCACCAGACCCCCAGAAACTTAACCTCTTGTGTGGGTCCTTGACATTTGGACTGAGGAATGCCTAATCCTAAATTTATCAGTTTTTCTCATACACCTTCCTTGGTATGTCCAACTTCCTTTGAGTTTTCTCCTCTACCAAGATGTCATTGATGCATTGGTATATCGTGACACCTAGTGGGATGGAGACTTCTCTTAAAACCTTTGCCAAGGCTTTATGAGAAATGGTAAGGGAGTGTCTATAACCCTGAGGCAGTCTATTAAATGTATACTGTAACCTTTTCCAAGCAAAGGCCAATTGGGCCTTACTGTGGTCCTGGAGTGGGATCATTAAAAACATATCTTTAACATCCAAAGTATCCATCTATAGGTGTGATGCTTCCTGAATTTGAGTTACCAACTCTACAATACTTGGTACAGCTGCAGTTACAGTGGTGGTATTGGCATTCAGTCATCTATAATCAATTGTGCACTGCCACTGTCCCTTTGGCTTTTTCACCAGCCAGACAGGAGAATTACAGGGTGAGTGCACACAAGTGATGAAGCTTCTTTTCTCTAAATCTGTTACCACACTGTCAATGCCTGATTATGCAGCTGCTGGCAGAGGGTATTGTCTTACATTAGTAATTTTTGATGGGGATAAAGGTATAGACATATTTTTAGTTTTAAGCTCATCCTTTTCAAGCCACGCTATTTCTGACCCATTGGGGAGTTTCTATGTTCTGCTGTACAGAAAATCAAACCCTAAAATATTGGTATTAGCATGACCAACCAATATTTTGGTGTGAGTTGGCTTCCACTTGCCAGGGAGCCATAAGGTGATCTTTGCTGTGGGGCATTCTGTTATAATCCTGTCAATTCCTGTAAATATCGTTTTACAGTGACCATGTTTTACATGTAGGCACTCCATGGTCTCCTTAAAGATTACAGCCATTTACACACCCATATCAACCACGAAATCTACAAAAATCCTCTTTGGTCCTAACAGGATGGAAAAGATCGGTTCACAGTTTATATCAAAGAGCCAAAGAGATAACACCTTGTGGTGGTTTTACTGTGCTGCGCAGCTGAACTCCACCACAACCGCTCTCTCACTCCCCCTGCTTAGAAGAGGAGGGGAAGAAGTAAAGGAAAGAACAGCTCACGGGTTGAGATAAGGATAAATTAATTAAAGGGAAAAAATAATTATTAAGGAAAGATTATTATTAATTAAACAATTTAACTAAAGGAAAAAATGGAA